>NC_030429.2:21292585-21910085 GCF_001660625.3 Ictalurus punctatus | reverse complement strand
GACATTTCAAATTTTCCAGCTCATCTAACAACAGAGAGATTTAATACTCAAGGCTGCTAACGTAAGCAAACCCGGTGCAGGTTTACTGACCGTGGCACAAAACGACCGAGGGAGGGTGCAGACATTCGTGCATTGCGTGGCATTCTGTGTCTTGTCCGATCTCCAGGCTCCCTGCAATTAGTGAGACAGTTTAATAGGAACACCTGTACATTTAGTCGTTTTTGCAGTTATCCGATCGGCCAATCATTTGGCGGCAACAGCACGATACATACAATCAACTGTTTCCACCCACAGAACTGTCGCTCACTTCTGTTTTTCACATCATTCTGTGTAAACTCTACAGACTGCCATGTGTGAAAATCCCCGGAGTTCAGCAGCTCCTGAGATACTCAACCCAGCCTGCCTGGTACCAACAACCAACGCCACGGTTAAAGTCACACAGATTGCACTTTTTCTTCATTCTGATGCTTGATCTGAACATTAACTGAAGCTCTTGGCCTGTATCTGCGTGATTTTATGAATCGTGCTACGGTCTCATGATTGGCTGATTAGATATAAAGTGCCTAATAAAGTGGACGCTGAACGCATATAAATGGCATATACTTATTTCAAATAAGAAGCCATATTAAGCGTATCCATAAGAAAACCTTAGCTTTATTTGGAATGACAAATGACAGAACTGCACTGCTCAGATCTAGTGAATGGTTTGAAACTGGCCACATCAACTTTGTGTACAAAGAAACAAAGGTGATGTGAGCAGGCACTTATCATTAATTCTTATTTAAATGACTTGGGTAACAGTCACATCTGTTCACTAATTCATGTTGTAAATAAGTACACTGACTTTAATTTTGAGATTAAAATACTGCATTCTGAACGGTCCTTACTTTTCACCCCTATCCGTCAGAGTTCTCCATGTGGAAGGCGTGGCCATGATCACCACCCTAATAAGCTAATAATTACACCTACTCTACGTCCTCGTAGTCGGCATCACTGCCCTCTGCTGGTGCGGAGGAGGGATTGCCCGCCTGGTTGTCGGAGGACGTGGATAAGGTGCGCAGGCGGTTCTGTAAGGAGCGCTGACGAATACTTTCTCTCCTAGACAGATACTGAATCATCCTCTGGGCATAGTATGCTGCTGGAGACAACCTACAGAACACAAAACACAAAAACACTACGTGATATGGAAATGCGGCTGAATTTTGGACACCAGAAGTTTAACAGGCACCCTTACACACCTGGCAGGATCTGGGTAGATAGGATGATCACGGGAACCGGATATGTCGTACCGGGAGAAAGGAAAGAGCGAGGACTCCAAAAGCCTCCTGAAAACGGAGTACAGTATGTAACGAATCTGGATTTTTCCCTGCACGTGCAAGAACATTTTCCATTCCTGATCATACAACCTATTATTGTTTTTATTTATTTATTTAGAAAAGATTATACTTCCTTTTCTAATTGCTAATCCCAACACTTTATTAGGATTTATGAGATGAGATTACACACCCCACGCCCAGGAGCCCTTCATGTGTTCAGCATTCTACTATAGAGATTATTTTTCCTAATTAACATATATTTTTTTTTTGTTTTATTCTGAGATCGCTTGGACTCGTCAAAAAGAAAAAAATCTCTGTCATTTGTTATGCAAGACATCAGAATGAAAGCAGCTCATTATGACAAGGACATCGCAAGAATATGGTAATATACACTACCGGTCAAAAGTTTGTGGACGCTCGACCGAAATGTTTCTCATGATCTTAAAAAGCTTTTGGTCTGAAGGTGTGTGATTAAATGTTTGAAATCGGTGTTGTAGACAAAAATATAATTGTGCCGACATGTTCATTTCTTTCATTACAAAACTAACATTTTATTTACAAAAATATATTTTGTTTAAACAGACGACTCGGAGCGATATGTTCTGAAAAGCAGCCGATAAGAGTCCGCGTCGGTGTGAACTCCTTTAATACTGTTTAAAAAGCATCTCAGGGAAATTCCTCAAGAAATCGGTCGAGAAAACGCCAAGAATACGTTTCTGGAAATTCTCGGCAAAAAGGTGTCTACTCTGAAGATGATAAAATATAAAATTATTTTGATTTATTAAGGATTTTTTATCACAAATTAATTCCCATAGTTCCATTTGTGTTACTCCAGAGTGTTGATGACTTTTATGACTAAACTTTTGACCGGCAGTGTATAAAGTATACTGACGTTTTTCAACATCGGTTAGCTAACTGCATTTAAGATTTCAGAGGATAAGACACGAGTTACGTATAAAATAACAACATTAGGAGGATAAAACTCGGAACCTTCTGAGCGAGTCCTCGTCAGTATTGTCCACAGGCACATCCGTGTTTAAGGCTTCTTGTGCTGCTTCAGTGGAGGGATTGGCTGTGGCCTGCTGATACACTCTCTCCCACTGGCCTGTGTCCTGATTATACACCAGGTCCACTGGCTGTTGGCCCTGCATAGGCTGCTGCCCCTCTTCTGTGCTATGGGATTCTTCTCTCGAATTCTGTACAGGCACCTCGAAAGCAGGCACGGGCATCTGCCAGTGTGGCCCATCATGAGCCGATGCGGAAGAAGCTTGGCTTGAACGCTCCCAACGCTGGGTGTCATGGTTGAAGGTGAGCAGGTTGTGGCATGAGCGGCAGCGGTTAGGGTGGTTGTGGTGTAGGTTGGGACTGCCGGTGCCGTCCGCGGCGTAAGCGGAGTTCCGATGCGAAGGCCCGGCTCTCTCAGAGTCTACGTTGCTAGATAGCAGGTCCTGCACAGGCCCCTGTGTACCTGCTTCCCGGCTAGAACCTGCTCGCTCCAGATCCTGCATGCGCTCGTATTCCATGAAATAGCGGCTCAGGTTGCACTGGAGGACGTTGCGGATGGAAGCTGGGTTGTTCCGTTGGGAGTTATCGTAAAAGGGGTGATGGCCGCTACTGGTTCCGTCGCTGGCTCTGCCGTGTCTGGGGTCAGCACCAGGCAGTCCTAGACCGCGGCCTTCGGTGGCCGACGTATAGATGGGTGAAGAAGAAGAGGAGGAAGAGCTGTCAGGGTACCTATGCAGGGAGTGCAGACCCACGGAAGAGGAGCTGGTCCTGGGAGGGGGTATGATCCCCCTTCCCATAATGCCTACTGCCGCCTCACCCAGTGTAGCTCCGGAACTGGTGCCCAGCAAGCTACTGGACCAATCGCCAGCTGGCAACCGAGCTGAGGGGTCTGGAGTGCCACCCAAAGCCATGCTAGTTCTGAGAGACGACAGGCCTCTGTGTAGCACGCTCCCTGCAGTGCCGCTATGCACGCTGCTAAACGCAGAGGGCCTGTCTGACGAAGGCCGTGACTGGTTGGGAGGCTGCGTGTGAGGATGAGAGTGAGAGTGGGCGGAGTCTGTGGGCTGCACAGAAGACGGGTTCGGAACGTTTCGGGATGTGGCAGCACAACGACTGCACAGGCAGCCGAGCCCCAGGTGCTGAGTGCAGCTCTGCGGAGGAGGCCGATCTGCCAGCTCGGTCCGCCCGGGATACTGAAACAGAGGCATGCTGGGAGGAGGTTCGCGGGGTTCCGTTCCTCCGGAGGAGCGAGACGACAGGATGTGCAGGAAGTTGTGCAAAATCGGAGTGCGGCGAACGGGAGGGGAACGGAGCACAGAACGCTGGCGGAACAGGGCCATTTCCATGCTGTCCATAGGAACATCAGAGTCTTCATCGTTCTACCGAAAAATAAAAACAAAGTTTGAAGGACGTTTAAAGCAAATAGGACACGGTTAAGCCCATTTTACAACCAGAGGCGATGTAAATATAAGGTGAATACCTTTACTACGCATCAAAGACATAACAAACTGTATAGGACATACGCACCTAATACACTACCGGTCAAACGTTTAGACACACTAATTCTTTGTTTCCACATTTTATAATAATAATAATAATAATAATAATAATAATAATAAAGTCATCAAAACTCTGGAGTAACACAAATGGAACTATGGGAATTATATTGTGATAAAAAATCCAAAATAAATCAAAAATAATTTAGTAGTTTATCATCTTCAATGTAGACGCCCTTTTTGCCTAGAATTTCCAGAAATGTGTTCTTGGCGTTTTCTCGACTGATTTCTTGAGGAATTTTCCCCCAAGATGCTTTTTAAACAGTATTAAAGGAGTTCACACGGACGCTGGACTCTTATCGGCTGCTTTTCGGAATATTTCGCTCAAGTCGTCCGTTTAAAAAATACTTTTTTGTAAATAAAATATTAGTTTTCTAATGGTTTTTAAGATCATGAGAAACATTTCAGTCACGTGTCCACAAACTTTTGACCAGCAGAGTACGTGTACAGCAGTTAGAACTTTATTTGAACAGGATGAAATACAGCTCATGTACTTTTACGTTTATAGACATACGCTGTGTGTGTTTATATATATATATATATATATATATATATATATATATATATATCACGAATGTTGTATTCTGTATTGTTTGTATCTGGAAAACCACACCTGTGCTGTATATGAAAGAAACACAATTCAGACCAAAAAAAAAAAACGTATGCTTGGACTTTACATCTCAGGTCATTACCCTGAACATAACACGAAGAGGTAAATGCTCCTTTCTGAAAAAAAAAAAAAGGTTTTGTACCTGTTGGTTGGTTGGGTTCACGATAGCGGTCAGAAGATTGTGTCCAAGAGGATCAAACCTTACAAGTCTGAAATGAGAGGTGAATGTGTACAAATAATTAACAAAAAGGACAAAGTTAAAAGTTGAAGAGTTACGTAAAGTAAGCGTCCTAACCGGACGCGCTCGGTCTCGCTGCCGGTCTTGACTACGGCGAAGGGCTCGGGCCGACTCCAGTCCCAGAAGTGCAGCTCGTTGTTGGTGGCAATAAGCAGCAGCTGGGCTGTGGGGTGGAAGGCCAGGGACGCGATGGCGATGTTCCCTTCTGTGAACCAGCTCTCGCTACCACCCTACGTAACAAACACACAGCACACGTGAACACCAAAGGACCGGGATGAACATGAGCTGACATGTGGAGCAAACCGGCTAACAATCTCTCACAGGTTTTCAGTGGAGTGGAGAGCTGGTGACTGTGTAGGTCATATCGTATGATTTACATCATCATAGGCATTGAACCATACAGTGAGCCCTCGTGCCCTGTGGATCGGGGCACGGTCATCCTGAAAGGCCATCAGGATACAAATATCCC
The DNA here is from genome assembly GCF_001660625.3 of Ictalurus punctatus. NCBI lineage: Eukaryota > Metazoa > Chordata > Actinopteri > Siluriformes > Ictaluridae > Ictalurus > Ictalurus punctatus. The sequence continues at coordinate 21,904,891 of NC_030429.2, read as the reverse complement.
ATTAAAAGGATATAATCCCTGGTCCTGAAGTACCCAATAATCCGGCATATTTCCTACTTTGCCTACTCCCAACATGCCTAATTTAACTAATCCGCTAATTAACAGACCTTACTGAATTGAAGCGGGTATGTTAGTGCTGGGAAAACACTCAACTGTCCAGGGTTCTCCAGGACCAGGGTTGAAAACCTGTGCTCTAAGGTGACAAGTGCACCAAAACCAGTCCTTCCAGGATTGTGCCATTTGACGATCGCAGAAATTACCCAAAATCAGCGAAACTCCGCAATATCCGTACAAGCTTGCGATTTTTCAATATTTACCACAGATTTTGGCCAAGACACGCCACGTGCAATGCGTATTCACGCAAAGCCCTCTTTGATTCACGTGTGTCAGACTTGAGAGGTCTTGTTTACCAACAAACATCACGGTGAAAGTCCATGCAAATCGATCAGTACGTTTAGATGGACAACAATAATCCGATATTAACCCGATTAAGGCGATACTCTGATTAAGAAACTAGCATGTAAACAGCGATTTCTGATGATCTTAATCCAACTAATGTCATACTCGAAGTAAACACAAATGGAATTAAGACGTGTGTAGTATCCCTGTTTTAGTCGCATTATCGACGTGCATTACAGACACGTACACACCTTAATCACACTATTAACGTCGTATGGGAGTTTTCACCGCATTTTGCGACAGGACACATACACACACGGCAGCGCTCGACCGTTTAACGCCAAACAAGAGAGCACGGTCATGCTATACGGGCAAATAGACGACTGCGTCCCAAACCGCGTACTTACCCATTATATAATAAGAGAAATACACGTATTTCAGCAACTATATAATGGGTAAATATGCGGTTTCGGACGCAGTCGTCTATTTGCCCGTATGGCATGACAAATAATTAACCGCACTTGAAGCGTTCGTAAAAATAAAAAAATGAAACACCCAAAACTGTATACGGTCCCATAACGAAGACCAACTGTATGTCGATACGTGAAATTCTGGAGGGAACGTCAGACGGCGTGGGGACGTAATGACGTGCCGTTAATCGCTCTATGTTCTATAACACGTAAAAACGGCAACATGAAAGGAATATTCTAAAAGTAACTCACGTAAACACCTTAATCAGAATATTGCCTTATTCAGAATAAGCTCAATAATTAGATTACTGCTGTCCATGTAAACGTAGTCAATTTCGTTCAACTGCATAATAAATCAGTGAACGCAGTCCTGTACAGACTGCCAAACCAAGCTAAAGTCACCCCCCCCACCTTAATTCATCAACCTTCTCTATACATACGTTCAAAATTCTGTTTCCTACCAAAAAAAAAAAAACACCTTAAAAGTAGAATATATTGGATGAAGTCCAAGACTATAAAAACAGTAAAATACTAGTTTGGTGCATGCCAAATACGTCGGTACGTACATGTAGGTCCCAGATGCGCACTTCTCCATCAAGGCACCCTGAGGCCACCAAGCCTGGAATTGTTGGATGGAAAGTCAAACACCACGGGGTCCGGCGGTGACCCACCAGAGAGTGCAGGCACTTCCCTGTTTTCACGTCCGTGATGTAAATGTTATGGTTGACATGAGTGGAAGCCATGAGATTCCTAAGATGACAAGAACAGCATTATGAGAGGTATTTAACCGTGCATGCTAATCACTATGCAATACCAAAATACCCATGTAACTGATAACTCTTTACTTCCTACCGGTCTGGGCTGAAGGCCAGCAAGAAGGTTGAGCGAGGATTATCAGGCAGTTCCACTTTCTGTTGGAAACACAATAAAAATCCACACAAACCAGTACATAGTATAATTTTTAACTGTGCATAAGATCATTTCTTCTTCTTCTTTTTTTTTTTTTAAATTAAGGTTACGTTCATTGACAGGGCACAACAGTGCAGTCTGATCTGAACAGACTGAAAGGTGCTATTGAAGCATATTATACCTGACTCTGTAGTTTCATCCAGCGTGTCCTGTCCTCCACAAGCTGCTGCAGGAGCCGCTGGGATCCCAAAATCCGAGCTCCACGCTCTCGCCCCGACAGGACCAACACTGCATTCCTGTTCTGCACCGCCATCTCGCTCACGCGCTCTCTGTTTCTACAGCAGTCTGGCTTGGCACTTCCTCGTGCACAGATCACTTATTATTCAGCAGCATATAGGCCATGTGTACTACAAGAGACAAGAGCATATCGTTGAGCATATAGTGACCATCTGCATGCAAACTGGTACCACAACTAAAAAACAAAACGTCATGTATAACGAACACAGCAGAGTAATAGCCACCACCATAACCTTATTTCATGTTTCATCAAGTGTAATGAACATGTGATTCAGCTAGAGGATGCACTGTTAAATTGTGTGTATATAGGGTCTGGTCAGTGTTAGCGGTCTTGTTTTTTTTTTTTTTTCCCTTCCTTCCCAAAAACAACTGTTTAAAGAATACGCAGATACACTATATATAAATACACTATGGAGAAAAGTCTGCGGACACCTGACCATCAGTCCCGTCACAGTGTGTTCCTTCCCTACACTGTTCCCACAAAACTGTAAGCCTACAACGGTACCGAATCAACATCGTAATACGCTGTAGCATCACAATTTCCTTTCAGCGGAACGAGGAGGCCCAATCCTGTCCCAGCACAACCATGCCCCTGCGCACAAAGCGAATCTCCATAAAGACACGCCTCTCGATACGCGTCCTTGTGTACTCGTTCGACGCCATCGTACGGTGCCGAAGTTCAATTCCAATACTCAAGAACGAATGAAATTACTCGGATGTGTTCTTGATATCGAGGATGCGTCAGGTGCAGACTCGAGCGCACCGAACCTTGAAACGCTCGAGGTCCCAGAAGTCACTGCGGCAAAACGTCGGACGATGGAACTATAAGTTTTATATACACCACACTAGCTTCCATCTTGAGGTAACACTAAACTCGTTCGCTTAGTTTTCAGTTAACGTGAAATAAAATAAAAATGTTTTAAAAAACGATAACGTTACATTTGTCATATTATAAATGTTGGATTTATTGTTCCACGTGTTACGAGTAAACGTGCTGGGAAGGAACAGGAAGCTCGCAGCACATCCAAATTCTTGCAAAAGACGCCGTCTTCCTATCCCGTCTTGTCCTTCCGAGTCCGTTCTTCTAACGCAAGTCCGTACTTCGTGTCCTGCACAGAACCCCGACCTCAACCCTCCGAACACCTTTGAGATGATCTGGAACGCCGAGTGCACCTCAGACCTCCTCTCCAAAGGTATAACCAGCGCCTGATCTCATGAAAGATCACAAATCCACACATCCATGCTCTGAAATCTAGTGGAAAGCCTTCCCATGAGACTGGAGGTTATTGTAACAGGAAAGAGAGGACTGGGATGCAGCAAATATGTCAGTCATGTTGACGTGTCCACAAACTTTTGGTCAGAGAGAGTATTGCTTACTTGTACTTAGAAAAGCTTAATGCTCAACCAAAAGCATTAATTATAACTAATTTGAGACCCAAATCCCAGCTAGATCTCAGGAGGATGCTGATGAATGGATAATGTCTGAAACCTGGTGCTGCTCCAAAACAATATTCATTCAAACAACTTCCGTCTGCTAGCTTTATATATATATATATATATATATATATATATATATATATATATATATATATATATATATATATATATATGTGTGTGTGTGTGTGTAAAATGTATTTATATAATTTTGATCTAATGGGATGGTTAAGGCACTAGCTACACAGCCTGGCTTGAAGCTGCGTCAAAAATTTCAATGTTCTGAGGCTGAGATGTTTAACCGTCATGCCTTTTTTGTTATCCTGACACGCAAACAACAACAACAACAACAACAACAACAACAACAACAACAACAACACACAAACACGCTGTAAAACATTATACAGCACCTGTCTGAGTCTAGCTAACAATAACTTGATAACGATAGTCACTAGCGTGCCCGCCCAAATATGGAAACTGGACGGCAGCTAGCTAGCAAGATAAGCTACGCTAGCAACAATCAAGCTACCAAGCGCAGACGCTGCTTTCCTTTCATTTTTTTCTATTCGAAATAAATACAATACCAGGATAACGTATCACTAGTAATGGTCATAAATATATATAGTTTCGTATGTAAATGTAAAAAAAATAAAAATATATAAAAAATAAAGACCTGTTTTCTTGTCTTTCCAGTGAAAAGTGTCATCGAAGGCGTAGCTACAAACTCGCTAGCTACCCAGCTAACACAGCCTAGCTTGTCTGCTATTAGAAACCAAGCAGAACTGGCAACTACGGTTTTTCTAAACGATGTCATACAACGTCCCACATATCCACCGGGTTACATTCATCTCCTTTCAAATAAAAAGTACCAGTCAGACCATTTTGATGACTTCAAATCCTCTCCAGGAGTCGAAGAGAAGGAGGGGGAAAAAATATTCCTAAAACGTTAGTTAACTAGCTTATGGGCTTGTGGACATCTTGACGTAGCCAGACATTTTTAGTCGAGCTGAGATGCTGCATAGTTTCTACAAGTCTGACTAATAGAAAGCCGAGAGCATGGATTCAAACATGGTCTGAGGGAGAAGTTTCAAGGTTTAGGTTTCTTGTCGTTAAGTTAAACACATTCCTACACAGATACTGTGCAAAAATGATCAATGAAGTCGTATGTAAACATTGAACACAGACAAAAGACTGTGAAAGATTATTAATGTGATCAAACTGGGGGGTGCACATAGAAATTATTCTTATTTTAAATTCATTTGACCTGTATGTAAGTCTGGATTGTCAACCTGTGATGTACATAAAACTTAGAAATCTTGATACATTCAATCAATTATACACAGGACATTAAGCTGAAACGTCACCAAACAGAGACGTCTATTGACATACTAGTACTATAAGAGTACTGTTAGCCACTAACAGTACTGCTGGTAAAACTACTGATAAGACTACTTCAAAATGGATAGGTTTTTAGATAGAGGATGCAGTCACTTTGCCGAGAAAGTTCATACAGAAGAGCCTAGCGTGCAAAAATTTGACGACTCTATGGGGCCACAAGGGGATGCACCCTACACAAGGAGGGCCTCATGTTGAAAAAGTCTGAGAACCACTGCTCTAAGCAAGTAAACAGACAAACAAAACAAAACTGTAAACATTGTAAGCAGTCAAAAAGTGACATAGTGGTAGATATTGCATGTACTCTAAATTATTAATGCACGCTAAGCAAGTAATAATAATAATAATAAACATTCTAAACATTGTATACAGCCAAAATGCAGTCAAGTGTAAGGTTTTTTTTTAAAAATTGGTTGTTTAAAAAAAAAAAAAAAGCATCCAGTTTCTTATATATATCATAGCTAGCTGTAATGAGTGATGTATATTTTACTCCTCAAACAGGAACTATATTTACATTTACGGCATTTGGCAGACACCCTTATCCACCCAGCGGTGTAAGCTTGGCAGTGTTGGGATTTGAACTTACGACCTTCTGATCAGTAGTCTAACATCAGTAGTCCAACCACTGAGCTACCACTGCCCTATATACTCAGAGTTATACATTTACATTTGCATTCATGGCATTTGGCAGACGCCCCTATCCAGGGCGACTTACATTTATCTCATTTATACAACTGAGCAATTAAGGGTTAAGGGCCTTGCCCAAGGGCCCAGCAGTGACAGCACTGAGATTTGAACTCACGAACTTCTGATCAGTAGTACAACGTCTTAACCATCTTAACCAAAGCAAATACTTGTATATACAGTATAACTCATGTAAAGGTGCAATAGTTAATACTTTTTATTTCATGCTATGACAAATAATGGGGGAAATTATGTAAAAAATATATTTTTTAAATAGTTTAAGCCACTTTCTCAGAACAAGCATATTACGTAGTTGCCATTTGCCTACTATCCGTCCTAAACAGTATCTGAGATTAGAATCAGTGTGCCCCAAATCCTAGGATGTTGAAATGAGGATCTCAGAAGTACCCAGGTCAGGCTTTCAAAGTCTGGAGCCGTGGACACTTTTATAAAAATTTATTTTAGCTAATATTGCCCACAGGAGCTTTTTGACAGTTTGCTTTTCGACGCATTTTAGAAAGGTGTAAATAAAATGTGGGAAAATAAATCAAGGGAATGGTAAATTAAATGATATCGTATAAATTATATAAGGAATAATGAATGAAGAAAAGCTGAAATGCAATGAGGAGTTTGTTTACGGCAGCAACGTTCTCTTCCGTTACATGACGTGTTAGTGTGTCCCAGTACTTGTTTTGCTACACACTCAAAACTATGTACTTTTTCTTCACAAAAAGAGTACATACTTGTAGTGTAGAAAATAAGTAGGCGAATTGGGACGCAGCATATGTTTGTATTTGGACCAGCCTCTTGTCAGTCATTTTATAGACACCACCCACAACACCCCTTCACATCCTCTTAAATCATTATGAAGAGAATAATGGAGAGTTGTAACTTATGAGTTGCAATTTGTTTTTCATGCAGTTGGATGTCCAAGTGTGCTTGAAAGTGATGTTATGACAGTCCTTGCTAATGATAGCAAGGTTAGCATGCTAACTCTAGTTGAACCGTCATAAGATTTGGGGGCGAAGCCTTGTGGAAATTGGTGGAAATGTGGGCGGGGTTAGTGAGTAAAAAGAAAAAATTATTCAAATCTTATTAAACACCAGGTAAGAAGTGAAAAGCACTACTTTGTTTATTTCTTAAGCTGTGAGCAGCCATGTTGATTTGACGTCACTCATTAAACAACTACAGAACTCGTAGTTGAGAAGACTACTCCAAGTTGAGAAGGCATTTTCTTTGGCTTTTACTGGTTGGAGGTGGGGAATTTCAAGATTCAAGAAAACCTCGAGCTGAACGCAGCATAATTTGGGCTGGGTACTTTAGGTCATGTGCAACTTTTAAATGTGAATAGTGACATCTTTGGCAGAGTTAGAACATCTTATGGGTTACTACTGTAGATCGCATCACGTACAATTTGTTACTGTTTTCATCTCTTTCATTCATTGTTCATTACAACTGTTCATTGTTTTCTTTACTTCCCAGTTATGCTCATTCTTCTTTTATTCATTCTGGACAGTTCCTCAAATGTGACGTTATTAGCTTTCATTCATTCAACCATCCGTCCATCTTCAGTAAGGTCTTCATCCTGGCCAGGCTCACAGTATATCCGTAGCTATTCTGGGAACATTCGGCACAAGGCGAGAATAGACCCTGGATGGGACTCCCTTCCATCGCTGTATTAGTATTTATGTGTCACTGAATACTAATGATTAAAATAGTTGTGTGACAACTGACAGAAATAAACATTCATGTCTAAATACATTTATTTTGACCTTCAAAGCTGCTCATAATATAAAACCATGAACTCTAGCACATCTGTACTAAGAAAGATGTGTTACATCAGCTGTAGAACAATATTCAAACCTCAATATACATGTTAATACAAACAAACCTCACTTTGACTGTCATTCTACCAATAAAATAGAAATAAATTCTACATTGTACGTTACACCAGGTACCAATAAAATATAAATAAGACATACAATATAAGTTACACAATTTCAATATAATTTTGAAAATATTGCACAAGACCTTGAAAAGGCCCCATCTTCATGAAAGGACCTAATGTCGTGTTCGTCATTTCCTAGTTTTATCGTACATCACCATTTTTAATACATGCTTCTGTTATTCTGTTACTGACAAACAATATTTGAATAAAATCACAATAGGCAACATTGGATGTGCTTGTCTTAAAGTGCATGTAAATATCTGCATCGCCACCACTATTTTGGAAGTATGAAGTAACATTGCTGCTAAAATGGTGTTTTCCAACCTCACAATGTGTGAATGTATGTGTGAGAAGAGCATAGCTTAACTACTGGATAACTTTTCTCAGGGAAAATGTCTAAGTCCTTCATTTTGATCAGTATACACTGCTTTGTGCTCATAAATTTGCACACCCCTTGCAGAATCTGCAAAATGTTAATAATTGAAAAAAATCATTAAAATTGCATTTTGTTATTTATTACTTAGTCCTGCCCTGAATAAGATATTTCACATAACAGATGTTTACATAAAGTCCACAAGACACAATAATAACTGAATTTACACAAATGAACCAGTTCAAAAGTTCACATGGATGATCGATGACTGTTTTATGTTTTGTGAGAGTTGTTCATGAGTCCCTTGTTTGTCCTGAGTAGTTAAACTGCCCCCTGTTCTTCAGAAGAAAAAAAACTTTAAAAAAACAAAACAAAACAATTTACACTGATAAATCAGTTCAAAAGTTTACACCAACCTGGCTCTTAACGTTTCATGTTGCCTTCTTGAGCATCAGTGAATGTTTGCACCTTTTATAATAGTTTTGTATGAATCTCTCAGTTGTCCTCAGTGTGAAAAGATGGATCTCAACAACATATAGCCTCTGTTGGAAAGGGGTCAAATACAGAGCCCTCCACTAATATTGGCACCCTTGGTAAATATGAGCAAAGAAGGCTGTGAAAAATCGCCTTTATTGTTTAACCTTTTGATCTTTTATTCAAAGAAATCTCCAAAATACTCTGCTCTCATGGATATCAAACAATTGCAAACGCAGCAAAGGTTTACCAAAAACATTTACTCTGTTAAATATAGGTGTGCAACAATTATTGGCACCCTTTTAGTCAATATTTTGTGCTACCTCCCTTTAGCAAGATAACAGCTCTGAGTCTTCTCCTATAATGCCTGATGCGGTTGGAGAATACATGGCGAGGGATCTGAGACCATTCCTCCATACAGAATCTCTCCAGATCCTTCACATCTCGTGGTCCATGCTGGTGGACTCTCCTCTTCAGTTCACCCCACAGGTTTTCTATGGGTTTCAGGTCAGGGGACTGGGATGGTCATGGCAGGACCTTGATTTTGTGGTCAGTAAACCATTTCTGTGTTGATTTTGATGTATGTTTTTGATCATTGTCCTGCTGGAAGATCCAACCACGGCCCATTTGAAGCTTTCTGGCAGAGGCAGTCAGGTTTTTCTTTAATATCTGTTGATATTTGATAGTCCATGATGCCATGTATCCTAACAAAATGTCCAGGTCCTCTGGTAGAAAAACAGCCCCAAAACATTAAAGATCCAGCTCCATATTTAACCGTGGGCATGAGGTACTTTTCCATATGGCTACCTCTCTGTGTGCGCCAAAACCACCTCTGGTGTTTACCACCTCTGAAGACGCTCGAGTTTGTTTTTGGATGAGAGTAGAGGCTTTTTTCTTGAAGCCCTTCCAAACACCTTGTGGTGATGTAGGTGACTTCGGATTGTAGTTTTGGAGACTTTCTGACCCCGAGACGCAACTAACTTCTGCAATTCTCCAGCTGTGATCCTTGGAGATTTGGCTACTCGAACCATCCTCTTCACAGTGCGTTGAGACAATATAGACCCACGTCCAATTCCAGGTTGATTCATAACATGTCCAGTTGACTGGGAACTTCTTAATTATTGCCCTGATGGTGGAAATGGGCATCTTCAGTGCTTGTGCAATTTCCTTATAGTTAGTTACTTCCCATTTTTGTGAAACTCAACAACCTTTTGCCACACATCACATCACACATAACAATTTCCTGTTCCTAGTCACCCAGGTGTACTAAAAAAAAAAAAAAAATGTATATCACATACAATTAAATGTAATGAGAATATACTTAAAATATATTTTTCTCATATGAATTCATAGGGGTGCCAATAATTGCTGCACACCTATATTTAGCAAATATATATTTTTTGGATAAACCTGTGTTGTGTTCACAATTGTCTCCATTAGAGCAGAGTATTTTGGTGGATTTTGTTTAAGAAAAGATCAAAAGGTTAAACAATAAAGACAATTTTTCACAGCCTTCTTCGCTCATATTTACCAAGGGTGCCAATATTATTGGAGGGCTCTGTATGCAGAAGATGCTGGAAAAAATAAAGAATGTGCAGGATCTGGAGGATTTTTCGGAAGAAAAGTGGGCAATTTAAATACTCGGGACAAACAAGGGACTCATGAACAACCATCATAAAACATAAACACAGTCATTGATCATCCGGGTAACGACACACAGGATTAAGAATCAAACGTATGTAAATAACGTAAACGTTATTATTGTGTCTTGTGGACTATATGTAAAGATCTGTTATGTGAAATAACTTATTCAAGGCAGGACTACATAAACAACAAAATGCAGTTGTTTTTTTTACAATTAATATTTTGCAGATTCTGCAAGGGCTGTGTAAATTCATGAGCGCAACTGTACATGCTGATTCAGTCTTTAAAAATAGATCAGGAGGTTCTTTCCACTAAAAATCTTTTCGGCGCATCTCTAGTTGTGCTTGGCCCGACCCCCTTTCAGGTAGCTTTTCCAGCGTTTTGCATACTCTCTAAAAATTGGACTGCTGTCTATAGAGGAGAGCAGCTGCAGTTGATTTATGTGAGTGGTGTGGTAGTCCCAGCGTGCCAGATTTGGTGCCACACCCAACGTGAAATGCCTCAGGTCATAGACAGTTCCAGAACCTGTATCAAACAGTGGCAGCATGGCTTTCAGGGACTCTAATCCTCGGCTAAACAGTATGCCTGCCTCTCTGCCGAGTTTGTCCCCTGCTATTTCAGCCACATCGTACAGTCCGATCAGTGAGTATATGAAGCCGTTGAGCACGAAGGAGCTAGGTGTTGTGGGGTACTCTTCATACCAGTCATACTTGTTCATGAACAGAGCTTTCACGCCATGCTGCTCTGACATGCGTTTGAAAGGTGCAGTTGCACGTATGGCTGCACTGAGGTACACAAGGTCGTGTGTGACGAGGTAAGCCCTCACCAGTGTGGACATGGCCTGTCCCTGGGCCATGGCAGAGTACCAGCCGGACTCCAGTGTCCTAAAACCTTCCCCTAACTTACGGGCCACTTTGATGGGCCACCCACCTTGCTCGTCCTGGTTGCGTAGGAGCCAATCACTAGCAGCAAAGAAGGCAGCCATGTGAGCTGTGGAGGAGATGGTGATGTTGCTGATGAAGCCTGAGCCACGCAGTACCAGCTGGACCACGCGTCGAGGAACGATCCGAGTCGCCTTCACCACTTTGGTATTAGACAAACCCACTCCCTTACGCAGGTCAGTCACCAAGTCTCGGCTCAGGGTACTCCAGGCTGCCTGTGGTCCAACGCCATAGGTGACTTCCCTGTCCTTGAGGGAAATGAGAAGGGAGTTGGTGATATAGTGAATGGTATACGGTGGTCCCTTCTCTGTTGTCTCCAGCACCACTGACACACTACCATTTGAAGTGAACTTCACATCAAAGGACAGGACAAAATCCTTTGGGTTGTCCAGAAGCAGAGATACACCCTCTGAATTATCTACACAAAACAAACGAGACTTAGCTAAAAGTATATCAATTATATAATTATGCTATGTTAAAGTCTAGTATAAAACGGTAATCCTCTTTGTATTTTGACAGTTCATCAATAGATCATTTACCTGGTGTGGTGAACTGGTAAATAGTGGCTGTGTGACCTGGGTCATGGACCTTGGCAATGGAGCAACCTTTAGGGACTGTCCAGGGATTGGGACTGCCCTCTCTCTCTTCTACGAACCCATAAGTCTTTATGCTAGGTGGCTTCTCTGTAAGATTCTTACTGTAGTGACTTAGTCCATACTGAGCTATCTGGATTGGGTAAAAGTAGCCCTGTGGTCCCCACTGTGTGGAAATGGGCACACCTAAATTAAACCAAAGAAACAGAGTTAGAATGGGTACCGGGTGTCAGGTTAAGGCGAGTGAAATATCATTAAGTTTTGTAGATTAACCCCTTAATGTCACTGCATGTTATTTAGATATTCCTACAGCACGTCATTCAGTAACCCCTATAAAGTAAGTACACCTATTACTAACGAATTATAATGGGTGTGAAGTTTCTTATTATCCTATATAGTACTTTCCCCTGTAATGTCATATGCTGCGATCTCTCACATACCTTCCACTCCACTGATGCACTTCACGCGGTCTCTCACCTCCACGTTGTAGACTTCGAATGACATGAAGACCCCGTCAGGATGATAGGGTTCTCTTTGGGCGTACACGCGTGAGTAGCTGTGCGAGAACTCAAATCGCTCTGTACCCTCATACTGAACGATACGCCCATAAACGTTAAAGTATTTCTCCACCCAGCTGAAAGGAAGGTACACCTCGTTGCCCTCTCGGCGCCCTTTGATCGTCATATCCTCATTAATGAGACAGTCAATCTGCTCATACTGCACCTCCCTGGTGACCAGGGGCACTTCCGGGAGCTGCCCGTGGTCCTCTTCGTCCTCTGTAGTGGGTGCAGGCTCAGGTTGGGGCCTGGTTGGGGGATGCACAGACACATCGCTGGAGCACTTGTTCCACAGCACAATTGTGATGAGAGCAAAGACCGCACAGAGGACTATAAGTGTTTTGTGGTTGACTCTTGCCACCAGGCAGCGCATCCTCACTTCAGAGCCATGCAGAGGCGTGGGACGAGATAGGAAGAGACATCTTACTGAGATCTTACTGAGCTGTCTCAAGGATGCCTTTTAGGGTCTGGAGCTTGGTGCGTACAGTAAAATTCCATTAGTGATCATATGGCAATCCAAACATAGTAGATAGGTAAATATAGGTGTGCAACAATCATTATTAGGAGGAGTAAAAATGATGTTTAATAATATGTTACAGTATTATAAGCATGCAGGGGTTAGTGAAGCCTACAGCCTTCACAGCATGCATGTACAATATACCAGGGATGATGATGATGATGATGATGATGATGATGATGATAAACAGGATTGTTGGAGGATTGTTTTGTTTGGAGACTCCAACACTTAACTCTGGCTTTAATAGGCCAATAGCTATTAATAGGTATTTTAATTATGGGGCGGATCTGAGGCTGTAAGGGTTCACGTGATTTTTCATTAGCGTTTAGTAGAATGCAGCATAAAAAATACAAACAAACAAATAAACAAACCGAGGAATAAAGTAATGCCTACCTGCGTATGTAGTTTCAGGCGCAATACACCCAAAAAATGCAAACCAGAAGAGAAAAACGCTCCATTTTTATTTCAAATCTAAAGCTATTTTTCAATAAGCCGGCAATAATATGGACGCAAACAAAGCCCTTTTCGCCCACACCTGCACTACTGTACATGACAGAGTGACACAGCTTTCAGCCAATGAGAACGCAAGTGACAATCACACCATCCAATCAGGCAAAGCGGGTGTGGGCGTGGCTTAAGGCAGCTTTATTATGGGGAACAAGCCTGACGTAGTGCTTTATGTTCCTAACGTTCTACTTATCTGTTATCTATTTAGAATTTAAATGATTTTTTTTCTAATGAGATTTTAGTTCAGAATGTTTAGATATAGAAAATATGAATTATGTTCAGTTCCAGACTCCAGTCACCAGATGGCACCATTTATTCGGCTATTCTCTAATGAAGTGGTTCCCAAACCTTCCAGGGCAAGGCCCCGCAAATGGCATTAACATTTGACAGAGGCCCCCCTTTTGCAAGAAGTCTTTAAAACACATTAAAAATACAGACTTCTGAATATATCCAGCTTGTTTATTTATAATTACAATTACATCTTACATCTTTACATTACATTAGGAATTGATTGTGTGTGTGTGGTTGTATGAGAGTGAGAAAGAGAAAACATACTAGTGGGAGGGATGGGCTTGGTGGCTGACACAGTTTGTCAAGCCTGGCCAAATTGTTGAGGCCCCCTCAGGCGCCCCCTGGCGGCCCCCACTTTAAAAAACCACTGCTCTAATGCACAGGTTCCCAACCCTGGTTCTGAAGAACCCCTTGCCCTGCACATTTGAGTGGCTTTCCAGCTCTAACACCCACACTTCAACTCATGAAGAACTGTTAATTAGATGATGAAACGAATCAGGTGTGTTGGGAGAAAGGAAACCTCTAAAATATGCAGGACAAGGGGTACTCCAGGACTAAGGATTGGTAACCCTTGCTCTAATGCAGTACGGGTGGTACAGCGGGCACTCCAGGGTTCCTGGTTCCATCCTGATCTTGGTTTACTGTGGAGATTTGGACGTTCTCCGGGTATCCTCTGTGCTATCCAGTTTCCTTTCACCTCCCCAAAACATGCTGGTTGGTGTCTCTAAATTGCCCCTGGATAGGAATAAGTGTGTACATGTGTGCGTGCATGGTGTCCTCCATTCAGGGTGTATTGGGCCACCCACACCCAGTTTAGGCTCCGGGTACAAAGGCAACATGTTTATCGTTACTTCTTGCATACATAAGATGAAATGCAGACAATAGAAGAGCAAAATGATGTACGCAATTAGACAGTTGTACTCTCTCTTTATATGATCAAATGAAAGGTTAACATTATTACAATGTCAGTAATGAGTGCTTAACAGTTAGAAAAGCTTTCGAGGCTGTAAAATATTCAAAATACTTTCAATAGGTACAATTTAATTTTACAAGTTTTAACAGGTAGATTCTTATACATTGTTTAACTCATGAAACAAGCAAGAATAAGAATGACAAATACAACATAAAACATGGCAATAAGTACCATTATTAAACTTCTAGTTTATCTTGAATATAAGCTGAAGTATCGCACACACAGACACACACAAACACACACACACACACACACAATATGTGCACAATGCATATACGTGAAAGTGTCTAACATGTTATAACATGTTATAACTGTTACAGCTACGATATCTACTTAATCTATTACTTCTTAAATTAATATTACTAACTCTGAGCAGAAGCAGCAAAATTGCAACTTGAAAAACAATGGCATTCATTTTAAACGTGAATCTTGCTATGGTTAATGGAATTTGGTACTGTATTCAAAATGGGTTTGAAAGTGCAAGGGCAAGTGCATTCATAAAGAGAAGAAGACAAACTTACAAAGTACAAAATAGGAAATGTCACACAGCTTAAACTTAGACTAACATCTGATGTCCGTAAAACAAAACATGGCGAGTATGACTGTAGAAGTGAAAAACCAAGAAACATGACTAGGTAACAGATATCTCAGAAGTTTTCTTTGCAGAAATTAAATCCGAATGTCTCACATTGAGCCTTGATAACTTTGGCAAGTGATGGCGAGCCACAGTAGAAAACATAGACCTTGCCTTTCTTTTCCTCAGACACCTTCTGGAACACCTTATAAAAACAAACCACATCTTAGACATTTAACGGAACACACCGGCGGATAAACTGAACAATTTTGGAATGAATAGGAAAAAGGAAAACGCCATTATCACAAAGTTCTGGGATTAAATAGGCATTGTACTTTCATATGTGGTTAACGGTGGTTAACATGTTCGCCTCACACCTCCAGGGTCGGGGGTTCGATTCCCGCAGCTGCCCTGTGTGTGTGGAGTTTGCATGTCCTCCCCGTGCTGCGGGGGTTTCCTCCAGGGACATGCGTGGTAGGCTGATTGGCATGTCTAAAGTGTCCATAGTGTATGAACGGGTGTGTGAATGTGTATGTGATTGTGCCCTGCGATGGATTGTCACCCAGTCCAGGGTGTACCCCGCGTTGTACCCCATGCCCCCTGGGATAGGCTCTAGGTATAGGCTCCACGAGCCACTAGGATAGGCGGTATAGGAGATGGATGGATGGATGGATGTACTTCCATACGATAAACTAGATCCTGTGCTTAATGCGTCCTAGGTATCAGATACATTAGACCTGTGACTCATGGGTATGTACAGTATTTCACACTGACGTTGACTACCCACCTTGCCCCATTCGGGTCTGCCTGGCTGTGTGCGTGTCCTCAGACCAGTGATGGAGTCTCTCTTCTCTTTCTTCGCCAACAAGTCCAATGCCATCTGAAGCCCGATAGCCTTCATGTCATTCTTACTCAAAGCTGACGTCATGTACATGTGCATCTCCAAAAAGCGACCTGAACACACACACACACACACACAGAGTAAAATCCATTTTAGTTATTATGAATCATTAATATAATTTATAATACATATAATAAAATCTACATATAATTCCCAAACCCAGTATGTCCCAGTACTTGCATACTCTTTTGCTACACACTCAAAAGTGTGTACTTTTTCCTTCACAAAAAGAGTACATAATTTCAGTGCATATTATAAGTAGGTGAATTGGGACGCAGCATATATCGATATTCAGTCAAGTCAAGCGGAGCATGGTGATGAGGCCAACATTAGGAGATCGCTAAATTCAGACGAAAAGCATTCTGAGGGTATTTTCAGAAGGGGTGATAGTTTAATAACAGCAATAGAGGGGTGGAATTATACCTGGGGAAGTCAAAATATTAAGATGTAAATTGTCTCCTGGATGTTGCCAGCTTTTAGTCAGGAAAAGAAATGATGGCGTAGTTATTCATTGATAATTATTGCATGTGTTTTGGAGCATACCTGTGTTTTTGTGACAAAAATAAAAAATGAATGCAGACTAAGCATTATACGTGATATAATATCCTGTTTCTCAGACAAAAATTGAGTTTGAAAATGAAATAATTTTTTCTGAACAGTTTTTATTGATCTCTCGCTCTCTCTCTCTCTTTCTCTCTCACCCTCAGGTTCCTCATCAGCCTGGTCCATCTCCAATTTGGTCAACAAGCTCACAAACCACTCAAAGGACTTCTGATCTCGGTTTATCCAAATGAAATCCACCTGTAGAATGTCAGAACTTTAATGTCATCCAGGCAGAATGGCTGCGGTCACTTCAGTTCATTTCAGTTCTGTGTTACCTTCCTCAGCTTCATCTCATTATCTTTGATAGTCTCACACCAGGAGTAGTTGCAGTTAGGGCAGTTCTGCTTCCTCATTCGATAACTGTAGAGGAAAGGCAGTAGAAGGTAAACAAAAGGAGTCTGTTTATGTAGTATTTTTGAAAATCTATAGACTCGTAGCATTTTATCCATGGAACATTCTGGTTTATGTGTTGAAAACATGGCGTCTATGTTGTAGGATCTCACCGGTACATAATGCTCTGCAAGATGGATGCGAACGGTGTGATACCAATGCCTGCCCCAATCAGCACCGCATGCTCTGAGGCAAAGATCTGCCTGGTCGGGGTGCCATAAGGCCCATCTACATAACACTGTGGCAATTTTTAAATCACATGTTTCATTCATTTTATCATGGATATAGGCCTAACTAACATAAAACCATATACAAACACTTTAACTGAAGATTACTTACTTTTGGCCTTCACAACATTCATAAGCATTTCATACCTTTTTTATAGAGAAATATTGGAGAATTAATGTAATGCTGTAATTTCAAAACCTGTGAGGTTTTTGCCATTACATGAAATAGAGAAGAAAGTCAGCTGCCATTATAGGGTGACTGTTTAAGATTGTTACTGTATATCCGTAACCTTATCTTGGAAATTATTATTTTGTCTTTACTAACAGCACATCTGTAAAGTATTGAGACATCTGTGGAGTATCCCCTGTGTTAGCCGTCATTTAGGGAGATGTATTAACTGTATCCATGTCATACACTCACTCAACACTTTATTAGGAACACTATACTAATACTGGGCATTCAGATCTTCATGGCATGGATTCCACAAGATGTTAGAAATGTTCCTCTGAGATTCTGGTCCATGTTCCTGCAGATTTTTCAGGTACATCAGATTTTTTTGATGTGATTACAGATTACAGTTATTAACGGGCTCAAAGTGGGCCATGAAAACATTCCCCACACTGTTACACCACCTCCACCAGCCTGGGCTGTTGACACGAGGCAGGTTGGGTCCATGGATTCATGCGTTGGTGCCAAATTCTGACTCTACCATCTGTGTGTTTCAGCAGAAATCGAGATTCGTTAGACCAGGCTATGTTTTTCCAGTCTTCTGTCCAGTTTTGGTGAGCCTGTGCCTACTGCAGCCTCAGATTTCTGTTCTTGGCCGACAGAAGTGGAACCCGACGTGGTCTTCTGCTGTTGTAGTCCTTCCACCTCAAGGTTCGACGTGTTGTGCATTCTGGGATGCTTTTCTGCTCACCACAATTGTACAGAGTGGTTATCTGAGTTACTGTAGCCTTTCTGTCAGCTCAAACCAGTCTGATCATTCTACATTGACCTCTCTCATCAACAAGGTGTTTCCGTCTTCAGAACTGCTGCTCACTGGATGATTTTTCTGTATCACACCATTCTGAGTAAACTCTAGAGACTGTTGTGAGTGAAAATCCCAGGAGATCAGCAGTTATATAAGTACACAAACCAGCCCGTCTGGCACCAACAATCATACCACGGTCAAAATCACTGAGATCACATATTTCCCCAATTCTGATGGTTGATGTGAACATTACCTGAAGATGCTAACCCGTATCTGCATGATTTTATGCATTGCACTGCTGCCACATGATTGGCTGATTAGATAATTACATGAATGAGTAGGTGTACAGGTGTTCCTAATAATGTGTTCGGTGAGTGTATATGAGCATTGAAAATTGAATGTTGATGTGCCATTTGCATCAAAAACTATTATGAAGTACCAGTCTAACACAACTTTACTTATTTACGAAGCCCATATGTCAGCAAAAAAGAATGCCCTTATATTACAGCGGTAATCAAATTTGTATTTATAACATTGATTCGGATGACAAATATTTAATAAAGGATTTCCAAAATGGATTAGCATATTTAAAAAAATACTAATACTATTACTTAATACTTGTACTTAATACTAACAATACTATTAAAATACCTCAGTATAAGATAAGTACCACTTATGTAATCATTACTCACCTTGATGTTACAATATCTATGATTCTCGCTCAGTTTTGCAGAGATCTGTAAAGTGGTGCAATTTCAATATCAGAGGCATCTAAAACAGCTGCACACGGCAGTCCGGGAATAAATATAAATATTTATAAATGTGATTACTTGTTTTTCTTGGATAAGTAGGTTAGCAACTGTTATGTAAATAGATTTTTGTCCAGTAGAAATTACCTCTCTAGTTACTTGAGGCACGTCTCCCAATTCTACCTGCACTCCGAGGTCTGGATTTGGTGTCTGAGAACTGGGCCGTACTCCATTCTTGCGATACAGAGTTAGCTCAATGGCGTTATCCTCGTTAGATGCTACACTTCCACCACAGTCCACAGATTTGAACAGTTCCTCCTGTTATCGGCATGGGTTTGCGAGAGACATTAATCAGTGTGTAGTAATGATGGCTGTTTCATGTAAAATGCAGACAACCAACCAGTAAAACAGTATGGTGACGTCTGAATGACTTGCATAGTTAACTATGTGATTAGATTCCGAGAGGATAAAGAGGATATGTGCTCACCTGGGTTCTTGCACTGTGCCTTCGGTTCCTCAGGCTGGCTGTAAGTCTCTTGTTGTTAACGACTTGGCTCTCAGGCTGTCTAAAATACTCAAACAGCCGATTTGTCCATTGGCCCATTGATCGCACGTGCAGCCACATGGTATCTATGAAAATAAGTTAATGACTTGCTTCCTGAACCTTCAGTGGAGAATTGTTGTGAAATAGTGAACTGCTAATTTGCATTTGGCTATATATGGTAGATATGAGCAATGTGCTGTACCTTGTTGCTCTGGTGCACTGCTGATGGTGAACGGGTGCCACTCATACTTGGCTATGACTGGAATGTTGACGTAGACATAGTCGCCAGGTTTAAACTGGAAGAACGGTGGCCGCTTGATCACTAGATGTGTTACCTTTAATATCCAACAAAATGAAGAAAGACAAAGGCCTTAAATCAAGGCACAAGTCAGTGTATGGATAAACAATTCAATACAGTCTGTAAATGGTTGCCTGAAATATCAGGACTATGTATAAAAAGGTTATATGGTTCACCAAATATAGATTGAGACACCGACATTATATACTTTATCTTCAGAGCTAGAACTAAAGCAAAGAGCCCAAACTGTCTGAGTACTTACGCTGCACTGTATGTAGAACTCAATCATGAAATAACTTATTATTTAAAAACAACACAAAGAACACCACACAGATTTAGAGTTTGTTTTTGTTAGTACCTTAGATGGGAGCAAGTTGACCTCAACAATATACAGGGTTGCCATGCGAGACACTGCAATGCCAACTAACTTCTCCACAAGGAAGATCACACCAGGTGCCACAAACCACTTCCAGAAATTAGCGCAGTGGACTATGAGCAGTACCCAAACCCAAATATAAGACAGATGAGACCAATAGAACACCTAAACAGACACAAAAAGAATGTTTGGAATAAGCTGTTGTGGTGTGTCAATGTTTCTTAGTCGACAAACAGCAATTTCCCTGTTTGTGCACTATTTGTGCCATGAGGTGGTAGCTCAGAATAATGTTAATGCACCATACAGTCCATGACAGACAACACTGAGAGGATAGGTTGCATCAACAAGGGTTACATTAAACTGGTTTAAAGCTAATCAAGGATTTGCTAATCTAAATTTTCTTTTGATTTGTGGTTCCCTGATTTCCCTGGTTCCCCCGGGTCTGTGCTGGTTTCAAATGACAAGGACCCCTGGTTATTCATAGTCAACAAACTGATTCACACAATGGGTGATGTGACCTTGGACTGAAGTCCAGGATCCAAACACAAGGTCACCTGAATAATCTGGCCACAAGGCATACAAGACAAGTTTATCACCAGAACATGCCAATGCAATCACTACCAAAAAGTATTCAGAGGCATGCATTTGAGGTCAACGTTTTGCATAGCCTCATGAGAAGGGCTTAAGGGATTCTGGCAAAAAGGTAGGATCCCATGCTGGGCTCATCATGGCAAAGGGAAGCACCATGCCACTTCCAAAAAGGCTGATAAAGTTTATAAGCCCCCCGAGGGAAGCACTCCATGGTACCATGGTGTGCACCAATGACTGTCACATATGCCTTTAGCATAGCTGGAGACCTTCTGTTGTCTAGCAGTCCCTGGAGAAAACATATTCCTCAATCCAGCTAATAAGGAAGAGCTTCCAGTTAAGGGCATACAGGGCCTGTATGCTAAGATCTCTGTCATTCAGGAGAGTTTACTGGACTGTTCTGAGTTGGTGATTCATTTCAAGGGGTCAAACCCCCCAGGACAGCTGACCTGGCTAAGGGTGCCAAATCTCCCCATCCATTTGGGACACTTGGAACAGCTTTTAACAAAGCTGATATGGTGGTTCTTATGGAAACTTTGTTCTCTGATGCCCTCTCTTCATCTACAGTATGTTTCATGCTGATGTTTTTTTTCATTTAGCACTGCCCTTCAGAAGCTATATAAAACATTTACATGTTTCCCAGAAGACAAAATAACGGCAAGCTCTCAGGGTGTCCCATTAATACATTTGACAATATTAAGCTAGCCAACAGGGATTGTTCTGTTAGCGAATATTCCCAGGAAGTTCCCTGTCGCCTAGCATTCTGTTGTCAAATTTGGCACCATTCATTTCTGCCATGACTGCTGTCTCTTACAGTTTATCTCTTTGTTGTGATTTCTATTCTGTCAATTCTATCGCAAATACATCCTACAGTAGGTTGAATTATTAACTAATCATCTCCATATCACACAAGTATCCTGACAGCCTTGTGCTACTTGACAATTTGAATAGACTTCATCTCTCTGATCTGTACAGACGTAGATTACTGTCACAAATTATAAAGACTTATTGTAGGTATGATTGTGATCAACATTAGGTATTTTTATATATCAATCTCCTTTCTCCCACTGATAGAACAGAGTTAGGAAGACATTACAGGTCACAGTTCTGTCCTATGGACCCCTAAAGCTGAGCTATGTAAATATAAAGAGGTTAGTGACATGCGTGTTAGTGACAGGTTGTACCCTATTTATGTTTGTTAAATAGATCATGTCTTATTCTTGGAGTGAAGTTTATGAAGCCAAAGACACGTACCACTGATAATGCCTTTTATTTGACAGTACCCAATGCAACGAAAAGGTTTTAAACCCAACAACAGCTACAGTTCAGCCAGCTGACAAACTCGGCATCTGATAACAGTTATGACAGAGGGTTTTTTTTTTTTTTTAGAAAGGAAGGAAGACCTACTACACTGATCATTTTGCCACAAATTCTGCAAATCCCAAACAAGATCAACAAGAGGTCATGGTCATGGTGAACATTGAGTCAAAGGGGTTATAGATGTACTTGGAAGTAAGTGACTGACCATCCTCTATGGGATGTCAACAAAATACTAAGAAATATTTACTTTACCTTCCAGTTGGCTCCCATTTTTGGGGGGAAAACTTTGTTCTCTAGTGGGTTATTAAAGATTTCACATTTGGAGTCTGAAACGCAAGTACACTACTCATGCCTTTGTCAACTTTGTTGATACTTTGTTTAAGAATACAGACAAAAATGAGCTCTGTATACTTATGACTGTAAAAAGGCTTTTGATCAGGTTAATCATAACATCTTCATCAATAAGGTCCTGACTGCAGGAGTGATGCTTCCCAAATGGAGGCAAAGAGTGCACTACAATAGTGCTTTCTTGGACCAGGAGTGGGGTGGCCCAAGGAACCCTACATGGGTCTATGTCACCTTATTTTGGCTCAAAGACAGTTGAAGGGAAAAGGCGTCTCTGTAGCTTTGTGTTAAATTGTACTAGAAATTTATGGGTGGACCTTTAAAAATTTAAAAGCCAACGTTCTTTCAGTCAAGATGGCGTAGAATGTATCTGAACTGGTGTATGATGTGTGCGTTTGAAATTTCCCACCAATTCAAACCTGAAAGCTTCGACTGTGAATTACTGTGAATGACTATAAGATTCCCATGGTGACTCACAGAAGCTCAGGAACAACATAGTTTAGAGTTTACAGTTTTTCAGTGCAGGAGATGTCCGAGTCATGCACCGCATGAGGAAACCTGACGCTAACGTGTGATGGTAAAACGGACTTTTTCATATTATCATGCATGGCAGTGCACTCGAACACACTTGTGGCACATACACTAACAATACTAATGAGAAAAATACACCACAGATTCCCATAGTAACCTGCAAAAACTTTTAATGTATAAAAAGTACAATAACCAATGCCGAAGAGATGACAGCAGGTTATCCCCAGCACTGTATTAAGTAATCACACGCTGCTATGATTGTGGGATAGTTGCATATGGTGTACATGTGGTCTGAGACATGTACAAGGCAAGAAGGAGTCATACATCATAACATGACTTACAAAAATACAAGGTTCCTAGTTAAACTGGATTCACATATAAACTATTAATTCCAGGTTAAATTCGATTCTTTGTTGATGCAACCCAACTTATTTCCTGTGCGATTCTCACAAGCACATGCCAAGGCATATTTGGAATGTATTTATCATATAATGTCATCGTTACAGGAAAACTCTGCTTAATATTCTTGGTCATTTAGGCCACTTACCTCAAAATGACCACTACGTCTGACAAATGTGCTGGAACAAACCACCATGAGACAGATGATGACCTGCAACACAACCCCAGTGATAGAAGCAGTGCCCTTAACCCATCCGATACCCGGGCGTGTGGTGAACAGGTATTCCCACATGTTATATCCTCTATCTGTGCGTGTTAGCAAAACTGGGGAAAGGTAATAAGAAATTACATACAATTATGCTACTGGATTAAAAAAAACAAACCAACTAAATATGGAATTTACTTTCACACAGATGATGGGATTATACAATGTTCAATGCTAAATGGAAGATGATGCTGCACATTAAAGTGCACATTCATTTCAACAGAAGTTTCTTTAGAGATTACATCATGAATTCTTATTCAGCCTTAGTCCTTCTGTTCTCCAATGTAAACATAAATGACACTCAATATTTATAAATAGAGTTGGTATCTATGTAGGGAACGACAAATACAGGTGTTCCTAGATCTACAGAACATTAATAAGCTAAGTAAGAAACCCAAGGAAATGAGGTTACCAAAGTTCATGACATGTGCCATTGTGTGCACGAGAGAGAAGATGAGGATGGCATAGCCGACTATCTGATGCAGAAGGATGTTCTGGTCCAAAGGTAAGACTTTGACAACCCAGGTGGTACGTAGCCAAGTGAGACAACGCCGAAGCATCAGCACCTGCAGGCAACGTCAATCTAGCTGTAAAATACCTTCTAATTTAGTGATGACTAAACTGGACTTGATTTAAAAGAGCCTCATGAATGTGTGAGGCTTACCATAATAAAAGTGCAGTTGAGGTTAAGGCATCGTCCACACCCTTTTGCCACCATGAACCAGGGTCCACCGGGAGCATGCTGCAGCATAGCTATGACGAAGAGGAGAATGTTGAGGAAGGCGTACAGGCAGAGGAAGAACAGCTTTCGGCTGTTGTTGTGCCAGTACACCCGGGTCAAATAGCGAGGCGTCTTCCTCTTGTTTTGGTCCACATTAGGAGGTTTTAACCAGTTAGCAGCACTATGGCAATCCAGACAGCATGGTCAATGCAAACAATACTATGGTTAGAAAATAGTTTCCGGGGGGAAAAAAAAGGTAAACCTAGCTATTTCTCAAATCTCAGATACTACCTGATGGTGAGGTTCTCCATGACCTCAGGGAAGTTCTCGAGCTCTGCCTTTAGCTCCTCAAATGTAATGGAGCCACTGTTATCTTTATCAGCTGACTCAAACAGGGCCAGTGTCAGATCATCCAGTTTCTCCTCTGGCAGGGAGATGGCACTTTCCCTTAGGCAGGATTTCAGCACTGTTCGCAACTCATCAGGGTCTATAGAACCACTTCCTGTAAATTCAGGGGTTTATGGGGGTTTTTTTTTTGGCAGTATAATGCAGAAACAGATGTACAGATGTATGTATGTATACTATATGGATAGACACAAAGGTGAATTGCAAGTAGTTCGATTGTTGGTATATTAATGGAAATAATGAAAGTTTAAAATGCTAATAAAAAAACATCAGAGCTTCTCAACGCACACCAATATATAAAATATGCATTATATATACACCAATCAGCCATAACATTAATAATTAATATTGATTATCTTCTTAAAATGACACACGTGAAGGAGTGGGATATATTTATTATCACATGCCTCGACGGCTCAGAGCTGTTTGAGCAGCACACGGGAGACCTACACAATATTAATCAGGTGGTTTTAATGTTATGGCTGATCAGTGTAAGTATATTATCATTTAGAATAGACTGTTGTCTGTTTACTGTATTGTAACTGACCGTCCACATCGTAGACCTGGAAGAGAAAATGCAGCTTATCAGTCTCACTGCCGTGAATGAGGAGGTTCAGAGCCTTCAGCAGCTCATCGAGGCTAATAGAGCTACTGCCGTCCGAATCAAATAGTTGAAAGAACCTCTCTGCAAAAAATGACTGCCAAAGCAGTAGCCAAGAGAAAACAGTTAGTATTGTTTAGGTCCATACACAGGGACATTGAGATAAGCAGAACTCTATGATTGCTGGCTCAGTTCCGAGTCAGTGAAGGCAATTTACTTGTCAAGTGAAATAACCACAGCAATCTCTACTTAATTCTCTCACTATACATTAATATACATTACATATAGATTGCATTGTAAAACTATATTTATATCAGGTGAAAAGTTAGGACTTTTTTTCCCCCTCAGTTTCAGGTCATATACAAAGAAATAAACAAGTGTTTGGAAATAATTGCTATAATCTACTATATTCATCAAAATGCCAGAGAATATTAGTGTTTAAAATATGTGTGAAATGTTACAGTTTAAAAATCATACAACCTAAAATAATTGTGATTAGTATATCATTTCAACTTACTCTCCTTTGGGGGAAAACTGCCCCCAAAATCAATCAATCAATCAAGCAAAAAACAAACAAACAAACAAACAAACAAACAAAAAGTGATTACTAGTTTATATATCTGAGATTGAGAGAACTCAGTGTGAGAACCTCATTATGTAAATCCCTCTGCTCTAAATGGTGAATGGCAAATATAACATGCAGTATCTTCATAGCTTTCTGGTGTTGCAATAGTTTTATATTGGTGTATACTATTCTTATAACAAAAACCACCTAATTGGATTTCTTGGGAGAACATCATGAAAATTTTATTCTAATCAGTTAAAAATGTAATGCTCCATAGGTTTGAAAAACATTAAGAAAATGTACCTTGCCCTTAACTGTAACATCATGCCTACACACAATTTATACTTATGCCATTAAACTGCCTATTAAATCAGCTGGGCGTATAGTGTAAGCAGGCTTCAGAGCATTTATTTTAATATGGGAAATAAGTATTGGACTTCATACAGGGAGCGTCTTGAAACAAAGGCTTCTCGACTAAGTATTGAATAAATTTCAGTTAGCGTGTTCAATACTTTTTTTTACCGTGTCATTCCACTTTATTACACATAACTTTATTTATGGACTTTAATGTTGTGAATTCTTTATATTTCCAGAATTCTTGAGTTAATACTGATGTCTGGTGAAAATTTCATGTCAATAACCTCATTGGAAATATATTTACTGAAAAAAATGTTGACGCATCCAATACTTATTTCCCACACTGTTTGTGTGTGTGTGTGTGTGTGTGTGTGTGTGTGTATATACATATATATAGATATAGATATATACAGCATGCTTCGTCTTTAACCAGCCCAAGAGAACCCATGTCACACCCCTCTTCATCTCCCTCCACTGGCTTCCTGTAGCCGCCCGTATCAAATTCAAGGCCTTGATGCTCACCTACAAGACCGTGTCTGGAACCGCACCCTCCTACCTCAACTCTCTCCTGAAGGCTTACGTTCCCTCACGCAATCTGCGATCAATCAACGACCGACGCTTAGTACTACCTACTCAGCGTGGCTCAAGGTCCCTTTTTTTTTTTAAAGAACGTTCAAACTAACTGTTCCTCAGTGGTGGAATGAACTTCCAACCTCAATCCGGACCACAGAATCTCTCACCATCTTCAAAAAACACTCAACCAGCCCATAAATAAATAAATAAATAAATAAATTACTCTGGCACGTACACCTCTACTCTGCGCACTTTGCTTCTTCTGGAACTCAATTAATAGATCTTGTACTACTTGTATTGTTCTCCACTCGATATATCGCTTTTTTAAAAAAAAAATTTTCTCATTTGTAAGTCGCTTCCGATAAAAGTGTCTGCTAAATGAATAAATGTAAATGTATATATATATATATATATATATATATATATATATATATATATATATATATATATATAATATTATATGTCTTGATGGGACGCAAGCTGTGTTTCAGATAAGTGTGGCTTGTTTACTGTTTCAAGTGTCGTATTCTCTTAGCCCAGTGTACGGACCATGTCCAGAAACATGCCAAAAGGTCTGTGAGTCTCAAAAAAAAGGTCTTCACACAGATCATCAGCTCTCACCTCTTTTACTTTAAGGGCTGTTTTAAACTCATCCAAGTCGATCTCCTTGTCTTCTCCTGCAATAGTCTCAAATTGCTTGGTGACCCATTCAAGCCAACGTGTGTCCTCGTCCACACTCATTCCTACGAAGTGAACAGGATTTTACTTTAACTGTTAACACAATGCCAATGCAAACGATAAAACACAATGCCTTGGGATTCGTTTATATAGTTATGCACTTGAGTGCCTGGGAAGGAAAGAAAGCAAAAATGGTGGACAGTGTGACACAAAACTCTATATTAAGCCATTTTATTTTGATTTGATTTCCATGGTGTTGATGCAAGACGAATACACCACAATGAACAGAACAGATTCGAGGCATTTCATTACAATATAAACAAAACACAACACTTTGTGCATTGCAAGTTTTGACATGTTAACAATTACAGTGTACATTTGAGATCAATGTAAAAAAGAAAAAAACTAACAAAAAATAAACCCTCTATAGATAACTTTAGATGGTTTCTGTTGGAAACTTACTTGGTTGAGTATTTCCCAGTATCCTTATGAAGTACCGTATTTCTCAGCAAGGCAATAACAAACCCAAACCGTTCTGTATTTCTTAAAATAATCCTCTGTTTCTTTTGTTCTGTCCTTTGGGAAGAAATTGAAATAAGGAAGGAGGGGCTGTTGTGCTGATCAGCATCCCTAAGACGAACAGAGCAGCTGTGTCTGACAGGCCATCCCTGCTCTGTGTATCAATATAGCAGACCCCTTATCTTTTACTCTCTACACCACTGCTAGTTATTATTATTATTATTATTATTATTATTATTATTATTATTATTATTATTATTATTATTATTATTATAGTTACTAAATGAGCCTCCTTTCACTTATTACATCAAATAAAATACACATAAAATGTAGAAATTACTAGGGATGTGTGTAATCAAAATGTGTAACTTCAGGTTATATAATGTAAATATATAATATATATTTATATATATATATTATGTCCAGACATTCATAAATTAGTGAGGTAATTTTATTATCACTACCTGGTTTCGGTTACTGGTATATGTTATTAATAATGAGGGAGTGTTAATAAAACTGCCTCAGTAGAAGATGATGAGAAGAGAAAGATATTGATTAAAATGTGCCTGCGGCTAGTTCAGTCCAGCAAAAACAGGAAACAGATGTAAGATGAGTAAGTTGTTTTAGGGACCAAACCCAGCTTAGTATTCTGCCAGAAAAAAAAAACTAAACAATCTTCCCACATCTATTATCAGGCTTCCCTTTCTTTAAAATCGAGAATTAAAATCTTTGAACTGGTAGCATTACACACTACACACTGCATGATGATCTAACATTTCTTCCAAATGTTTTTTTACATTTTAATACACTTCAATTTTAAAAGATATATATATTTTTAATAATACTTTTTATTCAAAGTTTGTCTGTTTTCAGAACTTGACAACTTTTTTTTTTTTTTTTTTTTTCCCTTAAGCTCAAATACTAGCAGTGATGATAAGCAAATTATTTCATATGGACACAAAGGTTGTAGAATGAGTGCATTGTTCGTAGTGGGGGAAAAAAAAAAACATTTACATTTGAGACCTAATACGTACTAGTACAATCAGTTATATGCAGCACATTGGTACACAGGCTAATAAACACCTTCATCAGCATTGTGTAAATAATGATGGCTTATATCACATATTTTCTCGGTCACTCCACTCGGACTCGTTTCTGCGGAGATGGTGGTGAATCCAGAGAGAATGCAGTTGGGGAGGATGGACGTGATTCGGGGAAGAGCTCTGTACAGTACTTCTCAATGTACGGTTTAGCGACGTTCCACACCTGGGCAAGGACCAAAACCAACAATAAATAAATAAATAAATAAATAAATAAATATATATGGTGTGAAAAAGCAAATGAAAATATCTTGAATAGAGTCAAATGTACCTAGTATTTCCTATTATAAGATTACAATAAACACAATGTTAGATTTTTGATCAATTCAAGCTTGAAATAGTCTTATATAGCAAAGTTTATGAAGCACAATTCTGCCAGTAGAATAAAAAAGTCTTCAAGTAATAGGAAATACTCGATAAATATTCCTTTATTCAAGATATTTTCATTTGCTGGGGTGTCATTTTTTGCAGTGCGAGACCTGTTATTCTCATTAGTGTGAATGGTTATAAAGGTGAACAGCACAGACTGGTCCAGGATCCATGTAAAAGAGTTATTTCAGTGTACTATCGTGTGGCAAACCGTGATAACCTAGCTAATTAACATGCTTGTGCTGTATAGAGAAACAAATCTTAAGTTATAGTCCAATAAAAGAAGAACAAACAGTGAACAACGAGACTCAATAACAGCACACAGCGAGATTTACCTTCTGTTCTATGAGAAGCCGATGGGCAGTCTCTATATCTGCAGCCATAAACCTGTCTTTTATCCACGGCCTGTGCATTTGAAAAAGTGTGAAAGAGACAGAGATGGACAGAGAAGATGGAATTACAGAAGGAATGAGCTACTTTGTTGTTTCTAAGGGTGGTGCGTTTTGGATAGTGCATCTTAACTTACTTGACTACAGAGCGAACAAGGTCATACACCTTCTCCAAAGGCGTTGTGGTATGGAGTGGCCGGAGGAACTCGATACCCTGACAAGCCGCTAGCATTTCAATAGCCAGCACTGAGGAAACACACCGGACCAGCAACGGGGTTAACGTGGTCAAGCTGGTAGACCTTGTGTAGATCTTGTGCTCGTTGGTCCAATCATATGATTGCATTCTCTTTTTTGGAGAAATAATCTACGGCTGTGTATATAAGAACGTCTCCATTTCTGTTTATACCTTGCTCCACATGTTCGACCAGTCTTAGAGCCTTCCTGGCAGCCCATCCTCCCATGGACACGTGATCTTCAGTGGCCGCACTGGTGGATAGTGAATCCACTGAGGAGGGGTGGCACAGCACCTTATTTTCAGAAACTGCAAGGAAAGAAGTGCTTTCAGCATGTAATCATGTAATAATACACTTTTTCTGGCTTGACCGTTGAATTACTTGATTGAGCCTAACCGCACAGTGTTATATAATAGAAGAGTCATCTGTGTGATTGATCGGGTTCATGGCGAGATGTCTGGGCAACGGATGACTTACCGAGAGCTGCTGCAGTGCAGTGTGCAATCATAAAGCCTGAGTTCAGCCCCCCTTCGTTAACCAGGAACGCAGGTAGCTCA
Organism: Ictalurus punctatus; assembly: GCF_001660625.3. Taxonomy (NCBI): domain Eukaryota; kingdom Metazoa; phylum Chordata; class Actinopteri; order Siluriformes; family Ictaluridae; genus Ictalurus; species Ictalurus punctatus. The sequence goes on along the minus strand of NC_030429.2, from coordinate 21,874,334 downwards.
CTGAGAGACGGGTTACACAGGCGCTCGATACGCCTCTCGCTGATGGACGCCAACTCGTGAACTCCTATGGACAAATAATCTAGCGCCTAGAAGAAAAGAACATGAGACAAAGAGTGAGACACAACAGCTATTTGTTGATTTTGTACCGTACATTCACAGACCTTATAAATATAATGTGTATAAACGATACCTTTGCTGGATACTCTCCATGGAAGTTTCCTCCTGAAATGGTCTCTCCCCTTTCTGCAAATACCATCTATAGTTTATTTATCAAGGTCAAAGAGTTGCCAGTTTTAGAGGCGAAGTTAAAAAAAAAGTTAATAGTGCAGACCATTATGACATGGAAATTCGAATATACTGAAAGGATACAGGATTATCCGTAGCACTGTTAATTTCTGTATTTATGATATTTTTCACAAAAGCAATCGTATCATTGACGATGCCATGGACCTGCAAAAACAAGCATGGTATTGATCAGGCTGAGAGAACGCCATATGAAATGACCACAGACCACAGTTTCTCCACCCATAAGGCTTACCTGGGGACAGCAGCGCATGGTGTAGGCATCCTGGACACGGTCGCAAAACCTATGGCTTTCTATAAATGTGAACATCAAATCTAGTTAGCCAGAATCCAGCAGTTTGTGCTAGCTTTATAGAGTTTATACAGGCTTGACAACTTTTCACCTGCAATCTCAGACGGGTGGTGATCAGAGTCCAGAAGAGCACGGAAACGCAAGGCCACCTCTTTCTGTCCGGGGTGGGGGCGCAGCTCATGGATGTCTGCAAGAGGTTTGGTGTGTATGCGTATGGAGTTTTGTTGAAACAGGTGCTGAAACAGGTCATATTTTAAGGAGAAGTTTCACTGAATTTCTCCATTTATTCATCATTAATACTCTATTAGAGCTCTCGATTCCTACTATGACCCGGTCAGATTCGAACTGTTGGTTGACTGAGAACGTTCTTATCACTATAGCAGACCCTCTTTCTTTTACACTGTGCACAACATCACGGCCAATTATAAGAACAGCTGGTGAAGCAAAACAACGACGGATTGATTCCCATGTATATGTGTCAGCCAGAATTATTGGCACCCTTCATAAAATGAATACATAAATAATATTTTAAAAAGTACTAAAATAAATAGATAAATAATATAAAAGATATATAAAAGAAATATAAAAGAACTTGAATTCTTTGAATTCTAACTTGAATGAGAACTAATTCAAATAATCGTTTGTAAATAATAATATATTATACTTTGTGTGCCAAGTTGCTGGAATATAAAGAATATTTTAAAGGAATGCAAACATGCAAAAGAATGAATTTTTAGGAATGTTGTTGTTGATGTTTTTGACCATTTCCTTTTCCCCAGGTTATAAATAGGTTTCATACATGGATCATGTTCACATATGGCTTCTTCTCTGCATGATAGAGCTTTAACCAGCGTTTGTGAATGGCACGGTGAACTGTGTTCAGAGACAATGAGTTCTGGAGGTGTTTCTGAGCCGATGCAGTGATTTCCATTACAGAATCATGCCTGTTTTTAATGCAGCGCCACCTGAGGTCCTGAAGATCACGGGAATGCAGTATTGATTTTCACCCTTGTTCCTTGCGCACAGAGATTTCTCCAGATTCTTGGAATCTTTTGATGATATTATGTACTGTAGATGATGAGATATTCATAGTCTTCACAATTTTACATTTTGTTCCACAAAATGTAGAGTCAGTTTTTCACAGATTGGTGAACCTCTGCCCATCTTTACTTCTGAAAGATTCTGCCTCTCTAAGATACGCGTTTTATATACCCAATCATGTTACTGACCTCTTCCCAATTAACCTCCAGCTGTTTCTCTTTAGTAAGACTTACTTTTCCAGCCTTTTGTTGCCCCGTCCCAACTTTTTTGAGACGTGTTGCGGCCATGAAATTCAAAATGACCTTTCCCCCCCCCCTTAAAATGGTACATTTCCTCAGTTCAATCATTTGATATGTTTTCTATGTTCTATTGTGAATAACACATGGCTTTATACGATTTGCAAATCATTGTATTCTTTTTTTATTGAGATGTAACACAACGTCCCAACTTTTGTGGAATTGGGGTTGTAAAACAGGTCGTGAACACTGCTAGTTGTTTTCGACACGACAACAGTACAAACCCTTTGTCATTCATCTTCAGCTTTCTAAGTACCAAGACATTGTAGCACAAAACCTGATTGCTTCATTCAGGAGGTTAAAATTTGGCTATAGATATACCCAAAACATACATTAAAATCAAAACACATAAATAATTAACAGAATTTTAAAAATATATATTTTAATGATCATCTCAATTACTGGGTTATAACCTATGGTCTGAACCTGATGAGGAAATTCGATATGAGTGAATCTAAGACTATAAAAGGTCTTAATATGTTCTGCATAGAGGAGTAGCCAAGATCTTCTACAAATGCCTCTAACAATCTTAGACATTACAGGAAAAGATTAAGTTCTTCTTTCTACTGAGACTCGACCAGATATTAATCATACGGGTGCCAGTTCAGTACACTATTTAAGAAAACTTAAAAGTCTGAATTGCCTGTGAAAATATATATATATATATATATATATATATATATATATATATATATATATATATATATATATATATATATATATATATATATATCAGGTATGAAGGAGAATGGAAAGTATTTTCTCACCACTGTCAAATGCTTTCGTGGTCCCCTTTAGGACCTCCAGGGTGAGTGCAGCAATGATATCGGCCTGTCTGGCGATGGACTCTGCCCTCTCTACAGCCTCTGCACCCATTGAGGTGATCATCTGTGTCCCATTAATCAGTGCCAGACCCTGCATATCAGGACAAGTAGAACGTTAAAGCAATCATATCCTCCTTCCTTAAACACAACCCCCTTCCAGCTTTGTTAATATTGATTGTAACAAAACATATCCTGCTTCTAGCGTCTACAACAATGTTAAGCAGTATTTTTATGGAGTTTTCTATTTCAAGCTCCCATAGTTAGCATTTTCTATAATCCCAGGGTGTTAGAAAACCAAGCTCGACATGGGTCAAGAGCACATTTTCTAGCTGAGACCATCACTACTATGTCAACACAAATACAGATAAACATGGTTAAAGCCTGACAGAAAAGATTAGAGTAATACCTCTTTTGGTTTCAGCGATATAGGCTTCAGTCCGTGTGCTTCTAACACCTGTGCGCAATGCAAAGGTCAAAGGTCAGTATATTCTTCATGCTTTTATTATTACGCTTCGTAAACACAGGGACACTTTCGGAGTACTTGGATCGTACATATTTTGCATCAGCCCACCCACTCTTAGGTGACCACATTTTCCCTTCTCCCATCAGCCCCAGAGCTAAGTGTGAGAGAGGAGCGAGGTCTCCACTGGCCCCCACTGTTCCTTTCTCAGGAACGAAAGACAAACAGGACGCTGAGGAGACAAGAGGAAATAGCATGGTATTCAAAATGCTGTTTGAGTCCCAAAGGATAATAGAAGATACACACAACAGAGAGGTCTCTAACAGGTCTCTGGTGGTCTTGTGTTTCTTGGCAGAAAAGAACAAATCAGTATCAATGAAATGATTTCCAAGTGCAACACTACTAAAAGCTTTAATGTACCGTTGAATGCCTGTATCATACTGTGCAGGGTTTCCAGAGAGATCCCGCTGTATCCTTTAGCCAGGACGTTTATTCTGAGAGCCAGCAACATGCGAGTTCTCTCAGGGCTCAGAGGGCTGCCCACACCTACACACACACACACACACACACACACACACACACACACACACACACACAATACAGCAATACAATTCAGATCAATTAGTAGAGAATCTAGTTAACGATAAATACCTAGATATTGAAAATCTTAGATATCGTCTCACCTGCTGAGTGTGAGCGAATAAGATTCTCCTGTAGTTCCCTATTAAAGAGAAATATCTTAAACATACTTAAGTAGTTTTCATGCATTATTTAAATCTGTTGGGCTGATTTTTATTTTATTTATTATTTTTTTTACACGCATTTACTCAAACGATCAAACATCAAAAGCGTGATTGTACTTGAGTTTGCCGATCGGGATGACGGTCCGAGCGAACTTCCCGAATCCGGTGGTGATCCCATACACAACTGGAGAGTACAGCAAACAATCGGATATAAGTCTAGTCTTATTTAATTCATTACACGTACCAATTTATTTATTTATTTATTTATTTTTAAAAAATTGTTTAGGAACTTTACAATCTCGAAGCAGCATAAACATTTTCTAATATGAGTACGCAAGACTGTGGATAAAATGCATTACGCATAACCTGCTTACCTTTTTTTTCTTTCACTATGGTGTCCAGAAGTTCTCTAGACTGCTCTACTTTTCTCTCAGCCTCAGGGGACAACTGGTTATAATAACAACAACCAATTTTTACCACTAAACATGCTTTGTTTCAGCGTGGAAGCTTTTTAAAATGGGTTGGCCGTGCAAAGAGTTGTTAGTACAGTGTTGTAAATATTTAATATTACAATATTCAAGTGATTTCAAATGACATTTTGGTGGGTTTTATTTTGTATTGAATGACGTATCAGTCATGTAATATTTGCACCATGTCAAATTCCTACAGTATACCTTAATCTTGTAACGGCCTCTTCCTAGGTTGACTAGGTCAGTGGAATTCAGACTGTTGCCATCTAGGAAAAGGTACTGTACACAGATCAACACATCACTCAGGAGATTTTATTATAATGCCGACTCTTTTCGTAGTCAAAGTGCAAGTCAGTCACCCTTTAAAGATGTTTGGAATATCCCATCAGCACTCATAATAATAAGCTTAGCTAAAATTTCATTCTTTGAAGGTGCCATGTTCATGACACCCGCCAGTGGATAATTCAGAGATTATAACCTTTTGTCAGTTATGTTAGGAATTAAACCTTCTCACCTCCTCCGGCTCTCTGTAGGCTCTTGTTCTGGTTATGCTTGTTAAGGTGGACAACTGTTCAAACAGTGCCTTTCTAAATAAACTTACCAGGCACATGAATTCCAAGCACAAGGAGAAGAGACATTATAATACAATAATATGATGTTTTATAAGGATACAGATATGACATTCCAGGTTGGCTAGGAATGAAGTCAGAAGACATGGTGTCTCCTTTGATCTCTAGACAAATTAAAATAAGACAAGGACACTGAACTTTAATCACGGAAAACCAAGTCAGTTATTAGGATTCATTACAGCAACCTCATACGAAGTGTAAATGCAAATAAAAAGAAAGAGTCATGTGCTGAATATTACCGAGCTCAACAAAGTCATTGTCCTCCAAGACGTCATCTATCGTATCATCAGCATCCAACAGTCCTTGTCCCTGACACCTCCTGGCCACAAAGCACACCTCTTTGACATGAGGGAACCCTCCATTATCAGGCTTGTTCTTGACATAGCGCTTGAGAGCCTCCACTCCTAGCCACTGTATGGTGCAGGACGTATCCTTACAGGGCACGGTCAGCCACTCATCTCTTACATGTACAGTAAAACGAGGCATTGTGCCACGTTTGTCTGCCAGGTTTGACATCTACTCTGGTTACTGAGGGAAGATAAGTGAAGGACCACATTTAGTGGAGGCCACCAGGCTCAACAGACCAATCAAACGGCATCTAATGAACCCCTCCTCAGTGCAGGGCGGTTGAACCCTAGGTTGTGTTTGAGCAAGTTATCTCTAGCCTTGTCAGACTTATCATTCAACACACACACACACCGAAACTTTGCCTAAAACTAAGTAAACAATGTCCATTTTTATAAAATCAGCGTTATAAAATCAAAACAGTTTTATAACACATTTTGCCACATGGTTTGGGGTGATTTAGTTGAGCTTGTATGTTTTACCCCATAGCCCATAGTGAAGAATATAAGAGTTTGTTATCACATGCACAGAGTAATCATTACTTGTCAGATATGCCTGCAGCTCCTTTAATGTTGCTGTAGGTCTCCTGGCAGCCTTCCTGGTAGGTTTTTGTCTAGTCTTTTTGTAAATCCTGTTCTTGGTGATGTCACTGTACTGCTCCATTTTCTCTATTTATTGATGATATCCTTTACGATGTCCTTTACTATAAGGACCTTTATCAGGTTAAAATAAATGCTTTTACTTAAAATTTTCTGTCATTTAAAAATAAATAAATAAATAAATAAATAAATAAAAATTCTCATGGGGACCAACCAGTGGTATTGAAGGGAATTCCCTTATATCATGTACTCTCTTATATTATGAACTGCTGTCAAATACCTATGATGAATGTATTCATTTAATTACCTATTTGAATAAGCTGATCGACTGCCATCCTTTATTATAGCTGACACATGTATTTTCTATATTTTGAAAAGACTTATTTTCGTCATGTGCTGTGTGTTTTGTCTAAATCTGTCTAGCTCCTGCACAAGTAGAAAGCTGCCTACTATGCAATGCTGTTATCTATGTGTATAAACACTCCTGTTCTAGACTAAATAAACTGGAAGTCTCTGTAAACAGAATGTGTGTCAGTCAGTGTGTGTGTTCATTTAGACTCTCCAGGTGCCTGAATACTCTGTGGTAAACCACACTTTCTAGCTCATAGCAGCACAGAACTAAGAGTTAAGAGAAATAAAAGGTTGTAAGGCTGACGGAGGACTGAAAGACATAATCAGAGATTCCTTGTCTCTAACAGGTATAACAGGGACTAAAATATATAGCCTAAAAATGTCATTAACACACATATTTTCTACAAGTTTTGTACATTTATACATTTTCACTAATGTTCACTGTCCAACATTTTGATAATTAAATATGAGTTGTTTGTTTTCTTCCTACACTGGCAAACATTATAAAAAAAAAAAAAACCCACAATGCATTTCACAGTGTGCCCCTCCCCTGGATCTGTCTTCCACAATGTGAGGCCCATCATGGGTGAGATGTCACCAGGTGTTACAGTCAGCAGCAGCGTCCTCCAGGTTCTCATGTTTTATGTTCTTTTTCAGTACACCGGCCCCCTTCACCAATTGTAGACAGCTGCCAGCTCCTCAGTTAGTTGAGGTGTGCCTACACATACTATCCCTGTGTTGCTTTTCTTTTAGGGTATGCTCCTCTATCCTTTTGTTTTCCCAGACTAACCCACAAGGCAGCTGGACAGTGGTTGGCTGATGCCAGGGCGTGTCTATACTGTGGGTCTGCATATCATCTCTGGGGACCACTGGGGCTTCAAGATCCCCTTCCAAGTAAGCCTGGAGCCACAAACCCCCAGTTACCATGTGTGACCACAAGGAGGCCTGAAAGAGTCTTTTTTTTAGCTAGGGAAGTCATATACACACGGGCTAGCCACTGTTATCACTCACTCGATTGCTCAGTTTGTTGATTGTATGCAACACCTATTTATTTTACAGCAAATGGTACTGCGCCTATATAGCGCCTTTTAACCTTAGCGGTCACCCATTCATACACACACACACACACACACTCATGCTCACACACCACTGGAAGCAGAGCTACCATGCAAGGTGCTAGCCTGCCATCGGGTGCAACTTGGGGTTCAGTGTCTTGCCCAAGGACACTTCGGCATGTGGAGGCTGAGGATCAAACCGCCCAAAAAAACACATGGTAGGTGAAGACATTTCAATCGTTGCTTTTATACAAATTAATAGTGTTGTAATGTTAGAGTCAGGTAACTCTGACCTCTTTGAGGTGCAGTATATCATGGTCTTTATTTATTCATCTTCAGTAACTGCTTTATCCTGGACAAGGTGGTGGTGTATCCGGTGCCTGTTGTGCGAATACTGGAGGCAAGGTGGGAATACACCCTGGATGGGCTGAAAGGCAACACATACACATCACACACTCATTCATACCTCAGTGCAATTTTGACTAGACTCCACAACGCTAGGTTTAAAGTAAATACATGGAAACACGGGGAGTAAAATTCATGAAACATATCAAACTTCACCCAGAGACAGCTCAGGATCAAACCCAGGCCCCTGGAGTTGTGATGTGTGCCATGTAACCTGCTGCACCGTGCTGCCCTTACTGCCCTTTACACATTACAGTATATATAGTACTGTGCAAAAGTTTTAGGCACACTATTTTTTTTTAGTACAAGTTTTGATATAGATTTTTTATTTTATGACTTTCCGAGTCAGTACAAAAACATTTCAGATTCCTCAAACATTAGATTTCCAGCACAAAATGAAATGTTACAGAAAAATATTTGTATGTCAGTAAAGAAAGCAGTATATTATGTAAGAGACCACTTTTCAGACAAAAAAAAAAAACACAATGAAGGCTGCTGGGTTTTGCTACAAAAATAAGAAGCGAGTGCGACTGTCAAAGTCTCCAGAAGATCCGTGTCTGGTTCTGTAGGATGCTCAATAACACTTACAGCTCATTTCCTTATAAAACTGCACTAATTCTACCAGAGACTACTATTTTAATTTAATTTTTTGTCTCATCGAATATTTACGTCGGTATTTTTTAAATTTAGAAACATTTCATTTCATTATTTTGAAGGCATCTTTGCTCTACAGCATTTTTTGCATGACTTTTTCAACAGTACTGTAGCTGTCGTAAATTAGCTTTAGGGATTAGAGTTTTTGGTTACTAAATAACACATTGTCTGTGGGTTAGATTTGTACTTTTGCATTGTATCTTGTGGCAAGAATTGGTTGATGTTCATTTACCATAGTAACATTTTACCATAATATGGTTTTTGATAAGAATCTTAATTTGAATACAATTTGCTTTCAAATGTTACTATTATAGCACTGCAGTTTAGTTGGTGTTTTGTTTGTGTTCTTGGTTTGACCTTATCCTAAGTTAAATATCAGGATATACATTATGTATGATGTTCAAATTTGTTGTCTTGTGGCTTGACACATGAAAGTCAAGGCCAGTGGTGAACGCATGGAGAGGTTTTGGCGTAATTTACAGTACATCAGTAGACATTTGTATGATTTGATTTAGTGTAAACTATCACACGTTCTCTCAATCCGTTAATAGACAGTAAAGCAATGTGTAGCCGTTAGGACAATACCAACCACGGCTCCTCGGGTACGTTGAAACGGTAATATTATAGTTTGTGTTATGTACATGGCCGTAAGAAACTTTATGTGGAATCATATGAAAATAGTTGCCAGAAAATAGTTGCCAGATTTTACAGACTGAATGTTGCTTCATGGCAGCCCATGTGCTTGTGAGTTGGAGTAATCCTTACCTTTTTCATTAGAAACAGCAAACACTATAAAATTACTTTCCTTACCCCATCACCCCCAAGAACTGTGCAAGCTACCCGCTGTGCCCCCGTGCTACCCGATAGACTTCAAAACAAACCTAGCGACACGTAGCATAACTTGGAAAAAATAGACACTTTATGTTGTTGTAGTTGACTTGGCTGTGAGAAACTATACAAACAAACTACTTATTATTCAACTCCCAATGCCGTAATTACCATGACACAAAAAGTTCATGCTCTCCTCCCATGACTGATCCTCTGATTTCCTACTGGCACTCCCCAGTAACAAACTCCACCTCACATCAGAGCTTGCTTGTATTTCTGTCTGGTTCTCTCCTCCGTAGCTTGGACACAGGTCTAAAAATGTCTTGGATGCGCCCTGACTTGCTCACCTGTCTGGCTCTGCTGTTCGTCCTCACCTGTGAGTATGACGCACAGGTGACGGGGAATGTTTTTTAACCTACACTTCGTATGGCGTGTCTTTGTTTTCTTATTGTTGTTTCACTTTCTGGATATTACACGTTTGGACTAAAACAACAGCAGCGGTGGTAGTATGATCGTTTAAGTCTGTCGTATGAGACTGAGTTGGAAACACTTACTTGTGACATTCTTTTCCAGTGTTTTACGAGGTTGACACTGCAATCGTGCCCGATGGCAAAGAGAGTAAGAAAGCAGCGAGTCTACAAGGTGACAAAAACAATATCAGCTCTGAAATCCCATCCAACACTAATGATTATAAGCTCCTCAGAACAAATGTGTTAATATGGGGTTTTGTACAGTATGCCCTGGGGGAAGCGGTTCATTGATTGCACACATGGATGATCTGTGTCAGACATGTTCCTTATTACTGTATGTATTAATCCTAAGGTGGGCTAAGAAGGATTTTCATGGAAGAAAGTGATGCCACCAACTTTTTCAAGCGCCGTGGCAGAAGGGCAGTGAAATCACAAGATGAACTCAACGGTGAGTTCGTTTACGTTTCTCCAGACAGTCTTTCTGCCGCAGTTGATTGTTGAATACGATGATGTAAGTCATCGTTGTACGTCAAAGGTGTTACATCAAAATAATCATTTTTGAGTGGTATAATAAGAAAAAATACACTTCGAATGCTATCTTTCAGGTCTGTTTTGACCAGCAGATCCTTAGCTGAATATAATTTGCCTAGGGATGCAAGGGCCTGACATGGAGGATTTTTAATGATACAAGAAAACAAATGTAACTATGTCAGAAGATGGAGGTTTATAGTTTATAGTTTATAGGTGCTAGTGTGGTTGCAGTCAGCTGAGGAATGCAGGCCGGTCTAAATACAGTGAGGCAGTGTGTAGGAGCCACAGGATATCGTGGAGAAGCCAGCTCCAAGAGAAGCTGCACACTATGAAAGGCTTTATTCACTTTTTTATGGTTTTAATTTCCTGTTCAGCCAAGATTTCCTGACTTCCTTCTCTTTTTTTGTGCAAATAAACAGTAAAGCTTGAAACTGAAACATCGTTGAAAACTAGGCGGTTCTAGGCAGGCACAGGAATGCGTTTCAGAATCATGACTTGAGTAAAGAAACGCCTTCAAGATCAATACGAGGAGTGAAATGTGGAATGAAACTCCTACATTATATCAGAGCTTGTATAATGTAATCTAGAAAAACAGCTTTTTTTGCTTCAACAAGCATTGAGCTGGAAGGTCATCTTCGAATGCTGATCTTTTCCCTCGAGAAGCATTCTGTACTTTATTTTAACTTTGACTATTCAGAAGTTATGTCATGCAACCCCATAACCAAATAAAACTAGTTAGAAATGTGATGATCACTGGTCATGTTTGTATTTCTATATCATGTAGCTACATCAAACGTTGCGTGTGTCATTTTACAGTGTGTTAGAATTATGGGATGTGATGTCTGTGAGTTGTCATTTCGTCTGCTTGAGTAGTACAGTTTTGAAATTAGGTATAACTGTAGCCCAAAACTCTGATTAATGTACGGATTAATTGTGTGCAACTCGAGTTTTAAGTTCAAAAATCATTGTGATTTTGATTTGGTTTTCATCAGAAGCCTGGCATCACATTTCCACCACATTTCCACTGATTGCCTTTAACTTTGCCATTTGTAAGTCGGTTTGGATAAAAGCGTCTGCTCAATGAATACATGTAAATGTAAATGTAACTCAACAGCTTTTTAAATACATATGTATATTTGACCTTTAGTTGAGCAGCAACAGAGGCTGGCAGCTGATGAGAGGAAGAGAGAATATCACGAGGAGCAGAGGAATGAGTTTGAAAATTATGCAGAGGAAGAGCATGATGGTGAATATCTATCTATCTATCTATCTATCTATCTATCTGTCTGTCTATATCTGTCTGTCTATATCTATCTACCTGTCTGTCTGTCTGTCTATCTATCTATCTCTATATCTATCTATCTATCTATCTATCTCTGTCTATATCTATCTACCTGTCTGTCTGTCTGTCTGTCTGTCTATCTATCTATCTATCTATCTATCTATCTATATATCTATCTATCCATCTATCTATCTCTCTATATATCTGTCTGTCTGTCTGTCTATCTATCTATCTATCTATCTATCTATCTATCTATCTATCTGTCTGTCTATCTATCTTTTTCTATATCTATCTATCTGTCTGTCTGTATATCTATCTATCTATCTATCTATCTATCTATCTATCTATCTATCTATATGTATGTCTATCTATCTATCTATCTATCTATCTATATGTATGTCTATCTATCTATCTATCTATCTATCTATCTATCTGTCTGTCTGTCTGTCTGTCTATCTATCTATCTATCTATCCGTCTGTCTGTCTGTCTGTCTGTCTATCTATGCCTGTCTTTATCCATCTATCTACAGCATTTATCTGTCTGTTATCGAGACTCTGTACATTCTATCTATCTATCTATCTATCTATCTATCTATCTATCTATCTATCTATCTATCTGTCTGTCTGTCTGTCTATCTGCAGTATTTATCTGTCTGTTATAGAGATTCTCTACAATCTGTCTCTATCTATCTCAGTCATCCTCATGTTCTTCACAGAGCAGGACGAGAGAACCCAGGAGAGTACAGAGCAGTGGAGAGAGTTCCACCATGATGGCCTTGACCCTTCTTATGAGTACAACCGCCACACAGTTTAAAGATGTCCAAAAGACTTTTAGTCTTTTATCAGCGACACAAAAATTATTCTTACTGCCAAAATGTGTAAAAACATCCTGACTAGCATGGGACTCATATACAGTAGGTTCCGGTCCACTTCAGCAGGGCTTCTGCGAAAACCCAAGGTGTGAGGTTCACCTCCGTTTGTTGGACAAAAACTCGGTGGTTCCGTTTAAATCAGCCGTTCCATATGACGTGGACGCAAGTAGAAGAAAAGTAGAAGAACGGTTATAGTATCACCTAACTTATATTAAAAAAAAGGGCTGATTTAGTATTTAAGCTGTGCTTAAACCAGATGTGTGAATGGACATTAATCCAGATGTCCTCACATGCATAGATAAAAGTACTACATACAGTACATTGCCTTATTTTCTGATATATTAGAACTATTTTTGCAATGAACGGGGTTATGCATGCGGTGTGATCAACTAGCACGTTACATATATCATTAGATCATCGATCTCTTATTAATCTCTTATTAAACATGTGACATTCCACAACTATAATATTCAACGTTAACCATTTTAGTAGCAGCTGTTTTCAGCTGCAATCCGCATTCCACGTCGAAACGTGTTTATGCGTATAATCTGTACTTGTACATGGGATCGTATATGATAAGATACGGTACGAACGTGACATTAAGGTGAGGTTATCTTTACTCTTTCAGATGTGATGAGCGACATCAGTTAAATAAAAAGCGATATCAAATTCCAAGGCCTGATTTCTGTCGTGAAAATATCGACCTTGTGGGGGAAGAAAAACAAGGCCTCAGCATGAGACTGAGAAATCCTGCACCTAGCTGCTAAATTCGAAGCATTTCTATGAAGACTGTGACGAAAAACTGAGTAAATGAGTATGAGCTGTGTATTTTCATCTTTCACAGAAAGTTTGCATTCAATCAAATAATATACCGGTTGCCAGTGCACAGAGTTGTGCGCATACAAAGCACCACTGATTTCTTGATTTCATTTTTAAAATGTATTTTTAATTAAATGCTTAAATACTTCACGCAGAGATTCCTCACTAAATCAAGACTGACATTTTTCTGAGTGACAAGAATTGATCCCCCCCCCCCCCCTTCATGATTCATTACTCTTAAATAAATAACAATAAGAACACATAAATACAAAACGGTGTATAACACACATCACTGCCGTCAAGCTTTTAATGTATTTCTGAAAGCATTGATACATTCCAGTACGTTCGGTACGAAAGAAAAAACTTTCTGTGGATAATAAATGAATAATAACTAGTGTCACTTACACTTACCCTAACATCACCCCTAACAACACACCCCTCTGATGACATTTGAAAGCAAGTCTCAGGTTTAAGAGAATGTTAAATGTTCGAACAAATCACACGAAATATTTGCAGCAGTACCCACACACACGCTGATAAGAAAAACCCTGTATATTTCACTGCTGCTGAATTACAAGCTGTGATTTAAGCCCAGATGAACGAGAAAGAAAACCAAACCAAACCAAACCAAAGATAATCAAGCGTGTGTTTTTATCCAGTTTCATGTAGTACAATTAACACTGCAACGCTATTGAGCAATTATCACTTTAGACACATGACAGGCTGTACAGTACAATGCTTTGGGAAACTGGGGTTCGGCAATCTGCTTAACCATATAATAATAAGGATTATCAATAACACTTTACAATAACAGTACATGAATATCCATCCGTCCGTCTTCTATACCACTTAATCCTTTTCAGGGTCACGGGGAAACCTGGAGCCTATCCCAGGGAGCATGGGGCACAAGGCGGGGTACACCCTGGACAGGGTGCCAATCCATCGCAGGGCGCAATCACATACATATTTACACACCCATTCATACACTACGGACAGTTTAGACAGGCCAATCAGCCTACCATGCATGTCTTTGGACTGGGGGAGGAAACCGGAGTACCCGGAGGAAACCCCCGCAGCACGGGGAGAACATGCAAACTCCACACACACAGGGCCAGTACATGAATAATAATGCACTAATACCTGAACTCATCCTTACTTCAATGTAAAATAATAAATGAGTTAAGGCGTGTACTAATCACAAACTAATGACGAGCGAACCTTAACTATGACGTGAGTCTTATGAATTCATGCGTGAATAACGACCACCTTAAGAACATGATACTGTAGTACAGGTTTGTTAGTTAATGTATTCATTAACACATAGGAGTAAACTCAATCAAACCTGCTCTGTATGAAAGAATATGAATTAAACGAGATATTATTTGCCATATGCAGATGTGTACACAAACATCACTGGATGGTGCTGGATTACTTTCATAATGTCCACTGATCCTCCTTATCGAATGGGTTCGATTCCCATGGCTCTGTGTGTGCGAAGTTTGCATGTTCTCCCCGTGCTGTGGGGGTTTCCTCCAGTACTCCGGTTTTCCTCCCTCAGTCCAAAGACATGCAGGGTAGGCTGATTGGGCGTGTCTAAAGTGTCCGTAGTGTGTGAATGTGTGTGTCTGATTGTGCCCTGTGATGGACTGGCACCCTGTCCAGGGTGTACCCCGCCTTGTACCCCATGCTCCCTGGGATAGGCTCCAGGTTCCCCATGACCCTGAAAAGGATAAAGCGGTTGAAGATGGATGGATGGATGAAAAATCAACGTGCTTGATTTAGTTTACCCTTACGTGTTAATGAATACATTAACTAACAAAGATACACTAATATGTACTTAAGGTGGTCGCATGAATTCATAAGGCTCACGTCGTAGTTAAGGTTCGCTCGTGATTAGTTTGTGATTAGTACACGCCTTAACTCAGCATTAGTTCATATTTAAGTACGTATTAATTCAGGTTATAGTGCATGATTATTCATGTACTGTTATTGTAAAATGTCACCGGATTATCCACTCTCGAATCATTCGTGTCAAATTTCTTGACAGATTTTTACCTACAAATTAACGAATCACTGCCATTCTGAGACACGATACAAAACAAAACAAAACAAAACAAAACAATAAGTATCTTGATTAATGGCATTTAATTATGTGCGTACTTACAAAACCAGAGCAGGATATTACCTGAAAATACAGGTAAAACCAGGAGAAATTCAGATTCTCTGCTATACACAGTTATCTAACTTTACATTCAGATTTAGTGGAAATGGTGCTTCATTTGCTCATGAAGTTTCTGTATAATGGAAGAAATCAAGGACCAGCTGAAATGAACTATAGACCACATTAAAGCAACTCTATACAACTCCTCTACTTGGTGTTTATTCCATGGTATTAAAAGCAGCTTTAAACAGTCATAAACTCCATATCGAATCACTTCTTGAACGAATCCACCAAGCAAACACAGCCCTGAAACCGACAGGACGTCCCACTCGGGTCTTCAGCAGCAGTGCTGATCAATAACGGAGTCTTCCATCACTTCACGGACTTGGTTAAACTTCTCAAGTAGCACCTTCTGTTATTCTGTTACCATCATGCAGAATTGTGTGCTACTGACCGGTGACTAGCACAACAAGGATTGAACAAGGTGGTGAGAAGTGACCAAGGAATTGTGAAAGTACAGTGGCTCTCTGGGAAAGCAGCGTCACTTGGACCCGGTGATGATGGTGGTGACGGTGGAAGGCCGCGTGCATCGCTTCTCCGTCGCCCCTGTGTTCGAGACTCTACGGGGCGCATCTACACCAAAATAACACTTTTCTCATTATCACTGTTATAATGAACTTAGAAGAATACCAGTCAGACATTAACTTACAGTCCTTGTGGTTGATGGAGGAGACATCGATAGACTGGCTTTTGGCACGCATTTGTGCTTGGTTCTCAGTCCTGTGCAGGGTGGCGTCCATGCTGCTGCCTAAACTGCTGCCCAGCTGCAGCCGCTTCATATGTCGGATCACTGCTGTAGCGTTAAACGCTTGCTGTGAAAGGAGACGCTGAGTTCCTGATTCGTGTTGTACTCTACATAATGTACCGGTTTACAGGAAATGGCCTCGCTCCCTTATAATGAAAGAAAAGAGGAATCACTCACCCTCCATTTGGCTTTGGCAAAGTTTTTCTTCATCTGCCGGCTGACTGACTCATGAATGTTCTTACAAAGAGCTGTGTCTCCAGCTATCCTAAAGGGAAAAATATACCTCTGCCATGTCTGTAACATTTCTTTGATACATATATTTGAGCCAGTACCTGAGGACGTGTGTGTGTGTGTGTGTGTGTGTATATATATATATATATATATATATATATATATATATATATATATATATATACATATATATTTATGTATGCATGTATATATATATATATACACACACATACACATATATATAATTTATATATTGTTTCGATCTATTAAAATGCACCACACATTTTTCAACTCTTAATGTGATTTCATTACTATAACAAGCATTTGCATAATCCCCTGACCTCCATCAGCTCTTAGATAATTATATTTATAATAATTTGAGCAAATCATGTAGCTGCACTCACACGCACAAAATTTTCAATAAACCTCCAGTAAAACATCCCAAGCACTACCGCTTACTTCACACTTTATACTTAAACGCTGACGATATACTTTTGCGATATCATACCACAACTAATCTCCTCACGTTCATTTTGACACAGCTTTATTTCCATTTTTTTAAAAAAATCTCTTATTATTATTAGTTATTGTGCAAAGGTGTACTAACCAGGGATGCCGAAGAGCCTCGTCACACGTGAACCTCTTCTCTGGATCCTTCTGCATCAGATTACTGATGAAATCTTTGGCTGTTTGACACCAGGATACTTTCACAATCTATACTTACACAAAAGCCCAAAACCTTTACATGTAAAATAATCAATGACATATAACGTTTCAGAATTACTACTCACCTGAGTCTGAGATATCATCCCAGTAGGGCGAATCGAATTCATACTCAGCCTTAAGGATCTGCTCAAATAGCTTGGAATCATTCTCATCGTAAAAAGGAGGATAGCCGCATAACCTGGAACACAGAGGACGGCCAATTTATATCCATTGTTGTGAGGTTATTCTCTTTCGTAATGAAGGAGACTGGATATATACTGGATATAGCTACTCACAATATGTAAGAAATAACTCCAATAGACCAACAATCTACTGCTTTACTGTAGGGCTTCTGTGCCAGGACCTCTGGAGCTAGTGATACAGAAGAAGAATACTCAATACTCAAGCATACAAATGCCAGTGAACAACAAAACGAACATCTGAAATATCTGACCTCATACTGCCACCTAGTGGCAGATTGTTTTCAATCTTACAGGAGGAAATGGTGCTACTACATTGGAGCAGAAAGAGTACAAGCTACAGCAAATGTTTGACAACCTCACCGACATATCCTGGAGTCCCACAGGCGGTGGACATGATGTCATTTGCTGCTCCTTCCATCTTTGACAGGCCAAAGTCACTAATCATTATTTTAGACTCATCATGAGGGTTGAAATATAACAAATTCTCTGGCTGACAGACAGAAGACAGAATGAAAGACAGATGAAATTCTCCTGTTGATAACAACTTTATGTAAGTACATCCCTTGAATTTCATTTCTTTTGCTAACCTTCAGATCTCTGTGGACTATGCCCAGTGAGTGGAGGTAGTTGACCGCATCCAGAACTTGTCTGATCAAAGCACTGGCGTCTTTTTCAGTATAGAAGCCCTTCTCGACAATTCGATCAAACAGTTCTCCTCCAGACACGCTGGAAAAGACAGAGGACGCAGATTTATTCCTGAATACAACGGAGCTTTCTCTAATAAAACAAGTCATCTATGGATCTGTTTGTAAAGTATGTACTACTTTAAACTATAATCCACATGACAACGGCTGACAATCCATCTTTAATGTATGGAGTGAAAAGCTCTACTCGTTTAAGCGACCTGCTTTTATACTCTTTAGTATAAAGTAATCAGTATTCTGATAAGTTTTGCAATTTATTCTCGAAGAGTAAAGAGTGAAGCTGGTCTTATGTTGCTGGTAAGAGGAACGCCTCTTCTAAGACTGAGGCATAAGTGGCCACTTTCATTATGCTCACAGCTGCATGATGAGGTACAGATGGTTGGGGCTTTCATAGATGTCCTCAAGAGCAACAATGTTCTCATGCTTGATCCTGAAGAAAGAAAACAATAAACCTGATCAGCTTGTGCTACTGTACATGCATTGCTCGGCACTCTAAATGTTTTCACAAGTGGGAGGTAACTGAAGAAGAATATTTGGTAACAGTTTACTTAAGAATAGGGATCTTATAGCTAAATTCACAGCAACTGACTGACATAATGACTGCTTAAATACTTAAAATATACATCTCCCAGGTGCTATGTGAACATGACATCAGAGTAAGAGTTCACAATCATTTCTTCGCCATATACATTTATATGTATTAGGAATTTTTCTTGGTGTTTGGTCAGAACATGATACATTCAACACACACACACACACACACACACACACACACACACGCACACGCACACACACACACACACACACACCAGAGTGACTGTTATGAATCAACCGATAAAGATTTTTATCCTTATCTTGCAAAAAACTTATTCATTAATTTTGACTAACAGCACATTCATGGCACTCAAAAAGCATATAATAGGTACTAGTATAATAGTACACAGTGCTTCACTAATGTAAATACACATTTGATTACTATTATAGCTGTTGAGGGAATTAAAATGATTCATTTGACATTTGGAATATGCACTTCTTGGTATTTCATAATAGTTTTTAATGCAAAAGGATAGATGACATAGACGTTTTCTCAGTGCTTCATAAATGTGCTGTTTGTGAAGGCAAAATGAGGTTAAAATGACAGATGCGACAGTCTCAAACAGTTGAATTATAATGGCATAATGGATTGAGGTTCTTCTCTGTTCTGTCATCTCACGGGATTTAAAATATGTTGTAATCATAGTTGGTACTTCAATTCAATTCAATTCAATTCAATTTTATCTGTATAGCGCTTTTAACAATGGACATTGTCTCAAAGCAGCTTTACAGAAACATATAAACACAGGATAGAGATTTTAAGTGTGTGAATTTATCCCTATTGAGCGAGCCGGTGGTGACGGTGGTGAGGAAAAACTCCCTAAGATGAAATGAGGAAGAAACCTTGAGAGGAACCGGACTCAGAAGGGAACCCATCCTCATCTGGGTCACGACGGATAGTGTGAAAGTTAAAGAAAGTTCAATATGGTGTTTATATGAAGTCTGTTTGTTGAACTAGTCCACTGTTCACTAAAGGAGACCCGAATGCAAAACTGAACGTTGTAATTGCAGTCTCAAGGCCATCGCAGCAACCGTAGTCCCAGCAACCACAGCGAGAACGTCCATGTGGAATTGAGGTCCAAAACTATTTCCATGGTACTTCAAGTGGTACCATCCTAAGCAATGCAGCCTTATATAACTGGACCGTGGTATACTAAAACAATCCTGAGTCCATGATAAAGCTAGTGTGCAATGACATCTTTAAGTGAAGAGTACTATTTTTATGAATAGTCCTCTTCCAAGTGAAGTGAAGCAGCACAGCTCAGTGTTTTCCTGGCCTGTCGTGTGTCTCGGTATTGTTTGTTCAGACACAAATTAGCAAGAGATGTTTACTGTGGCGTTTGTTTGTAATGACGAAGTGACTGTTGAAGTGGACAGAAACATCCAATTTACGATCCAAGTTAACGCCAGCAGTACGAATAAATCTACATGCATTATCTCGCACCACTGAAATGCCAGGAAACCTGCTGCGATAATAACTATGGAGTTTTTCAGGGTTAAAAAGTGGAATGTGTAAAAATCTGAAATAGGCTGGAGTTGACAACGGTTACTTTACACAGACCAAGCACAGCATCATCATAAGAGACCCGTGATCTGATACGGTTTATGGCTCACAGATCTCTGGTAAGGAATTGCCATCCAACATAGTCACATGCACCGTTATCTATTATACACGTTCATTCCCTGATGATGTTACCAATATGATATCTAAAACAGGAAAAAATGCTAGCATGTGTACAGACAGCTTGCATTGTACACACTAGAGGTCGACTGATTCGTCGTGATAGTTGCTGGAACTATCGGTTATACGCAAAAATCCACACCGATAGTTTTTCCCAGGTGCATCCGTTGTGCGAGAGCGGCTGAGAAGGGTCCGCTGTCATTATTATACAGTACAAGAGCGGCCTCTAGAGGCAACATAAAAACTATCACTGGAAAATTTTGTTGTGTTATTTGAAGTGTTTTTTATTCATTTTGGATGCCTCTTTTTATTTGTTATTTGGAGTGTTACTTTTTGGTTCAGTTTGGATGTATATCTTTTATTTACTTTAATATTTATTAATAGTTAAAATATATATATATATTTTTTTATTTTAAAAAGTACAGTACATTTTCATGGTGCAGTCAGTACTGTTTACTTATATTGTATGTTCCATGTATATTGTAATAAAGCTCATCAGTATTTTACTTTCAGCATTATGCTTTCATTCAGTATCAATTTTAAAAACTATCGATAAAATGATCGATTCAAACATAATGATCTCCATGGTAACGCCTGAGGTGTCATTATAGCTGAAAATAAATCTCCAAAGTTGGCTAAAATGCCCCAAATCCGTGGCCTCTTTATCAGGCACAGTAGATCACAGAAGCGCACAGCTGCCATCGTTACTACTGAAGAGCTCTTTTATAACATGGCATGTGTCAGTTGTTGTCCTCAGGTGCTATGAGGCACTTCACAAGTGCAGAGGATTCCAATTTTGGTAATGACTCACGCTCTCCATGAAAGAACGTCATCGCGTGATCAGTTGCAACAGCGCTTAACAAGTCAATTAATTTATATTATCATTAACGATTATTATTTTGGTCAGTTGAAATGGGGCACTGTGTTTAAAAAGGCATATTATTTCTGTGGGGTTCATGCATGTAGATATACATTTAATACCTTTAATACTCAAAAGTTAACCACACAGCCATTGTTTCGCTATGAATCCTTTCATATAAAAGGTAAAGGAGTCAAACAACCAGAAAATCTGCACTCCGAAGTCGAATCCTTCCAGCAAATGATCACTCCTAGCTTTCCCAAGTATAAAATAAATAAATAAAACTCTTAGGTTTGTCTGCGGATGCGTTGTAGCCCTACAGCACTACACGCACACTGTTTTGAGCAGCTGATCCCCGGCTGTCTGCATAGGCCCTCGTCTTGATCATAACCAGCCCTGCTCCTCTTTTACCATGACAACCATCAGGTTGGACTCGGGCGCAAACGTGTGTAGAATAGCGAGGTCTGCAGAGCAGGCAGCATGAGTCACTGCTGAGGGAGGGAAATGGGCTGTGTGCAGGAGAGCACCACGCAGGTTCCCAAATAATAATAATAATAATAATAATGATAATAATAATAATAATAATAAACAATTACCTGCTGCAGTGTTGTAACCCTACTGCACTACATGCACACAGTGAATGATAAGCTACCAGCTAATGACAATATGTATAAAGAATGCGGTCCTTCATGTGGCCATTGCAGACTGTTAATAGAAGGTGGAGGTGGTTTTGGAGGACGGCCTGACTCATCTCTAGCTCTTAGAGGAGAATGGAAGCAAGAGCTAGCGAAACCAATTATCACTTCCATTCTCCTTGGGGTTTATTTTTGTGCAAGGATTTTAATTGTTTATTGGAAAATCACGGTAGTGTTTGATCGTGTTGTGCTCTCTTTACGTACATGTTGAGCAATACTTACTTCCTGAGCACAGCGATTTCGTTCTCTATGCTGCTCTCTTTCCCCCTTAAAGCTTTCTTCGGGATGCATTTGACCGCATACATCTTCCCTGTGGCCCTCTCCTGAGCAAGAACCACTTCTGAGAACGCGCCACTGAGAAAGGATCAGATGGAAAGAAAGAAAAAAACCTTCAGTGTTGTATCTACTGTGTGTGTGTGTGTGTGTGTGTGTTCAGTTGCTCACATGTTCTTAAGTGATCTGCAGTGTACAGTCTCCAGCTAAGCCTTCCGTGGGGACTGAAAATCCTCAGTAATCCCTCAGACCATGCACAGTGAAACATGCACACCTGACTATCAGCACAAGGTCACAGGAGTGCAGGTCAGACCTCACAAAAGGCCACTGCTCTGTTCACTCGTGTGTGTTGTATGTCATGACACCAGCAAGCTTGGAATTCTTCACAGTTCAAAGGCAATTTCTGAGTGCCTAACAAAATATCCATCTACATTGCGTAAAATATATTCCAAGGGTCACCTGAGACATTGACAGGTATGGGTATACAGTATGGGTAATCAATGTGGAACTCGTGCTAAGAATAAATCCCAAAAGATGGGAGAAAATAGGATGAAAACAAAGTAGAAATTACGCAATTTGTAGATTAAATAAGTAATAAATCACAATGGGGTGAGTGCTTATAGGAAAATGATCAACAACAGTTGATGATTTTCCAATAAATGGACATTACTGGAAAATAACTGTGCGCTAATTGCATATAATAAAACAAATGTTTTATTCCTCTAACACCACAGCAATCTACAAACAATTACAATGTTTATACATTTACAGTTACATTTAATGGTGTGGAATTTCTACAAAACAAGTTTGTTTCCTGTTATGACAGATAGTAACAGACGTTCTCTTTTTTTCTCTTACTTTTAAACTTAATAAGACACAAATGTGTAGGCTTAGTGGTTAGGACGTTTGCCTCGGACGTCCAGGGAGTTCGCATGTTCTCCCGGTGCTTCGGGGGTTTCCTCCGGGTACTCCGGTTTCCTCATCCAGTCCAAAGACATGCGTTATAGTCTGATTGGCATTTCCAATTTCTCTGTAGTTTGTGAATGGTTGTGTGTACAACTGCCCTGCGATGGGTTCCCCCAGGCTCCCTCGCAACCTTTGGTGTTATAAGTGGATGGATGGATGGATGGATGGAAGACACAAATGTTCCACAATATGAAATGTAATGATAAACAAATAAAAACTAATCACATGGGTTGATGAGAAAATAATCAAGTAGTAACCGTCATTGATTATTATCCTATAACAGCAACTTAAAGAACATTACACATGGCCTTCTCTGACGGATTTTAAGAGCTCAGCAGGTCAACAGAAGCTGACCTTCACAAGCACAGGAGATGAAGTCAGACAGATTAAAGGGAAATTTAGCAGCTTTCCTCAGCAGCCACAATACTCTAACCCGGATTTCAGAACACAAGGAATAACGTATTTAACAAAATTATACTGTCAGCGGGGTTCATTGTAGCTTCAGATGAGGATTCATAGATGTACGCCTGCATATGTACATCATTAGCGAATTCAGCAGTAAAATCTTTAGAGTAATGTCTTCTTTAACAACCAAAAAACTGGCAGGCCTTTTCGGTCTGTGTATTTGTTTTAAACAGTAGTTTAATACTTTAATGACATGTTTTGAGTTTGCACGCGGTAAAATACAGCCCTGTGCAGAGTACAAATAAGAGCTGTCATTTGTAAGATATGATCACTTCATAGGACCTGTTCCTACAATAGACTGAGAGCATATCATTTTATTTATTTATTATTAATCAGCCAGCTTATACCGCTTATCGTAACTTTAAAGAGTCGCGAGGGAGCCTGGAGCCTATCCCAGGGGACTCAGGACACAAAGTGGGGGACACCCTGGATCTCACACCCAGGATCTCACACACAACAGACAATTTGGAAATGCCAGTCTGCCTACAACACGTCTTTGGACTGGGGGAGGAAATCGGAGTACCCAGAGGAAACCCCCACAGCACAGGAAGGACATGCAAATGTCGTGCACACAGGGCGGAGGTGGGATTCGAACCCCCACTAAGCCACCGTGCCCCCGCAGCTACAATATAAGATAGATATATGACAATAAGTAAGTAAATAAATAGTGTAAATTAAAATCCCCGAAAATGAAATCAGCTTTTATCCTTCTATCTTCATAACGTTATATTTATTTACCCCTTCTTATGATACATTTACATATACACTATAAGATCATATCTTTCTATCCAACCATTATCCAAACATTAAAACTACACAAACTCTAAGAAAGGTTTGCTGTTCATATAACTGCTGTTGGAATTTCAATGAGCTGTATAACTGGCACTAAAGGCTCTATTGTTTCATAAAAGTTGAATCAATTCCCCGATTTGTTTGAAACACAGAGGGAAAACATTGTTATTTTAGGATACGGAGCACAATAAAACTACAGGAAGCTTCCATCTGTTGTCTCTGTGAGCAATGTGTATCCCAGTATGTTATACTGAAAACAGTCGGTATCTTACTGCAGTGAAGTACAGTCAAGTAGTTTAAATGGGATCTGAAAATGAGAACCAGGAGAGAAGTTTACAATGCACTATAGTGTACAATATACTATTGAAGTGATACTGTGAAGTAATTTTTTTATTTTTATTTATCCCCATATACCTGTACTCCTGGTTTTCCCAATTCCCACCCGCAAGCTAGCAATTACGTTTATGCATGCTAGCTTGTGCTAAGAGATTTACACATGAACATGCTGTCTTTGTAGTGCTACTGGAGATTATACTGGCTGAAATATGAATTAATGCAAGATGTCCATATGAATTCAATCTCAATCTGTCCATGCTGTGTGTCACTGTCTGTCTGTATTGGGTTCGATAGGGTTGGGTTTGTGTGTGAAATAAGACATGCAACATAGTTTAATTACTCTTATAACAAGAGTAACAACAGTCTGAACACAAACCTGCATATAGAAACACACTACTTGTACTAGACATGCTGTAAACGCAGGTGCCTTCTGCTACCAGCATAAACATACGATTAGGATTAAAAATAACAATCTAAACATGTTGCAGGATTAAAAGCTACCCCGATTAAGCAGCACATTTCAACATGCCAGAGGACATGGATGAGGAGGAGGTGTGTAAGTGTGTACTGGATTGAGAATAGATTTCTGTTGAGTCACCACTGCAGGGAACAAATGAGCTATTTTTGACAGGCGGACAAAGTTAGCCACATGCTACACGGGCTTTGTGTTTTAATCTGGACAAGACCGGATACAGGACATTAGATATGAGCGAGCAAGCAATAAATCTTTTGGAATATCAGTAGTTGGATATTTTGCATTGTTGCACAGTGATGCCACTGGCTTCTGCCACAGTTTGCTGAATAATCAGACTGAAGTATCTTGTATAGGACGCATTAACTGCACAGGGTCTTATATAAGAGACGGGACTGGAAATCCTCAGGACATAATCCCGAGTTCAATCCAGAGTTCTGTTGGCTCTTTATGTAACTTATGTAATTGACTTTAGAAACATATGGCTACTTCTGTATTTATGAGGCTGTGAAATGAATGTTTCGAGGAGAAAGAGAGGGAGAGAACTCGTATAATTATAGACCTCACAGCTCTAAAGCTTCTCATGCATCAGCATGATTCTAATCCACATTGGAGGCGGCACAGTGGAGCAGAGAGGGGGTGGTGTGGTCGGACGGTGGTGGGTGACTGGTGAACGGTGATTCATAACTTGAAGACTCAATTAGCAATGAATGAGGTGGTGATTTCCTGGAAATGTTTTCAAGCTACAGAGTATAAGCAAAGCAACACGTGAAAATACTCTCCAGGAGATACATAACTCACTTCTCACAAGATATAGAATGTTTCTACACTGGGAAAGCACCCAGTTCTTGCCAAAATTTTTGCACACATTTCTTTTTCAAAAGAATTATGTCGTACACTCTTATTTTGGTCTTATTGGAATAAAGCCAGATGTATCTGAAGGCCAAGGCTGGAAGCCGTGTACATGTACATTAGAGGGATATTGCTGGATACTGGATAAATAAACGCATCCAAACAACTGAAAAGAGCAGAAGTGAGTTGTCAATTAGGTCGCTAAGCATAAATGCCTTTTCTAGATGACAGAAAACAGTGCATTAGGAGACACATTAGGAGAAGGAAATGCTAATCGGTTGAAGAAATGACCCTTCATAACACGCTTAATGATAACAGAGATTAATCTCGTTATTACTGATGGTTTTGTGCGTGTTAGGCACAGCCAGAAAAAAAATATTGTTCAGAATTTCGTCCTCATAAATGAAGCTACCTATTGAAATCTATCTACAAATGCGTACATATAATATATGGCGATATCTTTGTGGACACCTGACAATAACACCTCGTCCTGTCCTTGAATATCCCATTCCAAAACTATGGGCTTGGTTCCACCTTTGCCGCTATAACAGCCTCCACTCTTTTGGAAAGGCTTTCCACAGGGTTTTGTAATGTGGCTGTGGGGATTTGTGTTCATTCAGCTACAAGGCAAGGCGCTGATGTGAGGCAAAGGAGGCATGGGATGCCGTCTGTATTCCAGTTCATCCCAAAAGATGTTCAGTGGGGTTGAGGTCAGGGCTCTGTGCAGGCCACTCACTCTTCCACTCCAACCTTGGCAAACCACGTGTTCGTGGAGCTCGGTTTGTGCACAGGCGCATTGTCATGCTGGAACACGTGAACAGTGAAGAAAAAAAATACCAAGACATCCTATACAACTGAATGCGTCCAAATTTGAGGAAGGTCAGCGTATGGATGCGACGGTCAGGTGTCCACAAACTTATGGTTACAGGATACGGGATAGTGTACATTAGCCGTACGTATCTGATCTGATATTTACCATGATTTATTTACCATGCAATTCACAAATCTTTGGGAAAAAAAAGAAAAGGGGGGGGGGGAGAGAAAGCATGAATGGACTAAGTGAATCTAATGTCAGTCAAAATGTCAACAGTGATCCCAGGTGATCTCAATCACAATCAGTTTGGATGCTATGGAATTGATTTATTTTTTTCCCCCTTCTGCAAAATATCCTCCAACACTATGGATACACAGAGCTCTGAATGCATGAATGAACATCAAGTACTTGTGTACAGTGGAGCAAATGCCATCATGCAGGAAACAATCAGAATACAGAATAAACAATAATAATTGTTCATGCCAATAAATACATTTTAAAAATTATATATATATACAAATCTGAGTTCTGCCTTGAATCAGAGTGAGGGGCAGACTGAAGTGCTGACATTCCTCAAGTGTGCAATTAGTCACTGCACAACTGATGTGATATTTAGCTTAAAACCAGGTCTTATTGCTCAACTACGAATGAATGAATCCAAGCGCGTGCGGTGTGCAATGTGTACAATGTGTAAATGATGGTGATGCAGCAGTATTGAGCTACTCACGTCCCGAGAATCTCCTTCAACTCGAAAATCCTCTTGATGTCATCGACTTGCTTTTTCCACGAGCCCTTTCCCGAGCCTTCGTTTCCCTTGGCCATGGGTTCAACCGTGCGTAAAGAAATAACCTTGTTACCAAGTAGGAATACAACCACGGTGGTCTTACCCAGAGGAAAACGAAACGGTGAATGCAAGTCAGACAGTGTGTGCGTGTGCATGTGCGTGTGCATGTGCGTGTAGGTGTGCGGGTGTGTACGTGTATGTGCGTGTAGGTGCGCGCTCGCGTGTCTATCTCACAGCTGATTTACGCAGAGCCGCAAACCTGCACTAATCCAACCGACTGGCTCTGCTGCAGCTAATGCATGTTTTCACTCAGAGCAAACTATCTCTCTCTCTCTCTCTTTTGATCATCCACAATGCATTCGGGTGCACAAGAGGTGAAAAACACTCTCACACTTTTATTCCACACACTCTATTATGAAGGATCTGCATCCCAGGTGAAGGAGAAGCAAAAGCAAAGATCAAGACTGCAACAGGGGAGGAAGCTGTTAACTGCAATATACTACTGTACAGCACAATGTCAGTCTCCAGTACACGACCTGGCACACGTATTAAGGTTAGACACAAATAGAAGCTTAAGCATGAAGAACCAGTTGAGGAAATTACTCTTCTTCACTCTGACATTTAGTTTAGTGACAACAGATTCAACATGCAGTAGATACATAAAAATAAAAGAACAGGCAGAAATAATAATAATAATAATAATAATAATAATAATAATAATAATAATAATAATAATAAAAACTTGAACTTGATCAGAATTTAATCCTGATAACCAAAGCAGATAAAAGCTATGTACATATGCATGCATTCACTATTATATTTTGTGAAAAGTCTGTGGACACCTGAAAAAAACAACCTGTTCTTATGTTTATCTTTGAACGGAACAGCTGCCACTCTTCTGGGAAAGCTTTCCACTAGATTTTGGAGAGTAGCTGTGGGGATTTGCTGTGATCATTCAGCTACAAGAGCGTTAATGAGGTCAGGTTGATGCCAGGTGAGGAGGTCTGGGTGCGGTCGGTGTTCCAGATCATCCCAAAGGTGTTCAGTAGGGTTGAAGTCAGGACACTCGAGTTTTTCCGCTCCAAACTATATCGTCATGGAGCTTGGCTAGGCTAGATGAAGATTTCAACATGAGAATACTGTAAACTGATCTATACAGTGAAGCGTCATATACTGAGAATGAAGGCAAAAACAAAACAAAACAAAACAAAAACAAAGGTTGCTTTTACATTACCAACCTATTGATTTTTTTTCATGGACTTGTTCTAAATCCAAAAGATCTCTCACATCTGGACACCCACATCCGATCTTCATTCATCGGTTAATTCAAAAGTTTACATTTATATTTAGTGGTGGCTCAGCCATTGGGATATTTATATCAATAATACAAATACACTACATGGCCAAAATTAAGTGGACACCTGACTAATCACACTCATCTACAAGCCTTAACAGACATCCCTAGGGACAAGATTTGCACTGTCCCATGCTCACTCTGTGGACATTTTCAGATTAGGAGAAGCGGACAGGACAGCTAAAGGCAGGGTTGCCAGATTGGCCTTGATTTAAAAAAAAAAAAATGCTCCATGGTAGAAAAGATTTTGTTTTATAGCAAATAATCTGGTAAAGCAAATTAGACAGACAATGTGTCTATGATGTACAGAATTTCTATTGTAAGATACATTGTAAAGATTGGAAGAGGGATTATGGATTGGATAATGTCCACACATCAGAAATGTGTGTGAAATACTTGTTGCCCCATGTAAAGACTCCATTTTTGCAGTTGTGCTGGAGGCGGGAAAATTTCAACAGTCCAGAACATGGGGTCCAGGGGAAATTTTCTGGGATGCAGGGGTGTGGAAAATAAACCCATCTGGGGTTAATCCCATCAGGATTCCTGTCTCATTGGACTTCTGCATGCTACTTTGCTGCTCATGAGAAGTCAACACTGACGTGAGTATCAGGATTATACCTGCAGAGTATAAATGCACCAAAGACGCATTTGAACGCATTTTCAAATGCAAAAGATGCATTTGAAACAAATTTAAAGTGATGGCTCAAACCACTTCACAAGAGGTCTGAGAAGCATTTTAGCCATGTTATGCAAGTGTAAATGCAACTGTGATACACAAATGTCAAATTTGCTGTCCTGCACACACACACACACACACACACACACACACACACACACACACACACACACACACACAAAATAAATAAATCAATCAAGATTTTTGATGCAGCAACCATCTTATTTCATAAAACTAAAAATAAGGAATGACATTAGAGGTTATATGAGTAATATCACAACTGGATTTCAGTCTGTCTGACTGGAGGCACATTTAAATAAAAGTGTACTGTAAATGTATGTGGTTAAAATATTACCAGAACACAGTCTAGATAGAGGACTCATGATCAATGAAAAGATGTAAACAGGGTCCCTAGGGATCTGATCAATTAAATACATTTGAACTTCGCAATCCAAGATTCACCCTTGTTTTACTGGATAATCCCAGTGTAGACTTGTACCGTCTTAGAAATTCTGTGCTGAACCCAGGACTCTTTCACACAGTAAGACTGAACATAACCATCATTTCAACACACTTAGTTCTTTCTGTTTTTACTTTTCTACAGCTGTATACTGTAATGATTTACAATCCCAATAGCTGGTGTGTCCTACAGAAGAAGATGGGTTTCCTTTTGATTCTAGTTCCTCTCAAGGCTTCCTCCTCTTGACGTCTCGGAGAGTTTTCCCTCACCACTGTTGCTTCAGGTTTATGTATCAGGGATATAAATCTGCATCTAGATTCCTGTAAAGCTGCTTTGTGACTATTTATATTGCTAAAAGCACTTTATAGATTAAAATAAAATGAAGTTAAATTTTGAAGTTTGGTAAAAATGGTACAGAACAAAATGCTATCAACCCACCAAAGTAATGGCAAGCCAAAGGTTAGCACGCATGCAAGAGTTCTGCAAGAACTCTTTCCTTTGGCCATTGTTTTCCTTTTGTAACCCAAATCTGAACTACCAGGTATGCAAATGCTACAAGCAAGGTCACATAAAATCTTTTTTTTTTTTTTTTTTTTTGAGTGTTCAATTCCTATAAATCTGCAGTAATGGTACTCAAAGAACAGGGAAGAGGAGGTCATAAGTCAAAGTGTAGTCAATTACAGCTGAACTGCAGATTTGCTAAGAAAATGAAATACTGTAATTACAGAGTGCTTGTTCCCTGTACTGGTAGGTAAATGAATGTTAACCTACATGTCTCACAAGTAAAATATTTGAAACAAAACCCAGATTGTTCACAATTCCACTGCCAGTTTGTTTCGAACAATTTATAAATATAATACACATACTATATAATATTTATAACATAACAATTGGCTGCACCCAAAGAAATATACATTTGTATATTTCAAATATGTACATTTGTCTCTTATACTTGTTGGTGAACAGACGTTTCAGTGATCAGTCCATCTCTGCCGTTTTATTAGGCACATACATACTGTATATTATACAAAGGATAAACATCATGGCAGTGAAAATCTACATTCATTAAGAAGTGATGTAGCCCTTTCTTATGAAACACATATTATATATATGTGTGTAATATATATATATATATATATATATATATATATATATATATATATATATATATATATATATATATATATATATATATATATATATATATATCACACAGTACTGTGCAGAAGTCTTAGTCATCCTACTTTTTTTTGTACAAATTGTGTCATAGATATTTATTTTATGAATTCAGCAATATTGAGTCCATACAAAACCATTTTAGATTTCCAAACATTACTTTTCCAAAAAATAATCTTACAGATAAATATTTTGTATGTCAGCAAAGAAAGCAACATATTATGTAAGAGACCATTTTTCAAACAAAAGCATAAAGAAGGCTGCTGGGCTTTGCTGCAAAAATAAGAATCAAGTGTGACAGTCAAAGTCTCCAGAAGAACTGTGTGTCAGATTCTCCAAGACTCTCAGTAAAACATACCAGCTCATTTCTTTATAAAATTGCACAAATTGTACCTGGGACTACTATTTAAGGGGGGAAAAAGCAAAAGCGTTGTCACACCAAATACTGACTTTGTTTAGTTTATTACTGCTTACTGCATGTTATAGTAATTTTGACGCATTGGTGGGGAAAGAGCCGGAGCTTGTGGAGGAGGTGGAAAGGTACCGACTAGATATAGTTGGTCTCACCTCCACGCATAGCTCTGGAACAAAAATTCTTGATCGGGGGTGGTCTCTCTCCTACTCCGGAGTGGACCTATGTGAGCGGCCCCAGGCAGGTGTGGGGATACTCACAAGTCCCAGGCTGGGTGCCACACAGTTGGAGTTTGTCCCTGTAGACGACAGGGTCGCCTGGATGAGGCTTCGTGTCTTTGACTGCTGTCTATGCATATGCGCCAAACAGCAGCTCAGAGTATCCGGCCTTCTTGGAGAAGGTAGGTATGGTGCTCGATGGGGTGCAGCCTACCGACATTGTAGTCTTACTAGGAGACTTCAACGCACACGTAGGGAACGATGGAGATACTTGGAGGGGGAAGGGGTGATTGGGAAGAACGGCCTCTCCAATCTCAAGCTGAGCGGTGAGTTGTAATTGGACTTCTGTGCTAGTCCATAACAAACACCATGTTCAAGCCCAAGGATACTCATAAGTGTACTTGGTACCATAGCACCTTGCACCGAAGGTCAATAATTGACTTTATAGCTGGTGGCGAGTTGGATCCAACGAACAGGACGCCGACCAGATAGATCCGGGAGACACAAATGAGCAGCGAGGGTTGCTGGAAATGTCTAGCTGACGATGCTGTATCCCAACTGAGGCCAAGGACATTGAGTCTGAATAGACCTTATTCAAGACCTCAATTGTGGAGGCGGCCTCAACAAGCTGTGGCATGAAAGTGACTGGTGCCTGTCAAGGTGGCAACCCCAGGACCCACTGGTGGACACCGGCGGTGAGGGAAGCGGTCAAGTCGAAAAAGGAGGCCTTCCAAGCAATGCTTGGGCATAGGTCTCCGGAGTCGATTGAGAGGTATAGGATGGCCAAGAGGGCTGCAGCAGGGGAGGTCACCAGAGTGAAAGCTTGAATATGGGAGGAGTTTGGAGAGGCCATGGAGAATTATTATTGGATGGCTTCAAAGTTGCTATGGCAACCTATTCGGGCCTTACGAGGGGACAGCAGGACAGCACCCAAGCTGTTCTCAGCAAAAGTGGGGAAACACTGTCCACTAATGAGGAGATCTTTGAGAGGTGGAAGGAACACTTTGTGGAACTCCTCAACCTGGTGGACACACCCTCCAACAGTGATGGATAGCTCTGGCAAGATCAGCTCCATCGTTGTAGCTGAGGTTGGTGCTGTGGTCAAGGGCCTCTATGGCGGTAAAGCTGCAGGGGTAGACGAGATTCGTCTGGAGATGTTGAAAGCGCTAGCCAATGTTGGGGTGAAGTGGCTGACGCACCTCTTCAATGTTGCGTGGAAGGTGGGTTCAGTTCCACTGGATTGGCAAACTGGGGTGGTTGTCCCCATCTTCAAGAAAGGGGACCAGAGGGTGTATTCCAACTACAGAGGTATCACACTTCTCAGTCTCCCTGGTAAAGCCTATGCCAGAGTGCTGGAGATGAGAATTCTTCCCATAGTTGAACTTCGGATTCAGGAGGAACAATGTGGATTCCGTCCAGGCCGTGGAACAATGGACTTGCTCTTTGTCCATTTACAGATATTTGAGGGGGCATGGGATTATGCTAATCCAGTCTACATGTGTTTTGTGGCCTTGTAGAAGGCATATGGCCGTGTTCCACGGGTCTCGTGGGAGTTGTTGAGGGAGTATGGGGTACCGGGGCCGCTTATGCGTGCCATCCAGTCCTTTTAATACCAAAGCGAGAGCTGTGTCTGTATTCTCTGTGTTAAATTGAGCCGTTCAACATGGGTGCTGGACTCCGCCAAGGGTGTCTTGTCCTCACTCCTGTTTGTGATTTTCACGGACAGGATATCATGGCGCAGCCAAGGTAGAGACAGTATGCACTTTGGGGGTTTGGAGGTGGCATCACTGCTGTATGCAGGTGATGTTGTGCTTCTTGCCCCATCCGACTGTGATCTCCAACACACACTCGAGCATTTTGCTGCTGAGTTTGAAGTGGCTAGGATGAGGATCAGTAATCAGTCTGTGACTATGGTTCTCTCTCTGAAAATCGGTTAGAGTGGGAGCAGCTGCCTTTAGTGAAGGGATTTACGTATCTCGGGGTGTTGTTCATGAGTGATGGAAAAGGGGAGCATGAGATTGACAGGAGGATCACTACAGTATTGCGGGCACTGTGTCTGTCCGTGGTGGTGAAGCGGGAGCTGTGCCCTCAGACAAGACTCACGGTTTACACGTCAGTCTACCTCCCCATCCTCACCTATGGTCATGAATGTTGGGTAATGACCAAAAGGACGGGATTGCAAGTGCAAGCGACAGAAATGAGGCTTCTCCGCGGGGTTGCTGGACTAACCTTTAGGGACAGGGTGAGGAGTTCAGTAATCCAGGAAAACCTCGGAGTAGAGTCGCTGCTTCTCCGGATCAAGAGGAGCCAGTTCCGGTGGTTCGGGCATCAAGTAAGGATGCCACCCAGGAGGCTGCCTGTACAGCTCTACCGGGCACACCCCACAGAGCGGAGACCCCGAGGCCGACTCAGGACACACTGGAAGGATTATATCTCCCGGCTGGGCTGGGAACGCCTGGGAATCCCCTAGGAGGAGGTGGAATCTGTCGCTGGGGAAAGGGAAGTCTGGTCTGCCCTGCTTAGTATTCTGCCACCGCCACCCTCACCAGGACAAAAGGTGTAGAAAATGGATGGATGAATGTAGTACTTTTCTTTAATTTCTTTGCATGTGCCTTTCACACAGTACTGTGCGTGTGTGTGTGTGTGTAATATGTAATGATTCTACATTTATTATAAACATTTCACGTTCTCGGTATGTAAACTACAAGAAGTCATCCTCTTAACACTATATCTAAAAATTCCCCTTTTGCTCTACATCATTTGCCAGTATTCAAGAAACGACTTTTACACAGTACAGCATACATTACAGCCTTCATTGACTTTTTACTGTAGATCTGATCATCATCTTAATATCCTTAAAATATAAATTAAAACTCATTAAAAGAATGTCGACTGAAAAATGATAACAGAAAATTTGCAGGGAATAAAAATGTGGCACAGATGCTGCTTGGGAGAGGTGCTCTGTGGCAGCTGTACCGTACACCAGGTGCTGCACTGCACTGGGCAGAGTCAGGTTAGTCTTTTATGTGTATCAGGAGAAGGAGGCCGTAAGAATGGCCTCGTGCTGCTGATGGTGAAGAGTACTGATGCCCACAGCAGGGGCAGCCAGAGGAGGCCTACTGACCAATCGCAGCTAGGAAGAGAAAACAAACAAAATAGCCCATTACTTAAAACTGTCCTGAATATAGTCCAAAAGACGACACAAGTGGAATAACCAAGAGAAAAAATTGCGTATCCTCACCTTACAGGCAAGCTGTTTTTCAAAACGAGGAGACACAAAAAACCAGCATCCCATGTTCTGTGGCTCTTCTTGGCTCCAGATAAACTCTAAGTAGAAAATTGTGATAAGCTTTAAAAGTGGATTAGAAATGATCGAGCTACTGCACAAGCACAAATCCATATACTATGCATTACAGATAATGCCAGTCACACTTTTTCAGCTGGTACACTATATGGCCAAAAGTTTGTGGACACCTGAGAATCAAACCCATATGTGTGTTCCTTCTCCAAACTGTTGCCACAAACTTGGAAGGAGACAAGTGTCTAGAATGTCTCTGTATGCTGTAGCATTACAGTTTCCCTTCGCTGGAACTAAGAAGCCCAAACCTGTTCCAGCATGACGATGTGCACAAAGCAAGCTCCATGAAGACATCGTTTGCCAAGGATGGACTGGAAGAACTTGAGTACCCTACACAGAGCTCTGACATCAACCCCACTGACCACTTTTTGGGATGAACTGGAACATTGACTGCACCCCAGACCTCCTCACCTGACATCAGCCTGACCTCACTAATACTCCTGTAGCTGAACGAACACAGATCCCCACAGCCACGCTCCAAAATCTAGCCTTCCCAGAAGAGTGGAGGTTATTATAACAGCAAGTAATGCAATTAAGGTGAAACGTCACAGGTCAAGACAATTTGTGTTCATGTACGATCTGTGTTATACCAGCCAGTAACACACACCATCATGTCGTAAAATATATCAAACACTGGCTCAAACACTCCATCACGCAGTAACACATTGGTACGTCGCCATCATATGTGTCATGGATACTGTTGTTTATCATAGAAATTAACATATTACTTACAAAAAAGCAAACACAAAGACCTGTGTTTGAGGGAAACTTAAGGAAAAGGCTTTTTTTTTATATAACAGCATAATGGAATACAATATGTAAATCCTCTCATTGTTCTATTGATATCATAGCAAGACCTCACCTTTGGCATTGCTGTATCTGTGGAGCTCCTGCTGTAAGGCGTCTGTGGGGAAAGGGCAAAGCTCCTCTACTCTGATCAGTGCCGTGTTCTTACATGCCTCAGGCAGGGTCTCTCTTTGTTTTAGCAGTGCATAATAGTGCTTGCCTGAGCAAAGGAGCACTCTCTGCACACTAGTGCCACACATCAGAGAAAATGTCGAGATTATTACAGGATTACAGACAGATATGATTATTATTCAGCATTAGAGTTGAACATCAACAAAATGCGCTTCTTCATTGCACGGCTTACCTCTCAGGATTAACAGAGGTGTCGCCTATTACAGGCTTGAAAGAAGTTCCAGGTCCCATTTCCTCCAAGCTCGACACTGCCCCCTAGTGTTACACAGAATAACACAATCAAGTCAAGTGTGTTTTTATTGGCATTCCTCTTTATAGCTCGTATACACTGGAAAGAAATGTCGTTTCTCCAGGACCAGGGTGCAACACATAATACGCAAGACTTCATAGAGTGCAAATAAACAACAGTGTGAGATGAGTGCAGGACAATAACACAGAACATAGGCTGTAAACCAGTCTCTCCAGGATTTTGCGTTGTAGAAATGAATGCAAAATCAAGGAAACGCTGCAAAATACGGAGGAGCTTATGGCAGATTTTCAGCCGATTTGGGTCATGTGACGTCATCACAACATGCATTCAGCCAAAGCCCCCTAAGATTCACGCGAGTCGAACGTGAGTACAAAATCAAGCGTGTTTATGGGCTGGTAAACTATAAAGTAGGGTAGCAGTAAAACGTTTAGTCTTCCATAAAGTGTCTAATATGCTGGCATAAACTGAGCCACCAGTGAAAATAAACAGACTAAATATAAAACAGTGTGCTCAACATGCATCATGTTGGAGAACTCACAGAAAAACGCAACAGAGTTTTGGGTGAGGCCACAATGAGTGGTTTGCGGAAGTTTCGGATCATTTGTCTCCTCAACAGGTGGAAGTACTGAGCCGGAGTTGTCGGATTCACCACGGCCATATTGACTACGTCACCGTCGATGCCTTCCTCCTTACTGTCACAGAGCTGTTAGGGGAAGAAAAAGGGGCTTAATAATAACGATCAATAAAGCAGGACTTGTACTTGAACAGAATTCAGTGTAATAAACCGCTCACTTGTAAGAAACGCTCGATGCGGCAGGACGAGTGCTCGGGTCCGGCTCCGTCGTAGCCGTGTGGAAGCAGGATGACCATGCCGCTCTGCAGCAACCACTTTGCCTCACCTAGAAGAAGAAAAATCACTTTTTTACAACAGGATATACTGAAATGCGAAAACCTTGGCTGGAAATCACTAGTCTTTAATTGCTGAAGAAGTAGTAGTTATGCACTTCAGTAGAATTGTGTGTGGGCCTGGGAAAACACATATACATACACAGCAGCTCTGTAAACTAGAGGCTTGGACAAACTGAAACATTTTGCTCTTTTGCACAAGTAAGCTCCCAAAAAGCGTATTTAAAGATTTCATTCCGAATGCAGTGCAGGAGCATCACAGACATTTTGTGACGGCCAGTATCTAATTAGAAACAGAATCGATTCATCCAAGTTCTGCTTTGCTACGGCATGTGGCGATCCAACAGGAATAGCTACATGGAGAATCACAGATAGCTAGCAGGTTTTTGGTGGAATATATTTATGGCTTCCTAAATATTACGGCATATATTGCAGTCCCTCTACGATCGCAGAGATTAACACGGAAATCGAGAAAAACTCTGATGTTCGGAGGAGCTCGCGATTTTTCAAAATAACCGCAGATTTTCCGCAGGTTTGGGCCAAGACGAGTCACGTGACGTCATCACGACACGCATTCGCCCGATTCACATGCTTCGAATATGAGTACAGCTAAAAGGTCTCATTTACCAACAAACATCACTGCGAAAGACTAGCACTAAAAAAAATCCCGTACAGACTGACAGTGTGTCCAAGTATGTCTATAGGCACACAAAAAATAACCCAAAAAACAATTTTGGCCAAATTTTTCGTCCAACTTTTTTCCAGAATACAACCATGGTGACATCCGACTGGTTTTCTCAGGCTCCCGCACAGTTACAATAATAATTACTGAGATGTTGAAATTATTTTCATTATTATTATTATTATTATTACCTCCAGAGATAAAGGTGTCAAAGATGATTTGCGCTCCATTGAAGAAATCCCCGAACTGAGCTTCCCATATTGGCAGCAGTTTTGGCTGTTCAATACTCATCCCGTACTCAAAACCTAACACTGCCTCTTCAGACAGTGCACTGTTACACACCTGAAACAAAAACACACGTACAACTCATACACAATGTCCACACCACTGACGCAGTACTGAAAATACAAATAATTCACCGTTATTCATTGTAAAGTGACGAAAGGATAAACCGGGGTAAAAGGCTACTCGATCATTTAAATCACAATCAGGGTTGTTTTATCAGACTGCGCTAATCTGACCTCCAGATGGCCTTTTTGTTGAGGGTCAATGTGATTGAGAGGGATATACATGTCATTGGACTCCTGGCACACAACCATGGCATGACGCTGACTAAATGTACCACGGCCAACATCCTGGCCGCTTATCCGCACGTCGAAACCTGCATTAAAGCAAGCAGGAAGAGAAAAAAAAAAAAAAAAAAAAAAAAAAAAAAAAAAAAAACACGTTTGCATCACAAACAACCTGTAAAATCAATTAAAAAATGAAATAAAACTAATGAAAGGATTAAACCTTCACAAGAGTGTGCGTAGTTTGAAAGCCTCATTTACTGACGGAGACTGCTTACCCTGACAGAGAAGTGTGCCGAACGCCAGCGCCTCAGCAGTGGACCAGTCCAGTGCAGTTCCCGCTTCAAGTTTCTGCAGTCTCGACTGTGAAGTTCAACAGAAAAGCAGATTCAATCAATTGCCACCAAACTCCAGAGACACAAACAAATGTAGTTTTCAAACAAATATAGATTAAATCCTTATCTTTCCTATTATTATATAATAATAACAGAGTATAATAAAAGGACACTGTCATGTATGCAAATAATCGCTGTTTTATAATAGCTCTTAATAAATTTGCAGATCAGATAAACAACAGATAATTAATAAGAAGTACTGGGGAGTTTTTCATATAGCCTTTACTGTGAAGGTCCTGGTGGGACGCAGTAGCTTGGCGACTAGCACCTCCGGAGTTGGCCAAGGCCGCAGAACCACCTGATGGTTTATTTTCCCCCGGACCACCACACATATTTTAAATGATTTGGGCTTGAACCTAAAATGTCATTCCTTTCTGCAACTTCCTTCATGTGATTTGCATTTTCTTTCAAAACTATTTACAATGTTCAATGCAACAGACATGATCTTATGCCCATATACAATAAAACACAATAGAATAACAAGCGATTGCGCACAAGTTTGAAGAGTTTAAACCAATGTAATAGATTCAAATGGTAATATGTATAGATTTCTTTATGGACGTGTATCAAATGTAGCAAAAATGGCCTAAAGAAATTGGAAAAACAAAAATGGCCTAAACAAGTATGACACACAGAAGGAAATGTTAGAAGAGCTATAAAACCGCTACCTTTACATGCGTCTTCACAAGGTGACTGTGCACCTGGACCTCCTCAGGGATCTCCACTGACTTTGCTCCGACATACTGAAGCAACGGAACAGCCACGCCAGTGTCCCAGGCTGAAACTCTGTTCTGTGGCTCCATCAGATCTCCCCAGCGGCCCTGCAGGTTGGTGGGTGGGGGGCTATAGAAGGTCATGTTGGCCAGACGATCACTGAGCAAGGAGTAGTAGGCTGTTTTAATCTGACTGCGTTCTTCCTCAGTCATCAATCCCTCAGAGATCAGCTGGTCAGCGTAGGAATCAGGGACGCTCTTCCTTGAGCTACCAAATGGAGGATACCAGTTAGCAGATCATTATAATGTATTCGTGGCCCAAATAACTGAAGTCAGGACAGAGTGAGAAGCTCACCGGATGATTTTGTACATGGCAGGGTTTGTGAAAAATGGCTCGTCCAGTTCGTTGTGACCCCACTGCCGGTAACACAGCAGCTCCACTATAACGTCTTTCCTGAAGCGTCTTTGATACTCCACAGCTAACCGTGTGGCTCTGAGAACGTCTTCAGCATCATCGCCGTTTACATGGATCACAGCACAACCCACCATTTTACCTGAAAGAAACACCAAAGCAGGCTTATAGCATGCAGTCATCAGTGTGTAACCCATGTCTCACGAGTGTGTGGTACAGTAGAGTACAAGCAAAGCTAAATCCTAAGAATAACAATAATAATAATAATAATAATAATAATAATAATAATAATAATAATAATAATAATAATAATTCCTTAGCTTTATATAGCTCTTTTCTAGGCACTCAAAGCGCTTTTACATTGTATGGGGAGGGAATCTCCTCAACCACCACTGGTGTGTAGCATCCACCTGGATGATACACACAGCCAGCCATAGTGCGCCAGAACACCCACCACACACCAGCTATTGGTAGAGAGGAGAGGAGAGTGATGGAGCCAATTAAAGAATGGTGATTATTAGGGGGCCGTGATAGATAAGGGCAAATGGGGGAATTTTAATAACCACAGGGAGTCAGGACCTCGGATTAACGTCTCATCCGAAAGAGTGTATTAAATGTATTCTATTATTAGTGTAATAAAGTGCTTTGTTGTTGTTGTTTTTTAACACTTTCACTCCATTACCAATGGCTGAGATTCAATCCGATGCTTGACTACTACATTCAGTACATTCACTACCCTGCAAGTTACACCTTTTAATTTTAGGAGTTACTAAACACAAATAATCATAATCATAATCATATAAACGAAACTAAAACTACACAAAAGCCAATCCAGATATATTTCATGTGTAAATTCATACCCGGCTCTTACATACTAGCACATTTGACATGAATCGATTTACTTCTTGCTGCTTATTTCTTTAACCCAAGTCGATTCTGGGATGCTTTCTGTTTATTTCCCACATAGTACTCACTAAAGAATTTGTACTTCTTTTCACAACTGACATACATTTTTCTTCAAATCGACTGCACTACACATCATAGAGTTGGTCCTCAAACATACCAATATCACTGCAGTACAAGGACGAGCGGGCTCTCTCAGAGGGAGTGGTATAGCCCACTTGATTGTTCACAATAAGATGGATGCTTCCACCAACTCTGAAGTGAGGGAGATTTGACAGGGTGAATGTTTCTGGCACAATTCCTTGCCCTGAGAATGAGGCATCACCGTGAACCTGAAGACATAACAAGAGATAACAGAATTAGGGCTGCAAAATTTCATTTATTTAAAATAAAATCCACAAACTGAGTGTTACAAATATAAACTTCAGACTAAAACTTTACACAACTGTTTGTCCAGTTATATAAGACCAATACACACACACACACACACACACACACACACACACACACACCAGAATATACATTATTCATTTAGGACTGCAGTTTAATTCAGTGCTTTTTGTGCATCCATAAACAATAATGCATAAATATTTATATAATATAAACTAATATATAAGTTTATTTTATATAATAATATTTATGCATTACTTTTTATAAAAAATAACGTTGACAAACAGTAACTGAAGAAAGTCATTGTCGGTGACGTTGGGTATCTGCTAAAGCTAGCGGGGTCACATTAAGTGCGTTTGACGTCATGCGCCATCGACTAGGAAGCGGCTTATACTTCCGGTTAGTAAAAGAAACCACTAATGTTCCTTTGGAGATGATATTACCTTTCTAATATTCATACACTAAACGGCAGAGTACATAGTGCAAGTGTGCTGTACGTCATTTGGGACATGACTTTAGTATTTGCTCTTCGAAGCGTGTTTTTGGAACAGAAGTAACGTAATGAGTAAATCTCCCTCGTGCCGCACGCAGACCGACTAATCGATAATGAGATTCGTCGACAACGATTTTCATAATCGATTATTATCGATTAGTTTTTGCAGCTCTAAACAGAGCATTCATTAAGTGGGGATTTGACCTAAAACATACACTGCACACCGTTTAGCTTACATAGTCAAAGCCAAACGTTTACATACACCCAGGCTAAAGATATTCAATCGCCATTTTTTCACAACGAGTAACGGCTTTATCCTTGTCAGTGTCACAGAGGTTTCCGTTATTCATTTGTTTACAAGCAGACAAACAGAACTACCCAAGTTAGTCAGAAAATATTGTGGGCAAATGTAAACAATATTAACTGCTAAAGCAGGTGGGATTGGAGAGAATTCCTTTAGGAGTGGGCGGAAATGGGATTTGAAAAAAAAATACACATCTACCTCTTAGAAAAGAATAATCACTATGGTTTGTGTCTGTGTATTAAGGACTTAACCAGCTATCTAGCCTGCCACATTTTATTACGTTATGTTAGCTACCATTTTTAAAACTTAGTCAATTAGGTTTCTGGGCAACCAAAACATGGGGCTGGGTTAGCACGTTACAGCTTACACTGTGTGTGTCAAGTCTTCCTGCTTTTGATTCACATCGAGGGTATAGGACGTCGATCCCAGAAAGAGTTGATTCCCTGATAATACAAATACATTTACATTTATGGCATTTAGCAGACACCCTTGTCCAGAGTGACTTACATTTTATTTCATTCATACATCTGAGCAGTTGAGGGTTAAGGGTCTTGCTCAAGGGCCCAACGTAGGCAGCTTGGTAGTAATCAGTAGATCACCATCTTAACCACTGAGCTAACACTTTAACATTTTGGAGCGAGCAAGCAAAATGCATTCAGCATCTGAGTGTTTCAGAGACGGACAGTGGAAACACAGGCAAGTCCCTCTTCCAGCAACTGAGAGCAATGCTCAATGAAATATATGAGAGAGAGTCAAATGAAAACCTCCCCCCCTTCTCAAATTTTGCATTGTTTATTGTAAACAGGTGTCACAAATGTGAATCATGTTTCTACATTAACTCCATTTCGTTCAATGCACGTGGTCTAGCACTTAACAAGTGTCCAGATTCCTCTATTTAAAAAAAATAAATAAAAAATCGTCCTGCTGTGTGTGCACCATCTGTTGTACTTCTTCATCCAACAGGAAGGTCTTTCCACCCAGTGCCTCCTTTCGTGGTCCAAAAACAGGATGTTGCTGATGATTCATGTACATCTGTGTAGAGTCTGTTTCTCGAATTTACGTTGCACTTTTAAGCTTTTCATTTGACTCACCCTTGTAGGTGCAAAAAGTCGTGCAGAGACAGTAAATAAATAAATAAAACCCTACGGAATATGTTATTTTGGGTAAACTGGTCGATCTAAGCGCATGAGGATATTCTCATGCAATAACAGACTGTCAGAAAAATATCAGTAATACTGCATGCCAGTTAAGGACTTGTTATATTTTTATAGTATTTAAAAAAACAACAACACAATACTAATACTAACAATACTAATAATACTAACAGATCATCAAAATACTCATTAGTTACAGCTCTAGTATCCAGGCAGGTTTTCTTCCACATACAAGCTCAGTTATTATCCATCCATCCATCTTCTATACCGCTTTATCCTTTTCAGGGTCACGGGGAAACCTGGAGCCTATCCCAGGGCGCATCGGGCACGAGGCGGGGTACACCCTGGACAGGGTGCCAATCCATCGCAGGGCACAATCACACACACACTCTCACACCCATTCATACACTACGGACACTTTGGACTCGCCAATCAGCCTACCATGCATGTCTTTGGACTGGGGGAGGAAACCGGAGTACCCGGGGAGAACACGCAAACTCGGCACACACAGGGCCACGGCGGGAATCAAACCCCCAACCCTGGAGGTGTGAGGCGAACGTGCTAACCTTATTACATATTTTGTTGCAAGCTGAAACATCCCTTGACCTTATGAGCAGCGCCTTAGAGATCAGTCCATCTAAAATCCATAATATCTGGTGATTCCATACCATTTGGAATCATTTCTGCCAATATGTTACCTTTTTGTTCCTGCAGCTACAAACTGAGCTAAATTCATCGAAAATTTTAAAAACGCAAGGTGATGCCGCGACACAAGCCTTTATACAAAAGCTTCAATGGTACCTGCAAACAGATGACTTTGTCTCCAGGCCTAGCTTGGCTGTCGTTAGAATAATCCCCATCCTGTTTGACTTGTTGTCGGCCACGCGTTTTCCCCTGAGCCACCGGGTTAATGGCCTCCAAATGGGATGGGTTGGGTAGCATGGTCACGTGGAGGGGGTGGTCAGTGCCCATTTCCAGGTCCACAGAAGAGGTGAGGTGAGAGAGGACATC
Source organism: Ictalurus punctatus (assembly GCF_001660625.3). Lineage (NCBI taxonomy): Eukaryota > Metazoa > Chordata > Actinopteri > Siluriformes > Ictaluridae > Ictalurus > Ictalurus punctatus. The sequence goes on along the minus strand of NC_030429.2, from coordinate 21,829,859 downwards.
TCCGATGGCGGGAGAGTTCTCGGGAAATTCGCTGAGACCTCTCATTTTACGAAACATCAACTAGAGTAAAAAAAGAAAGAAAAGAAAGAAAGAAAGAAAGAAAAGTGGAGAATGCAAATGAGCCGGTGTTGGAAGTGACTCACAGGAGTAGAATATTATCTATCAATAAAGGGCACAAAACCGTGATCTGCTTCATTATTCGATTTCTGAAAACACGGCATAAAAAAGTGTAAAAGGGCTTACACACACACACACACACGCACACACGCACACACGCACACACGCACACACGCACACACGCACACACACATATCCTGCAGTATGATATTTTCACGAAATTTTCATGTAAAAACAATGTAAATATTAAACCTCACCATAACCAGGCAATGACACAGCTTTGAATATTTGGCCCACATTATATTTTGACTGGTTACTGACTTATGTAGAATATGATAGTCTTCATCTTCAATTCTTGCTTTTACGTGCTCTATCCTGCTATCAGGCCTCACATGAACAGGCGATTCGTTCATTTTCTATGCACTGTTTCACAACCATACGTTTCTAAAACCTTTCCCTTGGTTATTTCAAGGCTTTCAAGACCATTGGAGGCTAAATGTTATACAAATTACACCAATACAGCATCAGCATTATCAACCTCATCAGAATCGGTGTACGGGGAAAAACAAACAAACACGGGTTTAAAACAAGCCATTAACTAGAACACTGACAAGCCCTCAACAGGAAAGTTTGTTAAAGCCCTGAAAGATGTTACATTATCTCATAAAAGTGAGTACACCGCTCACATTTTTGTAAATATTTGATGATATCTTTTCATGTGACAGCACTGAAGAAATGACACTTTGCTACAATGTAAAGTAGTGAGTGTACAGCTTGTGTAACAGTGTAAATTTGCCGTACTTTCAAAATAACTCAACACACAGACATTAATGTCTAAACCGCTGGCAACAAAAGTGAGTACAATTTAGTTACAACAAAGAAGATAATGTTCTCTGAGCATTTACTGATAACAGATTCAGGAACGTGCTTTTTTTTTTTTTTAAATTAAAAAAAAAAATGCTGAGCTGGACTTCTGGTCTGGAGTCAAAATTTAAAAATCCATCGTTCTGTCAGGTTCTGTGTCATTTCTAAATATCCACTAAGATACCTCCAAATCACCACAAGTAGCCTAGGTGTTCTTTATTTCTCTTCATATTTCACAATATATTGCTGCCAGTCTATTGTTTGCTTCTGTTGTTAAAAGTGTAGTAAGAAATTCGATTTCTGGCTTGTGTGAAACAGAAGAACACAGCTAGGGTTAGATAATATAGCTGGCTCAGACCAACCAACCAATGAGGAATTTGTGAAATCTGCTTAAAAGATGTTTTACATGCCAATGACCCCCCCCCCCCCCCCCCCATTTTATTTTACACATCCAATCTTCTTCCTGCTGAAATAAGTTGAGAGACGTTTTGTACTTTATTATATCATCTCCCCGAGTAAAACTAATCCAGCTTGAATAGGGTTCGTTTTTTAAAATAGACTTTCCTTTTGTTTTTGTAGTCATAGTGATAAGCTGAACCGAGGCGTATCACTCTTTCATCATAATGTTTTGTTATGGGCCTCTAATCTCCTCCTGGGTTCGGTGAGCATGTTGACAGACTTTGCCCGCTGTGCATGCCGGCATGCTAACTCATCGAATTCACAACGAGTCGCAAACTTTCTCTACAGGACTAGGGTGTTTCACTGCTCTGCAACTGTGCTTACCAGGCATGTACTGTTTCACATATAAAACCATTTCCGGAGCAACATTTAACTTGGATTAAAACGGTTTCTTTAATACCTCTGATGGATCTTATTACACTTATTACACTTCAGGAAAAGAACAGTGAATTACCCGTGCATGTATATTTATACGTAGCTACACTGGAACTAGACAAAATGGGCCTGATACACCCAGGATGTTCTACAGCTTTTCTGGTCTCCAACATCACCATTATTATAAAACATTCTGTAACTACTCCCAGGAAAGAAACCGACAGAGCATTCAAACAAAAGTCCTCGCTGTTCCCATTTAAATGTAAAAACATTCCCGATTTACATATCCATGAGGCACTACTTTTACTAAGGTTTTAGCACCGTTACGTTTTTGCTGTCATGGAGCTCAACGGATCCTGTGTGTGGATGAACGGACAAGGACAGTGAGATATAGAACGAACGGTTAAAACATTCACATCCCTTCCTTCCACTGTTTTTACTCACCTCGGGTGGGAAACGCAGAAGTCCAGTAAGCAAGTTAAGGCGTCCACGGTGAGGCATTCCCATTACAACATCTCTTACGCCACCCTTTGCTGCTGAACGAAAAAGCTCAAAGAAAAATCCCATCATGCTCTCTGCTCCCTCTCCTCCGTACCGCTTCACTGTGGCAAACTTGGTGCCTAGAAAGTGGTCAAATTCCTATAATGACAAAAAAACAACAACGACAGAGTTGCAGTTTTTCATTTCACATCAATGCTATAATCAATCTCATATTTAACCATCCTTTTGAGACTTGATTTTCCAAATCAAACAACAGTGCCGGCGTTTCCTTTCTGACTAGAATAACACTAAACGCACCAATATGAGACAGGCAGGATCTCACAATGCAGAAAAATCCCCGATAGAAACGGTTCCATGGCCGCTGATTACATGGTCAATGCTCGTTTCTGATTGGCTGGCAGGTGTCATAACAGATCTGTTATGCTCATGAACAAAACATGTACAAGGCCTCCGTTTTGGTAAACAGCCATGATATAAGCAAGATAAGAAGTGTTCTATACTACTGCATCCAGCTGATATCAGCAAGCCCTGGCACGTTCTCTTTTATTTATATCCCAATGCCAGACTTACTACACATGCCAAATTGCCTTTAGTAATACACCTATAAAATATAAAAGTATGTCCAGCATTGATTTCGACTAGTCCTTAGTCATTCAATTCATTTTAGGGGTTGGGGTACAGACAGGACGTAGTGTGTGACCAATGTGTGTGAGACACTTATCAGCTACCCTGGGAACACAGGACTCAAGGCAGGAATACATTCTGGTTGGGATGCCAGTCTATCACAGGGCATCATACACACAGATATCGAGTGACCAATCCACCTACTGGCAGGTTTAATACATGGCATTAGGAAACCGGAGAACCCAGAGGAAACTCACATGGACACGTGGAGAACATGCACTGAAACTTCACGCACACAATAACTCCAGTTCAGGATTGACTTTATTTTGAGTAGTAAAATCTCCCCCTAAGGACCAAGAGGTGGTTACCCGAAGATGGCACACATGTCTGTGTCAATGTACGTCAAATTACACCAGTTTCACTGGGGAAAGTCAACCACGTGTGTCCTTGTAATTGTGATACATCTGTGTACTCTCAAATTATTCATTGAGGTCAAAACACAAGTCATGCATCCTAAATGCAAGCGTGGCCTGTCTGGATATCTGCAGTGAAACATAATACCAAACAGCTTACTATGCTCCACTACAAAGGCGTTTGAAAGCCTGTATTCACACTCTATTAGTGCACATACAGCATGTTTTCGAGTACAGAATTCAGCCTTTAGTATAATTTGCACCTGGCAAACTACTGTTTAAAGGAACAACTCGTTCGTAAATCTGAGTACTGTTTGACACAATGTCTGTTTCCATCTACCCAACCAACACGGAGACTGAAGAGTACAGCGTTCACCACAAAAGCTTTCCACACTTCCCTTCAAGCCTGCATTAGATCGGTGGAACGAGATACAACACGTTCTCCGAGCGGTCACCTCCGTGATCAGCACATTGTGATAAATCTAAAGGGAAGCTGAATAGAGCTATAATTATAGAGCTAAACAATACTACACTAATACTAGTGCTATCATTAGCAGTATATCTAGCTGGTAAAAACGAGCAATATGTTAAACGCTAACACAAACTAATCGGTGTACGAATGAGTTGATGGAACATTAGTAAGAAAAGTTTTATAGTAGAGGCTTCGATAGCATAAAGGGTCCATATTTCATTATGAATTGCGGAGGAGCGAATGAAGCAGCCAAAATTACATTTATAATACATTTATTTTCATATAGATTTTTTTTTCACGGCAGGCACAGCGGCTTAGTGGTTTAGCATGTCTGCCTCGCGTGTCCAGGGTTGGGGGGGTTCAAATTCCACCTCCACAATGTGTGCATGAAGTTTGCATGTCCTCCTCGTGCTTCGGTTCAGGAGGTTTCCTCCTCCCAGTCCAACGACATGCACTGAATTTCCAAATTGTCCGTTGTGTGTGAATGTGTGCGATTGTGCCCTGCGATGGGTTGCCACGCCATTCAGGGTGTCCCCCAGCTTATGCCCCAAGTTCCTTGGATAGGCTCCAAGCTCTGTCTCCAGTATAAGTGGTATGGAAAATGGATGGATTGTTTACCGTGAACAAATCTCCCTTGTTCTAATAAAATACACCAATTATAGGTTGCATGAATTGCGTCTACAAATCAGATAATTTCATCTTGGCTTTACAAGACTACGTGCCGTATTGGCATGTCTACCTGTGATTCCAGCATGAGTTTCGCCAGCTGCCTCCTCTCTTCAGCAGTGAAGCTCTCCTTCTTGAGCTCCTCAAAGCGATCCGTGAGCCACACGCTCTCCTCCAGACTCTGCAGCTGACTGGTCTCCACAGAGACCCTCCCGCAATAGGTGTCCTCCAAGTACGCAACCACCTCCTCCGTCCTGGCCTCCACTTTCCCAAAGTGCCTCAAACCTGCAGGAGGAACCATAAACCCAAGGCACACATTGACGCAAGAGCGCAACGCCAAGCTACGGTTATCAGGAATATTTTGCGACCTCGAGCTTTACATGACACGATCAGCACAAACAACTAAGTGAACGACAAAACGGTGCGTACCAGATGTTCTAAGGGTTCCTGGGAGGCTGCCATTGAGGATGCTGATCTCTGGTACTTTGTCCAGAAGAGGTGCATTGGGCATTAAAGGGTTAATTTTAGCAGCTTTGTGCCCATGTGTGCGATAGGCCTCCACCAACCGAGCCAGGCCATGGTCTGTTTACACAAAGCAAGTGCACAAACTAACATTAACTGTAAACAAGCTGTAAAGTCAGACATGCCATAATTATTTTCGAGAAGCACGTGATTACATCACACACTGACACTTATGTCATAATACAGAGCATATTAATAATAATAATAATAATAATAATAATAATAATAATAAAATGCATGCACAGTAAACAGCAGCTACATAAGATAATGTGCCTAATATGATCTAATATGATTAATGCTCGTTGGCATCTCGCATTGTTTGATGTCAGTGTGTAAATAAGTAAAGAGTAAGCCACCCTGACCTTGATTGAGACAGGAGTGTGTGTTCAGCAGCGCGTGCAGCTCTGCGTCCGGGTCCTCCGAGTTTCCTCTCCGCGGTCTGTACCCAAAAACTCCTCTCTCCGTGTGGTAGGAAGCTACTAACGGCGCCCTCGACACCGCCAACGAATATCTACTAACCTTATGTAAACTCTTTAGCATAACACCGGCAGACATTTTGACATGGAGTCCTTCAAAACAACGCGATACTGAGCCGTTTAAAGTCTGTACACGCTATAGGAAGCGGCCATAGGCATGAACGAGGGGCGGTGACAGATTCCTCGACTCCTATTGGCTGCATGAAGAGGGCAAATTTGGTAAGTCGTTGCTGATTGGATCACGGACTCACCTGATCAACCAATGGTCCATTCATGTCGGAAGCAAGCAATGGTATAGCAAGGTATTGGGGTGACATTTGACTAATTAAGCCTCGGGTAAAAGATACACTATACGGACAAAATTATGTGGGCCCCCTTACAGTACCATCCATGCTGAAAAACAACAACAACAACAAACAATAGAAACCCTCATAGAATTTATTTTAATGGCTATAATGGGAATTCTATTGGTTTTAATGGAAACCAATACATTTAATGATCCCTGTGGGTCTCTACTGGTAATTTGTTGCCTTCTACTGGTGGCATGTTATAGTCTAGTGGATACCATTAAGGACCAATAATGGTTAGCTGATGGTTTGTAATGGTATTTGTAGTGGAAACCATTAGACTTGCGGATGTCGTGGTTTCTAATGTCATGGTTTCTGTTGTTTTTTGTTTTGTTTTGTTTTCTTCAGCAGGGATCACAGAAATAAATGGCTGGGATACACTCCCCAAAATGTTGGAGGCACAATATTGTCTAGAACAGTGGTTAACAACCTTCTTCCTCGAGATCTACCTTCCTGCAGGTTTCATGTCCAACCAAAATCGAACACACCTGTTTTAGTTGATCAAGAGCTTCTTATAGCAGTGATTAGATGGTCGGGTGGGCACGATTATGGTTGGAGCTAAAGTCTTCAGGAAGGTAGAGCTCCAGGAACACGGTTGGTGACCACGGGTCTAGAATGTCTTTGTATGTTGTAGGTTTAAGATTTCACTTCACTTCATGACACTTTTGATCATGTGGTGTAATAGATATTATTTGATGGTGATGGTGATGTTTAATATACATTAAAGATGCAGTACCTGACTTTTCACACTTAAAACGACTAATAAATAAAACAACAAAATGAATTAATTATTGAATTGTCTCAATAAATACAACAATAATATAACATTTGGAAAAAAAAAGTCACAAAGCTCCTCTGTTGGTCTCCTGCCAGATTCACACCCTAGGAGCAATTTTTAGCATATCATTTTTTGGTAGCTGAGAAGAAGCCAGAGACCCTGGAGGAAACACAAACACACACACACACACACACACACACACACACACACACACAAAATGCAAAACCGAGAACATACAAAACTCCACGCAGACAATAACCTGAGCTCAGGATCAAACTGACTGAAACAGTAACAGTACCCATAACCCAACTCATAGTTATTACATAGGAGTAACAAATATATCTTATTATTAATTTAAAAATAATTAACTAAGAATTAAACAAAACTCTAAATACCACAAGAAAGTATTTTCAGTGCTTTTTAAAGAGTGTGCCAAGCTTGACTGATACAATGTGGCATTGTGTGGTATTCCCAAAGTGCCTCAGAGAGGCACAGTTCAGTAATAAGCATAGTAATAACAACATCATATTATCATATATTGTAATGTATTCAGAATGGTGCTAGTGTTTTAAGGGAAATATGTGTTTAATGTATAAGGTTTCATTTTATTCAGTTAATGTTTGGGAACTGTTATTAAATGTTAAGTGAGGAGGAGGCCCTGCCCCCATGTGTGTGTGAGGGGCTCTGGGGAGGGGGAGGAGATAGGAGTTCACCGCTGTTCAAGTGAGGTTCTCTGAAACAAGCCGGGTGTGTAAGCGTGGCTGTGGCTGACAACAACCTTAATAAACACCCTTGTTCAGAACAGAAGCCGCATCGTAGAGAGCAGAGAATGAGCACACAAATACAAACACAATGACATGTAACTATATATATATATATATATATATATATATATATATATATATATATATATACACACACACACATATTCATATATATATATATAGATATAGATATAGATATAGATATAGATAGATAGATAGATATATTGGTCACCCTAATCTGTGCCTATTACTGCCATGTGGTGCACACCTCATGTGTCTCTTGGATCTTTTCTTAAACTGTATAACTGTATGAAGAATGACTTCCATTTCCCAGGTTCTGCTTTTCTTCTAGCCACAACTCATAGTTGCACACTGATGTGACTGAAGGGACAGCTGATACTTGCTCCTAACACCAATTGCACAATGGTGGAAATGTTTCTAAATGTGGGCAGTGCAAGAACTGAATCAGTGTTCAACTTTAGCAATAAAAATCACTGCACTATAGTGGTGTGATGAAAGTCACTATCTCATCCAGAGCTATTACTCTGTGTTAAATACCTCTATTTGCTCATTCACTACATGGTTGGGAGTAATAAAAAAGGCATTGTAGTATTTAAAAAAAAAAATCAAACAAACACTACAGTCATGCTTGAAAGTTTGTGAACCCTTCAAGGTAGTAGTTATTTATTATTTTTCTTCTTCTTCTTCTTCTTATTATTATTATTATTATAGAGATATGGTGGGTTGCAAAAGTACTCAACTCCCTTTAAAGCCATCAGACTGTTACACAGATTGTTTCAGCCAGTATTTTTTTTTTAATTACAGACCAATATGCCTGCAAAGTAAAATTTGTAAGTCAATCATCAGCTTAAAATACCTAAAAAATGCTGCTTGCATACATATTCAACTCCTTCAGAATAGTACTTGGTAGAACCACCTTTTGTTGCAACAACAGCTTCAAGTCTGTTGGAGCAGGTTTCTCCCAGCTTTGCATACCATTTGAGTTCATGGCAGGATCTTGGCTCTATTCACATCCTGCCACCACATCTCAGTAGGATTCAGGTCAGAGCATTGGTTTGGCCATTCCATTACCCAGAACCTCTTCTTCTAAGCCAGTATCTTGTGGACATACATGAATATATAGGATTAGGATTGAGTTTGTACTCAACCTGAGTTTCCGAATTGACATTATTCCAAAGAATTCTTCGATATTTCTCAGAGTTCATGATTCCTTTAATGATGTCAAGTTGCCCCATAGAAGGACACTCCCACCACCATACTTGACAATAGGGATAAGGTTTTGTTGGTGGTAAGCTGTGTTGGCTCTTTGCCAACTTGAGCCCTCTTTGTATGCTCAGAGAATTCAGTTTTGTACTGATCTGTTCAGCAAACAGACTTCCAGATCGCTTCAGGTTTTTTCGAGGTGGTTTCTGGAAAACGTCTGCCTTTTTTGAAAGGATAGGGTTCTTCCAGGAGACACTTGATGTTATTTTCCGATTAACTCTGACCTCTTCATGACCTTTGGAGGAGGTCAATTTCTTGGCAAGGTTACAATAGTACTGAATGCCTTCTACTTGTATACTATTTGTCTAAAGGTGGATTTATGGAGTTCAAAGGTTTTTGAAATGGCTCTACAACCTTGTCCAGCTTGTTGAGCAACCATTACTTTTTTCTTAGCTCTTCTTATATGTCCTTCGTTTGAGGCATGATGGCATAGACTGCCCTGCATTCTTCCAATTATTTATGTTTGCTCCTCCCTAACATATCACCTCAGAACTTGTTTCATTTGTTAGCGTCCTTAATTGTTTAAAGCTCTGTCATCGACTCACGTGATCTTGCTTTACCTTGATGTACATAAGAAAACTGAGGGTTCTCTTATTTTCCCACCAGAACGATTTCTGTATACTATGTGTATTACTTTGCTGAGTGAACATTGTCTCTCAAAACACTCAAGATGTTAAACATTTACACTTTGCTTCAATTAGGGAGCGACACACCGATTAAAATTATTAACAGTCGTACAGAGAAGGTACAACATTAGCTTAAAGTTACTAAAATAAAATATAACATTGTAACAGTGTTCTGAGTTTGGGCAGCATGGAGACACACCATATCCAACACTATGGTTATTTCTGTCCAGGTCTGATTACAGATGACATCGGTATTGGAGTTTTCAGGAGCTTGGTGTTTACTACAAAAACAGGTAACATTCTAGCTTGCTTAATTAGTTTGCTCCAACAATTATTAAAACTATAATGAACTTTCCTTTACTTTCACACTATCCGTTGTGACCCAGATGAGGACGGGTTCCCTTCTGAGTCTGGTTCCGCTCAAGGTTTCTTCCTCAGATCATCTTAGGGAGTTTTTCCTCACCACCGTCGCCACCAGCTCGCTCGATAGGGATAAATTCACACACTTCAAATCTGTCTCCTGTGTTTATATGTTTCTGTAAAGCTGCTATGAGACAATGTCCATCGCTACACACGATATAAAAATAGAATTGAATTGAATTGTATATTCTCCAAATATTATTATTATAACTTTTGCTTGTATCTTTCTCATTTGTAAGTCGCTTTGGATAAAAGCGTCTGCTAAGTGAATAAATGTAAATAAATGTAAACTATGCTACAAAGGTCGGGCTTCCATATACCCAGGTTGATTGTGCTTTCAGTGCTTCTGCTTATACCACAGCGATTTGCCAATGACTGCAATGTTTATTTTAAAGAATGACCCTTCGCACAATTTAACTGTTTATAGTTAGATTTAATGCTGTGGAACGTCTGCGAGAATAGTTGGTTCTTGTTTTCATTGACATTATAGCAACCATAAAACCATATTCTCCTGAAGACTTACCCGTGCTGGGAATCTTTGCAAAGCACTGTAACTGTTACAAAGCGCTGACACTGGAGACTACTTCCATAAATGTGTCCTAACAAAAAAAACAAACAAACTTATAAGTCTTAGATTATGAGGGGTATCCAGTATACAAGTCCCTGTGAATGAAGTGTTGCTAGAAACAATAACATATCGGAAGAAACGCATTAATATTAACTATTCACGCTGTTGCCACGCCACATCACACTACATGTAAATAAATACTGTAAAACAAAGATGCCTTCAAAAATAATGCAATTACATTTCGTCTACATTAAAAAAAAAAACTTCTATAAATAGCAGTTAACAGCATTAAACTAAACAAAGTCAATATTTGGTGACAACGCGTTGTCTTTAAAAATGTATCAGTAGCGTCACGGATATTTTGTGCAGTTTTATAAGGAAATTGGCTGCTCAGTTTTACTAAGCATCTTGGAGAACCTGACACAGCTCTTCTGGAGACTGCAACTGTAAAACTTGGTTTCGCCACAATCGCACACACATTCACACACTACGGACAATTTGGAAATGCCAATCAACCTACAACGCATGTCTTTCGACTGCAGGAGTAAACCACCCTGAGGAAACCCCTGAAGGACTGGGAGAACATGCAAACTTCACTCAAACAGGGTGGAGACAGGATTCGAACCCCAACACCCGGAGGTACGTGGCAAACCTGTGAAAACATGCTAACATGCTAAAAAGGGGGCCTAGGATTTTTGCACAGTACTGGCCAAACATTTATGAACACCTGACCATCACACCTGTATGTGCTTGGTGAACATCCCATTCCAGATTGAGTCCTTTCTTTGCTTTTATATCATCCTCCACTCTTCTGGGAAGGCTTTCAAATAGATTTTGGAGTGTGGCTGTGGGGATTTGTGTTCATTCAGCCACAAGAGCATTAATGAGGTCAGGCAGTGATGTTGGGTGAGGAGGCCTGGTGTTCCATTTCATCCAAAAGGTGTTCAATGGGGTTGAGGTCAGGGTTCTGTGCAGAACATTAGAGTTCTTCCACTCATTCAGTTACAAGAGCAAGGGGGCGAGAAGGCCTGGTGCAGTTGTTATAACACGTTGGCATATTTGCTTAAAGGTTTCTTGATGCTCGGAAATTTATTCCAAATGGTGAATGATGTTAATGTTTCGTAGCCAGTGAGATTTCAGATAGCAGGAATGCTTATATTCCCTGAGGCATTAGGATACACTATCTGGAGGGAATAACAGAGGGACTTTGTACCCAAAGAAGCTACTAGTGGGTCATGTTCATGGTGCCATCTGTAGACCTGCAGAAATCACAGAGTACTTCTTTGAAGATGTATTAATGATATGCAGTGGTAACTCTTATTTCACACATGGCATGAGTAGAAGAAATAGTCTATTTGTTTGTTACAGCATCCAGAAAAGCCAATTAACAGTATAATGAGGAGAATGCAGACAGAAAAACAACCTGGTGGTATTATCAGTAGTGACCACTGCTGTACTCCCTTTTGGCCTATGGTTTGTTTGTTTGTTTGTTTGTTTGTTTGTTTCAGTTTGCTTCTGGAGGTCAGGGAGTATTTCATCCCCTGTATATGTTTCATGTGTTTTCTAAAAGCTTTTGTAGTACAGTGTGACAAAGGAAAAAATATAACAGGAAATCTAACACGACTGATATTAGTGCTGAGATATTATTATCTCAGTTATGCAAACAATAAACGTATTACAGAGTAGAACTATACATCAACATGGTCTGGTCTGTTGCAGTAAAAACATCACCCCCTATTAATACTGAAAATTATATTTTACTGACTCCATTTTAGACATTGGAGGGTGATGACAGCAGCCAAACCTGCTCTCAGCTGAGAATCTCCAGGCTTATATCAGGTGGTCCAAAGACAGTACAAACAGTGTTCTAACTTTGACTCATATGCTGGAATGAATAATTGTGTGGTTAAAAAAAAACGTAATGCACTGGAAATTAGAAAGAGGGCATTGATGTAACTATAGAAGTTGCTTATAAAAGACTGTAGTTCAAGATCAGTACCACGGACAGCAACATGACAAAATATATGTACACACCTGACCATCACACCCATATAGGCTCGATGAACATCCCATTCCAGTTTTATTAACTCTTTGCTGTTATAATAACCTCCACTCTTCTGGGAAGTCTTTCCACTAGATTTTGGAGCATGGCTGTGGGAATTTGTGGGTGTGGATTCATTCAGCTAAAAGAGCATTAGTGGGGTCAGGCACTGACGTTGGACGAGAAGGTCTGGGGTGCAGAGTTTCAATTCATCCCATAGATGTTCAGTGGGGTTGGGCATTCAGGGCTCTGTGCAAGACACTCAAGTTCTTCAAGTCCAACCTTGGTACACCATGACTTCATGGAGCTCGCTTTGTGCACAGGGACATTGTCATACTGGAACAGGTTTGGGCCACTCAGTTCCAGTGAAGGGAAACTGTAATGCTACAACATAAAAAGACATTCAATCCAACCTTGCGCTAACAGTTTGGGGAAGGAACACACGTGCGTGATGGACAGGTGTCCACATACTTTTGGCCAGATGGTGTATCTAGAATTTTTCCAAATCAACGATGACAGCTCCTGAAAACATCTCATCCACTGCAGTATTTTTTTCTATTTTGATTTTCACGCACCTGAAGTCAAGGAAGAGACACACACATGCATTTGTGGTTAGCAAAACATAAAATAAGTCTTACGCAATAGTACACAAGAAGAACTTAAATACAATGAGCTTAAATGAACAATGAGAACCACAGTAAGCAGAATCAGTGGGTCATAGTCCTTGTAAGGATCTTCCACTGACATTATTACACTCTAAAAAACTGGGTAAAAAAAAAACAACAAACCAAATTGAGTTATTTTTAGCCCAAACGGCTGGGTAAATATAGGACAGAACACATTTTGGGCAAAACTAACCTGTCAAGTTGCACACTCAGAAAGGGTGTGTTAATATCCTACACACTTATTGTGTTATTACTATTTCAACACATGTTGTGTTAAATACTCCAATACATGTGTTTAAAAAAAAGACCAACACAACATGTTAAATTATTGTCCAATCACACTGCTGACGTCATCATCCAACTCTAAACTCGCCTCAAAGTGAATGTTTCTTGCTTTGACCTTTTGATTGTGACAGTGGAGTCGGAGTCCTGAGGCGAGGAAATCAAACGAACACAGGTAAGTTAGCCTTCATCACTATTTAGCGTTAAAGCTGCTGAAAATGCCTGGCTGAGTTTGTGATGTTTCAGCAGGGAGCTCTCGAAAATATATTCACTGGAAAACAATAACTCGGCAAGGGATAATTAACTTTACCTATCGCTATGGCTTCAAAAGTGAATATCATGTACTGCTTCCTCAGTGTTGCTGTTACGCTACTAGTGTCATGTGTTTATGTTGGCTGTGAAATATGGACTGAGGTTATTATATAAATCTCTGGGTCTGGATCTCATCTGAGGCTCCGAGTTGGGGTTAGCTAGCTGGATGCTGTCACCAATCACAGTAGGGAAGAGTGATGCTAAAGTAGACGCTCACTTGCTAACTTTAGTTTAGCATACAGCTCGCGGTAATGTTAGACAATCCCATTCCCTTTTTGAAAGTTAACGATAACCTAGCATTACAGTTATTCACCATGATGTAATACAGAGAGTGGGTTAACGTTAACTACATTTAGGAGGTGTTTTGGACAAGGCAAGCTGTAGTATTAGCATTAGGAGAATGGGTTAGAGCCGTGTTTTTTCCTGTATTCGGTGAATGTTAATGCTGGGTAACAGGTGCAGACAGTCAGTGACTAACAGAACTTAGCTAGCTCAGTAATGTCGAGGCCAAAAGTTCTACACAAGGTTAACGTGAGAAAACGAGAGGATGGGGTTAGAGTAGGTTTTAATTAGAGATGCACTGATGTGTCGGCCGATACGTTTTGTACACGTATCAGCCAGGCAATTTTTCCCGCTATCGGCTATCGTACGATAGTTTATAAACCTCCGATGATCGGGGCCGATTATATCCTGTCGATCAAAAGAGGGCGGGAAAACACATCGATTTTGTGCTGTGTGTAAAGATGATGTCTCTCGTGTGGTATGACGACAAAACTGCAGTTTGTAATCTCTGTAATCTCAGCACTGATAAAATTTTACACTCGGCGCTGCAGCAGTGAAGCAGGAGTTTGATCAGAGATGTTTAAAACATCCAAAAACAGCAGAAAAACTGAGTAACCAACGTACAACCCAGTGGCCATTACAAACAAGTCTAACGAAGATAGCGGTGCATTTAATGTCATGTAAACTGACTGTTTTCACACATTTTTGCTTTTTTTAGTGTACAGTAATGGTTTCATGGATAGATATATTGATACGAACGTAGTTTCTCCAAATAAATCTAACAGTCCGCGCTGAGTTGATTTGACCCCAGGAGCTGGGCTGATGGGTCGGGGTCGGGGTGGGGGAGGGGTGCATTGATTCAACTGTCAGTGAAAACGACCCAGCCAATAACTCAACAGTTGGGTTACACAAAACTATCCAAGACTGAGAAAATAACCCAATTAAATAATGGCATGTGTAATGTTATGGTAGGTTCTTAAATAAAAGGTGCCATTTTCTTTTTCTTTAAAAAAAAAAAAAAAAAAAAAAAAAAAAAAAAAAAAAAGGCCTACATGTTAATACTATCATTGCTATTCTCGTGGGAACATAAAATTTGATCCTCAACGAGATATATATACACACACACACACACACACACACACATACACACACACGCTACGCGTGCGCAAACATTGCAAAGGGACGCGCAGGTTTACACAAACACGTATCAGCAGACTGTTGCGCTCAGTGAACGGAGGATTTAAAAAAAATGAAACATCTCCATTCGGCTGGTCTTCAACCCCAGCGATCTGTTCTTTGTGTATCGCCTCGATTCCTAACGTAGTTCCAGCGATCACGTGACCGGCGGCGCTCGACCTGCTGCGGGAGGCTGAAGACGCGTCGCGGTGCGCGTTGTGTGAACGCGTGAACGCACTGGTGTAACATTTCATTTGAACATTTTCATCAAATTCCATACGAGGCGCGGATCCTTATTATTATTATTATTATTATTATTATTATTATTATTATTATTATTGTTGTTGTTGTTGTTGTTGTTGTTCTTGGGACGGGTTGAGAACAGAGGACACCTGCTTTAGAGAGGAGGACGGCGGGATGATGGAGACGCGACGGCAGCACCGCCACAGTCACCTTGCGCCGAGACGAGCGCGCAGTGATGCACAGCGCCTGCAGATAACGCGCCTTCATCCTCACGTTACCGACTACACGGCACTGTAGAGCTCAGATGAGGTTCGCGTTTGCGACGCTCGGTTGTCCTGTTCAGCGGTGAGAATTCACGCTTCGGAATCTGCGCGCTGAAGACGAGACTGGCACCGTCACCATCAGCACATCCTTACAGGTGTTACCTGTGTTCAGAAGAGTCGTGTGCTTTGTTTTCTTTGCACGGCTCTGTAGATGCGTGTCTTGCATAAATACGAGCTGCGCTGGCCTGTTGGCATTCTCCTCCTCAGCCCTGTTTCCCGGTAGCCATGCCCGAGGTAGGTGGAAGATAATGCCCAGGGCGTCGCGATGGGCCACCACGGCGACGAGAAGGACCGCATTGTGATCAACGTGGGCGGCATCAAGCACCAGACGTACCGCGGCACGCTGCGCACGCTGCCCGGCACGCGGCTCTCGTGGCTCGCTGAGCCCGACGCAGCAAGTCACTTCGACTACGACGCGACGGCTGGTGAGTTCTTCTTCGATCGGCACCCGGTTGTCTTCGCGCACATCCTGAACTACTACCGCACGGGCAAGCTGCACTGCCCAGCGGATGTGTGCGGTCCGCTCTACGAGGAGGAGCTCGCCTTCTGGGGCATCGACGAGACGGACGTGGAGCCGTGCTGCTGGATGACCTACCGGCAGCACCGCGAGGCCGAGGAGGCGCTGGTGAGTTTCGGCGGCGGCGCGTTGCTCGATGGCGGTGGCGCACACGATGATACAGAGGCAGAAGGCGGCACGCACGAGGCGCCCGCCGAAGGGGACGAGGGAGCGGAAATGACGCGGCGCCTCGCGCACGGAGACTCGCCCGAAAGCCGCTCAGGCCGCTGGAGCCGATGGCAGAGGAAGATGTGGGCGCTCTTCGAGGACCCCTATTCCTCCAAATACGCGCGGGTGAGTGAGTGCAGGATGAGCGTAACGCTGCAGCGTTTATTATCGCGAGTATATAACATAACCTGCCTATACGGTATGTCTCATGATGACTGAGAAATAATAATAAAAAAAGAGCTGTATCTGTTCATCACAAGATCATTAATGCTGTTGCTTAGGCAACTTCCAGAGCTCCCACTTCAGTAGCCTGGTGAATGACCTTGAAGAGGAAAACATCACTATTTCACCCTCTTCTGCCTGCTTAACTGAGACACCTAGGCTCCATAATGTTCATATTAACACACCATGAACGGATGGAGATAACTCATGAATGTATGTCCATCTTCTGTTTATGTTCTCCACGAGTTCCTAATGAGTAATTCCGACTCTTTCCCACGCTCGTTCTTGCCTAGCGACTGTCAGTAGTTTCAGGGTTCCTTTATGTTCGTGGAAGCATGTTGCATTTTGTTTAAAACATTGCAAATAAGTCCGTTATATCTATCATTGTGAAGACAAGGTGCATTCTCTCTTGTCACCGAGCACTGTGCGTTTACTTTGATGTCCTAAAAGCTGCAAACTCCACCCATGAAACACACACACACACACACACACACACACACACACACACACACACACCAAAAGATAAGACTGGCCCATATCCAGCCACTCTTCGTACTATGATCCCAACAGCATTCTCACCGTGTAGCCAATAAGCTTCTAAGTAGGTCTGAATGTGATCACAGGTTTCACACAAGTTTTGGCAGTAAGGTTAAAACAGGTTAGGTGAAATAGGTTGTCTATGACCTAAAGGTCTGGCACAGGAAAAGTACAAGATGGCAGGTTTCCAAACCCAAAATGAGCAGGCTCTGTGAAAGAGCTGAAGGGCATCTAATCAAAAAGCCAGTGTGTGAGAAAGCCTTGACTCGATGCCTTGACTCGATGCCGTCGTAGCTCTGTGGTTGTTTTGGACTACTGATTGGAAGGGCATGAGTTCAAACCCCAGCCCTGCCAAGCTGCCACTGTTGGGCCCTTGAGCAAGGCCCAGTTGTATAAAAAAATAATGAGATAATTGTAAGTCGCTCTGAATAAGGGTGCCTGCCAAATGCTGTAATTTAATGCTGTAATGTACTGCTCGGAAGGTCATGAGTTCAAACCCCTGCACCACTAAACTGTCGCTGCTGGGCCCTTGAGCAAGACCCCGTAACCCTCAGCTACTCAGATTTATAAATGAGATAAATGAAAGTTGCTCTGGATAAGGGCATCTGCCAAAATTCCACCAACACACACACTGCTGTTTGCATCTGCTTCTGAAGGATAGTGCTGCTGAAAGGAGATGTTTTATTCATTTGGCTGTGACCAGGGTTATCCTTCTCCACTGCCGCGAGTTAGGCTGGACTGTGTATCTGCCATGGCTGAGAGCTGCTGGAGCTGCCGATCCCACCACCAAGAATGATGAACATCCCGATCACTAGTATGCTAATGAAGTTTCTTATGTCTAGAAATGACTAGACACTTACTAGAAGACAGCACTGCTCACTACTCAGTGTTGTGTGCCTACTATAAGGAACGTTTCACTGAACGCGAACTATGAAAAGTGACTTCAGTTAAGCTGTGGGCGCTATCAAACGCACAAGGGTTCGAATCTGGATATTTTGCGTTGCCGATTCTATTCATGGATCGTTTTAAGACCTTGCGTGGAGCGTGCTGTGCTGCAAGCATCTGTGTTAATGCTTTAGGGTCTTTTTCTCCGCATGAAGGAACTGGACTGGGTGTGTTTTTCCCGAGCCAATTGAATTGTGTGCGAGCTATTTTTAGTCTCCCTCCATCAAACTGTAGATCTTAATTGCATTACCACTTGACAACTCAATTACTTGCTGCAATCACTGCCGATGTATCTTTTTATCTCTACTTAAAGAATGGAAGCCTCAGAGGGATGTCTCCAGTGAGGTGTGAGACTCATTTGGGCAATCAAGAGATCAGGGAAGAAAAAAAATTCAGGAGCGTGGATTATGGATTGAGGAGCGTCCTTCAAGGCTCCAGTGGTGACTGGTGCTGTCCTGATTCCACTTAAAACTCTTCTGCTTCAGGCAGAGCTTAGATACTCTTCAAGTACATTCATTCATTTACTTGTTCATTCGTTCATCTTCAGTAACTACTTCATCCTGATCAGGGTTGATAATGGATCCTAGGGGCAATTTAGTATAGCCAGTCTACCTACCAGCATGATTTTGGGAGGTCGAAGGAAACCAGAGAACCTTGAAGAAATCCAAAAGGACACAGGAGAACTTGTGACACGCCACACAGAGAGGAACCTGAGCTCAGGATTGAACTGTGGACTGTGGAGCTGTGAGGCAGCAATGTTACACCATGCCGCCCTATCCGAGTACAATATCACAGTCATTTGTAGGACATACATTCAAGGGCCACTTTATTAGGAACCCCAAAGTAGGTAGGACTCACCTTTGCCCATGAAACATCCTCACTTTTTCTGTGACATTTTCTGCGTCCTAATTCGCCTACTATCCGTCCTAAACAGTATCCGAGATTAGAAATAGTGTGTCCCAAATTGTAGGATGTTGAAACGAGGATGCCAGAGGTACCCGGATGGTCAACTATTTCCGGTAGGTTTCCGAAGTGTGGATCCTTGCGCGATGGAGGAGAAGTTCGTGACAGTTTGCTTCGTCGAATTCAACCTGCGAACGTGGTGACAGGTGTAAATGAAATGTGGAAATATAAATCAATGGAACAAAAAAAATTCAGTGTGCGTAACTTGGCAACAACGTTCTCTTCCGTTACACGACGTGTTAGTGTGTCCCAGTACTTGCGTACTCTTTTGCTACACATTCATACGTATGTACTTTTTCTTCACAAAAAGAGTACACACTTTCAGTGCATAGTATATGTCGGCGAATCGGGACACAGCAATTGATTCTAAAATAGTGGACCATCTGGCACCATAAACAGTCAGAGTCACTGAGGTCTTTTTTCTCCCACTCTGATGTTTGATGTGAACATTAAGTGAAGCTTATAATGTGGATCTGCATAATGTTTTTTTTTTTTTTGCCTTGGGCTGCTGCCACTTGATTGGATAACTGAGCATGTGTACAGGTGTTCCTAATAAAATGGTCGGTGAGTGTATTTAATAGCTTTAATGTTCTGAATGAGCAAATATGTTTACATATCCTAAACTAGGATTATTTCAGCATGTTAATCATCATGTATGGCAAACGAAGTGGCCAACAATTGAACGCGTCGCCTGAGTATTTAAATCACATAAAATATTTGAGTAGTACTTTATTCACGGTTCATGGTTCCTTTCTGGAGACAGCTGTTCAGTAAAGAATGTTGATATGGTGAAACACTGAAAGAACAGTACTACACGTGTGTAGCTCAGGTACAACCGCTATGCTGTGACAGTAATGGAGAATGAAAGGTGGCCTGGAATGTGATATGTGTTAAAGACATTTGACGTTGTTTTCTGATGTCTGCTTCTCTGTGCTCGGATTTATAATATACACAAGGTGTATTTTAGGTACTTATAACACTTGTACAGATGTTTTATTGTAGATTCTGAGTACAGAGATCAGTCCATTGTTGGTTTTGGATGCACGTGTAGAGGCCAGCTGACTGTAAATGTGTGTCGAGAAGATGGTTGATTGAACTGTGGGCCTGAGTGTAGGCTTGTCCAGACTCGCTTTCTCAGTAATTATCCTCCCACATGTCATTCATTAGCCTGCATTGATGTGGTGTGTGTGTGTGTGTGTGTGTGGTGAGGGGGTAAACAATACTCAGTATTAACAGCACAACATCAGCCTACAGGAGGCTCCATTCTTCATATATCACATAACAAATACGTAAGTTAAGATGACGCATGCATGTAAGGCTTACTCATCATAGTAATTTGGTTCTATTTTGGGTCTATGACTACAAATGAGAACTGGATTATAGTAGCTAAATTGAGTTTTCTGAGACTCTAAGGCAGGGGTGGGCAATCTTATTCGGAAAGGGCGGGTGTGGGTGCAGGTTTTCATTCCAACCGAGTACAAGCCACACCTCAATCTATTGAAAGCCGAGATTAACCGATTAAACTGGTGGAATCAGGTGTGGCTCCTGATTGGTTGGAATGAAAACCTGCACCCACACCCGCCCTTTCCGGATAAGATTGCCCACCCCTGCTCTAAGGTGATTGTGCGCATGTTGATTGGATAAGGCAGATACACTATATGGCTAAAGTTATGTGGACACGTGACCAGACCAAGCATATGTGGTTCTTCCCCAAACTGTTGCCACAGAATAGGAGACACACAACTGCATGCATTAGCATTACATTTTTCCCATCACTGAAACTAAGAGGTGCAAACGTGTTCCAGCATGACAGTGCTCCTGTGAACACAGCGAGGTTCATAAAGATAAGATTTAGCAAGTTTGGAAGTGGAAGAATGCGAGTGGTCTACACGGAGCTCTGACCTCAACCCCACGATTTTACATTTATTCATTTAGCAGACTCTTTTTATCCAAAGCGACTTACAAATGAGGAAATGCAAGCAGAGAACAATATAAGTAGTGCTACTGTAGCATACAAGATTTTTCAATGAGTGCTAGAGGAGCAAAGTGCACAGAGTAGAGGTGTAAGAGCCAGTGTAAGTGCAGATTTGTTTTGAGTTAGGGGTTGGTTATGTGTTCATGTAAGAGGTGGATCTTTAGCCGGATTTTGAAGATAGTGACGGATTCTGCTGTCCGGATTGAGGTTTGAAGTTCATTCCACCACTGAGGGACAGTCAGTTTGAAGGTTCTGGAAAGGGACCTCGCTGAGTAGGCACTACCAGGCGTCGGTCGTTAACCGATCGCAGGTTGCGAGAGGGAACGTAAACCTGAAGGAGAGTGTTGAGGTATGGCGGTGCTGTTCCAGACAAGGTCTTGTAGAGTATGTGAGACCTTGAATTTGATATGGGCGGCTACAGGAAGCCGGTGGAGGGAGACGAAGAGGGGTGTGAAGTGGGTCCGTTTGGGCTGGTTGAAAACAAGGTGTGAATCCCAAATTTGACTTTTGGAATGACCTGGAACCACGACTGCGCACCACGTCTCCTCATCTGTGCTCAACAGCCACTTTCCAAAATCTAGTGGAAAGCCTTCCCAGAAGAGTGGAGGTTATGACAGCAGCAAATGGGGGTTGGGAGAACAACCTCTATATTAATGCCCATGGTTTTAAAAAGGGACGTTCAGTGGTCAGGTGTCCACATACTTTTGGCCATGTAGTGTACATTGAGATTAAAAGCACGTCAATCGTTAGCTAATAGAAAGGCACAAAGCCATTGAGAGGCCACTGATGGGACAACTAAAAACTAAATCAAGGTCATGAAATGCGCACAATCTTCAGACGCTACAGAATATATTGACATGTTTCCCAGAAGACAAAACAATAAGAATTTACACCGATCATCATGTTTAAAAGTTTACACCCCCCTGGATCTTCATGTATCGTATGTTATCTTCTTGAGCATCAGTGAATGTTTGCACCTTTTGTAATAGTCGTGTACGAGTCCCTCAGTCGTCCTCGGTGTGAAAAGATGGATCTCAACATCATATAGTCGCTGTTGGAAAGGAGTCAGAAATGCAGAAGATGCTGGAAAAGTAAAGAATGTGCAGGACCTGGAGGATTTTTCTGAAGAACAGTGGGCAGTTTAACTGCTCAGGACAAACAAGGGCCTCATGAACAGCTCTCACAAAACATAAACACAGTCGCTGATCATCCAGGTAACGACACACAGGATTAATAATCAAGTGTATTTAAACTTCTGAACTGGTTCATTTGTGTAAATTCAGTTATCATTGTGTCTTGTGGACTTTATGTAAACATCTGTTATCTGAAACAGTTTATTCGGGGCAGATCTAAATAAACAACAAAATGCAATTTTAATTATTCCACTTTTTTTCCCCCAATGATTCACATTTAGCAGATTCTGCAAGGGGTGTGTAAATTTATGAGCACAACTGTGCCATCATTTTGGTCAATCTGTATTTTTCTATTAAAGAACATGTGCACACTACTGTATGTAATAGACAAACAGTTCAACAGCAGCATGTCTCTGTAACACGATCCCATGCCGAAGTTCATTTTCATCTCAAATCTCTATCCATATCAGAAAATGATGAAGTCCTTTTACTTAAACCGAACTGGAATCTGCTTGTTGAGTCTATTCGGGAAATGTGTGCACATTTTCAACATATGAGAGCACACTTTATACAAAAACGAGGGTACAATTTTATTAATTCGGGGACAATTGCATTCAATGAAGAATAGAAACTAGAGAGAGAACACATTGCCGTGTGTTATCGCTCCGATTTCATGTACAAAACACGTAAAACGCATACAGTAGTCTAAATCTAATTTTGTTTACATTGAGAAAAAACTCCTCCTGATCTGGTTACAGCTTTCAGACTACTTATTTTGGCCAATAGAAGCTTTTTGAAGAACCAAAAAATCTGGGATCATGTCACACCGGCTAACTCAGTAGTCCATGTAGAAGAACGAAGCCTAGCTTCTGCTATTAATACATAACAAGTGAGACAAGCATTTCAGCCTAGAATGATGCTACAGCTCGAACACAGTGGAGCTTTAACATGGTTTAAATATCTGCAGCTGACTGTAGTGACCAGTGGTCTGGGCACGTTTGTATCGTTCTGCTTCGAAATGAAAAAAGAAACGCAAATGAGATGTTTTTTGGCTTTTAAAATTATAAATATCAGGCATATAAACAGCTCTTTGATAGTTTTTCCATCATTTCAGATTCATTCGTCAAACAATCTTGAATGACCCGGATGTGTATCAGTAATTACCGGGTAGATTAAAGATTGCTGTTAGTTCCTGATGTAGTGCCAATACGGTTTCAAAAATAACTGTAAAGACGGATGATACGGTGGGTGAAAAAATCAGCAGCATCCTGTTTCTTATATAAAAATGTACAGTGTACTGCAATGGGCATTTTTAAAAAAAATTCAAAATTCAAATTCAAAAATTTTTGGATTCATGGATATTTGATTTCTAAACTGTGGTGAAATGTGGGCAGAAACGATTCGAAAAAAAACATGACAAGATTTCATTATTTATACATATTGTAATTTTTTTAGTTTGTGCAGAAGAAAACAAAACAAAAATAAAACCAAAAGACTGTTCCCTCAGTTTCCCATTTTCATTTTGAAACAAAAACGAAAGAAAGAAAGAAAAAACGAAGGTACACAAAGGCGAATCGTAGGTAAGATGGCATTCGTATTTTACATCTTACAAAGCATCAGTCCATTAGCTGAGCATCTCGGAAGTGTCTGACCTGTGATCATACTTAGTAATTCATCAGAGCATTAAGGTAACACCTGCTGAGGTCACTGCGGTGGCACAGCAAGGCAAAGAGCACTGAGAGATATCATATGACAACCCAGACGTGCGTGATCAAATAGTTCCTGTCTCACAATGTGATGCATTAGATTATAAGGTAATATTAGATAAGGTGAGATCACTAAGTGCTTTTGAAACTATACACACACACACACACACACACACACACACACATGTGACTGCATAGCCAACTTTGATCTATTACCTAATGAAAACACTCTCAGATGCTTGAGTATGTCTGGGGGGGGTCAAAAGTTAACAAACAGTCAAATATATATCTAACACATGATGGGCACGATGAAACCGCTCTTATCGACTCACGAGATTGAATACCGGGCTCTATTTATGCTGATGGTCATTAAGGCACTCTTTTCTTACTGGAATCAATTATTCAAAGCATTTTCTAGTCAGTGTGGTTACCCTACTACGCCGAGCTGTCGATATCAGCATGTTTCACAGTAAAAGTTATTTATCCGGAGTTTGTCTGCTGTCTCTGTAACGCTCGTCATTATATAAATCTCTCCCTCCTTTCCTATGTCATTCCTTCGTGAATTCTTCTCCACTCTCTTTCCCCCTTCCATTCAGACTTCACTTAATGCTTTCTTCCCTTAATTCCAAAAATAGCATAATTCTCCTTTCCATCTTCCATTTTTTACACGCTCCTCCTGCTTTGACATATTCGATGACGGGCGTTCCTTTGAGTCCTTTTCCCCCAGCAGATTGCTCCTCTGCTTTTCTCTCTCTGTCGCTGTCTCTCTCTCTTCATGAGAAACCTATCATCTCCCTTGTCCTTCAGTATACACGTCCTTCATTTCCCCCTCCTCATTATTCCTGATTTTGCACTCCATTTCATCCCCCTCCTCCCCTTTTAAAATCTAATGCAGTTTTCTCTCTGGCTATTCGGTTCCACAGTGCCGCCTTACAGAGCCACACAAGTCAGTCTCAGAGCAAACGCAGGCTTCCCGCCCCAGTGCGCAGAGGAAGGTGATCCTAATGAGAAATGATAAAAGCCCTGTTTGTGTGTTTGTATGTGTGTATGTGTGTTTTCACGGTGGCTGAAACAAAATATCCCAGCTCCCCACAAATGACTAACAAAGCAGATCCAAGGAATTTCGTCTGTTTGATTAAGTACTGGGTGACCCAGATATAAAGCTCCTGTGAAGAGACAGAGAGACCTAGTGAGATGCAATATGCTGTGGAAAGACTTTCAAACAGAGCAGTGGAGAATGGCATACAGGAGAATAGCTGTGTAAATGTTTGCAGGCCAATCCAGCTCTTGGATGATCCATTAAACTTTAATAAATAATTCAATCAATAGCTAATGCTTGCCATTTTGTTGCCAATGGCATGTAAATACCGGAGAAAGATTAGAGACTACCATTCCCATCAGGCACTGCACCTCACCTGATCATGTCACATGACTTTATCTTTACACATGATCCACGTTTGGGGTTAATGATCGCTTACATATATATAAAGCGCTATTAAAAACAACTACCGTTGACCAATGTGCTGTACAATACAGTAAAACATAAATTACCGTCAAATACAATCAGACAGGCACAAAGTCACACATGTAAAACAAAAACAGAGCATATACAGTAGAGTATCACATCACAAATTGTAGGCCGGATCAAATAGAAATGTTTTTAGCTTAGATTTAAAAATGGGTAGTGTGGGTACAGTTCTAATTTGGATTGGCAGGCTGTTCCAACGTTTAGGAGTGGCTACGGCGAATGCACGATCACCCCTAGACTTTAACCTAAATTCTGGAAGAACTAAAAGGCTTTGATCGGCAGACCTAAGAGCTCTCACTGGGCGGTGATCTGTCAGCAGGTCAGAGAGTTAAAAACCAATAAGAGCATTTTAAAAACAAATCTATCATGAACAAGTAGCCATTGTAAAGACTGTAAAACAGGGGTAATATGCCTACGCGCATTATCTCGTGATGGTCTCCTGTTGCCGTTGTTATGTTGTCTAGTCCGTGTTATTTCTCTCTGCCCATAGTTCATAGTTCATGTTTTATGTATTTAGTTTATTGTGTTAGTTCTTGCGTTTTGTTTGATTAAATTCATACCTGCACTTGCATCCGTCTTCGCCGTCTGACAGCCAATGACAATCTAATAAAATTGACAGACTGCACAGCTTAACTTGCTTCTACAAGAATAAAATACAGTTCATTGGGGGGAAAAAAATACCTTAATTGATTTTACTTAATTCAAATGCGCGCATTGGCTCCATGTATATGAAATGAGTTACAGTGACTACGTTTACATGCACATCAGTATTCTGATATCAATCTGAATTTGACAAGATTCTAGTCACGTAAACGCTGCAATCCGATTGCCCGATTCAGATTAAGACAATATTCTGGTTCTCCAAATTCTGATTCCCGTCCCTGGAATATGCCTGGTTTAATTGGAAGTTTATTGCATGTAAACACCTTATTCAGATAATCCACTGAAAGGAAATATATGCTCGGAAAGGAAAAGCGCATGTGTAGCTCGACATACTTACAACAAGCATGCAGGAATATTCTGATGCCTGTACGAATAGAAACATCATATTCGGAATATTGCTGCATCCCGAGTATAGCCATCCATCCATCTTCTACCGCTTACTCCTTTTCAGGGTCACGGGGAACCTGGATCCTATCCCAGGAAGCATCGGGTACAAGACAGGGTACACCCTGGACAGGATGCCAGTCCATCGCAGGGCACAATCACACACACACACAATGGACACTTTAGACATGCCAATCAGCCTACCATGCATGTCTTTGGACTGGGGGAGGAAACCGGAGCACCCGGAGGAAACCCCCGCAGCACGGGGAGAACATGCAAACTCCGCACACACAGGGCCACGGTGGGAATCGAACCCCCCGAGCCTGGAGGTGTGAGGCGAACGTGTTAACCACTAAGCCACCGTGTGGTTATTGACAGAGTTTTCGTACAGCAAACATTATTTGATCATGTATTTTCAAATCCCTGGAATAAAAAGTGAACTCCACACAGTCACCCAAGCTCAGGATCAAGCCCAGGACCCTGGCATTGTGAGGCAGCAGCGTGGTCATGGTGCACGGTCACGCCACACACAGTTTAATCAAATTAATTTAGTACTACAGTCATTTCTTCCAGTCAGGATCAACATCCTTGTGAGATTTTATAATGTAATCGTATCACGTTAATACTAAGTAAATTGATCACGATCACGCTACATAATTCAAACTAGTAGATTCGATATGTGTTTAAATTAAATTTATATAAGCAATAAAACCGTGTTTTGGAAGACAGAGAAAATATATACATTGTAGTTTCTCCTAAATCTGACTGACTGTATGTTCCCTTGTTTTGAGCGTAGTGTTGTATTGGATGGTTTAGTATCACTGCCTCACTGCTCTAGGGTCCTGGATCGACCGTGAGCTCGAGTTACTGTCTGTGTAGAGTTTTCTCATGTTCTCCGTGTGTCCACATGGGTTTCCCCTATACGTATTCTCCGGTTTCCTTCTAACATGCCAGTAGGTGGATTGGTTTCACTGAATTGCCTCTGGGTGTGAATGAGTGTGTGATACCCTGTGATGGAGTGGCGTTCTATACAGGGTGTAATCCTGTCTCGCGCCCAGTGTTTTGGGACTGGCTCCAGTTCCACTGCGACCTTGACCAGGATAAAACCGTTAGTAAAGATCAATTAATGTCTTCATTAAGTCTTTGTTTAAATAGACTATGACTAGGTTGATGCTAAACTGAGAGGCAGTTTTATGGAAGCTTTGGTAAAGCTTGATAATAATGATGGTGTAAAGGTTTTGTACTCTCCGAAACTACCGGAACAGCAAGGGCAAGTCTATTTTTTTTTGCAATACATTGAAGACATCTGGGTTTGAGATCAAACGATGGATATGAGACGATAGATCAGAATTTCAGCTTTGATTTCCTGATATTTACATTTAGATGTGTTAAACAATTTAAAACATGGTACATTTTGTATCAGACCACACAATTTTAGGTGAGCAAAAGTATAGGAACAGATAGTTAAAGTAAATAACACTTAATATTTGGTTGCATATCCCTTGCTTGGAATAACTGCATTAAGCCTGCGACTCACTGACCTCACCAAACTGTTGCTTTTCCAGGCTTTTATTGCAGCTTCTTTCAGTTGTTTTTTGTTTCAGGGCTTCTCCCTTCAGTCTCCTCTTCAGGAGGTGGAATGCTGCTCAAATGGGTTAAGGTCTGGGGATTGACTTGGTCAGTTTAAACCCTTCCACTTTCCCTCTTGATAAAGTCCTTTGTTGAGTTGGTAGTGTGTTTCGGATCATTGTCTTGCTGCGTGATGAAGTTCCTCCTAATTAAATTGGATTCATTTCTCTGTAAATTAGCAGACTGAACGTTTCTGTAAACTTCTGAATTCATTCTGCTGCTACCATGACGAGTTACATCATCAATAAAGATTAGTGAGTGTGTTCCAGAAGCAGCCATGCAAGCCCAAGCCATGACACTACCTCCACCATGCTTCACAGATGAGCTTGTATGTTTTGGATCATGAGTAGATCCTTTCTTTCTCCACACTTTGGTCTTTCCATCACTTTGGTACAGGTTAATCTTGGTTCCAGAACTTTTGTGGCTCATCTCTGTATTTCTTTGTGAATTCCAGTCTGGCTTTCTGATTCTTACTGCTGATGAGTGGTTTTTGCAACTTGTTGTATGGCCTCTATATTTCTGCTCTTGAAGTCTTCTCATGATAACTTCACCCCTGTCCTGTGGAGGTTGTTGGTGATGTCACTGACTGTTGTTTTTGTATTTTTCTTCACAGCTCTCACAATGTTTCTGTCATCAACTGTTGTTGTTTTCCTTGGCCCACCTGTTCCATGTCTGGTTGTTCAATACACCAGTGGTTTCTTTCTTTATCAGGACAAACCAAATTGTTGTACTGGCTATGCCCAATGCTTGTGCAAAGGCTTTGATTGATTTTTGATTTTTGATTGATTTTTCTCAGCTTCAAAATGTCTCATCAGCCGTCCTCCAGGATGAATCAATGTGCCCTTGCTGACCTTGCCTTAGGCAGCCTGCAGTCTCCAGTGAGAGGGGCTTACAGATCAAATTAGCCCAGAGAGCTGGGTTGGCACCACTTTCTCCATTGTCCTTGGGCTCAAGTAGTGACCTTGAGCTTCAGTAGCACTAGAAGAAGGCGAACGGCTTAAGTGACACACTCCTGTTGACACGACAGTATTGTATGACTCATAGAGAAACTGAAGCAGCAACATTATCCTTCTGAATTCTGCTGAAATAGCTGTTTAGTGGCAATTAGTATTGCTATGATGGTGCGTTTTGTCCTTTTACTCCACTGTCCTCTTCTCAGTTTGCAGAATATGAAGTGGATTCGAGGATCTGCAGGTTATCAACATGCAGCTGATAACCTGTACACATATACAGTATAGTAGCATGGTGCAGGGAAGTGACAGTGCAGGGCAATAAGTGCAATACAACAGGAAGTGATGTATGAAATAGCTGAGAATTGTAAGTAAGGAAGCATACTGCTTACACTGACTCCCTGAATAAACCATTTGATGTAATTGATTCCAATTCAGAACTCTAACTCCTCTCCACACACACACACACACACACACACACACACACATTTCTTTGTTTGGTAATTTCTTTCTTCTCTTTTTTTCCCCCACACAGCGGGTGGCTTTTGCATCTCTGTTCTTTATCCTGGTGTCCATCACTACATTTTGTCTGGAGACTCACGAGGCATTTAACCCCATCATCAACCGCACAGAGATCGAAATGGTGGACAATGAAACCGTGGTGCATATTTACCCAGAGACCGAGACCATGGTGCAGCTCACATACGTCGAGGGAGTCTGTGTGATCTGGTTCACCTTTGAGTTTTTAATAAGAATCACTTTCTGCCCTGACAAACTCAAATTCATAAAAAACGCCCTCAACATCATCGATTTTGTGGCCATCCTGCCTTTCTACCTGGAAGTAGGACTGAGTGGCCTGTCCTCCAAAGCCGCAAAAGACGTGCTGGGGTTCCTGCGCGTTGTGCGCTTTGTCCGGATTCTGCGCATCTTCAAACTGACGCGGCACTTTGTTGGTCTGCGGGTGCTGGGACACACACTTCGTGCCAGTACCAATGAATTCATCCTTCTCATCATCTTCCTGGCCCTTGGTGTCCTCATATTTGCCACCATGATTTACTACGCAGAACGTATCGGAGCCAACCCTAACGATCCCCGTGCTAGTGAACACACACATTTCAAAAACATCCCCATTGGTTTCTGGTGGGCTGTGGTCACCATGACAACACTTGGCTACGGTGACATGTTTCCTCAGACGACGTCAGGCATGTTGGTGGGGGCGCTTTGTGCACTGGCTGGTGTGCTGACCATTGCCATGCCTGTGCCTGTGATTGTCAACAACTTCGGCATGTATTATTCTTTGGCAATGGCTAAACAAAAACTACCAAAAAAAAAGAACAAGCATATCCCACGGGCACACCAACTGGGGTCCCCCAACTACTGTAAGTCAGCCATTAACTCGCCAAGACCCAGCACTCACAGTGATACCTGCCCTCTGGCCCAGGAAGAAGTCTCTGAGATTAGATACCAAGGTAGGACATCCAATAACATACCTGATTCACAAAAAACAATTTACCAAGCAGTGAGTACATCAATAACAATGCAAAAACAACAACAAAAACAACAAAAATTGGCCATTGCATTACATACATTACTGTCATTATCAGTAATTTAATTATAATTTATTTTATTATGTAATTATAAAACTTTATGTGATTGTGAATTATGTGATGAAATTGTAGGAATAGTTTTGCACGTCAGAATATTTCAGACTATTGAATATTATTACATTATTATTATTTAGGATGCTACTTAAATATGATGCAAACACTTTCTTACATCTAAATCAACAACTGTATTTGTGTCTTGACTAGGGCTGGGTGATCTACTATACTATAATTATATTATTCATTTTTTATGTTTAACTTTTCTTTTACATTTTAAAAAATAATTACAAACTGAATGGAAGCAGCTGATGTGATGTAAAAAAAAAAACAACTTAAATCTTTACAATTGGAAAATGTAAATTTTTGGGATTTCTATTAATTTGTTTCTTTTTCGGTGATAAATGTTTATATATATATAAACATGTATATGTTATTGAGCATCTTGCAGAACCAGAAACGGTTCTTCTGGAGACTTTGACAGTCGCACTCGCTTCTTATTTTTGCAGCGAAACCCAGCAGCCTTCATTGTGTTTTTTTTGTCTGAAAAGTGGTCTCTTATATAATATACTGCTTTCTTTACTGACATACAAACATTTTTCTGTAACATTTCATTATGTGCTGGAAATCTGTTTGGGGAATCTAAAATGTTTTTGTACTGACTCGAAAATGTAGACGTCATAATTAAAAAAAAAAAAAAAAAAAAAATATATATATATATATATATATATATATATATATATATATATATATATATATCATCGGCTGAACCTGGGCCTATGTGGTTCTTATGTGATTTCCCAGCCTTATGTACAATTTAATATTTATAGATAGTGGGTAAAATGGTTAGTTGAAGATTTTGGAGAAAACCAACCACTTACCTGAATTTGTTTCATCTCATATGATGAAGCTTTGCAATTATGATCAAACTCTTCACCTTGAGCAATTCATTCAATAGATTTATGAAGAACTAATCAGTTCTGTCTTTCTCCGTTCGGTCGTTCGGTCACTGCATTTAACACCCCAGGTCTGTCAAATCATATTGCTGCCTCTGTCATGAGAGTTTTGTAATTGTTATATAGGCTCTTCGGGTCAGGATTATATACAGTAGGTATTCAGAACCAATATACAGTGATGTCCAAAAGTCTGAAAGCACTAGTGAAAATGTTTCTATTTTGCATTCTTTTCTAATTTAATACAACGATTTTAATTACAAATTATATCACTGACAACAACTGAGGTGAAAAGTAGAATCTTTGAAATGTTTACACGAATTCCAGAGTCTCTAGTATTTGGTACGTCCCCTTTTTGATTTAAAGACAGTGTGCACTTGAGCTCCACGGGTTTGTGCAAAACCTGATGATCCGGTTTAGGTCAAATCCATAGGATTTGAACACGTGCTTCAATAGAAGAGATTAGACATGAGGAAAATCTGACCACAATCCGACAAAAATCAATATCACACATTTGCTGACATTTAAATAGGGACCTAGAAATAGTGCAGAATCTTGAATATTAAATATTCAAGATATTGAATATTTACTTTCTTTGTTTTAAATATTTCAAAATTCTAGTTACAGTTTTAATGAAAAAACCCTCCAAGACCCAGATTTTCAATGTGGTCTCAGACTTGTGGACCCACTCTAGGTTCTATAACAAACCGGATTTGAAATGACGCAATGCATACAAGTTCAAAGTACAGACTGTCAGCTTTAATTCAAAGAAATGTAAGCATGACCAAGAGTGTCATACAGTTGACATTAAGCTTAACTTGACCTTCTAATTCTTCTGTTGCCACCTATGAGCTGTAACTTAGTGAATGCTATTAGATGAAAGATGTCTGTGTCCGACCCGGAAGTGTACTGTCTGTCTCTGTTTGTAATTGCAGATTTTAAAGTGAACGGAGAGCCGTCTAAAGCGGCCCTGGCCAACGAAGACTGTCCCCACATCGACCAGGCTGTATCGCCGGAGGAAGTTTTCAGCCCTGTAGACCGTGAGAGACCCTGTTTCCTGCTCACCTCTGCAGATCGGGGCAATCACATAGGGGCAAGAGTCAGGAAGGGTACGTAACCAGCCAGTCCCTGTTGACCATGTCTAGATTAGAAAGAGCACGCAAGGTGCTTACTGTGAAACGGAGCAGCTGTCGATCAAGACGGCTTTTTCACTGCAGATAGATTAACTAACTAGCAGTCTCACAATGCAGTCTATGCCTCGGCCCTTCAGACCTTGCTCAGACTGGCAGTACGACCTGTAGTAGTAACAGAAATAGCATTCTGTTGACACATTTGCTTTTCTCTTCTCTGACCTAACTCGTTTGTGACATGGAAAAGGTACGACAATTTACTGTTACGAACTACTAGGGTTGATTTTTTAAAATATATATTACATTACTTCCTCAAGCGGAGGTGCAGGTCTTCAATGTCAATAAGATTCGAAATCAAATCAAAACTGGTTGGTAATATTAGAATTTTATCAAATTCTTATTTGAAAACTGCAGTTCATTACAGGGACCTTAATAGATGATCTTGCCTGGTAACAAGTCATGCATGCAGATTTACTATGGCAGATGGAATTGGTGATGGTGAACCTCAGAGAGGTCCAGCATGGGGTATAAGGCATGTGGTCACATGACAAGAACACAGCCAGTGCAAGGCTCTTAGGCTACATTGACATTATATCCACATTATAGGCTTGTTGCTCAATTCCGATGTTTTGCTCAAATCCAATCTTCTTGCATCAGTGGTTCATTTGTAAATAAGCCTGGTTTCCTAATGTAGTCTGATCTTGACATTGTAAAAAAAAAAAAAGAAAAAAAAAAAAAAGGAAAAAAGTTCTCATTCTAATTTCATGGCCACATAGGACATGGATTTGAGTGGGAGAAGTGGATCAAAACTTTTCATTCATTCATTCATTCTCAATAGCCACTTTATCCTGATTAGAGTCTATCTCTGGAAAACTGGACGCAAGGCAGGAGTACACCAATGATGAGATGCCAGACTTATATCTAATTGGGTTAAAAAAAAAAAAAAATCTGGGTTTTTTTGTGTTCACACACAAAAAAATCTGAAGTATCAAATTTTGTGACATTTAGGCAAAACATCGGATTTCTGTCACTTAAACCCTGTAATGTTGTGGTGATCTTAGCTTTTAGCCTCAATGGTAATATAAACTACAGTGGTGCTTGAAAGTTTGTGAACCCTTTAGAAAATTATATATATAGCTGCATAAATATGACCTAAAATGTCATCAGATTTTCACACAAGTCCTAAAAGTAGATAAAGAGAACCCAATTAAACAAATAAGACACAAATATTATACTTGGGGATTTATTTATTGAGGAAAATGACCCAATATTATATATCTGTGAGTGGCAAAAGTATGTGAACCTTTGATTTCAGTATCTGGTGTGACCCCTTTGTGCAGCAATAACTGAAATGTAAAGGTTTCTGGTAACTGTGGATCAGGACTGTTGATTTGTGACCTAATGTTTCAATTATGAGTGCGTTATTTCATTCTGGAGAACTACATAACTCCAAAGATGTGACCAAAAGCTGACTCAGACCACTTCCTGTTTCTTGAGCAGGATGACTGATATTATACAGTTCCGCATTTGATGCCAAGGTGAGATCGTTTTCACTATGAAACACAGTCAGCTCTGATGTTAGGATATAATTGGAGCAGACAGAGGCTTGATCAGAAACATTTTTACAAAAGCCTTCTGGCTTGTCCACGTGATTGTTAGCAAACTGCAGAAGGGCAGCGATGTTCTTTTTGGAGATCAGTAGCTTCCTCCTTGCAACCCTGCCATGCACACCATTGTTGTTCAGTGTTCTCCTGATGTTGGATTCATGAACATTCGCCAATGTGAGAGAGACCTTTAGACGCTCAGAAATTAACCTGGGTTCTTTTGTGACCTCATGGACTATTACACGTCTTGCTCATGGACTAGATCTTTGTTGGTCTCCACTCCTGGGGAGGGAAACAATGGTGTTAAATTTCCTCCATTTGTACACAATCTGTCTGACTGTGGATTGGTGGAGTCCAAACTCTTTAGAGATGGTTTTGTAACCTTTTCCAGCCTGAGGAGCATCAACAATTCTTTTACTGACATCCTCAGAAATCTCCTTTGTTCATGCCATGATGCACTTCCACAAACATCTGTCATAAAGATCTGACTTTGATAGATCCCTGTTCTTTAAATAAAACAGGATGCTCACTCACACCCGATTGTCATCCCATTGATTGAAATCACTTGACTCTAATTTCACCTTCAAATTAAACTGATAATCCTAGAGGTTCACCTACTGTTACCACTCATAGATATGTAATATTGGATCATTTTCCTTAATAAATAAATGACCAAGTATAATATTTGTCTCTTTTGTTTAATTGGGTTCTCTTTATCTACTTTTAGGACTTGTGTGAAAATCTGATGATGTTTTAAGTCATATTTATGCAGAAATTTAGAAAATTCTACCACTGTAACTCACTGCAGAGCCAAACCAGCAATCCTCTAAGGTAAGGTGACCTAATGTTTCACTTATGAGTGTGTTATTTCATTCTGGAGATTCACATAACTCCAAAGATGTGACCAAAAGCTGACTCAGACCACTTCCTGTTGCTTGAGCAGGATGACTGCAATTATACCGTACCTCGTTTGATGCCAAGGTGAGATTGTTTTCACTGTGAAACACAGTCAGCTCTGATGTTAGGATATAATTGGAGCAGACAGAAGCTTGATCATTCCAGTGAAATCCACAGAACAGCACACTGAACAACTGTGATGTATTTATTTCTTTTTAAATGCACATCGTAAACAAAATGACACGTACACATACAAGAGGACTATTTTGCCCTGATTTTTTTTTCATTCTGAACTTTAATAGCCTGATAAGTTGGCATGTAGTTTCATCAAGCTGATGTGTCTGGCTGTGTTCTTTGGTGTCTCTTTAAAGCTGTGTTGTTATGGTTAGCACTGTGATACCACCCCGTGCATGCAGTAGACAGTCTAATGCATAACGCATAACACGCATGGAGGATGATGCGGTTGACTTGGTGAATGGTCACTGTCAACTGGCTCACCAAGAGCATAACTACATGACGGGTCTAACACACTAATGCACCCCAAGTGCTTAAATATGCTCTTAGTCATTAATATGCCCATGAACACACATTACACACTCACACACATGTCTGGAGTTTGAGACTGCACTTTGGTGTACTGAAAGCCCTTTCTCTCTTCAAATGAAGGTTATGAAAAGCCATGGAGCCATAGCAGCATGTCTGGAGGCGTGGCCTCAGTGTCGGCCCTCCCCTGCAGCCCGCCCTGTCTCATGCAGCAGGCCCACTCCCCCATCCCATCCATCCTGTAGCATGGACAAGCAAACTAACCAATCAGAGGCTCCGCTCTGCAGCGCTGCGCTGAGACGCCCGCCCACACTGTGTACCATCCGTCTCTCATCAGTTCTTCAGTATCACTTTCCCAGCATTCCCATCATCTTCTTCTTCTTCTGTCTCTGTCATCACTCTTCTGGTTTTCTTATAG
This sequence comes from Ictalurus punctatus, assembly GCF_001660625.3. Taxonomy (NCBI): domain Eukaryota; kingdom Metazoa; phylum Chordata; class Actinopteri; order Siluriformes; family Ictaluridae; genus Ictalurus; species Ictalurus punctatus. The sequence continues at coordinate 21,793,754 of NC_030429.2, read as the reverse complement.
TTCGGATTCTGTTCTCTCAAACATCTACTGACATTGTGTTCTTTTTCCCTACATAGTCTTCCTCTTCTTTCGTTTTCTCTTCTTCCTCCTCCTCCTCTCATCATGTCTTTTCTCCTGTCCTCTCTCCAGGCCCTGCACTTCCTTTTAATGCTTTCCCTTTCTCTATCTCACTATCCCTTCTTTCTCCCAACCCTCCCTTCCCCTCTTTCACTGTTTATAACGCTGTGGTTTTTCATCAGGTGCTATCGGACACCAGTTTGAAAAAGAAAGAAAAAAAAGAAAAGATAAAGACAAGACAATGACCTTTTCATATAGTATTTCATAAAGCATTCAGAAAATAGCCATGGAATAAAAACAGCTAGTAACACTAACCACTAACCATGATTATAGTGATGCACACAATCACCAACATAAAACTATGACTGAAGAAAACTCATTTGCATTGCATGCCTTGCATGGGAAACTGAGAAAACAAATGTAAGTCTAATGAAATCATGTAAGGAAAATATTTTGTTTTACATTTAACATCCAGAGCTTCTTTACAACACACACACACACACACACACACACACACACACAAGAAAACCACGAATGCAGATACAGTGTATTATCATTTAAGATGATAGAAATGACATGTAGCAATGAGGACATTTTCTTTTGCTGACATTTCTATATATTTTTTTTTTGCCTTTCCCCAAACCGTGAGCTTGTGTGCGTTTGAGCACGCGCCATATTTCTAACAGTAGCAGCGGTCAGTTCGACCATACAGTTTTCCTTTTTTGGAAGAAAAAAAAAAAGGACTAAAAAAAAATGCAACTAGTGTAATAATGCACTTTAACTTTGATAAGCATCATTTTGACGTTTCTTAAAAGAGCAGACTTGTTCGACTGTACTCCAAATCTGAAGGAAATTACAATACGTTTTTGAGTTTGGCGTTTATTTTTCATAAATTCAGTTTCATACCATGGTATTTTGGAGTAATATTTGTTGTTCTCTGTAGCAAATCAAACATAAAAAAAAAGCATTACGTAAGAATATGTGCACTTCGCAGAAAAAACAAACAAACAGCTAAATATGTATGTACGTTTGGAGTTATTTGGGGAAAGGTAAATGCATGCACTTTTATGCAAACTAAGAATTACCCTATGCGAATGACACTGTAAATAAAAACATTGCATGAAATAAATTTTGTATTGAATCCATGTTTGGACTCTGTTTTTATTTGACAGAACACACATGCACATCACTCTCGTTGCCTGGCAACAAGCTCCGCACCTCCATTACGATGGCTTCTCTTTGACCTTTCACCTCTTTCATTCGTCGAATTGTTCTACGGCGGTGGTACACGCTAAATTCCGAAGAGCCGTAGTTGTAGTAGTGGTGCGAGAGATGTGCCATTAGATCTCGTAAGAGGTCAGCGAGGTCAAAGAGGACGTGACCTTTAGGCGGTGTATGAAGAGAGAGAAAGCAGGAGCGGTCGACGACTTTGCCCTGCTTCATACGCTAGCATGACTCCTGAGCATGCGAGAAACTAATGTGTAACGTCCCGTGAACGTTCGGTTCACAAAGCATGTTGAGATGCGATAGACTTTCGTACCATGATATACGTCTGTGTACACTGCCGGTGTGGTGAATGCTACTTTATTATTTATTTATTTGACCAAGCATGGTTAAAAACTCATGACATTTCCCATGAGTCTTTGGCAAAGCAGATTTCCGCTAGTGTCCATTTCACTGCCTTGGTACGTCCTCACTGTGTCCGCTTGCATGGTTCGCTCCCCGTTCCCCTCCATCTGTCTTCTTTTTTCCCCCGTTGTGCTCGTTTGGTGTATTAATATGATTTCTTTCCTTGTTGTTTGTTGTTGTTGTTTTCTCTTCTTTATGTGTTTTTTAGAAGCCAAGCGAGCGAGCCGAAGCAGACAACCGACAGAGTCAGTGTGTGTTATGAACCATGGTGTGCCAACCACTATGTGTGTCAACCATAAAGCCACCTCTCCCACCTGATAGTCCTGTAGCGTGTGTCGTTACGCATGTGGATGTAAGTGCGTGTGGATGCCTTTGTACGAGTGCGCGCGCGCGCACTAGATTACGCAGCATTATTTCTGAGTGACAGACATGAACTCAGCATAGATGTAGCACAGAGACGCTGTTGTCGTTCAGCCGTATGTACCTGTGTTCCGTGACTGTTTATTTATTGTGCTGTTGAATTGTGTGAAGTGCCTATTGTTTTGTGTGTGTGTGTGTCGGTGTTGTATATAGTGCTTGTGTGTGCTGGTGCATCAAAAATGTGACTTTTTTTTGTTGTTGTTGTTTTAACTAGCAAATATTATGATTTTGCTGTGTTTTAATGTTGTGAAATGTCGCTCCAGTACTTTTGAAATAATTAGACACGTAGTCCGTGTAGGAAAAAAAAAAAAAAAAACATCGAATAAAGCATTTAGAGAAAGACTTTTGTTTTGTACTAACGTAGCGATTATATAGTAAACGCATCTGTCCGCACCTGTTCCTTCGTCTAGAATAGATAAACAGTTGGAAACCTAAGCTCGTCATTCTGCAGTTTAAAGTGAAGCGGATCATGGAATTTGGCTCACAAAACCACAGGACCAAACTCCGTAAGGAATTTTTATTTTTTTTTCCAACGACGCTGTAGTGTGTCCGGATTGTTCTATCTGTACGAATTACTTTTAGACGTTTTTCACCTAACAATCCAGCACAATAAACCATGAAGCGCTTCTGGTACGCTCGTTTACCTATGGTCAGAAAGGAAACAATACTGCGTCTTAGGTTCAGTCCAATGTTTATTTTTCATGTTTGTGGAAATGTACAATGCGCCTAGTTCTTTGGGACCAATCTGAAACACTGCCAATCACAACTTTTTGGGGATGTGGAGATCACACTGTAACTGTAACAATATGCTGGACTATTTGTACACCCAACACCACAAGAGCATATGTATGACATGTGTCAGTGATGAGATGTTTCAGAGTGCTGTTCGATCGACATACTGTAATAGTGCGAATAGTGATTCAAAACACAAGATGTTGTTTTCATTGATGGTTTGATTTGTTGAAGCAAATTTGTGTCTTTTTCCTGAGGAAGAAAAAAAAAATGACAACGATCAAACTGAACAGAAATAAAATGTGAATAAAGTGTGTTTTGTGTGTGTTGTGTTTCTCAGATTTAAAAAAAAAATTGAAAAAATTGTTGGAAGATGATAAGCCGGAAAAAAAAAAAAAAAAAGGTTAGCACGTTCGCCTCACACCTCCAGGGTAGGGGGTTCGATTCCCACCATGGCCCTGTGTGTGTGGAGTTCGCAGGTTCTCCCCGGGTACGCCGGTTTCCTCCCCCAGTCCAAAGACATGCATGGTACATGATTGGCGTGTCTGAAGTGTCCGTAGTGTATGAATGGGTGTGTGTGTGTGTGTGTGTGATTGTGCCCTGCGATGGACTGGCACCCTGTCCAGCGTGTACCCCGCCTCGTGCCCGATGCTCCCTGGGATAGGCTCCAGGTTCCCCGTGACCCTGAAAAGGATAAAGCGGTATAGAAGATGGATGAATGGATGGATATATAGTACAATAAATATAGAAAAAAATATTAGAAGATTATTATGGCACAAAAATGTAAATAGAATAAATTTATTATTATTATTATTTTTTTTTTTACACATTTGTTTCTTGGTTGTTTTTTTGTACCACTGCTGAGACTTCTCCAGAATTATGGCTGAAAATGGTGTATCTTTATATGGTTAAAGAATTTCATTTAGACATACACTGTATAGCCAAAAGTACACGGACACCTGAAACTCCATATGGGGTCTCTTTTTTTTTTTTTTTAAACATCCCATTCCAGATTTATTCCTCATGTGCTGTTATAATAAGCTCCGCTCTTCTGGGAAGTCTTTCGACTAGATTTTGGAGCGTGGCTGTGTGGATTTGTGTTCATTCAGCCACAAGAGCATTAGTGAGAACAAGCACTGATGTTAGATGAGGAGGTCTGGGGTGCAGTCGGCGTTTCAGTTCATCCCAAAGGTGTTCAGTGGAGGTGAGGTCAGGGCTCTGTGCAAGACACTCGAGTTCTTCTACATTAAACCTTGTCTTCACAAACCATGTCTTCACTGTGCACAGGGGCGTTGCCATGCTTGGACAGGTTTGGGCCTCTTAGTTCCAGTGAAGAGGAATTGTAATGCTAGAGAACATGTAAAGACATCCTATACAATTGTGTGCTTCCAAGTTTGTGGCAACAGTTTGGAGAAAGAGCGCATATGGCTGCGATGGTCAGGTGTCCACAAACTTTTGACCACTGTGTACATATTAACATTCAGCTCACTTTCCTGAGTCAGACTGTGGGAAGAAGTTAATGAGCGCACAGATAACATTTGAGTTTTTATTTCGGCTAATCATCAGTAAGACAGCTATGAAATATTCAATACCATGTGGAGACTGGAATAAATAAAAAATCAGGTTGGATGAAATCATTGTGCCAGATATGTTGCACTTCCCCCAGAAAAGTGTCAAAAGTGTCAAAATGTCCAAGTCTACCCTCACTGTAGGAGGTCGGATACTGGAGATTTAAAATGACATTTTTATGTAAATATGATGATAAACAGTCTATCATTAAATGTCAAGATCAATACAGAAGATATTTCAGATAATACATATATCTACTGTATTTGGTGACTGGAGTGGCTTTAGCATAAAATTGGTTGCATATACAGCGCTCTCCACTAATATTGGCACCCTTGGTAAATATGTGCAAAGAATGTGAAACCTTTTGATCTTTGATCTGAGAAAAAAAAAATAAAAAATCACAAAAATGATCTGCTCTGATGGATACCAAAACTATTGCAAACAAAACACAGATATATATATATATATATATATATATATAAAGATCAAAAGGTTAAACAATAAAGACAATTTTCCACAGCCTTCTTTACTCATATTTACCAAGGGTGCCAATATTATTGGAGGGCCCTGTATAAGTGATAGCAGCAGTAGATTGAAGAGATGACATCATTTCTGGCTTTCTGAAGTGCTTCCTGAGAAGATGTAATCCTGGGCTGCTGTAGTGATATAAATCACAGTGGAATATGTATGTGAAGATGAGAAAATGATGGAGTTATTAAAAGATGCTCGGTCATTTGAGTGTCGCCACTCGAGCAGTTCAGCAGACTAGAGAAAGAGAGAGAGAGAGGTGGGGGGGGCGTAGGGAGAGATTTAGAGAGAGAGGTAGAGAGAGAGAGGGGTGGGGGGAGTGAGAGAGATGTAGAGTGAGAGGTAGAGGGAGACGTAGAGAGAGAGAGGTAGAGAGAGAGGGGGGAGAGGGAGAGAGACGGAGAGAGAGATGTAGAGGGAGACGTAGAGAGAGGGGGGGAAGAGGGAGAGAGATGTAGAGAGAGAGGTAGAGGGAGACGCAGAGCGAGAGGGGGGGAAGAGGGAGACGCAGAGCGAGAGGGGGGGAAGAGGGAGAGAGACGTAGAGAGAGATGTAGAGAGAGAGGTAGAGAGAGACGTAGAGAGAGACGTGGGGGGGGGGAGAGAGGCGTAGAGAGAGAGATGTAGAGAGAGAGGTAGAGGGAGACGTAGAGAGAGAGGGGGGGGAGAGGGAGAGAGACGTAGAGAGAGAGAGATGTAGAGAGTGAGGTAGGGGGGGGGAGGGAGAGAGGTGTAGAGAGAGAGATGTAGAGAGAGAGGTAGAGGGAGACGTAGAGAGGGGGGGAGGGAGAGAGAGGTAGAGAGAGAGGTAGAGAGAGAGAGGGGGGAGAGAGGTGTAGAGAGAGAGGTAGAGGGAGACGTAGAGAGGGGGGGAGGGAGAGAGGCGTAGAGAGAGAGACGTAGAGAGAGATGTAGAGAGAGAGGTAGAGAGAGAGGTAGAGAGAGGGGGGGGGGGGAGAGAGGCGTAGAGAGAGAGATGTAGAGAGAGAGGTAGAGGGAGACGTAGAGAGGGGGGGGGAGACGTAGAGAGAGAGATGTAGAGAGAGAGGTAGAGGGAGACGTAGAGAGAGAGGTAGAGGGAGACGTAGAGAGAGAGGGGGGGGAGGGAGAGGCGTAGAGAGAGAGATGTAGAGAGAGAGGTAGAGGGAGACGTAGAGAGGGGGGGGGGGGCGTAGAGAGAGAGAGAGATGTAGAGAGAGAGGTAGAGGGAGACGTAGAGAGAGAAAGAGAGAGGTACAGTGAGGGAAAAAAGTATTTGATCCCCTGATGATTTTGTACCTTTGCCCACTGACCAAGAAATGATCCGTCTATAACTTTAATGGTAGATTTATTTGAACAGTGAGAGACAGAATAACAACAAGAAAATCCAGAAAAACGCACGTCAAAAATGTTATAAATTAATTTGCATTTTAATGAGGGAAATAAGTATTTGACCCCTCTGCAAAACATGACTTAGTACTTGGTGGCAAAACCCTTGTTGGCAATTACAGAGGTCAGACGTTTCTTGTAGTTGGCCACCAGGTTTGCACACATCTCAGGAGGGATTTTGTCCCACTCCTCTTTGCAGATCTTCTCCAAGTCATTAAGGTTTTGAGGCTGACGTTTGGCAACTCGAACCTTCAGCTCCCTCCACAGATTTTCTATGGGATTAAGGTCTGGAGACTGGCTAGGCAACTCCAGGACCTTAATGTGCTTCTTCTTGAGCCACTCCTGTGTTGCCTTGGCCGTGTGTTTTGGGTCATTGTCATGCTGGAATACCCATCCATGACCCATGTTCAATGCCCTGGCTGAGGGAAGGAGGTTCTCACCCAAGATTTGACGGTACATGGCCCCGTCCATCGTCCCTTTGATGCGGTGAAGTTGTCCTGTCCCCTTAGCAGAAAAACACCCCCAAAGCATAATGTTTCCACCTCCATGTTTGACGGTGAGGATGGTGTTCTTGGGGTCATAGGCAGAATTCCTCCTCCTCCAAACACGGCGAGTTGAGTTGATGCCAAAGAGTTCCATTTTGGTCTCATCTGACCACAACACGTTCACCCAGTTGTCCTCTGAATCATTCAGATGTTCAGTGGCAAACTTCAGACGGGCATGTATATGTGCTTTCTTGAGCAGGGGGACCTTGCGCACGCTGCAGGATTTCAGTCCTTCACGGCGTAGTGCGTTACCAATTGTTTTCTTGGTGACTATGGTCCCAGCTGCCTTGAGATCATTGACAAGATCCTCCTGCGTAGTTCTGGGCTGATTCCTCACTGTTCTCATGATCATTGCAACTCCACGAGGTGAGATCTTGCATGGAGCCCCAGGCCGAGGGAGATTGTCAGTTCTTTTGTGTTTATTCCATTTGCGAAGAATCGCACCAACTGTTGTCACCTTCTCACCAAGCTGCTTGGCAATGGTCTTGTAGCCCATTCCAGACTTGTGTAGGTCTACAATCTTCTCCCTGACATCCTTGGAGAGCTCTTTGGTCTTGGCCATGGTGGCCAAATACTTCTTTCCCTCACTGTAGAGAGAGAGAGAGAGAATGCAAGAGAAAGAGAGAGGGGGGAGAGAGCGCAAGAGACAGAGAGGTAGAGAGAGGGAGAGAGATAACGAGAGAGAGGTAGAGGGAGACCTAGAGAGAGAGGGGGGAAAGGGGAGTGGGGGGAGGGGGAGAGAGGTATAGAGAGAGAAAATGCAAGAGAAAGAGAGAGGGGGGAGAGAGCGCAAGAGATAGAGAGGTAGAGAGAAAGATTAGAGAGAGAACGAGAGAGAGAGATAGAGGGAGATGTAGGGAAAGGGGGGGAGGGGAGCGGGGGGAGTGAGAGAGAGGTAGAGAGACGTAGAGAGAGGTAGAGGGAGAAGTAGAGAGAGAGAGAGAGAGAGAAAGAGAGAGAGGGAGGCATAGAGAGAGAGAGAAAGGTAGAGGTAGAGAGAGAGAATGCAAGAGAAAGAGAGGGGGGGTGAGAGCACAAGAGAGAGAGGGGGGGAGGGGGGGGGGGGGAGTGAGAGAGAGACCGATATCCTTAAAGGGGTAAAAGAACAGGCACTCTAGACCATAACGATCTGATACGTGATCAGTTTCTTCACTTCTTTAAACAACTCTAAAAAATCATATAGATTCAGTAAAACTTTCTTCAAGCTCATTAACGGCTCTTTTATCAAGACGTCTTTGCGCATGCCGTGAGAAACAAAAGACAAACAAAGGAAACAAAGAGGACGTAAAAACCTTTCTAAATACTGTTCAGCTTTCAGTATCCTCACTGGTCTTCAAACAACAAAGTGCCAAGGAATGTCCTGCTCCACAGCCAATCAGGAGAGCTTTGGCTTTCTGGAGATCAGGGATTGGCTGCGGCTGGATGACATCACAAAGAGAACCATCTCCACACATTCCATGCTCATTCCAACCCCAGGAAAAGACCCGATTTCCTAAAAAGAGAGATCAAATCAAATGTCCAGCATAAAAATCTACATTTTTTGATGTCTTTTAGTACGAATATGTTTGCCTTAAGGTTATCTGTAAGCTAGTGTGCTCCAAAACAGGCAATATATGGAGGTTTTATATAATAGGTTTTTTCTCCGACACCATCTTGTGTCCTACTGAGAATAATCCCGGAAAACTGGTGTGAACATTGTGAAATACTCCGATCTGTGAAGTGCTATTAATGAGCTGAAGTCATACATTTCATCAAGTACTTAATATTCAGTGTACATGCCTCATTTATTCATTCATTCTTCATGCAAAAACATGCAAAAATCCGCTCACCCATCACAAAGCCAAACCCCGGAGCTTAGAACAGGAAGACTTCCTGCTGCACCGCCATGCCATGCAGACTGGTGGGTTTGTTAAATGGAGGAATCACCGCTGTCTATCAGTACACGCCCTTGCTCACAGCACTACCAGTCAGCCAATCAAATTTACCAAACCAGGAGAACAGAAAGGATCTGTTTTTGCTCCATGACTTCTTAATTAAATTAAACTTAGGTATTGGTTTGGCCTCCTGTTTAATTCTCAGTCTCTCTAAGACGTTTCCAAAAGAAACCCGACAACATTAGGAGTCTCTGCCATGTCATGCCCATAAAAAAAAAAAAAAAAAAAGGCTAAAAGTACCTAAAAATTGTATTGAAGAACGTAATAACTACCTAAAAAAAAATAAACATCAAATTTCTGAAAAGAACACAAAAAGAACTTCATACTTACAACCTACTTAGAATATCTATAAATTAGGTTACTCGACCGATCACTACTAAAACTCTGAGCACTCTGAGGGTCTGCTGTTGACTTGTCAGTCACGTTCATTACCTTTTCCTGATTGGCGCTTGGCTACAGCGTTCAGCCCTTTTCAGAGGACTTCCCAAACACAATTACGGAGCGCGTACCGTCCAATAAACATTGAGGTACGTTTCCTACTCAAAAAACACCCGGGATACACTCGTCGACTCCCAGTGTAACTGTGCATCGCTGGCGCATCTATGGACCTTCTCATGCAGGCTGCGCCGTCCACCAAAACCAGTTTGCATTAAATAAACCGTAAGAGATCGGACTTTCCGATTCGCGAAACAACCAAGAGTAACGAAGAATGTACAGCAGGCACACTTGTAAACATTTCATAGCGGCATTTTAATGAGATTTTAGTATGGCTCCTGTGCTACTGTTCCATCACATGAAAAAGCTGACCAAATTTCATCAACTCAAACGATAAAGCTCTTTAAAATGATGGCACTTTAGCACATAAACCTTTGCTGATGATCAGTTATAACAGTCTGCAGCTGCTGATGCAACATCATATGATCTGCGATCCTGGTATCTAACAATACACTCAGCAAAACCATACAAAACTGCTCACTACCAGATAGAAGAAGGAGGTAATCCACTGGGTCCATTCAGCAATTGAAGTAAATACACACACACGAGCCTTCACACAATCGGGTACTGCTTCTTTGGTTAGAATTAAACGAACTGAGAAGTATTTTACACATACGAATACAGAAATATAGCATGAGTATAGTAAATGCTTTTGAATAAGCTGTATCTGGTATCTAGTACTCTAGTAAATAACTATAATGATCCTCTTGTGATCGAATTCATCCAGTTGGTGGGCGTGGTCAAGCCTGCGCCACCATGGAAACACGTGTCGTGGTAACACTGTTGCATAACTGCCTCGTTGCCGTGGCAACCTGAAGTGAGCTTGCTTTTCTCAAGGGGAGACTAGTTTTTCTCAGATTTCTCACTCTCGGTATTCATTCCGAAAACACGAACCGCACAACAAACTAGCATCTAAAAATCACACTCGTCCGACAACAAAGCAAACAAAACGTTTGCTTATGGCTGTCTGTTCCAGTCGTTAAGCAAATGTACTGGTAGTAGCAGCTAAGCGGTTAAGTGTGAAAGGATTAAAAGCTCATTGGGAGAGCTTTACCAAATAAAAAGATTAGAGCACACTTCATTCAGCAACAGGGCAGCATTCGGTCACTGAAAGGAAGTGCATGGCTGTTGCCATAGCAACAAACATATAGACTATAGCAAAATAAGGCATAATATATACTCATCTTCAATAATAGAGCCAAAAAAAAAAACAAAAAAAAACAACAACATGTTTCTCCCTTACAGTCACATGAGAGATCCTTTTCACTGGACAGGCTAGTGAACTAATCTGTAATGAATACACTGTTTCTATGAGTAAAATCAGCTGAAAATCACTGATCCTTCCCATCCACACAAATTTCAGTAATATCTCAAAAATATGAAACTTTGAAATATGGTCCTATGGTATCTAAACAGCACACAAAAAGGTTGTATATATGCAATGAAACATGTTGCCATCTTATGAAACTATGAACTTGAGAGACACTCTGAAGCCTGGTCCTTTAATCCCAAATCTGAAACACTTCCTGGTTGACAGACGGACTTGGACGCCACCTCCATGACAACAAGCTGTTTGTACTTGAAAATAGTACAAAAGTAGTCCTTTCTGAGAGCAACATGGGGTGGGTGATATGACAAGAAATATCATAATATTAAAAGACATTTACAGTCCCCTCTGAAACTACTGGAACTGCGAGGCCAGTTCGTCTGTTTGCGCTATACACCAAAGACATGACACGAGAGTTTAGGATTCCAGCTTTGATTTCCTGGTATTTACATCTAGACGTGTTAAACATCTCCCTCTTTTTCCAGCTTCAAAATGGCTTACTTCTCTCCCATAGACAGCTCTCTGACCTTCATGTTAGTATATTCTTTTTAACAAGAAATGCAGTCTTCACAGGTGAAACTGAAGGATAAAACCGAGACTAGATGCTCCGAGCTAGTTATTGTGTAAACAGTCAGTCTAACAGGTCACACCCGTCAGTCACGTTCCAATATTTTTGCAAAACTGGGTGGTCTGATACAAACTGGTCTATGTTCCATGTCGTTTAACACATCTAAAAATAAATACCAGGAAATAAAAAGCTGAAATGATAAACTCTCTTCTTATTTTCATCTTTTAATCTCAAACCCAAATGTCTTCAGAATGCAGCAAAAAATAATAAATTGGATTGGCTTTCCGTTTTAGATGGGACTATATACGATACAAGATATACATCATGATAGATAGGTTGGTTAAAAAAAAAACTGCGACATTAAAAAATCTGAATTAAAATTATATATACATATTATATATACACATATATATATATATACATATTATATATATATATATATATATATATATATATATATATATATATATACATACATATATATACATATATATATATATATATATATATATATATATATATATATATATATATATATATATATATATATATATATATATATATACATATACATATATATACATATATACATATATATATATATATATATATATATATATATATATATATATATAATTTAATCAATGAAAATGTAATCATTATTTAATTTCACATCATGACTTTGACTTTTTATTGTAATATTAAATGAACACTGAACCAGGAATTTATTTTAAATTTTAACATAAAATTGTAAGATTGCAGTTGTTTGTTTGTTTTTTTGCAAATAAAATGGTTATAAAAAGATATTCCAATACCTACAAAATCTCAGAAAAGAAAAGTATCATATTGCCTCCCAGCTCTAAGAGCAACCCACAAAATACAGCTCTTCAACTTTAACTTGGTTAAAATAAATACCTACATCCAAACCACTTATTTTACACATTTATTATATATTTGATATTTTAATTGGGATTATTTTTCAAAGCACGCTATTCTTGCCAGTAGTGCAGCCACTTATAGTCCAAACGGGCACGATTGGCACTGCTCTTTGAGTAATAAAGTTAGGTTTCGTCTTTTCCCCATCAACCGTGGGCTTCTATTAGGGTGCATACCTTCTAAAATCTGCATACAACAAAATAGCCTGTACATTAAAGCCTACATTACCTCAAAATATTTTTTCAAAGCCTGTTTAAAAGCTCATATTGATTCTGGTCCTGGCTATTATCCATAGCTCTTTATTCATCCCAAGGTCAACCCAGGAAATCCAGACATCAACGTCTCTAAGGCCTACAATAAGCCATTATGCTGCATTTGACTAGCGGGTGTAACTCGTAATTCCGGACCTGTGACCAGGAAAAACCACAGAAAATGCCTCCTAAACTAGGAATCCCTACTCGAGAACTTGGGATGGTCTCCTCAGCTGTGATTTCATCAGAGTTCAGCAAGTGACGTAATACCAATAAGGAAAAGTAGCACCACTTACCTGTAAATACAGTATATCCACGTATTTGCTTTAGATAAATCAACATACAGGCATACTGACTATACAGCTCACTGTTTCGAGGAGGAAAATATACAGGGTGTCCCATAAGTCTCTATACCTAGGGGAAGTTAAGGCTTTTTAGCAAAATATCTTCCAAAAGTTTCATACTTATTTACGGACGTCCACCACCATCCACACAACCGACACGGTGCTGGCGAGCACGGTCCTCATTTGTATGGAGACTTTTGGGACACCCTGTACATCACAGTTAGCTGGCTTGATAGTTGCTAAAATGACGCAATTCTGAGCTTCAAATTCTCACTTCCGAAGCGAGACAAACACCAGCTGTGTTATCTCTTCACACCTCCATCACATCAGTGCTCTCAATGCTCAAATCAGGCTTTATTAAATTACAATATACCACTAACTGTTTAGACAAGCCATAATTCCAGGAAGACACGGAGTGCTTCTTTTTAACATTAACATTATGAAGTGACAAGATGCGACACTGCATGAACACGTGAGAGAAATGTACTCACCGACGATGGCAAGGTTGTGCTCCGAGCCACATGCAATCTGTATCCAGAAAAGAAAACAAACACAAAACGTGAAGGAGTCATGTTCATCTCACTGGATTTACAGGATGCGAACGACTGTTTACAAATCTCCAGGAGTGCCGCTATTAAAGATTTTTCTCTGTGTACTCATAGCAAAAAAGTTTATCTGTGTACACAAAATGTGCAATTTTACAATGAGAGATTTTTTTTTTGGGGGGGGTTAAATTAGCGCTACATTACTCTAAGGCTGTATACACGCTACCCGAATCCCATGACACGGAGTCAGTAATGAAAATTCTAACCCAAAACTTCAGATTTTTGTACCATTGCAAAGATATGTAATATATTCGAATCATTGCATCTTAACCGTTGTAAAGATGGCACAATAGTACTTTATCAGCCGATACCGTTACCCACCCAATATTATTTTCTTTTTAAAACCACTAAGATTAAAAATAATAACAATAATAATTTAACTAAAGCACTTTAAAAATATAGGGGAAAAAACACAATACTGCAGCTTTCACACACACAAAAAAATCCCCTTAACATTCCAGATAAAGTACAAAGCACAGTCAAGTGTGTATATATATATATATATATATATATATATATATATATATATATATATATAAATAAAGAAAAGCATCTACAGTTTCAAAAAGTACTTTTCCAAACCCACTTCCAAACTTTTCCATTGGTTGCAAGATTTGATCAAATTCCCCCCCCTCCCCCCCAAAAAAAAATCCTCTCCACCATTTTTACCGATATCAGTTGGTGCCATCTCTAATTAACTGTATTATTTTAATTTCCAGTTCTTTAAAAAAAAAAAAAATCTTCATTGTAAATCTACACTTATGAAAAAAAAAACAGAACATTATGGATAATTATTATGTAATAAGTAGCATAAAACTCTAACCCAGCACTGCATCTACCCCTGCTGTGAAATGTTTACACGTGCATGGTACAAAGCAAGTATAAGAAGAAAATGCGATGGTTTTAAAGGTTGTTGTTTTTGTTTTTTTTAAACACATTGTTCAGAATTTGAGGGAAGGCATGGAGAAGCTCTGTCCTGAAACCTGTCTGTTTTTCTTAACATCAGTTACACAACAGGCTGTCCTTTCGACAAGCACACAGCTTTACAAAGCACAGCAGAAAAAAAAAAACATCACTGTACGTGTGTGTGTGTGTGTGTGTGTGTGTGAGTGTGTGTGAGAGAGAGAGAGAGACAGACAGAGAGAACAAGAACGACTGTCTGGAAAAGCTGACCACTGGTTCTGCCACCCTCGAGCAATTTACATTAGTCGTAAATTCCTTATTCTCGTAACTACAACCATTTCCTGTTACCTTTTCTGTAATTATTCAATCATTTCTAATAGTTAGTGAACAATATGTTTTTCACCAAAAACCTGTTTGAGTCGCCTTCCTACTCTAGCCTCGTTTCCCGTCCCTCACCCGCCGTTAAAGGACACACGTGCACTTTGTCTGCAGTAATATTCAGATGTATGCTTTAAAAAGAAAAACTAATTCTTAAATGGTTTCAAACGCCGCTTGACAGATCTCGAAAAACCTTGAAAACACCACCTCGACGCCAGCTAGCTGTTTAACAAGGAGGCAAAGCAGATTCTTAAGCACCTGGAATCACTGGAAGGTCTTTTTTTTTGCGCCCGATAAGAACAAAGGTTATTTTGGTCACAAATGTAGATTCGCATAAATATTCATTCATAGAAGGGTGTGCCCGATGCTCCCTGGGATAGGCTCCAGGTTCCCCCGTGACCCTGAAAAGGATTAAGCGGTATAGAAGATGGATGGAGAAGAACCTTCTCCAATGTCACAGACTGTATGGTGATTCTCGCTTTGTGCTCCGACCTTAAACTTGAATAACCACTCGAACAAGCAGCAGGACAATGATCCAAAGCCATGCACTTTTTGCAGTCCCATGTCCTACTTACACTTGAGGTCAGAAGTTTACGTAGGCGTTGCAGAATCTGCAAAACGTTAATAATTTGTTCAAAATTGCATTTCGTTGTTTATTAAGTTCATAACAGATGTTTACATGAAGTCCACAAGACACAATAGTAACTGAATTTACACAAATGAACCAGTTCAAAAGTTCACACACACTCGATTCTTAATGCCGCGTGTGTCGTTACCCGAGGATTACCGGGGGATTTTTCTGAAGAACAGTGGGCAGTTTAACTGCTCAGGAATCATCCAGGTATCCGTTGATCATCCAGGTAACGACACACAGTACTTACAAATCAAGTGTGTGGAAACTTCTGAACTGGTTCATTTGTGTAAATTCAGTTATTATTGTGTCTTGTGAAATAGCTTATTCAGGACTAAATAAACAACAAAATGCAAGTTTAATCATCCTTCTTGTTTTGCTTTTTCTTTTAAATGAAAAAAAAAAAATTACCACAACTGTAGATATCTACCTCACCTCAGAAAACTGTGGTATGAGCGAAAGCACAGAATCCACATGCAGGGATCTTAATACATTCTTTAGGAAGGCAATGTCTTATGGTTACATTTATACTACATTTTTCTCCCACTTTATCAAGATAACTAAAGACGCATTTAAAAAAAAATAAATAACAAAGAAGGGTGTGAAAAGGACTCGTTTCAGAAGTGTCAAATAATTGTGACATCCATTCCAAGGGAAAAACAAAAGACATCTCTTGTGAAATGATTAAAATTGCTGCGATCACAATAGAGCATTGTACTGCTAATTAACCAGACACACAATTATAGTACATTTTATGCATTGTTATAGACAGTGATGCAGATTAACTGCACATATACCCAAATTCCAGAGGTGGTAGAAGTACAGAAACTCATTACTTAAGTAAAACCCCTAATTTCTCCATCTGGGGATTAATAAAGTATGATCTTATCTTAAAAGTGGAAACGCTATCAAGTCTATATAAATATAAAAACTTTAAATTATTGAATCAAGTTACATTTACTCAAAATCTGAACGGAAAAGTACAAGAAAGAACCACAAGTGTGAAGACATCGGTGCCTCAAATCATACACTGATTTTCTTAACAACAATAAATAAATGCACCAAAGAACCAAGAAATGTGAGCAAACATCAACTAACGCTAACTAATGAAAGCTAAAGCTCTGATGGTCAACTAACATGCATGCTAACACAAACCGGCTAGATAAATTTGTTTTGTTTGTCTTTTTTTAATGAAAGAATTCCTTAAAGCTAAGCACTTTTGCTTAAAATAGGCCTGGACTATCATCACCATGTGATTCTAGGTCTTCTCTCAGCAGGTTAGCCCTGAAGATGTCAACCACCTGCTTATTTATAGCTTTAGTAGGTAGTTCATTTAGGTTAAGACCAGTATACAGTGCCCTCCAATAATATTGGCACCCTTGGTAAATATAAGCAAAGACGGCTGTGACAGATTGTCTTCATTGTTGAACCTTTTTTTGATCTTGACCTGTAATCTGCATTATTTTATGCACTGCCATATGCTTGGCTGATGAGATGACTACATGACTACAGATGTGGCTTTCTACTGATAAAAAAAAAATTATATATATATATATATAATAAATCATCTGCCAAAAGAATGTACATTAAAGTAAATGTCTAGATGCAGATCTAAGCCACCACTTAGATGCAATAAATCGTCTTTCTTTTGGACGCCCTTGCTGGAGTTGATGCATGAGATCTTACATAAAGCCCCAGGCAAGGACTTTCAGACAAAATGCATTAAGGATGGAAACTTCGCATTTCAGCACTGTGCTCCCTCGCTGACTGTACATGCGTCCTGAGGGCCGATTGTGCACTCCCCGGTCTCTCTGCCTCTCGCTTTCATTAAGAACAGCACACTTCGCAGCACGTTACAGCACGTTCTGCCCTTCACCGTTCCCTTTCTCAACAGCACAGGCCGTACAAGAAGACATCACCGAAAAGGGACAGTGTAGAATCAGCAGCTTTTCAAGATTAAATATGATAAGGGATAAAACCACACAATGCAGGGGAAAAAAAATTAAGAAGGACGTGGCGTACAAAAACAAGTCAGATCAGGACAGCTGCCCAAATCTTTGAGTAAGAAGGGAATGCTGAACTACAGAGACAGGATGTGGACAGATCCAACTCTGAAATCTCAGCAGGAAATAAATGCGGCATGGCACATGTCATGCCAGTCTGAAACTCGCATTGTCTTGCTTCTTTGCCTTATTACACGCTGTACTTTTCTCCCTTACACACACAGACACACACACACACACACACACCATGAATCCTCAAATCTAGCTTCATTCACATTCAAGGTCTAAGACTGACACAGTTTAAATAAATGATGTTTAGACACACACCAACAGGCACACACCCACACACACACACACCATGTACCCTGAAATCTAGTTTCTATTCACACTCAAGGTCTAAGAGTGGCACAGTTTAAATAAATGATGTTTAGACACACACACACACACACACACACACACACACACAAGCACTCATACATGCATGCATGCATGCACACACATACACACACAGATGCTTATTCAATATCAGTAATGAGTGTATGCTAACGTTCTTTCCCTGAGAAGGACACAAACAACAACAACAAGCGAGTATTGTGTTTATTGTGTCTGCTTATGCACCTGTAAGCCACATTTTATATTTATAATCATTTCAGGAACTGAAACTCAAACTTTTCAACTGAATATTGGTTTACACACACACACACACACACACACACACACACACACACACACCATCTCCAAGGTTAGTGGTGACCTTCAATGACTGAATGCTCTGTCTCTGGGCAGGATGCAAGAAACAATGAAAATATTCACACTGACGTCGCCACCTGCTGGCTCTGTTTGCACACTACATCTTACAATGAGATACAAGACCATTGCCAATTAACCAGAGAATAATGAAACGCTATTTTAGCATGTTGCAACAGCTCTGTTAAAGCTCTGTTTAAATAGCATAAACATTTCCCTTTAACACCACTGAGAAACCCATACCTGAGTGGCTCCATGAAGTGTCCTGACCTCTGAAGGAAGACTTGATTCGGTACCGTCATTGACGGTCACTTGTCTCCCAAGCTGTCCATAACTGGCTCTTCCCCATGTAAGGACTCTCCCACTCTCTAAAAGTTAGATAGGCCTGGGATAAAATCAAACGTTGACAGTACGAGCCTTTTCAAATATCTGCTGGTTTCACTACAGCCTTACAAGCACTCTGCTTCCACCTGAACAGTTCTGTTTATTGGAAACTTTGTGCACTATATTGAACTATAACCACCTCTACCTAGAACAGCCTTATACAACACTGAGCTTACAGAGCTCAATGGCTGAAATAGGAGAAATTTGACAGGAGCATTAGCTTTGATGCCTGGAGTTGATGATAGATCATATATGACAAAATCTGGGCGTTATGGAAAAAGATCTTGAGTCATTCTGTCCAAAAGCAAAATGTTATGCAAATACAGTCCAAAATACAGGTAACACCATTTCTACCATCAAGGATGGTGGTGTTAGCATCATGGCAAAACAGAAATAATCCCTAGGGGGTGTTTTATTTATAACTACTGGGCACACAGAAATGATGTTTATGTGATCCCAATCATTTCCTTGTCTCACGATACCACTATACCAGGAAGTCACTTAATAAGTCAGAACCAGAGATTAGAAATCAATGACATCAAGATCCAAATAATGCACTCAGTGCATGTGTGATTACTGAACTTGCATTCATACCTGTTTGGGCGATTAGGTGTGTCCAGCCACTGTGTATAGCTGAAACGCTTTCTCCATTTAATAGGGACCGGTCTAAAGCTGTAGGCAGAGGGAGGAAGGTCTCTTTTCTACACAGCTGGCCATGTTTATTGCTGCCCCATAGGAACAAATCACCGGACACTAGACAAACAACAACCCGTGATTTTTTTCAATCCAAACATTGATATTAAAACTACATGAGTAGAACCTGTTCCAACACCACAAGGTTAGCTAGAATAATGGTTTATTGCTGTGAATGTACCGCCCGCTGCAATGAGACTAGAGATCACATGACCTGTGCGTGGTCAGGCTTATAGACGAGACATTTTAAATGGAGGTTTTGCCTATATCTCTATGGCCTGGTTTAGAGGAATATGAACAATCAGTCAAATTACGAAGACTGTTCTAATCAGGAATCAGGACCTCACCTGTCAAACAGGCACAGTGCGCAGAGCCTGCAGTCACACTCTTGGCAGGTACCTGGTCCAGCCCTACAGGTGAAGAAGCAAGGTTTAATGAGGTGTTTAGTGTTAGAGTTTCCTGCAAAATCGCCATAAAGTCCACCGTAAAGTCTACCTGTGACTAAGCAGGGCTCCTTGGAGCTGAGGTGGGCCGGGACAGGCTGAGGATTCAGTGCTCGTTTCGCTCGACTTAACAGACCTGTACCCCACTGATACACACCACCTGAACCTTCACATAAACAAATGGAAATACAAACAAATGGAGTGTGGAGGGAGCGAGGGAAGGATGAAAGAAAACACAGAACGCATCGTGCGTGTACCTGTTACTGCGAGTGCATGTCTAAGACCCGCTGTTACACTGATGACAGGTTCCCTTAAAGACTAACGAGAAAGACAAGACATGCGATAGAATCATTTTAACTGAGACAGATTACAAGGCTGGAAGTACAAACGCTAAACATGTACGGACTTTTTCAGTGGCATGCATAACCCATATAGAGCAAAAATAGCATGCTCTTACCGTGATTAGCAGAGGCTGCGCCGTGTATCGTGTCTGTGGCGAGACGCCCAACTGACCAAAAGCATTTGAGCCACATGCCAGGACATGTCCGTCATCTGCTAGATAAAGCACAACGTTTCATGTTGAAATTCTATCTAAGGATTTGTGATCATTTGATCCAATTCCGTTTTGAAAAGCTGGATTGTATCAGATCAGATGACATATTATCCAATCCGATCTACAGATGTGGGTCATTCCTTGTGGTATTAGTAGCAGTATCGAGTATCCGTTGATACAGTACCAATAACAGGGCTCTGAGTATCAAAAATAGAGAAAGTGGTATTGATGAATCCCTAGCAGTAGGCTCGTACAACACTGATTTTTATTTCTTGTGATTTACCATTGTAAAAATAAAAATAAAAAACTGCAATAAATTATATAACTGTCCAGAAGTGATGGTGTAAAAAAGACAGGGAAAAAAACGAGCACTTCCACTATTTCAAGTTTAAGGAGTGTAGGGGAAGGTGTAATTATATTACCATCAGCTGTGGAGGCAGAAATTGCTTGCTGGCAGAGGCAATCACAAAAAACAGTATGTTTTCAACATACATACAGTCCCCTCTGAAAGTATGGGAACGGCAAGGCCAATTCTCTTTTCTTTTTCTTTTTGCTATACACTCAATTGTGTTTGAGATCAAAAGATGAATATGAGACGACAGAGCGGAATTTCAGCTATCGTGTTCTGGTATTTACGTCTAGACGTGTTAAACGACTTCGAACATGGCGCCTTTTGTTTGAACCCAACCATTGTTGTTTTCAAAAATATTGGAACACGTGACTGGCAGGCGTTGCTCAAAGTAACAATGAATAGCTCTGAACATCTACAATTGGTCTGAGACCTGGGTTTCGCCTGTGAAGACCGCAGTTGCTGTTAAAAAGGATAAACCAATATGAAGGACAGAGAGCTGTCCTTCACGAGAAAAGCACGAGGGAAAATCAATCAGAGCCACTGCAAAAGAATAAAACAATTTGGAATGTCCTGAAAAAAAAAAGAAAAAAGAAAAAAAAGAATCCACTGGTGTGCTGAGCAACAGACATCGAATGGGTCGACCAAGGAAAACAACAACAGCTGATGACAGAAACTTTGTGAGAGCTGTGAAGAAAAACCCAAAATCAACAGTTAGTGACATCACCAACAACCTCCACAGGACAGGGTGAAGGTATCACAATCCACCGTTCGAAGAAGACTTCAAGAGCAGAAATATAGAGGCCATACCACAAGATGCAAAAACCACTCATCAGCAGTACGAATCAGAAAGCCTGATTGGAATTCACAAAGAAATACAGAGATGAGTCACAAAAGTTCTGGAACCAAGATTAACTTCTACTAAAGTGATGGAAAGGCCAAAGTGTGGAGAAAGAAAGGATCTGCTCACGATCCAAAACATACAAGCTCATCTGTGAAGCATGGTGGAGGTAGTGTCATGGCTTCTGGAACAGGCTCACTAACCTGTCCTGGTAATATAATACAACCGGAGTAAATGGCTCTAAACATCGTAGCAGTGTAAAATTGTGTAGGGACTATTAGATTGTTATATCACACAAACCTACCTAGTGGTAAATAAGTCAAAGCCTGTAAAGCCGGTGGTAAAGGTTTATCATGACATCAATTTGTAGATTACATCACCTGTAAGAATGATGGTGAAGTCCCAGCCACATGACACTTGCTGAACAGTCCTGGCACCAGGTAACTGGCAAAGCTGAAAGGTTATGACCTCTGACACATGGCCAAGTCCAAGCTGGCCTTTGTGATTCTGTCCACATACCAGCAGCTCCCCAGACTCTGCAGAAGAGAGAAAAATATGTCGTCATTTTTGCACCAAGAGCCCCTAGACCGATAACGATACTGTATAAACTCACCTACAAGCAAAACAACTGAGCAGAACCGCCAGCTCTAGCAACTTATTTGGGGTGTTATTAAAGCTGTTTGGGAACTTTATAGACAAGTGACAAAGGTAGCAACATTCTGAGAAGACTTCAGAAGCAGCCTTTAGAACAACACTAGCTGGGTATATGATTAAATCAACACGTTTAACCAACACCACCACGGACACATGCAAAATCCTAAAATGCAACAACATGCTTATTTACGGAAAAAATAAATAAATAATATTCCCATCTTTGATATAACATTCTAAAGCAGAAGTTCTCATTCATATATATATATATATATATATATATATATATATATATATATATATATATATATATATATATATATATATATATATATATATATATATTTCTGAATCCTATTTATAGTAATAACTACTTTGAACAAGAGAACTAGGCTGTAATATACTGTACTATTTTACGTGTAAAACACGTTGCATTACATGCGTCTTGCGATCTAAAAACATTCGCATAAGAATGATGTAAATTGGGACGATGGTCGAGTCTCATTATCCATGACATTGTTAAATCTCCGGCTCTCAGACACTCGCTGAACAGAGTAGACGCAGAAAGAGGTGAGAGTGCAGTGGGAAAGCAAGAGCTCGCGCTTGCAAGACTGTACTAAGTTGTTAAAGTTTGTCCAAAAAGTCGCTAGGTACTATGTTGTTTTTTTTTTTTGAAAAAAAAAAGTCGCTAAAAGGGTCTGAAAAGTCGCTAAATTGGCAACACTGGTCTGCACTGACAGCTAGATTAAAGGCAGGCTAAGCTCCGCCTCTCCCCAGCAAAAAGAAAATGCAGAGGGAGAGGGAACACGGGGTTTTTGATTTATGCACACTCTATTTGAAAAGCAATAAAATACACTGAGAACACAAATGATGTACTGTCTGTGTTTTCTTTTCTTGAAAACAATTTGCACCCCTCTTCCGATCTCTCTGCGCCCCTCTAGAGGGGCGCCCCTACCCACCCCCTCCGGTTGAGAACCACTGTTTTAAATATTAATGTATTTTATATAGGTTTTTAATGCATTCCAAGAATCTGTTATCAACTACAGAACAGGAAATAGTTGAAATGTAACATTTTTTTCTTTTCTCAAATAAATAAATATGTACATAGATACATAAATAAATCTCACTCACCAGTAATGAACGCTGAATGTCCACCTCCGCCGGTGATGGCCCGTAATGTTCTTGCTTCCTCTCCATATTCTGCACGCTGCGGCTTCACCTGATCTTCAGCGTTCTTTAGCCCCAGCTGCCCAAAACTGTTAGCGCCCTGACAGAGGCCACAGAGGAAACTGAGCAGGACTAAAACATGATTTTTCTGTATTCCAGATTACGACATTTCAATCTGTGCATAACAACCTAATATCAAGACTCAGAATCTGCGGCTCCCAAAATGCCATGCTCTGCTTTTAAAGCCCAGTATCTTTCCTATCATAGCCAAATGTATTGTACACAGCAGTATTAAAAATAATGCTTGGTGGGGGTGCTATAATGGATGATTGTGTGGTTTGGGTAATTCCAACAAGAATATGAATAGACTGATGTTGTATGACCTGGTGTATTGCATATGCCTGTAAATTTCCCACCAATTATGATGTATTAGTTTTTTTGTTTGTTTTTTAAATCTCTGAATGCAGTAATCAGGTTTTTCCAACTTTTCATGTTCATCCCCATACAGCAGCGCTAGTTCTTTCAAGTGGAAGTACTACAAAAATTTCCTCACGACATGACCGCACCTTTTGGGGTCTATCTTCAGTCCAATTAACCAAGATATATGTCTGTCAAACAAACAGCTCTGCTGACCAGCTACTTATAACAGTATTTACCTCAATCTTTAGCACATATCAAGCTCAGTATCTGGTCCTCACATGCTTCAAGCAGTCCACCACTGTACCTGTGCCTAAGAACAACAAACCATCATGTCTGAATGACTACCATCCTGTAGCTCTGCTGATCAAATGCTTTGAAAGACTACTGAAGGACTACATTGGCTTCTCCTTCCTCAGCTCGCATTCGAGTTCACCTACAAACCCAACAGAAGTACCAACGATGCCATCTCCCAACTGCTGCACTCCACCTTATACTATCCAGACATGAGGAGGAAGAACGATCTGAGACTGCTATTCATCCATCGACTACAATTCGGCCTGATTGTAGAGTACCTGAGCCTCACAACCAGCTTTCAATGTACATATGCATGACAGGAGCTAACTTC
Source organism: Ictalurus punctatus (assembly GCF_001660625.3). NCBI lineage: Eukaryota > Metazoa > Chordata > Actinopteri > Siluriformes > Ictaluridae > Ictalurus > Ictalurus punctatus. Next base: position 21,769,659 of record NC_030429.2, on the reverse strand, counting down.
CTGGGTCCTCCCGTCTGCAGTGATCTGATCCCATCATGCTTAACGACACTTGAACAAATGTTTAAAAAGCAACACTCATCATTCAAAATATCCGTAAAAGGGCCATGTTCCTAGATCTTTTCTAAGATTTCTTTGCACACAAAACGAGATGACAGTTTTGCAAAGCGTTATGGCTTGAACAAATTGCCTCCTACGTATGTTATGCTTTATTGTCGTGTTGTTCACTACCCCAATCTTCTAGCCCTACATCTTACACTCCTTGCTTGGACCAGGCTAAGCAACAAGAGTAGGAGAAAGACGTTTAAATAATAAAATAAAATAAAAAATATAGTGTTGTAATTCGCGTCGTCTTCCCTGTGAAGTGATTAGTAGACTGTCTGAAGCTTACCCAGGTGTACAGTGTGCATTTTCTCGTCGATGTTTCCATTTGTTTTGGTGGGCGCAGAGTGATGACGTCACGCAACGGCTGACTGAAGAGTCTTCATGTTTGGTGTGGCGTGTTTGTGTTGAGGTTTTATTTTGTATTTATTTATTAATTAAAAGCGAATCGTAAACCAGGCAGTGTACGTGGTGATTAGTTCTAAATTGAAAGTCTATAATATCAGAATATGTTTCATTTCAGCAAATGACTTGAGTTTTTAAATTGATATGGAAACGAGGTAACTACACTAATCAGCCATAACATTAAAACCACTGACAGGTGACGTGAATAACACTGATTATCACGTTACAATGGCACCTGCCAAGGGGTAGGATATATTTATTAGCAAGTGAACAGTCAGATCTCGAAGTTGATGTGTTGGAAGCAGGAAAAATGGGCAAGCGTAAGGATCTGAGTGACTTTGACAAGGGCCAAATAGTGATGGTTAGACGACTGGGTTAGAGCATCTCCAAAACAGCAGGTCTTGTGTGGTGTTCCAGCTATGCAGTGGTTAGTACACACCAAAAGTGGTTCAAGGAAGGACAACCGGTGAACCAGTAACAGGGTCATGGGCGTTCAAGGGTCACTGATTCGTGTGGGGAGTGAAGGCTAGCCTGTCTGGTACGATCCAACAGAAGAGCTACTGTAGCACAAACTGCTATGATGGTTAATGCTGGTTATGATAGAAAGGTGTCAGAACACACAGTGCATCTCTTATAAATCTTGAAGGTGTCATTTCTCATCCTAGCTGATGAATGTATGCTACAGTATCTCAATCAAATGGACTTTAGTTTAGCATCCAATCAAGTTTATCAATGTAGAATAAAACTAAAAAGAATTGCATTAATTTGTCATCTGCTGTGACTTTCTCATGCTACACAATGTAGTTCGAGTTATTCGTGTGTGTTTGAACATGGATAATCCACCAGGCTGCAGTGTTGAACTTGAGGATGAGTGCTCCTGCCACTACCTCAGTGAAATGTTTCATATGCCAGACTAAGCAAATACTATAAAATACGATGTCCTCTTTCATTTCCTAGAAGGCATCCTAGAACTCATCTAATAATAAAAAAAAAAAACCATGTTGATGTAAATTTAGCTAATTTGCTAATATCAGCTGCCTATAGTTAACTTTTATATAATATTTAATATAAGCTATATTTAAGTTTTCAAGTTTTCAATGCCAGAGTAGACTGGCATCAATTCCAAAAGATAAACATAAATTGGCAAGGCAGCAAGTCAAATTCGAGCTAGTGGTTATTTGCAGGATATATTACTTCTGATCAATCTTTAGCAAACTTAGAGTTAGTCAAGCATATGCCCTGCTAATTTAAAGAGACTCAGTCTGTGAGACTGAATGATGTTTACAGGCAAAACAGAATTTTTACTGCACTCGCTGGTAGTTTGGTGTGCACTGTGCAGGCTTTGGTTCACTTTCAGGATGGCCATGTTCACCTGTTTTGGGATTTATACTCGCCGTGTCCAAACCATGTCTAATAAACTAGCCATGCACTGGATTTGTTCACTTTAATCTGCATTCTGCTTCACAGAAGCCTGTTTCCCAGCCTTAGTTCCAGCCTGGTTCCCAACAACGCTTTCTCAGCTTGGCTTCTTAGTCATCGCTGGGATGGACATTTCTTATCAGCAGCTTTTTTATGGCTGCAGCAATTGGGTCAGGACTCAGAATTATGGTCTAAATAAACCAGCCGATCGTGCTGTGTTTGCATCGGCATCACTGTAAAGTCTGGAAGTTTATTTCAAAACTAGATTGCTTCTCTAAGATGGTTAATGCCAAGGCAGCAGACACATTGCTAGTGTTTGTCCTTGGCTTTCAGGAAGTCTACATATTCTAAGCATGAGTGCAAGTCTTGTAGCATTGCTCTTTGGAGCCACTCATTAGAGCAGAAGCTGTGTATAGTGGAGCTGTGTATAGTGGAACTGTATATAAAAATCGCTAGTTCTCAAACACAGGGGATGTAGAAACTCAGGAACTAATTGCAGTTGAGGGAATATAAAGAGGGGTTAGTGGAGAAGACTTGGCTCCAACCCCAGTTTGTGTTAACAAACTGGTTAATGTAGAACTCCAGTTATGAGCAGCTTCTCAACACACTAGCAACGCTTAGCTACAGGACCATAGGTTGGTTAGTTAGTGAAGTGAGGGTAGATAAAGAGGAATCATTTAGAGAGTGCAGCAGGCTGGCCAATGGAACAAGCTCCATTGTAGACATGGCAAGCCGCTTAATTGTGTTAGGTGTTCGGAGGCTGTGGGACTGAATCCAATCCCCAGCTGAGGTCTTACTCAATATGTGGGAATCAAGAGAAATTCAACTCCAACTCCTGTATGTGTGTTAGAGGAACCTGGCTGACTTTGAAAGCTCGGTGTTGGAGAGTGCAGTATGGTGAGAGAGAACTGCTATATTGAGCAAACACGTATTTCGTATTTAGCTAACACAAAAATCGTATGTGGTGCAACATTATAATTGCATCCCAGCCAGACCTAGAAAGGCTGCATATGGATGACTGTATGCATAATTGTGATGACACTACATGGCTTGCATGGTACGTAATCCAAGCCGAATGCCATTTAACATCTGAAATCTAGAGTCAAGTGACTGATTTTGTGAATGAATTTTAGTCCATCTGCATGATCAGGACATTTGTGTAGCTAAACACCTGCTGATGGGAATCTCTGCCCAGCAGCCAATTGTCCAGATAAAGGTGTATGCACAGACTCTGCCATTGCAGGGGGCTTAAGACATCAAGACATCAACTCACACAGACTTATGAACAACAAAGATGACCCAAAGGGAAGGGGAACATCGATCTGCTGATCTCAGAGCATTTGATATGTGGAAATGCATCTCCAAGACCTACAGCCATGACCGGTCATCTTTGTTTACAACTCGCATGAGATGATGTCTAATTACATCTAATAGCACTTGCATTAAGAGGACCTTAAAAAAACCATGGTATACTTTCAGTAAAATAAATTTTGTGAGGGATGTCAGAAGCTGAAACCACTGCAGCAAGCTTATAAGTTCGCAAACTGTCTGTGGTTTCATTCTGGCTGTTGGTATCATATACAATGCAGTCAAACCTAACTAAAATAAAAACCTAATACAGAAACTGTATCACAGTTCTGACATCTTGGAATTGTGGAAATCCCATCAGTGGAATAAGATGGAATATTTCAACAGAAAAAGAACATTTAAAGCTTGAAATTTGAAAAAGAAATGTCTAGAAATAGGTTTAATAATCGTATATTTGGTTTTGTGATATATTATAATAGGAAATACTAGAGAGATTTGTCTACAGGGTGTCCCGAAACTCTCTATACTTCAGGGAAATGAACACTTTTTAGAGAAATGTCATCCAAAATTTGCTTAGTTTATACTTAGTTTGTATTATTCTTACAGTTATGCCCAAAAGTTTGCATACCCCTTGCAGAATCTGCTAAATCGTAATACTGTTACCAAAATAAGAGGGATCATAAAAATCCCATGTTGTTTTTTTATTTAGTCCTGTCCTGAATAAGCGATCTCACATAACAGATGTTTACCCATAGTCCACAAGATAAGAAGATAAAAATTACCCCGTTCAAAAGTTTACACACCCTTGATTATTAATCCTGTGTGTCGTTACCTGGATGATCAGCGACTGTGTTTATGTTTTGTGAGAGTTCTTCTTGAGTACCTTGTTTGTCCTGAGCAATTAAACTGCCCACTGTTCTTCAGACAAATCCTCCAGGTCCTGCACATTCTTTACTTTTCCAGCATCTTCTGCATATTTGACCCCTTTCCAACAGCAGCTATGTGATGTTCAGATCCGTCTTTTCACACCGAGGACAACTGAAGGACTCGTACACGACTATTACAAAAGGAGCAAACATTCACTGATGCTCAAGAAGGCAACACGATACATTAAGAGCCAGGGGGGTGTAAACTTTTGAACAGGTTGATCAGTGTAAATTGTTATTATTTAGTTTAAAGATCTTTTTTTTTTTTCATTTAGTACCGCCCATCAGACGGTAAATAAGATAGTTACATATCTCCCAGAAGACAAAATAATAACAATTTACACCGAGCACAACTGTATATATTTTTTCAGATAGCCTTTAAGAATACCTTTGACAAAAGAAGAACGTATTGAAATCGTTCTCATTCATGGCTGGATCAGGAAACATAGCAAGGACATCACACACGACACTGCTGCCAAACTTATTAACCAATTCAAAAAGACTGAAAGTGTTGAGGACCGAGAAGTGGACGTCCACCAACATCTACTGATGAAGACAACCGATATTGTGCTGGAAAACACGGTCCCCATATGTATAGAGACTTTTGGGACACCGCTGTATATATATTTTTTGCAGTAATGGCCTGTTTGCGTTGCATTTTTGAGATTCAGAAAGATACACACATACACACACACAGACACAGTGTGGCATTGTTACAAAAATAAGGAATTTTATTTAATGACCTCTTCCGCGACTAAATTCACATTCATCTAGCAGTTTAAAACCTGCATTGTATTGCAGAAGGACTGTTTTACATCACTCATTTGGTTAGCTAAGCATTCTTGACACTCACTTGTAAAAATGACCCTTAAATTAACATTGACATATTTACACAAATAGTTGTCATTCTAAACGAGTGCAAGCTCGGACTGTATTAGTAGACAAGAGATCAGACATGACAAACAGCAATGCGAGATAGAACATATATAAATGTAGGAACATAGTATATAATCATCAGGTTCAATTGAGTTCACAGAGACAAAACATTACACATGCTCGTCATTTCCCTCACAGAGAAAAAGCCAAAAAATTATACGAACGCTATGAGATATACAGTAAGCTCATAATAAAGAATAGAAAATATCATTACACAAAGGAGTTCAATGACTTTTACACAAAAAGCTGTAATCGCAAACGCATAACTCTGAGCAGAGCCACCATAACGTTATCACAATGACATGTCCGGAGAGAAAATAATAGTCATGTGCAACGAAAAATACATTTTCTTTAATATCCTTGCATAAACCTTCAACACTGAAAGTACAATTAACAGCAAGGTGCGTCATTTTAACGGCTTTTGCTTCTTCTTTTTTTTACACACATAGTTAACAACAACTCGTGGAATTTCCTGTGATTGCCTTGAAAAGAATATAATAATGCTGAAGCATTTTGAAAAGTCTTATATAAAGATATAAAGCGGAATATATATTTCTACGGGAACAGTTATTCAAACGCCGGAGTGTTTATTGAGTCTGTTCAGAGCGTCTCCCACGATGTCCAGCTCGTGTCTCAGCTCCTCCACCACACAGTTGATGCTGGTCGTGTCCTTCAGCACATCCACACTCTGAGTGTAGGGGTTATAACGCACCGTAAATGGTCGCTTGACTGTCTTTGCAAACTCCCTGAAAGATGAAATCAATCAGAGTAAAGCATATTGACAGCATATAGATGCAAAGAACAAGTCAATGAAATTCAGTAACGTCAAGTCCAATGACGGACGATTCACTGCGGGAAATGTATCCGACATTTGCTATTATAAGATATAAAATAAACCAAATATAAGATTATATAAACAGACATTTACAGATATATTGTACTGGCAGATGATTCTCCTAATATTAGCTGCCAAAAGGACAAGACTATAGATTGAATAATCTTATTTTTGGTTTATTGTAATCTTATAATAGCAAATACTAGGTATATTCAAGATATTTTCCCGTGCTAAGATTGCAAAGTCATTTCGTTTCAAAGTCTGTTTTAATCTCTGCATCCTGCATACCTCATTTGGACTTTGGCCACCTCGAAGCTCTCTGATATAAAATAGACCTCCTGGAATGTTGTTATAATGCACTCCTGTTTGCATGTGACTTTGGGGTCAAAGGGCATGATGCAGGCGTTCCCTGACAAAGCATGCTGGGAGAGAAATGTTCTAATTAGACAAGCAGCATGTGCAGGTACTGGAACATCACAACAGCGTATTTAAAGACAGCTTGAAGAGTTGTCAGTGTAAAATAGTTTGAAAAAATGTATAGCGATCATATACATTTGATCGCTAGGACGAGACAGACAGTGAATAAGTCAAATATTACCTTTAGCTCACTGATGGAGGACAGCAGGCCTGCACCATATGCTCTCAGCTTCCCTTCCTGCTTACAGAGTCCAAACTCCACGGTGAAGAAGTAACACTGCGTTCAAAGAGAACGTTCAATAAATATTCATCTCTAGACATGGTACTATTAACATTGAAAGGATTTGCATATACAAAGCGTGACATAAAATGATCCTTAAGTATCCATAACTAGGCTTTTTACTCACAGTGGCTAGTTTCTGAATTTCCTCATCGGATACCCCAAGTGATGCAAGTCCAATCTCCTGACTGAACTGTGCGAAGCTGGGCTCTGCCAGAAGAGGCACGTGACCCAGCAATTCATGACACGTGTCCCTGAAAAACACATTGTCTTTAGTGCTATTCTAAACTCATACCTTCCAGACATAGTAGGACTGTTGTTTGTAATATTTCGTCCTCAGCGCTATGTGAACTTTCTTTACTTGCTTAATCATTTCGAACATCTGGAACGTGTTGTAGCAGGTAAAACAGTTTAGAAACATTTGGCTGGCTTCTTAACTAACTTGATCATCTAAGACCTCAGCATTTACCACTGTAAAGTCTTTTTTAATCACGTCCTTGTCTCGACCGCCCACAGATTCTCATCACCGGTAACTCCCATGATCCTCTACCAGGTTTCTACCAGGTTCTTTCCTGATCTTACCCACTCTTTATCACCTGCACCGTCCCTAATTTATAGATTCGTTAGCATAGTCTCTTAGTCCAGTACTCTCAGCATCCTATATTTTGATCGTTCGTTTATTTTTTCACTTACTTGCAACTAAACCCTGCCTGACTTATTGACTGCTTTGTTCTAGTCTTTAATAATGTGTTTGCCAGTGGGCCGTGACTAAGTCCGAGTTCTGGTTTGCCAATTTCAGTAAACTTTACCCCAACTTAAATTCAATTTTAGTGCTTTCATGGTCAATATTTACATACTGAGATATTAAATGATGCCGTGTGTACTCACGGTTCAGGTGTGTAGAGAGGGTCTGAGCTATGACGGACGTACTGTGTGCAGTGGAACACACGGAAAGCCAGTCCTGCCAGGAAGTCTCTTGGGGAGAGATATCCTGCCACTGGTCTTATGGTGAACCCTGTACGCTCTGAAGATGCAATAATACAGTCAAAATATTTCCAAATAAACTGTGGACAAACTCTCTCTTTCTCTCTCTGTCTGTCTGTCTGTGTTTAACTGTAAATACATTTAAATAAAAGTTTCAGAGTGCAATGACGTCTGTCTCACCTTTCAGGAAGCATGAGATGTCCTCCAGCTGTGGGATGTTGTCCTCGCGATAGCCACAGTACTTGGTGAGCAGAGGTAAGTTTTTCAGATACTCGCGGCAGGCGTGAGTGGGGTAGAGATTATTGAGCTCTCGGAACACCACCCCCCATGTCTTCACCTCCTCCTCTGTAAACTCAATTCGGGGAATGGGGTTTCCGCTGGTAAACGGCGACAGGGCAAAAAAAACAAAACAAAAAAGATAGATGTGTATAGTTAATATCTTAGTTAGATTCTCAAATTGACTGCTCAGAGCATGTTGTTCATTTTTTTTATACCTGCAGCTCTGATCGCAGGTTTCTATTATTCATTCTAAGAGACTTGTATAGCAAATGCTCTATGTAATCTAAGCCTAATAATAAATGCATTTTCAAATCCATTATTTAACAAAGAAAACATATCATTGTTGATTTCTGATTCAGAATGCAGCAGCATGTCTCATCTTCAACCAGCCCAAGAGAACCCATGTCACACCCCTCTTCATCTCCCTCCACTGGCTTCCTGTAGCCGCCCGTATCAAATTTAAGGCCTTGATGCTCACGTACAAGACCGTGTCTGGATCAGCACCCTCCTACCTCAACTCTCTCCTGAAGGCTTACGTTCCCTCACGCAATCTGCGATCAATCAACGACCGACGATTAGTAGTGCCGACTCCTCATGACTCAAGGTCCCTTTCCAGAACCTTCACACTAACCGTCCCTCAGTGGTGGAATGAACTTCCAACCTCAATCCGGACCGCAGAATCTCTCACCATCTTCAAAACACAGCTAAAGACCCACCTCTTCCGTGAACATCTAACTAACCCCTAAAACGCCAACCCCACATTATCCTAAAAAAACCTTACTCTGGGTGTTACACCTCTTCTCAGCGTACTTTGCTTCTTCTGGAACTCAATTAACAGATCTTGTATGATAGCACTAGTTGTATTGTTCTCCGCTTGATATATCGCTTTGCTTGTATTTCCTCATTTGTAAGTCGCTTTGGATAAAAGCGTCCGCTAAATGAATAAACGTAAATGTAAATTTCTATCTGTAACGAAATCTTTAAGAGAAAGTGAGGGGATGAGAGCGATAAGAGGAGCTGAATTGTTTCAAGGACATTCTACAAATGTAACTGAAAAAGGATTTAAAAAAACAGTGATGACTTGTACTTCTTGAATACATTTTTTAAAAATTGTTATCCTTGGCAACTTGCTGTGGTATAAGAGTAATAAAACATGATGGGGAGTGGTGATTTAAGAAAATAATCAAATAGATCATATTAGTAAAGAATAAGACACGTCAGGATGTGCTGTTAGAGTAAATTATTTAATATATTATTAATCACACCACCCTGTCATTGGTTATTTCCCTATAACAGCATGCCTTGTTGTGTTTTACTCCTTACTTATCGTATATCTACTGTAAATACTTCTTACATTAAATACATTACAAAATAATCCTTATCAAGACACTCACTGCTTGTAACTCATAGCCAGATCTGCAAAATATTTTCTCCTTTTGCGGTAGACGTTGTCCTTAAATCCCTGCAGAACAGAAGGATGACAGTGAGGGGAGGAACACTCTAAAGACCGATGTCTAGTTACTCGTAGTCGTAGTAGGTAGATTTTGATATTAAAGCAGCAGAGGATCGATAAAATACCAACACAAGACAGGAGCTAAAACGTACAGCGCATTTATTCGTTTGTGTTATCGTTTAGCAAATCATGCTTCTGTGTCAACTGATTAACAATGTTTACCGGGTGATCTGCATCCAGATCCGAGCCATACATCAACACACGGTTCGCGCACTTATCCAGGTCAGAGATCTTCCTGGGGAACCAGGGGACATTTTCCATTTCTGTGAAAGAATAATCATTTTCATTTATATTCAGTGTACATGTGTGTAATTGTAAACAGTGTCTGAATGAAGATACTGGTTAAAAAAAAAAAAAAAAAACCTGTGAAAATATGTCTTTACAATTAGCCTATTTATTATATGTATGTTGGAGAAAATGTTAAGACTGATTTGAAGAATAAATCGCTTCATTTGTTCAGTGTCCAAGCGGTTGAGCCATTGGAAATGGTCTGTATTTATTTAGCGCTTTTTTAACCTTAGCGGCTCTACAAAGCGCTTTACACTGGTCCTCATTCGCCCATTCACCCATTCACACACACACTCACACACCAATGGTAGCAGAGCCGCCACGCAAGGCGCTAACTTGCCATTGGGAGCAACTTGGGGTTCAGTGTCTTGCCCAAGGACACTTCGGCATGTGGAGTCACGTGGGCCGGGAATCGAACCGCCAACCCTACGATTAGTGGACAACCCGCTCTACCACCTGAACCACGGCCGCCTGCAATTGGTCTGTATCGTTCTTAGTAATAATTAATCATATATTCAGTCATCAGTTTACACAAAATGATGTAAAATGGTTAGAAATTGTAAAGGGGTCCACATAAGTGTACAGTTCGGTCAGACTGTTTACTGTGCTGTTTGGCGTGCAGCCATGATTTCCGGTTCGTACCGCTCTCTTCCGGTAGGCGGTTGTCGGGTGCGTCCAGCTCGAGCACGTTGACGTGTTTACTCAGCAGCTGGATGACGTCACCGAGCTGCTCACGGTTACTGTCACAATCCACCAAGATCTCAAACTCCGAGTTGCGCCTCTTGGACTTTCGGGATTCGATGTGCACAAGGTTGACGTGGTTTTCCTGTTGAGTAGAAATCAAGATTCAAGAACGTTACTTGAATCTTTCTTTGCACGATGAAATCCTCATGGATGGTGCAGTAAAAAAAATAAATAATAATAATAATAATAATAATAATAATAAAGGACAAATAATGGTAAAAAATAAAAAGGAACAACAATATTTTTTAAGAAAATGTGCAAAATCTTGTGCAGATTCAAACCAGGGAGGAACATAGTATAAAAGTAAGAAATATAAAAGACGATCCGATATAAATAACAGTTGTGGTTTAAAAAAATTTATACAGTAAGCCTAAAAGTACGCTTGGTCATATCTGACAGGATAATTTTTTTAAATAATAAGGGTTGCAAAATGGACTTAAATAAGCATTTGAAGACGATGTTTTAATATTATTATTATTATTATTATTATTATTATTATTATTTTAGGGAAATAATTTAAATAGGCCTACGGATGTCAGATGCTTTTCTTGGTTTGAACTCTATCGTACAGTATGACCTAAGTAAGTATTAAAAACAGCGACGGAATAGGATTACCTGGAACAGTTTCAGTGCTTTGACGAGCCCCCCGACTTCATTCTTCAGTGTGAATACTATAGCTGCACGACCCTTTTCTCCAGACACACTCTTGTTATCTTTGTTTTCATCGATCTTAGAAAAGGTTGATTTGTTCATCTGGAAAAGACACCAAAACAAAACATTGTCTGTCTTTATTTGGTTTTATTCTGTTTTCTATTTTACTTTTATTTACTCTGTTCAGCACTTTGGTCAGCTTCACTGTGTTAAATCTGCTTTATAAATAAAATTTACTTACTTACTTACTTAATAAGTACTTATCTTTCTCTCTCTCTCTCTCTCTCTCTCTCTCTCTCTCTCAACAAGACAAAACGTGAAACCTAAATGATAATCAGTTCTAATAGGTTATTTACTCCACGTAGTTCTCCAATAAAATACTTTCGATAAAATACATAATGTTTTTATTTTCATATATTTACTTTACATTTTGAGTAGTCAGAATTTAGTGTCAGTACTCAGTGTTCAGCACCATTTAATTAATTCATTACATAGCCTAATAAATACTTGTCGTCATCTCTCTCTCTCTCTCTCTCTCTCTCTGTCTCTCTCCCTGTCTGTCTGTCTCTCTCTCCCTATGTCTCTCTCTCTGTGTCTGTCTCTACAAACAAGACAAGGCGTTGCCTAAATGATATTCAGTTTCAATAGGTTTCAATTTTCTGCACCTAGTCTTCCAGTAAAACACTTTCAAGAAAATAAATACCATTTCTTCTTTTTTTTTTTTTTACATTTTGAGTTGTCACACTACAGTATCAGTACTCAGGGTTCAGCACGACGGACAGAGCTCACTCACACGCTGAACAGTCTCCAACATGTTGATTATTTTCCTATTCTTTTAGTTTTATCAAGATATATGGAGATTTCAAAAAAATATATATATTTAAGATGAGACACACAATTCAGAAACACGCAGCTCAGGTACTGACCGCTGTAGAGCGCGCAAGCGCGAGCTGAAGCAGCTGTCTGTGCGCGCGCTGTCCCGTCTGTAGCGTTGAGAGCATGAGGTTCACTTTAACCAGCACGAGTCTCCTTACCTCAATCCCATTTGGAGTGCGAAGAAGGCTATTAATAACATCGGCTTACCTTAATCTTAACACGGATTGTGGTGCAATTAATCACTGTTCTTACGCGCATTGCATTTACGCATGCTCCTTAATAGTCCGGATAAAGTAGATTTGGCTGAGTTGATAGGTTCTGACTTTTTATTTATTTATTTATTTATTTATTTATTTATTTATTTTGTAAGTACCCTCACCTAACAGCCTAAATTGCCTCTCCTTTGTTTTTTTGTTGTTGTTGTTGTTTTTGTCTCTCTAAGTTTATCCCCTGCGCTTTGACACTTCCATGTTCCATGTGAACCACAGGGTCTCATCCTAAAATCTGATCTAGCCCAGTGGTCTCCAGCACTCTTCCTTGAGATCTACCTTCCTACAGGTTTCATCTCCAACCAAAATCTAACGCACCTGTAATTTAGATGATCAAGATCTCCCTAAGGCGATGATGAGATGGTCAGGTGGGCACGATTATGGTTGGAGCTCAAGTCTTCAGGAAGGGAGATCTCCAGGAACAGGGTTGGTGACCACTGGACTATAGCCTAATTACCCCCAAAGTAGGTTAATTCGACATCTCGAGTGAAATGTGATGAGTCGTCAGTGCTGTTTTGTTTCTCAATGCATCGACCTTCTTAAAACCTGACGCACGAGGGGTCTGGCCCCAGTGGCTCGGCTTAACGACTTTATTAAAGCTCGTGTCTGGTTAATAATTCGACCACACACACACACACACACACACCAATGCGTGCGTGAGACATCTCAGGACCTACACATCGACTTGAAACGTAAAAATACTGCTTAAGAATAAAGTAGAGTTGACTTTCACGGTGCGTAAAAACCAACGTTCACAAATTGCATCAGTGCGCACAAACCAACCAAGGCAACTCAAACCCGTGCACAAGTCGGACCGCGGCGGAGTCTCACCTCATTGTTAAGTTGCTTTTCTTCCAAACACAAGCCGAGGTTCATGGAGTCGAATGACCTTCCTCTGCGTGGTCCCTCGCTTCTGCTGGAGTACATAGTGAGTTGGCTTGGACGCGCGCTTTTTATTCGGACCCCTGGGTCAGTGTGTTACTCTGCAGGATGGAGTGATGCAGTGGAGGAGTGAACGATGCTACTTATGGACGCCAGTGAGGAGGGACAGGAGGATGGATGATAATCTTCCCCCGCATAGCGAATGGAAAAACAGCAGCACGCTTCACGTCATGGGCCACAAGACCCACGCCTTTGTGTGTTTGTGTGTGTGTGTTTGTGTGTGTGTGTTTGTGTGTGTGTGTGTGCATTTTTAATTTTCTCTTCATACACAAAATGCGTAGTGTAAACGCAGAGGATTTCGTCACCAAATGAGTAATGAGCCACATCAAGAAACAAACAAACAAACAACAACAACAATACAGTCACGAGGACAGGCTATAGAAAATTGCCATAATAGTCAAAACCCTCATATATTCTCTGAATGCATCCTGTGTGACTATAAAAACAAGACCATACAAGTCCTTTATCTGTTTAAAGAGAAATTTGTGTCCTGCTCCATAAAGGTGCAATAGTCAATATTTGTCATTTCTGACTAGTATAAGCAATGGAGACAATTATGGACAGTAGAAATTATTTTTTAAATAATAATAATAATAATAATAATAATAATAATAATAATAGTTTAAGCCATTTTCACAGAAAAGGTTGTACTACAAAGCCGGGGGAGGGTGCAGTTTGGTAACCTGCCTTCCGGTCCGGAATGGTTGTTTGTATGTGCATCCTCTTTACATCCTCTTCAATCATTGTGAGGAGAACTTTGTTAAGAGCAGGTGTATAGCCTGCTGTATGTCATGAGGTGTAACTTGGCTTTAAAGCAGTTGGATGTCCGAGTTCATTTGAAAGTGATGACATGTTCAACATAGGTGAAATACAGTGGGGTGGGGGTGGGGCTGGGGCTGGGGGGGGGGGGGGGGGGCTTTGTGTGCATTGGTGGAAATGGGGGCATGCATTATTAAAAAAGAATAATAATTCAAACATCATTCCACTCCACATATTTAACGGTTAGAGCACTAACTTCTGTTTTCCATCCTGACCTATAGTGGTGCTTGAAAGATTGTGATCCCTTTAGAATTTTCTATATATCTGCATGAATCAGATTTTCACACAAGTCCTAAAAGTAGACCATTTCCTCAGAAATCTCCTTTGCTCGTGCCATGATACACTTCCACAAACATGTGTTGTGAAGATCAGACTTTGACAGATCCCTGTTCTTTAAATAAAACAGGACGCTCACTCACTCACACCTGATTGTCATCCCATTGATTAAAAACACCAGACTCTAATTTCACCTTCAAATTAAACTGATAATCCTAGAGGTTCACCTACTGTTACCACTCACAGGTATGTAATAATGGATCAATAAATTTTCCTCAATAACTAAATCACCAAATATAATATTTGTGTCTCATTTGTTTAATTAGGTTCTCTTTATCTACTTTTAGGACTTGTGTGAAAATCTGATGTTGTCTGAGGTCATATTGATTTACATTTACGTTTATTCATTTAGCGGACGCTTTTATCCAAAGCGACTTACAAATGAGAAAATATAAGCAAAGCGATATATCAAGCAGAGAACAATACAAGTAGTGCTACCATACAAGATCTATTAATTGAGTTCCAGAAGAAGCAAAGTGCCAGAGTAAATTTTTATTTATTTATTTATTTATTTATTTTATGGGTTAGTTAGCTGTTCACGGAAGAGGTGGGTCTTTAGCTGTGTTTTGAAGATAGTGACAGATTCTGCGGTCCGGATTGAGGTTGGAAGTTCATTCCACCACTGAGGGACGGTTAGTGTGAAGGTTCTGGAAAGGGAGCTTGAGCCACGCTGAGTCGGCACTACTAAGCGTCGGTCATTACTCGATCACAGGTTGCGTGAGGGAACGTAAGCCTTCAGGAGAGTTGAGGTAGGAGGGTGCTGATCCAGACAAGGTCTTGTAGGTGAGCATCAAGGCCTTGAATTTGATGCGGGCGGCTACAGGAAGCCAGTGGAGGGAGATGAAGAGGGGTGTGACATGGGTTCTCTTGGGCTGGTTGAAGACGAGGCGTGCTGCTGCATTCTGAATCATTTGAAGGAGTTTGATGGAGCTGGCCAGGAGGCCCGAGAGTAGTGAGTTGCGGTAGTCCAGTTTTGAGATAACAAGAGCCTGGACTAGTATCTGTGTAGCCTGTTCGGTGAGGTAGGGTCTGATTTTCTTGATGTTGTACAGGATGAACCTACAGGACCGTGCATTGTTGAGATGTGGTCTGTACAACTGCATGGTCCTGGAGGTTTTTTATGGAGGTATCTGCTTTTTATGCAGATACATAGAAAATTCTAAAGAGTTCACAAACATTCAAGCACCACTGTACACAATTATTCCATAGGTACGGTAGGTTCATATTCATTTGTTTTGCAATGGTACATGTACGCTTATCCTACACCGGGAGCCTATCCCAGGGAACTCGGGCCACAGGGCGGGGGACACCCTGGACGGCTGGGCACAATCGCATACACACTCACACACCCATTCGCACACTACGCACAATTTAGAGATGCCAGTCAGTCTACAATGCATATTTTTTCCTACATATCAGAAATGTAACATTCAGTTTTAATATCACAGATACTGTACGTTTGACCATAATACTGTACATTTATGCATCTCTTGAAAAGAACAGTATTTCAAAATGTCCTTTGCTCATGTAAAGTGTCGTATAAAGAGCATTAAAATAAAAGATCTGATGGGGTAAAAGTGTGGTACAGGACAGTCAGTGTGACCCATTTGATCCAGACACTCTGATGCACCGTGCAAATGTGGGGCAGTAATTTTTCAGACGTGATGCACATGTAGGGTAAAAGGCTAAGAGGATTATGTCTCGTCTTCACTGTACCTTTGTGGCCACAGCTCCCCAAGGCTTCATGTCTAACATAGTGACACATATCACATAGATGCTTCGTTTCAGTAAGATGAACTACAATAAAGAGTGTTCAGAAATCATGATCTCTCTTTCCCTTGCAAAGTCCTTTATAGCAGATGGATTTTTTTGTTCATGTTCAGATTTAATGGTGGGATGTTTCTCAAGGAGCTAGGATCAGAGCGATGCTGTCAAGCTTCTATAGCATGTAGAGAGAGAGAAAGAGAGAGAGAGAGAGGTAGTCAAGAGCACTTCCTCATACAGAGGAAGGGGAAGAAACACTCTATTGGAAATAACAGTGTAAAAACCCGAAAGCGTGATTATAGCCTAGTCGGGATTTTCCATTCATTTTCCTCTTCACTGATGTTAGAGTCATCGGTATATATCGTCAGGTCAAAATCAATCATAATGATTGAAAAAAAAAATCATCGGAATGACAAAATTATACTCATCAATTGAAGGACCATGTAAACTGTGCATTTTAGATGTCATAATTGTCCAATGAAAAACATGTATCTCCAAAAAAAAAAAGAAAAAAAAAAGGCTTGACCATGAAAAACTCTTTCTCATGGGTATCATACAAAATAAGTACAAAATAATAACATTTAGACATATTTCAGTCAGTAAACTATGAATGGAGATTAACAGAGACTGGGATTACTATTTATTTATTTATTTTTATTAAAACCACCATCTGCATATACACTGAGATTTTAACTGCCGCATTTATCCTAATATTTATCAAGTGTATTGTCAAATGCATGAGTTGGCACTGTAAATCCCAAAGTTCTACCTTGATGAAAACACAATTTGGTTACTAGGAAAATATTTTCTTTAAAAAAATAAAAAAATAAAAAAATAAAAAAGCAATATCCTTCACATAACTGGCAGTTGACAAAATTGTCCCACATGTCAGCCTGTCTAAATGTGCACCAATTGTTCACTATCAGTTTTGTTAAACATGATTGGGACATTAACCCACGACTGTGTATACTGGTATATTTGCTTAATTTATTAAGGACTTAATTTTCCTTCAACACACAGATCCATCATCGTGAGCAAATAACACACTCACACAGAGCGTTAGTGATTAATATATCTGATAACTTGAAACACATATCAGCAAACAAACCTGAGCTGTATAATGAGACTCTGAAATAGCATTTATGGGCAAACACAGGGGTTTTCATCCGGTGGGGCGTGGCATTGGGGTTAGGATATAAAATATACCAAACCTATAAAAATACAAATCATGTTAAATATTAGACCATACATTTACATTATGAATCTTATCTTTTTTTTCCCAGTAAAGATATTGACTAATATTTAACATGAATTGTATTTTATAGGCTGTGTGGTAATTTTATAATCCTTTTGGGGCTTTTTTTTTTTTTTTTTTTAAATATAATAATTACAAATTTATGATTACATTACAACTGATGTTATCAGTGACCATCTAGGGTGTATTCCTGCCAGTGATCCTGGGATAAACTCCAGATCTACTGCTGCCCTGACCAGGATAAAGCAGTTACTGAATGTGAGTGAGTGAGTGAGTGAGTGAGTGATCATATTATCAGTCAGTCCACAGCTAAAGTAAATACTTAGATACAATGGTGCTTGAAATTTTGTGAACCCTTTAGAATTTTCTAGATATTTGCATAAATATGACCTAAAACATCATCAGATTTGCCCACAAGTCCTAAAAGCAGACAAACAGAACCGAGTTAAACAAATGAGACAAAAATATTATAACCGGTTATTTATTTATGAATGCCGATATATAGAAAATTCTGGGGTGCAGAAACTTTCAAGCCCCACTGCATTTCATTCAATCATTCACTGTCCTTTGGTAAGTGTTTTATCACTCTTGTAGACTGGATCTGATGTGCTACTCATGATAAAAACCTGCATATCTGGTGCATTAATAGTATTATGCTGCATGTGTGCACTTGTTTTACTGGAATTCTGGTTTTGAACACTGAATCTTATCTTACACCAGTTGTCCTGTGTACACAGGTTTTATATTGTTTTGAATGTTGCACTCTGACCATGATAACACAGTATCCCATTCCAGTGTACGGCCAAAAGTATGTGGACATCACATCCATATGTGAGTCTTCACCGAACTGTTACCACAAAGTTGGAAACACCCAATTGTATAGAATCTCTTTGTATGCTGTAGCTTAACAATTCAGAACTTCTAGGCCCAAACCTGTTCCAGCATGATAATGTTCCTGTGCACAAAGCGAGCTCAATGTGATGTGCCAAGGTTGGAGATGAAGAACTCGACTGGCCCCTGACCTCAACCCCACTGAACACCTTTGTGATGAACTGTAACACCGACTGCACTCCAGACCTCCTCACCCCAACATCAGTAACTGATCTCCGTAATAATCTTGTACCTGATTGAACACAAATCCCCACATCCACGCTCCAAAATCTAATGGAAAGCCTTCCTAGAATCGTGGAGGTTATTATAACAGCAAAGTGGAGACTGAATTTGGAACGGTATGTCCAACAAGCACATATTGATGTGATAATCAGGTGTCTTCATACTTTTGGCTATACACGTAGTGTACAGTACATATGAAGAAAATCTAACATTTGATTGGAGGATTCCCAGGAATTTGTAGCTGAATGTCTCATGCATGCCGACTACACCAACTACGTGCCAGACTTCACTAATGCTCTTGTAGCTGAATGGGCAAATCCCCCAAAGCCATGTTCTAAAATCTAATGGAAAGCCTTCCAAGAAGAGTGGAGCTTATTATAACCGCAAAGAGGGACTAAATCTGTACTGAAAAAAACAGATATGGGTGTGATAGTCAGGTGTCCACAAACCTTTGGCCATGTAGTGTATATAAGATAAAAACGATAAAAAGTGCATGACTTAACCTTACGCAGTGTTCCGAAAATAATGTGTGATGTTAATGCACAGTGCTACCGATGTGTATGTTTACAGTGTGCATACTGTCATGGGCAGTGTGTAAACCCTGATAAGACTCACCTGGCGGAAGGCAAACAAACTCGCATCAACATCAGAGAGCTACTGAAGGGTCTGGATTGGGGAGGAAAAGAGGATCAAAGCGCTATCCTCTGGGATCTGGAGAGACAGGATGTACTTTGGTGATGGACCTGATAAACACCAGGCCACATCTACAGGTACAGAGAGTGCTCTGTGTTCTTGTCTTTAATTAGGGATCTCTTAGTGTAAAGGAACAATTATGCTTTATGAACACCATGAGTGTCAATGTAGCTGCCTTTAATCGGCTGAAATGTACAGAGAAGAAATAACAGACAGTTCGTCATAGCTCGTCATCATGAGCAGTCAGTGATGGCATGGAATGCTCTTTCTGGTATCCGAACACTGATAATTAGGTTAAGATGCTGCTAGCCATTACATGCTGTGTGAGAATTAGAAATGTCATGTCATCTGACGCCTTTGTGTGTTTAGGTATAGGATTCGTACACCACTTGGTGTATGACAATTGGTCTCAAATTCATTTCTGATTACCGATATTTCAGTGCTGCTGGACCTGGAAATATCAATTCATATTTCAATTCTGGATATGAAGGATTTAAATATGAAGCCATCGATCCTGCAGTACACACGCAGTACTTGAGCCGTAATAGCAATAAACTAAAGTAAAATAATTTATTAGACGTATTAGCTCGGGCTTATTTCTCGCCCTCCCCTTTTTCTCTTCGCACAAAAGGAGCTCAGTGTTAATTAAAGACAGGGTAGGCTGACATTATGCAGCTTCTAGCCCTTTGTGCTGAAGAGGCTCTCTCCTGCTGTAGAGAAAGCGCCGTGTTATTGTCAGCTCAACGGTGCCCACTCATCTCATTACAGACTCACCTCATTACACAGGCTCATTTGGCAGACAACCAGTAAAAGACACAACAAAGCTCGATTCATCGGTGATCAACCCTAATACTGGGTCCAGCTTTAGGTAGCAGTCCTTGAAGCAAATCGCCAAATCTCATGATTCCAGCCAATTTAAGGGATACCTTTTGAAGATTATAACTGCGAATCGGAGTCATTTGAAAACCTACAGTTTAACCTGCAGCCTGGATGAAAAGCCAGCAAACTGCCCAAAGTTAGACCAAGATTATTGAATTATACTGATCAGCCATGACATTGAAACCACCTCCCGCCACCCCCGCCACCAAAACAAGCCCTGACCTGTCGAAGCATGGACTTCACAAGACGCTCGATCGGATTGAGATCTGGGGAATATGGAGGCCAATTCTTTGTCGTGTTCCTCAAAGCGTTCCTGAACAAATTGTGCAGTGTGGCAGGGAGCATTATCCTGCTGAAAGAGGCCACTGCCATTAGGCAATAACTTTGCCATGAAGGGGTGTACTTATAACCCCATACATAACAAACTGCGATGCACTGTGTGTTCTGACACCTTTCTATCAGAGCCAGAATGAACTTTTTCAATAATTTGTGCTACAGTAGCTCTTCTGTGTGATTGGACCAGACAGGCTAGCCTTCACTGCCCTTGTGCATCAATGAGTCTTGGGCGCCCATGACCCTGTCGCCGGTTCATTGATTGTCCTTCGTTGGACCGCTTTTGCTAGGTACTAACCACTGCATATTGGGAACACCCCACAAGACCTGCCGTTTTGAAGATGCTCTGACCCAGACGTCTAGCCATCCCAATTTATCCCTTGTTAAAGTCGCTCAGATCCTTATGGTTGCCCATTTTTCCTGCTTCCAACACATCGAGAATTGACCGTTCACTTGCTGCTTAATATATTTCACTCTTTGACCGGTGCCACTGAAATGAGATACTCAATGTTATTCACGTCACCTGTCTGTGGTTTTATTGAATAATTGTAATTGAATACAATTCCACATTATGTAACATCTAGACAACTATATGTCCACATTAGGGTGTCATTATATGTATATGATGTCTGTGCATTCGACAAAAACGTGACTCAGAAAAACCAAAGAAAATGCTCGCTCAACTCGGTAGGTATACAAGGGTATCAAAAAATTTGAATATGATGGAAAAGTCGATTTTTAATTTCAAAGGCATGATAATTCAGAAACCATACAGAGTCTTCAGAAACGTCATTCATGTACTGTATGTGTGTACAGGCGGCAAAGAAACGACGTCAACCAGACATAACATCTGTCTTGTTTCTGTTCATATTATTCAGAGGATTTAGACATGTGCCTAAGTAAGCGGTAGAAGATGGATGGATGGATGGGTTGTGTGGAGCCTGGAGCCTATCCCAGGGAACTCAGGGCACAAGGTGGGGGTTATCCTGGACAGGGTGCAAACACATCGTGGGGTACAATGGCACACACAAAGGATGATTTAGACATGCCAATCAGCCTACAAAGCTTGTCTTTGGACTGGGGGAGGAAACCAGAGTACCTAGAGAAATCCCCGAAAGCACGTGGAGAACATGCAAACTCCACCACACAGGGCGGAGGCAGGACTCAAACCTCCAACCCCTGACATGTGAGGCAAACGTGCTAACCGCTAAGCAACTGTCATTCATTATGAATCTGATAATTGTAAGCATTTACACATCACTCCGGTATTAGAGGAATAAAAAAAAAAAACACGCTGCTATTGGAAATGAATCAACCTCCGCTTTGTGGCGCAACACAACATCCTGTCATTGATTATTTTTCTATTACAGCATGCCAGCATGTTTTATTCCTTACTTTACATAGCGAAGGAGAGCAGTATGCACAAAAGAAATTTGATCTGCGGGTTTTTTAATTATTCTCCTGAAACAGACTCCGACTAAGTGGGAGGTCAATACAAGTGCATCTACATTTGCAATTTCTTTGCATGCCTAATATGGCCACTAATACCCACACACACACACACACACACACACGTGTCCACAATCTTCATTGTACATGAACTTATTTCCCTTATTACTTTCCATTACACAAGTCAGATATTTAACGAACGATTGCTTAAACACAAAAGAAACAGATGTATCTTCTCTGATGGGATTGTAGTTTGCTACCGAACAACCCAACGAGCATGACAAGAGCTTCCTTTAAATGAAGCTGATCACTCGTATCAATCCTGGAGATATGTCTCAGTGAACTTTCAGTGTTTTATCAAACCACTTGCACTCAATATCAGAAATGTAAGAAGAAATCTAAGCAAGAATCTAATCCTCAAAGAGGACAACAACAAACAAACAAACAAAAAAAACCCGTTAAAAAAAATAAATAAAACACAGACAGGAGCAATCAAAGGTGTGATGGCGTCAGCAGTCTATTCTGGGCCAACAGGAACAGAAGGATTCATGATGGTGACGGCGGCGGGGAAACTTTCATTGTGATACTGTTGACAGGAGATAGAGAAGCGCCGGCTGCAGGAAATGACAAAGCGACTCTGATTAGACGGAGTTACTAACGCTTTAATGAGACAGGTGAAAGGGGGGAGGAGGAGAGATTGGGAAAGGCACGATAAGAGAGTGTACGAGTAAGCAAGGGAGAGAGAGGAATGAATGGAACAGTGTACGTGCCAGGCAACATATATTTGTACACACATATGCCTCTTCAACCGCTTCGTATTGTCGACGCTCATGTATTTTTAATCACTGTATTGTTAGTCTTTTGAAACAGTTCCCAGGTAGACCTGTATGTTCAGGTCTGTTCATTTCAATGAGCTCCAGGGAGCAACCAGAAGAGTGCTACAAAATGTGTGCAAGTTCATGTGTTGCACATTTCTATGATCATGTATTCTTCCAAAAATAAATAAAATCCTTAGTGAAAATCCTTTATTTTTGGGTCTGATGATTGTGCCTCTATTACTTTTCAGATGGAACAATCAACAACAATAATAATAATAAAAAAAATACTCCAAATCCTTAGATTTATTTTATATGATTTATGCTATATGTGGTGTTCTGTTTAACTTGAATCTGTTGTTGTGGACCCTACCCATGAACCATTTCAGCTTAGGAACATCCATCAGCCTTTAATTATCTTTCGTTCCGTCTCTCCGTTCTTTGCTAGGGTTATTTTTTAAATTACATGTCCAGACACTAGTCACTTCTCATCAATCTACAAGCTCAGGAAGCACACATGCACCTCCAAACCTCTCAGGATCTCCAGCAGACATGGGCACCTTCACACTTAATCAACTCGAGCCAAGTAAGCCATGAAACGACGGCCACTCTCTGACCTTTCGGGCCAATTCAAAACCTAAAAATCATGCCTGTTAGATCAGCTTTAATACTAATAATATCAGCACGCAAGCATCATGACCGTGGTTTTGCTCAGATTGAGCCTTTGCTGCACGCATCCGCCAGGTCTTCCTCCTACACTCTGTATTTCCATGATAATTGAGGCGTTTGCTGCTCTGCACATCAATCCCAAGCGTTAATTAAAAAGCTGTTATATTCTTGCTGGCGTCACTGCCTAGATCTTGTGCGCAATGGTTTCCTATGGGGGGGGGGAATGGGGGGGGGGGTGAATGATGTCAAAATGTATATTACTTATTTAAATTTGGTTTTGCTTTGCTTAGATGGCATTCAGGGTGGGCTTCATCCTGTACACGAGACAACTTGAAAGACCAAGCCAATCAGAAAGCAAGTGACCAATTCTCAACTACTTTTCATCTTATGTCACGAAAATACTATTAAACGGAAGGACTGGTCGAATAATGAATGCATCTGCATATAAAATAGTTATAAGAAGAAGCATGATGCATAAAATCATGCAGATACAGCTTAAGAGCTTCAGTTAATGCTCACATCAGACATCAGACTGGGGGAAATATGAGCTCAGTGAATGTTAAAGCCTGGTTTGAGTAATTCAGAAAACACAGAATGGTGCGAAAAACAAAAAACATCCAGCAAGCAGAGGTTTTATGGGAGCAAACGCTTTGTTGATGAAAAAGGTTAAAAGAGAATGGACAGACTGATCCTATAGGAGGACTATAGTAACGCTCTGTACAATAAGCACTCTACAACCATGGTGAGCAGAAAAGCATCTCAGACCGCACAGCATGTCGAACCTTGAGGCAGACGAACTGTTCAATTCAATTCGATTGCAATTTTAACAACGGACGTTGTCAGAAAGGAGCTTTACAGAAATATATAAATTCGGGATATAAATTTTAAATGGATAAATGTATCCCTAACGAGCCAGAGGTGAAGGTGGCAAGGACAAAATCCATGAGACGACATGAGGAAGAAACCTTGAGAGGAACCAGACTCAAAAGGGAGCCCGTCCTCATCTGGGTGACACCGGATAGTGCGATTATGAATAATCCCCTTCTATAACGGTGTACTGCATGGTCAAAAAGTGCAAGTGTATAACCAGGAAATTCATTATAGTTTTCACATGAAGTCTGTTTTGTTGAACTTATCCAGTGTTCCCTGATGGAGACTTGAGTTCAGAACTGTTTCTGGCAACTCAAGTCCTAAATCTATCAAAGCACTTGTAGTCCTAAGCCACCATCCTGGTTTTTATGTTTACGATCTTATGGATTCATGTTTATCGATTCTACTTCTATCAGCCAGGTGGTGTTCTCCCCTCATCTTTAACAGCCAAGTTTACACCAGAAGCTCTTGACCTGAATCTATACATTATACATTGGGCTGCTGCCACATCATCGACTGATTGGATAGTTGCATGACAGCTGTAAAAGTATTTGTAATAAGGTGGATTAAGACTATAAATTTACAAGGTATAATTTTGATGCTCTATCTCCAAGAATAAGCAAGTGGCTATCTTGTCATACATCAAACCTGTAACAGTAATTTTAGAAACATTATTTTATTAAATAGGCTGACTGTCACAACAATGCGCACACACAAAAGACAATATAAACACAACAATTTCAGCATCTGAGAGTCAAATATTTGTTTCAGTCCATAACAAAACTGGACACCATATCTAAGAGTCCAGTTCTGTGCTGTAAGTTTAAAAGATGAAAAAATGTGCACGAGAGGATCTTCCTTCACCACAAACAGCTCCAACAGGCTCCCTGGCTCTCTTTATATATAAGGATCGAATCGGCATGTCTAATCCAAAATGGTGTAGTTTATGTTGGCTCTGGTTTAGGCTCGTTTGAGTCTGATGTGATGGAACACTCCTTCTTTATAACGTCTGCTAGTTTAGGCTCCACCTTGGTCAGTGTGGAAATGAAGCAGAGCACCTGCGCATAGAGAAAGAAAAAACTCTGAGGGAGGGAGGGAAGGATGGGATGGATGGAAGACAGTATGTGTATTAAATAACTCATGGATGGATGGATGAGTGGGAGGGTGGATGAGTGGGTGGATGGATGGATGGGAGGGTGGATGGATGGATGAGTGGGTGGATGGATGGATGGATGGGTGGATGGATGGATGGATGGGTGGATTGATGGATGGGTGGATTGATGGATGGGTGGATTGATGGATGGGAGGGTGGGTGGATGGATGCGTGAGAGGGTGGGTGGATGGATAGATGGATGGGTGGATGGATGGGTGGATGGATGGGTGGATGAAAGGATGAGTGGGAGGGTGGATGAATGGGTGGGTGGATGGGAGGGCGGATGGATGGATGGGTGGATGGATGGATGGATGGATGGATGGACGGACAGACTGGGTGTTGGACTCACAGATGTGTTGTGCTGTGGCAATAGTGTCTTTAACGCAGACACCCAGATCTTCTCGGTAAGCTGATCCATTTTCAGCAACTCTGACACAACTTCCTACAAGATCAGAATAAAATTAGCTGTTTACATTAAAAAAAAAACAACAACAACAAAAAAAACTTGTATAGTCAATGGCAAACAAAAATCCAATCCAAAATCCCTTTTAGTCATCTGGTGCAAGTCTATCGAAACACGTAACATAATCTTTCTGGTCCAACGACCCGTCACTTTAATGGGTCTAAATGCAAGCAATTTATAACACATTAAAAAAATAATTTCTAATTAAATATAAAGACAAAACTACATGTCCTAAGAGTTTATTTTAGAAAAAGAAAACGTATCAAATAGCAGCCTAGAGCATATAGTGCTTAAAATACCCAGTGTACGTCCTTATAGTGTGTGTATATGTGTATATATATATATGTGTGTGTGTGTGTGTGTGTGTGTGTGGGTGTGTATGTATATTATATATATATAAAAAAATATCTACTGAGATATTAAAGTGTTTTATTTTGAGGATGTTGGGTAGCCTACGAAACGTAAAATGTAGCCAAGATCAGCAAGAGCACTCCAGATAAATAAACGAAAGCAAATCGGACAAGTTTATGATAAAATGATCAGACTCCTTGTGGTTTCTATTTGTTCAAGAATTCAAATATCTACACCTTCTGTGGTTTGCGTGATAGATACTCAGACATGTAGCTCTAATGCTAATGATCATTCTGTCCATAAAAGGTATAAAATTACAGGCTAAACATTTAAATTCATTTAAACACTAAATGTTTTCAATAATTATTTGTTGAGAATAACCAAGCAAGAATGTTAGTGATATGAGGTCTGTAACCTATCCATACATTCTGTACATCTCACCATGGGCACATCTGTGAGCAGAGTAGAAAGCAACTCCGCTGCTATCTCAGCCAACACCTGGAGCTGTACGTCTCTTTCCCCGTCCGTCTTTCCGTCTGTTGGTCCGTTTCCCGACTCGTGATGACTCTCCTCCCCAAGCTGATTTTCATGATCAAAGTACAGGATGCGAAGAAGACTAGCCACCAACGCTGAACCTAAACACATTGGTGATATTAAAAGAGTGTGACACGTCTGGGGGGGGAGGGGGGGGTCTATTGAATGCGTGTGTCCTCACTGATGTTTGTCTGAAGGTTGGCGTATAAGGCAGAGAGCAGAGCGAGGGCAGGGGCCAGGAGTGCCTTCTGCTCCTGCAGGATGAGAGGAGGGTCGTCCGGCTGACACAGATCCTCACACACCACTTCACACACCACCTTCCATACTGAGACACCACACCCTCCATCAGAAACTGCACGTACATGCATAGTGAAAGAGGAGAGAGAGAGAGAGAGAGAGAGAGAGAGAGAGAGAGAGAGAGAGAGAGAGATATTAATCAGCTCTGTATTAAAGTTATATTTGGCAGAAACTCATCTACAATAAAACTGAATTGTCTTCAGGAGTACTGCTGTGTGTCAGTTGTCTAAAGTATAAAAATATAGATTTCCTATAGACAGATACTCCTGCATGAACTTGAAGAGTTAGTCTTGTTGCATCGTTTTGTCCTGTTGTCTGAATGTTTAGGGTTACAATGGTATACGATTTTCACGGTACAATGAGAACGCTCTCAGAAAATATCACGGTTTCATGGTATACGGCATTACCTTATTATTATTAATTATTATTATTATGTCACATGACCCTTAATGGAGTGAAAACAGAAGGTTTTGGTTGAACAAACACTATTAACTTGATTAAACACTATGCAACTTGAAACCAGTTTTGTATGTGTGTAAGGAACAGGACCTTAAAAAATCTCTCTCTCTAGCTCACTGTTTGCGATGAACAAATCAAACAAAAAGCAATTGAAATAGTTCAACACAACGAATGCTTCAAGTGGTTTCCCCAAATTCAACTGAAAATGCAACTTATAATGATTTCTCCAGTCTCAAAATTATTCAACCCCTTCATGGCAAGCATCTTTAGTACTTAGTAGAGAACCCATCCATCCATCCGTCCATCTTCTATACCGCTTATCCTTCCTTCAGCGTCACGGGGAAACCTGGAGCCTATCCCAGGGAGCATGGGGCACAAGGAGGGTTTACACCCTGGACAGGGTGCCAATCCATCACAGGGCACAATCACATACACACACCCATTCATACACTACAGACACCTTGGATATGCCAATCAGCCTACCATGCATGTCTTTGGACTGGGGGAGGAAACCAGAGATAGTATAGCACCATTTTGCTGTTATGACCTGCTGCAAACGAGATGCAGCGCTTCTGGCAGCGTTCCTGAAGAATCTTAGCTGATTACTCATGAGCAGTGGCCTCCAGTTCAGTAATATTCTCGGGTTTGCATGCTGTAACCGCCTTCTTCAAATCCCACCAGAGATCTTCTGAGGTATGCTTGGGATCATTGTCCTGTTGGAAGGTCCAATGACGCCCAAGCTTCAGCTTCCTCACAGACAGCATGACGTTTTCTCCTAGGATTTCCTGATACTCCAATGAATCCATCTTATCTTCCACACGCTGCAGGTTTCCGGTGCCAGAGGATGCAAAGCAGCCCCAGAGCATCACCGAGCCACCACCATGCTCTTTCTTCATTCTTCTTCCTCCAGACATACCGCTGATCCATCGTGCAGAAAAGCTTTGTTTCATTGCTCCATAGAACAGAATCCCAAAACTTCTGTGGCTTATTTATATGATTTTGAGCAACTTTTCTTGTGCTTTTAGGTCAGTAGTGGTGTATGTCTACAGAAGAATGAAAACCACAGGCATAGTTTATTGACTCTGGGAGGTGTAGTGTTACCGAAATATATGTTTTAGCTGACAACAGGAACTGTTCAGCCTGTTCAGTTTGAATCCTAAATTTGCCTTAGGGTAAATTTAAACACGAAGTGTAATCAATGTAATCAGTAATACAATCAGTAAGAAGATTACAGACAAGTAGCCTTAAGGGTGATTGCTTAGGCCTCTGCCGATTGGCCCAACAAAAAAGCTTACACGCTCACGTATTGTAGTTTGTGTCTGTTTGTGGTTTATATAAATAAGGATATATACACATAACAGCAGCCGATAGGCCAAGCTGCACAGCCCAGCAACGGTTCTGCAGAAATCTTTCTATTCAACGAGTTAATCTTAGCTCTCGTCACTGTGAAGTTAGCAAATTAATGCTACAGGAGCTAAAACGTCAGAGTGTTAGACAAAATGTACAATGTCATGCAGTGAATAAATGAGCTTATTTTCAATTCAGTAGCGTCACCTAGGTAAATGACGATCAGTCGAAATATCTTAGATTGTTATCTTGGCTCTGACTGGTCTACAGAAATAAAACACAGTCTATGGATTAGTAAAATAATGTCCACGATCTGCTGCTGTACAGCTTTTGTATGAGAGGAGCGGTTACATGATACATCATTCATGATTCATGTGGATGGCCTATTCAACTTGCAGAACTGTCACCACTGTAATATGCTTCGAGTGTTCGTTAAGTAGGGATTGGACAGCATGAAGAAGGAACTAATTCCATATTCCCTCTACACTATAAATGCTGTCCTTTTTTTGTACATATAAAGACTATTGGTTGACCGATTTTGCGGATTAATTCGGCACTGAAAAACGAATGCTGGAACTATCTGTTATCGGCAAAAATCCACACCGGTAGTCTTTCCCGGGTTGCATCCGGTGTTTGAATCCGCTGTTGTTATACACTACGATAGAGGCCTCTAGAGGTGAAATAAAAACCATCACTGACAAAATTTTGTTGTTATTTGAAGGGCTTTTTGATTCATTTTAGATGTCTCGGTCACTTTTTCGTTCACTTTGGATGTATATCTTTTATTTACTTTACTATTTACTCATAGTTAATAAATATGAATATTTATTTCATTTAAAAACATACAGTACATTTTCCCGGTACAGTCAGTACTGTTTATTTTTGTAATAAAGTTCAGCAATATTTTACTTTGCATGTGATGATTTCATTCAGTATCAATCGGTTGATCAAGCGGTTATCGGCACGAACTGCCCAACTTCGTTAACACTAAAATCCGCTATCAATCGACCTCTAATAAAGACATCGTGGACGTCACTGTTTGTTCCACGAGTTCGATTTTTGTGCTTCATTCAGCAGCCCAGGCTTTTACCATTCACTGGTAACCAAAACTAGGATGATAGAACCGACAAACCTTTTGCTGTGAAGCCTTCCCATTGACTACTGTAAATATAATGAAGGTAATAAATAAAGAGTCACATATGATGACACTTGCACCGGATCATCTGTACATATACAGTGGTATTTACACCATGAAGTCAAATCGAGTCTCACCGAGATTCTGCAGCCCTTCATCTACCGTAGTTAAGAGCTGAAGAGCATGCAGATACGCTTCAAGGGCCTTTGGACTCTCCTTCCTGAAAAACACACACACGTGTAAGTAATATCCTTCACATTCTACAATTTTATCTTTGGATGTCAAATTTCAAGTGAAAATTAAATAACTCCTGTAATATTCAAGCTTGGTCATGTCCAGCAAAGGGATTATCCACTTGACGTCGAAGGAAATAAAAATTTATTAACAAAATATGTTTTGTCTTTTTAGGTTTTACGTATCGATTAACACGATTAATTAGTGTCCAACCGAAGCTGTACAGCGGCCTCCAGTAATGCAGAAGCGACGTCCTGGTGTGTGTCCTTGTCCTGGTCACTCTCGCTAGATGGTCCAGACAGCCAGCTCTTCATCAGCTCCTCGTCCTCATCAAACAGCTTATCAACAAGCTCTCCTACCTTTATCAATAATTCCACTAATAAAAAAGAAAGAGAGAGAGAGAAAGAGAAACCACACAGAGGCACACACATACAAATATAACAAGATTAAACAAGATGAAAAATGTATTTAAACTTGTGTTTGACCAAGAAGACAACAATAGTTAGATCTCTTCTAGATGATTACCGTTAGTGGAACTGCGCATTATGAAGCAAAGGCTGTTGCACGTGGCCGTCTGCTGCTGTATCCTCTCCAGCCACAAGGGAGCGACATCAGCTTGAGAGACACAGGTCAGGAGAAGCCTGAAAAATAATACGAACTAAGGACAGTGGAAACCTGTGCACAAGGTGAAAATAAATGATGGTAGAACTACAAACTGGTACATGTACTAACCCAACAGGTCACACATATTTTTACATGAACTGGCTGGATAAATGTTAGAGGACAGTATGGCTACAGTCATATTACAAGCTTGTTGCCTTGACCGTTCAACATTGATGTTTGGAGCCACACATTCATTATAGTGAACAGACCTCGGCTATTAAATGATTTACATGACCATATTTTCAAAATCTAAATCCAATAAATCCCCAATCAAACTGCATGATTCTGTAACGTGCGTCCTCTTTGTGGTTAAATGACCTGCATGTATCGGGTATGTAACCAGCCAGGAAAGTGTCGCGAATCTGATTTCAAAATTTCACATTTTCAGTGTCATGTTTAAGTTAAAAAAAAACAGAACAAACAACAAAACAAAAAGAAAAGTAGGCACTCCTTGTAACACAGCCTGAGCTACATTAGTTACATTAACATTAGGTCTGTCAGAATTAGAGCTTTCTGAGGATTATATTGATAATAAATGAATGCATCAATTTTCTAACTTTCAATTAAACATAATTTTTTTAAAACATAATCAGTCCGTATGAGATTTTGTGTTTGTTTGTTTTTTTTGCTGAAAACTACTTGAACTGGTGAAATAGCAACTGTACAAAATTGTTTTGACGGTCTTTCGCAGTGATGAAAAGAGGCCTTTTAGCTGTAGTTATGGCGATGTACGTGAAACGAAGAGCGATTTGGCTGAATGTGCATTGCGATGATGTCATGTGAAGCGTCTCGGCCCAAATCTGAGGAATGTCGGCTGTAATTTAGAAAAAAAAAAATTGTACGTTTCGCCGAATATTGTAGACTTTGCTTGATTTTGGGTTAATTTCTGGAAGAACCAGAATATATATAGCAAAAATATTTATTTGCAGCATTTCATTCCACTAATACCACTTCAGAACGCTTAACTAGACTTCAGTAAATAACAGGTCACTAACTACAATACAACATTACTGACATTTATCAGATCATCTGGCACAGGATTCACCCATTACCAGGTGTTTATGTAAACCAAATGTAACACACTAATTAGCAAAGCGATGGTATTTTGTACTTTATTTTATTTATTTATTTACTGGATCTGCACACGTTTCAGAACTATATATACACACACACACCTTACCCGCATTTCTAACCAGACAAAATCAAAATAAAAGCAAAATAAAAATGCGCTGGTTGTCTCGCTAATTGAAAATATACTTAACTAGTTTGGCTTGCTCTGTGTGTGTGTGTGTGTGTGTGTGGGGTCAGGTGACTCCAAAGCTATGAGACTGACTTAGTTTTCTTTTCCTGGAATCAGTAAATCAACTCTTTTCTGTGAACCGAAAGCAGGATGGCGACTTGACACACATAATATGTATACTGTGTATGCTAAAATAGTTATGTACAAGCTTACGGATTCAAATAGCTTCACTACTTGCTGTCTAACAACGTTTAATGCACAAGCTTCATAACATGAGTTGTACGTTGAAACGAGAAAACATTGTTGCATGATCTAATCATTTACTCGAGATTATGTTCAGTCACTGTTACTGAATTGTGTCCAAAATAGCAAGGGTTAATGTTTTCTGGTAAGGCAAGAAAGAGGAATAAACATGACCATGACCCCCACGTATTGGAACAGCAAGGCCAATTATGTTGTTTTCGCTAGACACTGAATACATCTGAGTATCAAAAGATGAACAAGACGCCAGATCACAATTACAGCTTTCATTTCCTCATATTTACATCTAGATGTGTTAAACAACTTAGATCATTCTGCCTTATGTTTGCACCCGCCCGTAATCAAAAATATTGGAACACACGACTGGATAGGTGTGTGTTTCTGTCCAGGTGTGCCCTGATAAATTGTTTGTTTAAAGAATTAACAGCTCTGAATTTCTACTCTTGGTCTGAGCCCTGGATTTCAGTTCTGAAGACTGTTTGTTGTTCGAAAGGATAAACCAACATGAAGACCAGCGAGCTGTCTACGGGGAAAAAAAAGGATAAGCTAGTACACAGCTCAATACACAATGGTTAATACACAAGAATTAACCAGGGACATCAGGCTTCCACTGCTTTTCTCATTCTGACAAATGATTGAGTACAAATTGAAATATTCCTCATAGAAGTTTTTATTTTTATTTTTATAAAAGACAGGAGGGTTTCTCTGTTGTAATGCGCTCCGCCATTTCAAATCAAATGCATTTCTGGTCCAAATGTAATGACGTATCATGCCACCGCATGCTTCGTATCACAGTCTAACTAACTGATTGTAAAATTAAATGAAACCATTACAGCTATATCAGGTACAACCTACCTGTTATAATCGAGTCTTTAGCGAGTTTCTCACCTGCATGTCTCTAACAATGTGGGAGGATCACTGTCACCCAAAAGTAAGAGCAGCACAGCACTGGGGGGATAGATAGATAGATAGATAGATAAATAAATAAATATGTATATATAAAAAAAACTATCATTGAATCTTCACACTTTGGAGCTAGTATAAATGTTCAGTGTTTAAATGTATGGGTTTGAAGACTAAAAATGAAACTACTTGCTCGTACATAAGGAAGTTTACATACCCTAGTCCGTCATTCTGGCTAATGAACTCACACGTATCAGGGAAACAGGCCATATTTCCCAAAATTCCTACACAGATTTCCTGTAACAGAGGGTGTGGTTTTATCTGACAAACTATGGATAAATAAAACAAGCACATATTATACTGACTCCACTTCTGCTCTTTTTCTCTCTCCTCTTCTGATATCATTATAATATATTGTATACTAACATTATATTTTATGGAATATTGTGTAGGATTAGGCTTTTTTTTTTTTTTTAATTTATTGCTGGCTCATACAGTGACAGCAATGTACATGATACTAAGCTGGCTGCTTTATTAATATGTGTCTGAATTACTCCATATGAGAAATGGCATGTTTCTTTTAGTTTCACCTTCCCATGTTCAGGAAACCTGTGACGTTAGACTCTCTGCCATGTCACAGTTTACACAGGACAAGCTTGTAAAACGTGAGTGCAACTCTTATGTCGCAGAGCTCCAGCAACAAAGCAGTCAGTTAACTTAAAAATAAATAAATAATAATAATAATAATAATAATAAAATAATTTAAAAACATAGAGAAAGTGTATATAATGGAGAAAGTGTATACAATAAATACGCTATATTACTAATATAACGAGATCTGGAAGGAATAGCAACTGTAAACCTTAGGTGAAGTGTCGAGTCTGTATATTGCAGTAGGTGGAGTTTAGATGCCTGGCAATTTATTTGACTATAAAATGGTGCTTGAAAGTTTGTGAACCCTTTTTGACGTTCTATATCTCTGCATAAATATGACCTCAAGCATCGTCAGATTTTTTACAAAAGTCCTAAAAGTACTCAATTTAAAAAATGAGACACAAATATTATACTTAGTCACTTATTTATTGAGGAAAATCATCCAATATTACATATCTGTGACTGACAAAAAGTATGTCGATCAGTAGTGCACATCGGCTTGGAGGAGTTTTAGCCCGTTCCTCAGTACTGAACAGCTTCAACTCTGGGATGTTGGTGGGTTTCCTCACATGAACTACTTGCTTCAGGTTCTTCCACAATATTTCTATCGGATTAAGGTCAGGACTTTGACTCGGCCGTTCCAAAACATGAACTTTTCCTTAATAAATAAATGACCAAGTATATTAATTGTGTCTCATTTGTTTAATTGGGTTCTCTTTACCTACTTTTAGGACTTGTGTGAAAATCTGATGACGTTTTAAGTCATATTTAGGCAGATATATAGACAATTCTAAAGGTTTCACAAACTTTCAAGCACCCCTGTATGACTAACAGCACTAACAACTATTTCCTTAGTGCTCCTAGCACTCCAATCAAAATTTCGTGTTCCTCTTCTGTGTTTGTAAAAACACAACGGTAAATAACGACAGTCAAAATTTCTTTAAATACGAGAATATAATTAAGAACAATGGTCTTTTTCAAGCACGAGTTTTCAAAGCTAAACCAGGTTACGGACATCATTATCTCTAGATGAAGTGGCTGTATGTATTTTACAATGTGTACACACGGTGATGATGTACTTACAGTAAGGCGTGGATTACGTGACTTAGCAATTACTCCCAGCAGGATGTCTGGAGTTTTGAACTCCTGTAGAAAACCAGCCACGTCCTGAAGACAACAAAGACAGTGAACATCGTTGACAAGAACACAAACGAAACCCGAAATAACATCAGCGGATTAGTAAAGTGAGACCGAATTTGAAATTGTAACAAGTTGCTGCTCGTGATATAACTTAGAACAATGGCGTCTAGTGGGTTTTATTGTTATTCCGCCATATAACTTATATACACTGGTATGAAATGATTCTGGAGAACCATGGCGTGAGACGAGTGCTAATTATAGAACAAATACACAGGGCAGTGCACGCTTACCCAATTATCTTAGGAAGATTGTCCTGGTAGCAGCAGGATGGAGATAAAAAACTGGTCCTCATGTGCGTAACACATGCTTTTATCAGCTGACATACTGGTCACAGATATAACCCATGCACATAACATCTTGTCCTTGGCCAATACCATCCCCTACCCAGCCTACTGACTGTGTTCAGATGATGTGTGTACGTAGAATACTCGTAAAAATTGTCCACAGTTCAAATACTGAATATATAGTGCCTTGCAAAAGTATTCACCCTCCTAGGCGTTTTTCCTATTTTATTGCATTACAGCATGTAATTAAAATGGATTTTTATTTGGATTTCATGTAACGGGCATATGCAAAATGGTCCAAATTGGTGACATGAAATGGAAAAAAAAAACAACAACATAGCTTTAAAAAATGCTTTAAAAAAAATTAAAATTAAAAACGGAAAAGTGGCGTGTGCATATGTATTCACCCCTTTTGCTATGAAGCCCCTAAATAAGATCTGGTGCAACCGATTACCTTCAGAAGTCACATAATTAATTCAATAAAGTCCACGTGTGTGCAATCTGTGTCACGTGATCGCCTGTTCTGAAAGGCCCCAGAGTCTGTAACACCACTGAGCAAGGGGCACCATCAAGCAAGCAGCACCATGAAGACCAAAGAGTTCTCCAAACAGGTCAGGGACAAAGTTGTGGAGAAGTACAGATCAGGGTTGGGTTATAAAAAACGTTATATCAGAAACTTTGAATATCTCATAGAGCACCATTAAATTCATTATTAAAAAATGGAAAGAATATGGGACCACAATAAACCGACCAAGAGAGGACCATCCACCAAAACTCATGGACTAGGCAAGGAGGGCATTAATCAAAGAGGCAACAAAGAGACCAAATACAACCCTGGAGGAGCTGCGAAGCTCCACAGTGGAGATTGGAGTATCTGTCCATAGGACCACTTTAAGCCATACGGAAAAGCTTAGCTTTACGGAAGAGTGGCTAGAAAAATAACACTGCTTATATGTTTGCTGTTCACCAAAAGGCATGTGGGAGACTCCCCAAACATATGGAAGAAGGTACTATGGTCAGATGAGACTAAAATTGAGCTTTTTGGCCATCAAGGAAAACGCTATGTCTGGTGCAATCCCAACACCTATCATCACCCAGGGGACACCATCCCCCATGCTGTGGGGATGTTTTTCATTGGGAAATTGGTCAGAATCAAAGGAATGATGGATGGCGCTAAACACTGGGAAATTCTTGAGGGAAACCTGTTTCAGTCTTAAAGAGATTTGAGACTGCGACAGAAGTTCACGTTCCAGCAGGACAACGACCCTAAGCATACTGCTAAAGCAACACGCAAGTGGTTTATGGTTAAAGATTTTAATGTTTTGGAGTGGCCTAGTCAAAGCCCGGACCTCAATCCAGTTGAGAATCTGTGGTATGACTTAAAGCTTGCTGTACACCGGCGGAACGCATCCAAAAAAATACAAATACATCCATACAAACCTGCAAAAAACCCATCTTAATTCCAGGTTGTAAGGCAACAAAATAGGAAACATGCCAAGAGGGGTGAATACTTTCGCAAGGCACTGTATACAGTACATGATGTTAATTGTGATAAGGTTTACCTTATTCATGGCCATATCCCAAACTTTACACAGCTCCTCCTCAAGCTCATCAGACAGTTCTATCAGACCTTCTCCCTCTTCCGATTCTTGTTCGGTCACCATCTACATGAAGAAGAAGAAGAAGAAGAAAAAAGTATTCCTAAACCATTCTGCTATTAGATCACTAATAATTTCTTATACATGTGCCCTGAAAGTTCAATGAATACCTGTATAAGGCGAGTTAAGGTGCTAAAGAGCCAATGCTTGCTATATACAGTCTCTCCAATAGCATCATCTTCTTCATCAGTCCCATCAGGTCTGTCTGGAGGCGGCGAAGGGTTACGATCCATCTGTGGGGAGTCTTGGGGAGAAGACTGTCATGTTAGTATTCGCCTCTTCAGTGCAGTTCTCGTTACCAACCGAGAATATCGAATACGATAGCAGGTAAAACTGGTACTCTGTAGTGACATGTTTCATCACACACACATTCAGACAATTGTAATTGGAAATGCCAATCAGCCTACACTGCACGTCTTTGGACCGGGGGAAGAAACTAAAGTACATGGAGGTTTGAAACCCCTGAAGCACGGGGAGAACATGCAAACTCCGCCCACACAGGGCAGAGCCGGGAATCAAACCGCAAACTCTGGAGGGGTGAGGCAAACATCCAAACCTCTAAGACAATACTAAAGCAATACTAATCTAAACCAATTGCTTTATAATCCATACAAGCACTCCATACTGGTCCTGGAGAACACCCTGTCCTACATCAACTCAGGTAAAGCTGTTAATGACCTGATTAGCTTTATTAAATCAGGTGTATTGGGAGCAGGAAAAACATGTTTTCTACCTCATGCATTATAACGTCATAACCAACAGGCAGACATTTAGATTACATCCTGTGTTAAACCCACTCACACACACACACACACACACACACACACACACACACACACACACACACACACAGGCAGAGAGCGAGAGAGAGAGACAGACACACGCAAAGACAGAGAGAGAGAGAGAGAGAGAGAGAGAGAGAGAGAGAGAGAGAAAAACACAAACACACACACACAAACACACACACACACACAGACACACACCAAGAGAGAGAGACAGAGACACACAGACACAGACAGACAGAGAAACACAACCAACAAACAGACAGACAGACAGACAGACAGACAGACAGACAGACAGACAGACAGACAGACACACACACACACACACACACACACACACACACACACACACACACAGAGAGAGAGAGAGAGAGAGACAGACAGATATGTTTATCTACATTTGTGTAGGCAACAATAAACAAAAACATTACTCAAGTTAGCAGCCACTAATTTATTTTGAGAAAACATTTCAGCGCAAAATATTATGTGTTATTGTTTAGACAGCGCCTCACCCATTAACACGCTTTAATAAAGATTCCAGGCTTTCCAAAAAAACAACAACAACAAAAATACGTGGGTTTAATTCAGACTTCTGGTTTCATCCACATGCATTTCCGCGCCATACTTTCTTCTTCGTGGCTGCTGTTCTTCTGCTTCATGTTCCTCATTGTACTCAATGTTTATCGCCCTCTAGCGCAGGGATGTCTGAACTTCTCATAGTCTTTGTGGCGAGGCGGCGACAACGGAGTCTATTTCTGCGTCTCAATTCGCCTAAAAGTATCCTTGCTGAAAAAAACAACAACAATAGAAACAATCCCAGAAATTCAGCTAATCTTTAAAACATTACCATTATTGGTCTTTTATGGTATCCACTAGACATAACATTTGTTGACACCAAGGCAACAAATCACCATTAGAGACCTACAGAAACCATTACAGTTTCCATTAAAACCAATACAATTCCCATTATAACCATTGTTATAACGGTTATAATGGTATAATAACTATTGTACTCTTTTTTGTGAAGAAAAAGTACATTCTTTTGAATATGTACTTTAGCAAAAGAGTATCGCTGCATCCCAATTGGCCTATTATCCATCCTAAATAGTAAACAAGATTAGAATTAGTGTTTCCCAAATTGTAGTATGTTGAAATGAAGATCTTAAAGGCACCCGGATGGTATCTGTTTAAGTTTAGTGATGGTTTCGACGTAATGATCTATTGCTAGAATTGTAATTTAAGTTATGCTGCAGCATAAGATGTAACACTTTGGGACATGCAGTTATTGGAAAGTAATTATTAACTTCAGGCAGGGTCAGAACTGGGGCCAAATGTTTAGGGATGGCCACATTGTGAAAAATGTGTCGTGGTTAATAGATCACAAAGCTGAACATGCACTACATTAATTGTTAGCCTAATTACTAATCTCCATTATGTTATACTTCCATTCAGCCATAAACGGCTTGTCAGGTGGTGGGGACGGTTGCAGTTGCAGGTAAAGATGTTTATTATAAAACTGGCAATGGGGGTGGGGGGCAAGAAACTGAATGGGATCAAAAACCAGTATATCCAAACACACCAAGAATAAGGTTTGGTAAATCAGGCAAGAATACACTTAGAGTTACTTCAGAACTAACTGAATGTCCAGAGTCTGTATGTAGAAGGTTTGTGGATAATCTGAAGTAGGTGAGTGCAATCAGTAATCAGGTGACCGGGAAGTGACAGTGATTGTGTAAACTGGGGGTGTGTTTCAATCAGCTCCCTAGTTCAGTAGTTCAGGGCACTGATCAGGGAGTCGGCCATTTTAAGTGCAATCTCAATCCTTTCAGTTCACTGAAACGTTTGCTCCTTAAAAAAAAATCCCACAATGCACTGCAAAAACCAGGGAGCATCAACACTCACTATGTTCCCTTACTGGAAATGACGTCATGTTTTCTGAAGTCTCTCAACTCGAAAAAAAAAAATGGAGGATGAACTCTCAGCCAACTTCTTGTTTTAGCTCTCAAATGATTACAGTACTTATGTTATTGATTTTTAACTTTATTTGACATTCTATCTTTACGGTTTGTTTGAGTCTAACGACTTTTAAGTGTTTAATGATTTTTCTTTAAAAAAATCCACTAGATAGCGTATGATCCTGCTTGAAGTACCATGACAGAAATGTGTGTGATTAAGCTAACAAATTTATAGACAGTGTAATTATTCTTATTGGTAAAGTTTTACAACGTGAGTATGTAGTCAAATTGAGTTATCAGTGTCCCGGTGTGTAGTGAGACAGGATCCTTAACAGTGCCCGAACTCATTTACATGATATACTGATTCACTACCTAGGGAGCTAGGAAGCTGACTGAGACAGACCCTGGGTGTTGTAGCATGGGGTGGTCATGCTTCTAGGCCACAAGATGTTCTGGGAATTGGAGTTTGATGCAGACATGACACTGTTTCAACTTGAGTTAGACCATTTAATTTTATTGAGTTAAATATTTTGGTTTACAAGACAGCCTAAGTGCGTGTTGATTTCTGTATTACATTCCATGGTCCTAGGGTTAGGGTTAGGGTTAGGGTGGCCATGCCAGTGGCTTAGTAGTTAGCAGGTTTGCCCCATACCTCTAGGGATGGGGGTTTGAATCCTAACTCCAGTCTGTGTGCATGGAGTTCGCATGCTCCCCTCATGCTTCGGGGGTTTCCTCCTCCAGTCCAAAGACATGTGTTGTTGGCTGATTGACATTTCCAAATTGTCCATAGCGTGTGTGTGGATTGGTACCCTGTCCAGGGTGTCCTTGTGCCCCAACTTCCCTGGGATAGGCTCCCCTGCGACCTAGTGTAGCATAAGAACATACACACACACACACACACACACACACACACACAATAATAATTTGACACATATGAAACACTTTCTCATACAGACATTCTTACTTGTGCGTACATTTGAGTGTGTTTGTGTATGCAAGATGATTTTTCACTGCCCCTGGAGGCATTTCATTGTAACAGGATCAGCAAGGTTTTTTTATTTTTTTTATTTTTTATTTTTTTTAATGCACAGGGCATACTTGTCAGTATATGCAAAATTTTCCCAGATTGCTTACAATCAATACATACAATCACTGTAGAAAAAATGTGCCTACACTAACTCAAATAACCAGAGTAGGACACTGTAGAAAAATAGAAATACTGACACTGTTACCGCTAATCATTGATGAAAGAGAAAATCTCAGTTAAAATAATTCTTTACATCTTTACAGTTTGACAAGAATACGCGCTACAAAAATGACATCCGGACACACTGAAAATGTCCAATTTAGCTTAAATCAGAGTCTGAATGGATCATGCAAACACACTGTCTCACAGTGATGTTTATTTCCATCACCAGACACCACCATATCGTATTGAATCAGCTTATTGATGAGAGAGGTCAGAGGAGGATGGCCAGACTGATTTGAGCTGACAGGAAGGCTACAGCAACTCCGATAACCAAAGACATCGCCTGGTTATTTTCCAGTCTTCAACTGCCCAGTTTGGGTGAGCCCATGTCCACTGTAGCCTTAGATTTCTGTTCTTGGCTGACAGGAGTGAAAATCCAATGTGGTCTTCTGTTGATGTAGCTCCTCCACCTCAAGGTTTGCTATGTTGTGCATTCTGAGATGGTTTTCTACTCACCACAGTTATTCAGAGTGGTTGTTTGAATAAGCGTAGACTTCCTGTTAGCTAGAACCAGTCTAACCATTCTTCTCTGCCCTCTCTAATCAACAAGATGTTTCCACCCACAGAACCGCTGCTCACTGGATGTTTTTTGTTTGTTTGTTTGTTTTCCCACCTTTCTGTGTAAACACTGGAGACATGAAATGCTTGGAAAATCCCAGGAGATCAGTAGTTTCTATAATGTTCAAACCAGCCCATCTGGCACCACTAACCATGGAAAGGTCGGTCACTGAAAACATATTTTTTCCACATTCTAGTGTTTGATGTGAACATTAACTGAAGCTCTTCACCTGTACCTACATGATTTTATGCATTGTGTTGCTGCCACATGATTGGTAACTGCATATACTTATATTAAATTGTATATTGTATAATTGTAAAAGTTTTATGTGCCCTAGTTTTTTTTTTTAGTACAAACTATTTTATGACTTCTACATTATCAAGTCAGTACATAAACATTTTAAATTCCCAAACATTAGTTTTCCAGCACACAATTAACTGTTACAGAAATTTTTTTTGTATGTCATTAAAGAAAGCAGTATATTATATAAGAGGCCACTTTTCAGACACAAAACACAATGAAGGCTGCTGGGTTTTGCTGCAAAAATAAGAAGCGAGTGCGACAGTCAAAGTCTCCAGAAGAACCGTGTCTGCATTTCCCTTCTCATTTCCTACCTGACACTACAATTTTTTTTAAAAAGCAAAGTGTTTCAGACCAAATATTGACTTTGTTTCATTCATTAATGTTTACTGCTCTTTGTAGTATGTTTTTTT
Organism: Ictalurus punctatus; assembly: GCF_001660625.3. Lineage (NCBI taxonomy): Eukaryota > Metazoa > Chordata > Actinopteri > Siluriformes > Ictaluridae > Ictalurus > Ictalurus punctatus. The sequence continues at coordinate 21,727,399 of NC_030429.2, read as the reverse complement.
TAAATGCAGAAAACATTTAATTTCATTATTTTTGAAGGAATAATTGCTCAGAAACATTGCTTTGCATGTGCCTAAGATATTTTCACAGTACTATATATATATAAAATATGCAAGGAGAAATGGTTGCTAACAGGTGATCTATGCAAACATGCAGGTCTATTCAGCATGTCTACAGACTTTTGACGTCTCACAGTATTAATATTATTAGTTTACCTTGTCATTTGCTCTTCTGGGCATCCTCCCTTTGAAAATAGACATCTACAGAACAACTATGGGCTGGGACAGTGTGTGGATGTTTTTCTTGTGTAAATATGAACCTATTGCCCAGGTCAAGAAAGGCGATACCTGTGCTCAGATCAATCTGATATGCAGTGTTTGTCCTTGGAGGTGCATAGAAACAGCAGGGAAGCATGAAACCTATGATCAACATCTTAAAATGGCATAGCGGTAAACAATCCCTCAGATCTTGTAAAAGCTACAATCGGGTAGTGCCCATACACTACAAGTCTCCATACATAGGGGAAATTTATAAAATGTTTTCCAAAATTTGTCATACCTAGCTTACTGTATGTATGTATGTATGTATGTGTGTGTATATACATATATATATATATATATATATATATATATATATATATATATATATATATATATATATATACTGTATAGAGAGAGAGAGCGCGAGAGAGCATTCCCATTTTTTTTACCAAACGTACCTGTGATCTGATTATGTAACACCATTACATTGGATCTGTTACTCCCCAAGCCTGCTTTTGGGCTATATTAAGGGTGTTAAAGTCAGGGACTAGAAGGCCATAAAAATATAGCTTAGTGTTATTGACGATGTTCTGGCTTACAATAACTAAGTCTACAGCCTGTATACGATGCTTTAAATCTTTAGAGGAAGTAACATTAAGGGAGCATGTTTCTGGGTACAGGAATACCGAGGCATCCTACACTATATGTCTAAATGCATTGCATTTTATTCTTCAGTTGTACTGGAGCTGGAGATGAATTTATATTACTCGCCACGTTTTAAGCAAAGCCCTCCTTTATTTCTCATTCTGTCTCATTTATTGTATTTATTATACTATTCATGTAAAGTTACACAACAAAGAGGACACAAGATTATACACAGTAACACACAGTGTGTGTAGAACTTGTACTACAAGGTAATGACTTCTGCTGAATTTTGTGTAATTAGGCAGCTTAGTGTGAGACGCCTGAGGCTATTCTGATGCAAAGTTAACCAGAGGTTCTGCTCATTAACCCATAGCAGTGTGTATTTATGCAAGTAGCTTCAATTCCAGTCAACTCTGGTTAGCATTTGAACTTCCTATTTGGGATGCGTGCGTCAACTTCCTGTGTAAAGTGGCGTCAAGAGAAGTTGTGTAAAGGAACTGAGACAAGGACAGGAGCAGGATGTGATCGCTGTTAGCTGAGATAATGAGCCCCTTGTTTCCTGGCCAGACAGATGGCATCCAGAGCAGGGACACACCTACGCAATTATCAACATATTGATGTCGTTCATAGTCTATCGCACACATGGGTAAGGATCGTGACAGAAACCCAAGTCAAGAGAGTTGAGTAACCAGAAAGTCATTCTGAGTCATTTTAATTCGTCCAGAGAATAGTCCAGGTGATGTTGGGATGTAAGAAGACGGATCATAGTCCCTCATCTCCACATTTGTGCAACAATTTAGAGAATTTATTTTTTAAACTAGTTATATGTCTCTTTACAGTATATTGCTATATTTTAAAAGTTAGATCAAAAGTAAGAAGCATCACTTGCGGACAGGTGTGTGTGTATGTGCACTGCTGATTACACACATCCTTTACACACTTCCTTCATATGCTCAGATTAGTTAGAATCATCAAATCATTAAATATAATGGAATCTGTTCATTCCTTTTTAGTAAATCTTAGGAAATTACTGTGGGCTCAAATTAATTCCCTTTAAAACTTTAAGCACTGTGTGTGTGTGTGTGTGTGTGTGTGTGTGTGTGTGTGTGTGTGTGTGTGTGTGTGTGTGTGTGTGTGTGTGTTTTTGTGTGTGTGTATTTTACTTATTTGTTTTCATGATCAGTGTTGACTTAGTTTTATTGCTTAAAAATTCTGTTCTTCAGTGTGTACTCTGCCTTTTTCGCTCGTACACCTGCTAACAAAAAAATTAATTACTGTCGTGTTCGTTATTAGATTGATATTTTTACTCAACCATACAGTTTCAAAAATCTCTACATATGTAAATCAATTTAAAAACAAATAGTTTATCCTGTCATTATAGTAATGTAAGAAATGAAATTTTACTTCACATGTCAGTCAATCAGCCAAAACATGTTCGATGTCCTAAGTTTGAACTTTTGGTTCTGATGTTACACCATAAAATATAATGGAAACTAACAGCTACCAGTTTAGTATTGTGCAAACAATGGGTCTATACCATCACATACTTCCTTCAAACTGTGTTATTGCATAACTTGCTTATGAGATTTCTAATAATCAGAGATAGTTATCGTGGCGTTTTTATTTATTTATTTATTTATTTATTTATTTATTTTATTCTTTTTGGTTTTTTAAAATATAGGAAAACAAACTTTGGGCAATGAATCGGTCTCAGTTGATCGACCTGGGTATATTTAGTTAGCCGGTACATTTAACTGTATATTGTCATTTTTGTGCCATTTATTTGCAGTCTCAAGATGGCTTTTATGAAGCAGTCCATTTTAGAACAGAATAGAATATACAAGGTGTCTCAGAAGTCTTCACACATAGGGGAAATTAACACTTTTTTTTTTTTTTTTTAGCAAAATGTCTTCTTAAATATTTAATACTGTTTTAATACTTAATTTTTTTTTTCCAGATAGCCTTTAAGAATGCCTTTAACTAAAGAAGAACGTACTGAAATCCTTCTCAAGGCTGGATCGGGAGGCTGTCTCAAGGTTTCGATGGACTTTAACAGGAAACATGGCGAGCACATCACACATGAGACTGTTGCCAACTTTATTAACAAATTCACAAAGACTGGAAGTGTTGCGGACCGACCGAGAAGGGGACAATACAGCCGCAATACAAGAGCAACAGGGAAGACCCAAACTTAAGAGTTCGTTTGACTTTAGAAATGCAAAATAATGTGAAAACATATTTCTGAAAATCTATGAAACTGCGTTCATAATGGGGTTCAGCTGGACTAGACGCAACCAGGCCTGATTACTGCAAACCCTGTTCAATCACATCAACACCTAAATAGAACTTTTTCAACAGCATGAAGCTGGTTAAAAGGTCTTACCCAGTAACATGCTATGCCAAAGTTGAAAGAAATATCAGAAATGTTGAGGGAGAAGGTGATTGAAATGAATCAGTCTGGGAAGGGTTGCAAAGCTACTTCAAACTCTCTGGGACTCCAAAGAACCACACTGAGAGCCATTATCTCCAAATGGAAAAACTCAGCACAGTAGTGAACCTTCTCAGAAGAGGCCGACCTTCCAAAATTCCTCCTAAAGCACAGCAACGACTCATCCAGGATGTCGCAAAAGAGCCAAGGACACCATCAAAGGACCAAAGGCCTCTCTTGCATCAGTAAAGGTCACTGATCATGACTCCACTATCAGAAAGACACTGGAAGAAAATGGCATCCATGGACGTGTGGTGAGGTGAAAACCACTGCTAACCCAGAAGAACCTTTAGGCTCATCTGAATTTTGCCAAAAAACTTTTGGCAGAATGTTCTGTGGACTGGTGAGTCGATGTTTGGAGGACAGGGGTCCTTTACATCTGGTGTAAACCAAACACAGAATACCACAAAAAGATCATCATAACTACGGTCAAGCATGTTGGTGGAAGTGTGATGGTGTGGGGATGCTTTTATTGCTTCAGGGCCTGGGCCCTGATGTTTCCTCAATAATTGAGGGAAACATTCTTCTCTCTACCAGAAAATCCTAAAAGAGAATGTCCGGTCTTCAGTCCGTAAGCTGAAACTCAAAGACAAATGGATTCTGCAGCAAGACAATGATCCAAAGTGTAGGAGTAAGTCCTAGTCATAGAAGTAAGAAATAACGATAACCGTCTCCATATCATGGTTAAACTAAGCTGTGATAACTGATACAGTGCCCTCCACTAATATTGGCACCCTTGTCAAATATAGGAAAGAAGGCTGTGAAAAATTGTCTTTCAGTATTTTTTATAAACCTGTGTTTTGCTTGCATTTGTTTGATCTCCCTGACAGCAGAGTATTTTTTGTGAATTTTTTAAACAAAAGATCAAAAGGTTAAACAATAAAGACAATTTTTCACAGCCTTCTTTGTTCATATTTACCGAGGGTGCCAATATTAGTGGAGGGCCCTGTATCTGAGCTCACTTTTATGGAAAGAGTACAAATACCCAATTAAACAAATACTGAATTTGATTCTAAAATGCTATCCCCAATTAGGCATAACCTGATCAACAAAGTGCATGTTGATAAACTAATTGTTCTTATCACTGGCCTGAAGTTTAAATCTTACGATCTGTAAGCAACACTAAAATCCTCACACTAAACTTTAGGTATTCATGCAGCATGTTCATGCTCAGAATCTGAACCCACACACACACACACACACACACACACACATATATGTACGTGCAAATACACAATGGACCATTAAGATACCACTTTATTTGTCATGTCTCAATAAAAGTGATGTCGATTGAGGGTTCCTCCCAGAGAGGGAGGGTGGCATTTAGGACAGAGTAAAAGCAATATAAGGGGTCTGAGAGCTGGTAGAAGTAGCAGCACCTTTGCTTGACCTGAGGAGTGTGGACAGATCCACCCTCATTCCCACCATGGCGTGGAGTATATCTATACTCTGTTTTCTGGCCCTGGCTTTTACCTGTGGCCTCCAGGTGAACGCAGTGCGGGGTAAGAGATGATCAATGCTTTGAACAGTCTTGTAGCATCATATTGTAATATTTGTAATATACAAGTATACTTGTTTATCATAGTATACATTTACAACTATTTATACGATGTGTAACAGCACCAAATGACTCTTAAAACATGAACAATGTCCATAGGAAGTTTTTGAAAGTGTTATATGAAGAAGCACTGTTTCAGAAAGGTGTAAGAGTGTAAGGATATTTAGATTAAAACGCACACACACACACACACACACACACACACACACACACACACACACACACATAATGCATATTATGCATTGCATTAGAGAGTGCACCGTTTTACTCATTTTTTTGTTGATTTGCGTATATAAGAGGACAAGGGTTCTCGACAAATGCTGTACGTGCATTATGCCACAAATAAAGCTTTTTTCTTTATATTGTTCTAGTATATTAATGAAAACAATATATGCGTTTGCTTTGTTATGTTTATCGGTACCATTTCGTGTCACCTCAGCACAAAACCGAAAATATCATAAAGTAACGAGTAAGTAATAAAGAATGTAACAAGAAAATATAAAAATATGAGACGCAGGTCCAAAGAATTGCGTAAGAATTGCTTATTGTTGTTTTTTTCTAGTTTAAAATTAGAATTTTACTATGTATTAAAAGTCAATGAAAAAAAGTGAACTAAAATTCTCCTGAAGTTTCCTCATATAATAACCGGTATTTGATAGGATCGATCTTTCGCTACTGCGCATCCTGTTTGCAGCTGTAAAAGTTCATGTCTCATTGAACAACGGCACAGTGACACTGCACACATGGGTGACTAGGGGAAAATCTTTGGGGAGTTCTGTAGTGTCATGGGTCAACTGTTGAAGTTTACTCACTGGGGTAAAACCTTCAAAAATGAACAACTCCATTGTAACTCATTTCAAAATTTTGCTTAATGTCTTGTAATGCTTCTCCCCCCAGTGCGAAAGAGCAATCATGTCAGCAACATTTGCAGCATGTGGGGAAATTTCCACTTTAAAACATTCGATGGAGATGTCTTCCAGTTCCAAGGCACTTGTGAATATAACCTAGTCTCTGACTGCCATGGGCCTGTACAGGGTTTCTCTGTGCACGTGAAAAGAGCAGAGACCCCTGGGAATCCACAAATCATCAGAGTGCTGGTCACTATAGGAGACGTGGCCATTGGGCTCACCAAGAATATGGTTATGGTCAACGGCGAAATGTAAGACAACTAATTCTTAAAAGGAAATGCAACAATATCAGTGAACCGTTGTGTTGTTTTGTTATGGTTGAGAATTTTACTTTACTAACCCCCTGTGAGCTGAATAATCATTGCTTTTTGTCCCTCAACTCTTTCTTTCTTTCTTTCTGTATCTCACATTAGTGTAAAACTCCCACACTATGTAGCAGGGGTGATGCTTGAAGAGAACTCTATCTACATTAAACTTTACGCCAAACTGGGCCTCAGTGTCACATGGAACAAAGATGATGCTCTCACGGTAATATCACCATTAAAATGTCCACTTTGCCAGGAAAAAGATATCTACAATATATTCTCAAAGTAAAAAAAAAAAAAAAGTATTGTCATTTGAGATGAGAGAATAATTTATCAGCTGTACAACCTGTTAGTGAAAGTGCATTGGAAGGACAACATTACAAAAAAAAGTTATTTGAATCGTTTGCGCAACTCACAGAATGGTTGTTGAGTGATTTAGCATATTGCATTGACATAGCCTTATAAGGGCAAGTCCCTTTCTGATCATCACTTTTCCAAGAGCCAGAGTCAATTACTAAATTTACGTTAGCTGCTGTTGCATTTCAGCAGCTTATTAATTCATACAACATATACGCAAGCATAGTGAAAATGTTATGTGAATTTAATAGATTTGAATGCCAAAGATTTTAGAAGCTCATATGTCCCCAAGTTCAACCACATTAAACTAGGAGGAGAAACTAATGCAAAGTAATGGAGGTGAGGAAAAAGAGATGAAGAAAAATGCCTGAAGGTTGAAGGAGGAAACGCAGAAAAGTGTGCACTAGTTCAGTACAGAGCACTCAGTACCAGTACTATGACAGCCAGGTGTGTGTGTGTGTGTGTGTGTGTGTGTGTGTGTGTGTGTGTGTGTTTGTGTGTGTGTGTGTGTGTGTGTGTGTGTGTGTGTGTGTGTGTGTGCGTGTGTTTGTGTGTGTGTATTTTGGTAGGAACCTATCCCCACAATTATAGGAATATCTGATTATTTTTGACCTTGTGGGGACATTGGCTGGTCCCCACAAAGAAAACTGCTTTTCTAAGTAAACAAATAAATAAATAAATAAACAGCCCTGAAGCTGTAATAAAAAATAAAATTATATATATATATATATATATATATATATATATATATATATATATATATATATATATATATATATATATAAAAACTATAAGAGCTTGCTAAGGTAACGTTTAGGGATATGGATAGTATTAACTAGCTTCATTAATGATTATGTTAATGAAAGGTCCTCATACAGATATTAAGACAAATGTGTGCAAAGAAGCCATGTGAAAAGTTTACATTGTAAAAACTACTATATAAACCAAATACCTTTCCTTGCCTTTCTAAACCAGCTGGACCTGGACCCCAAATATTCTAACCATACCTGCGGACTCTGTGGAGATTTCAACGGGGTTCCTGTTTTAAACGAGTTCCTAAGTGATGGTGAGTTGCACCAAAGTGGCTTTATTAAAAATTCTGTTAACACAAACATACGATATATTACAGTATACAATATGAGCCAAGGAGGAAGAAGTCTTCTCTTCTCTTCTCTCAGCAAGTGTGCTGGAATAGTTGAATAGCTGAATAGATGCTTACATCATATTGTCTCACACAGGTCGTGTAACTGGCTTCATTGAGTTTGGCAACAAGCACAGGATCCACAACCCCAATAACTTCTGTGAAGACCCTTATGAAGAATTTGACAATGAAGAAAATTCGGTCGACAAGTGCCAATCTTTTGTAAGACGTAGAAAATTCTTCCAGCGGCATTTATTACTTTGAAATTACATATTGCACCATGAAAATGTGTCAAATATCAATTATGTTATTGAATCGTGTTTAACTAGTTTGTAATGTGTCCTACCGCCCTACTATTTTATCTTCGGTAAGATAGTTTAGGAAAAAGCTCATCATTTACATTAATTTGTTCACAAAATACTGGCTTAATTGGGTTGTCAGCTGTTTTACACAAACCACTTGAGGAAAGTGATGTTTGTGCTTGCCATATGTGCAGAGAGAAGACTGTTCCGAGCTGCTGGTGGATGAAACCTGGTCCTTGTGTAGGAATGTTTTGAGTCCAGAACCTTATGTCCAAGCTTGCACGACGGACAAGTGCAGGAGTCACCCAGGGGACACTGAGGAGACTACTCTCTGCAGCACCCTGTCCGAGTACTCGCGCCAGTGCTCCCATGCAGGGGGAAGTCCACCCAACTGGAGAACAGGAACCTTTTGTGGTAAAGACTTTAATACCGCTACCATTACTACCTTCAAATCCTCTGAAATAACTAACCCGGTTAGTCGCAACATACTGACCTGAGAGAATGCAGTCCTGTGTCCAATTATCATTGCTCAGCTTGTTTAAATACAGTCCTGACCCAAGCCGATTTTGATCTGATGCTGTGTTTTTTTTTACTCGCTTAGCTGTAACTTGCCCCTTTAACATGGAGTACTCTGAGAGCGGTTCGCCCTGTCTGGACACGTGCACACACACAGACACCAGCTCACTGTGTGAGGAACACAAGATGGATGGCTGCTTCTGCCCATCTGGTCAGTCACAACTATACACCCAAGTATACATACAAGTAGTCACATGACCAAAAATGAAGTCTTCTACCATTTATCTCATTCTAAAACGTGATTATGATTTTGGCTGCTGCAGGTACTGTGTTTGATGATATCTCTGAGAGAGGCTGTATCCCTCAGGAACAGTGCCAGTGTCAGTACCAAAAGAACGTGTTCAACCCTGGAGAGGTTCTAGCCAAGGGTGATGAAGAATGGTAAGTGCAATTTTGATTGGCATATACAAAATCATTTCAATTCTATTCTAATGCAATCGACATCACGTTCACATTTTAATCTACAACCGCACCATACCAAGTCATTACAGTTACGTTATTCATCCTGAAAGTGTATTGGTTTGTTGAGCTGCTGCAGACTGATAGCTCTGTGTGTCGTAGTGTGTGTCAACAGGGAAGGTGGATCTGCAAGAGTCTGTCTGTCCCAGGTGTGTGTGCTATGGAGGAGGGTTCCCATTTCACAACTTTTGATGGGAAAGAATTTACCTTCCATGGAAACTGCTATTATGTTCTTTCCAAAGTAAGTGAATTACCATGAATAAACATGCGAAACATGTCACCAGGGTTGTTGATACAACTCTCAGATTATTAAATGAAATCCACAATGTTTACGTTACATGCAATCGTTTCATCATGTAGGCTTTATCCAGAAACATTTCTATATTCATTCTTTAACTACATATAGTATATACCATCTTAACTTCTCACACAGATCTTGTTTACTCTGTGAGCCATTTAATTTGGCATTAACGTTTAAATTGCAATGTTTTCTATGTTCCTTTCTCTTTTCTGTAGGACTGTGTGGGCTCAAAGTTCACTATTTTGGGACAGCTTATTCCTTGCGTCGCCCAGCATACAGACACATGCCTGAAGTCAATTGCATTACTACTCAACAATGACAAGGGCAATGTGAGCATCAATTTTCCAATCTGTCAACCACTGATGCATGTCATCACACTATAATTGAAATTATGATAATAACACAAAAATCCACAAAATGTATAAACCGTACTGTTATGGGACATGCTATGTCCTGTCAAAAAGCCAAAAAACAGGTGATACTGACTAACTTGATGATGGATCTGTCTTCCTCAGGCCTTAATCTTCAAAGATGATGGCATAGTAAGGCACAACGGAGATGTAAAACTCCCTTACACCACTGGTAAGAATGATTTCATTACCGCATTTTAAGTCTGTACAATATGAGCAGTGTTAAATAAAAGAGTATATTCAACATGCAGTCTAATGCTTTGTGTAAATGTAATACTCACAGAGTAAAATAGTGATGTTGGTTTCTATAGTAACTGTTGTGTTCACTACTGGTGTTAATAGGGCCCTTATAACTAATAATTCACTTGGTACATATCCAAACACAGCACCGTTTGACCCATATTGTGTTCATATTGCTATATGCTGAATATTTCATGCTTGAAGCTGGAAATATGATATATAGCATCATTGCAGAGCAGCTGGATTTTTGTTGTGTTTGATGCGAAACTCCAACCCACACCTTTGTAAGACCTTTGGTTCTTTGTTTCCCAGCTGAATTCACCGTATTCAGACCATCGTCCTTCCACATCATGTTGCAGACCACTTTTGGGCTCCAGATCCAGGTGCAGCTGGTTCCACTCATGCAGGTCTACATCACCCTGGATAAGAGCTTCCACACCAAGACCTGTGGTGAGTGCTCATTTGTCATTTAATTATTAGATGAGTAAACAAGAAATTGGCAAACAAGTAGGTATAAGACAACATGACGACGTGATTGTCTAATTGTCTAATGTATGTAAGACCAACTCCAGTTTCAGGTTGAACATGCTGATATCACTGGGAGGGAAATTAACCTTGTCTTGAAACATTTTGCGCACTCGTAAACGCTTCCCTTCTCTCAATGCTGTGTTTTGGCGCAGGTCTGTGTGGAAACTTCAACTTGGTGCTGTCCGATGAACTGACGAGCCCACAAGGTGTTGTTGAAGGGACAGCCACATCCTTTGGGAATTCCTGGAAGGCTCAGTCCAACTGTCCTGACCGTACAGAGAGTCTTGATGATCCGTGCAGCTACAACATTGACAGTGGTGAGAAGACCTTTACTCAAACTTCAACATTCTCATGCTTTTCTCTCAAAAATTAAGTTACAGTAATGATAGACAAAATAACCCTTTATGAACCTGATTGTGGTATTACTAATGAAGATTTAACGATCTTTAGAGAGCTATGCAGAGCACTGGTGCTCCAAACTGAAGGAGAAGGAAGATGTGTTTGCCAAATGCCATTCTACTGTTAACCCAGAAAACTACTACAAGGTAACCTGAGCATTTTGGAACACTTTGCATTAAACGGACAACCTTAAAAAAACATTTCACTGCAAAACATTATCTTTGACCATATACAGAGGTGTAAATACTCAAGCTGCATTTGTGAGAAGAGCGAAGACTGCTTGTGTGCTGTTTTCTCCTCCTACGTTCGGGCATGCGCAGCAAAGGGGGTGTTCCTGCAAAGCTGGAGAGACACAGTGTGTGGTAGGAATCAACCTCTTTTATCAGTGTGTGCTAGCATGACAAAATATATGTCAAATATTGTTCAATAAGAGAAGAAACAGGAACAAAATGTAGTACTGTATTAACCCCTAAGAAACTACTATTAACTGCTAATGAATACTGGGTAATTACTCAGAAAGTGATAATCACATAATGGTTTGGTAGTTTGTAATGAACTAGGCAATAATTACATGTCTTGTATATCTTAATGGTTAGCACGTTTGGCTTGCATCTCCGGGGTGGTTTTAATCCCACCTCCGCCCTGTGTGTGCCTCCCAAAGCTTCGGGGGTTTCCTCTGTGTCCATAGACATGCATTGTAGGCTGATTGGCATTTTCAAATTGTCAGAAGTGTGTGATTATGCCCTGCAATGGGTTGGCACCCCATCCAGGGTGTCCCCCTTGTTGTGCCGTGATTTCCCTGGGATAGACTCAAGGCTCCCCCACGACCCTGTGTAGGAAAAGTGATATGGGAAATGAATGGATGGATATACATAAAAGATTAATGGTGTTATGATCACAGGAACGAGGGGACCCAGAAGCAGAACACAGACTCAAGGCGTGAAGGTTAACAGGTTTTATTTAGGAGGTACTCTAGGAGTGTGTGGGAAAGAAGTGGGGTAATTGTGTCAGTAGAGGTTGGGACTGCACTCGAAGCTGGAACGATCTGGCTGTGAGTGGCTGGAGAACTGGGGTTATATTCTCCACTGATTGGTGAGCTGATGAAGGACAGGTGTGCTCTATGATTACATCAGGGAGAGGCATGAAGTGGAGCGCTATGCCCAGACACACACGTACAAATACAAACAGAAACGAGGGGGAGGGAAGATCCTGGAAACATGGGGAAGGGGAAAAACAGGGAAACAGGGGAAAGGGGAAACACACGGGAGTCTTGGCCCAGACCATGTCAGATGAAACACAAGAACCTATTCTACTAAACGCTAGTGTTTTAGATTGAAAGCTCAATAGATAGGTAGATAGATACCGTATACACACGGTATATATAACGTTTATTAATAGCTAATAGTAGCTATGTGTGATTTATAGATCAGCATTTTACAGTGTTAGCAAATATTTACCTTATTTTCCTTGTGTGTCTTACAAATACAGAGAAATACACCAAAAGCTGCCCAGATTCCCAGACTTTCACCTACAAGCTTCAGCAATGCCAGCACACATGTGAGTCCCTTAGCTTGGAACGTCAGGGCTGCAGCACTGACTATGTGCCTGTGGATGGGTGCGCCTGTCCAGAGGGGCTCTATGAGAGTGAGGATGGTGTCTGTGTGCCCATGGACAAATGCCCCTGCTATTACAACGGAGCGCACATTAAACCTGGCAAGTCAATCAACGTCAACAACGAGCACTGGTAAGTAATTAGCATTCAGTCAGAAACATGACGTGTGTTAAACACATTGCAATTAAAGCAAAATACTTAACACTGTAACGTATGTGTTCTCTTAGTATTTGTACAAATGGAAAGCTTCAGTGCCAGTCCTGGAGGCCTCACAGTAAAGGTTAGTAAATTTACCTTTACGCAAGAATAAGTTGACAGAAATGAAATGAACACATTCCTACAGAGTTCCTTTTCCCCCCGTCAATTTTAAACAGAGCTAATAAAATGCTTTACGAGTACATATAAATTTTGCACACTTCTTAAACCTTTCTGTATCCCACAGAATGTCAGGCTCCAAAGGTCTTCTTTAACTGCAGTACAGCAGGGCCAGATCAGCATGGGTTAGAGTGTGCACAAACATGTGCACAAAAGAATGTTGATTGTGTGAGTATCCTACCGATGACTTCCAATCTGTAGTCACTTACTGCTTTTATCACAGGAGAAACAACACCACAGCTCTGTTTATGACACTGTTCATTTGTAAAACACCCAACTGAACACTGTAATTCCATATTTTGGATCAAATCTATTCATGCATACTAACTGTACACCTGTACCAATATTTATGGCTTTTAGCAGACACACTTATCCAGAGCTATGTACAATTATCTAATTTATATAACTGAGGGTTAAGGGATTCTTCCAATGTGGCCCTCGATGTTCACTGTCATGCATAGTTTATCTCCAACCCTAATCAAACACACCTGAACAAGCTAACCAAGGCCTTCAAGATTAGTAGAATATTACAGGCAGGTAAGTTTGGAGGTTGGAGCTAAACCTCACTGTTATCAATATCAAATGTATTAACATTTTAGACCTCATTGACAAGTATAAGCGATTGTTTGTCAATCATAAGCACAATTACTGTACAATACTGTTCGTTTTTTTTTCTTATTTCTATGCTTATATTATATCTGCTAATTTCTCAAAATGCATGAATAAAGTAGGCTTTTCCCCAGAAAAACCCATTTAAAAAATAAGTAAAATAAAAAACAAAAATAAAAAACAGCTGGTGCCAAATACATGCGGTAATCACTCAAAACAACAACAAAAAAGAACATTTAAAAACCTCCAAGCAACCAACTTTATAGTTATTGGACCACTTGAGATGGACTAACCCAGTGAAAAATTCTTTACATACTTGAATATACTATTTATGCACTTAAGTATGCTTAGCTTGCACACTATTCACTTTACTTTTCAAACATTTCATGATTTTATTGAGATGGTAGCAATTGTATTCACATAACACAAACAGTTAACTGCTGTCAGCTGACTAAAATCTGGAGAATCACTTACACATGTTCTTTTTCTTAAAAGTGTGGTTTTATCTTTTGATTTTGTGTCTCATTTCAGTATCTCGCAGAATGTGAGTCAGGATGTCAGTGTCCTGAAGGCCTGCTTGATGATGGTCGTGGTCACTGCGTTATGGAGCATCAGTGCCCTTGCAAACATGACAATCACTTTTATCCTTCAGGTTATGAAATCATAAACGGGTGTAACAAATGGTACGTTTGTAATGCATTATTCTCCAGTTGTTAAAATATTGGGTATACTATTTCAATATTAAAACGAGTGCACATAAGCTACAGCAAATGTCGGTATTGTGTGAATGTACAACCCCAGCATGAGTCTGCTTTATATTACTTTTATTTGTATTATTGTTAATCATAACGTTTTGTCAATTGTACTAAATGTTTCAGTAATGGTTAGTGATGAATTATTATGACAATAATAATCAATCTAAATTGTCTGTTTCCTAATTTCCTAGCACATGTACATATGGCAAGTGGGATTGTAACAAGGATAAATGCCCTGGAACTTGTGCCATCTATGGCAGTGGACATTACAACACTTTCGATAAGACAAGATTTAGTTTTAGTGGAGACTGCAGTTACATAGCTGTCCAGGTATCTATTGTTTCACTTTGTTTGCCAAATTTCTTTTACTACTTTCAGTATTTTGTTAACAGTCTGATACATTGATTAGAAATGCTAATCATAGGGGAATATCCCTACTGTGTCATAGCCATTTAATCGATTCAGCATGCATGAATACCCTGACGTCATATGGAAACCATATGGACTCTTTTGTTTTCTAATAATACTCATTTCCACTGCTTTAAAGGACAAGTGTGGAAATAAGACGGGGACATTTCATGTGATCACAGAGAACGTACCATGTGGGACAACAGGGACCACTTGTTCCAAAGCTGTTCGAATTGCATTGGGCGTAAGAACATCTTATTAATCAATTATAGTTTATACAGTACTGTGCAAAAGTCTTAGGCACCCATGTTTTTAATACATATTTTCCTCTAAATGTTAATTTTATGATCTGTGCATTATTGCCCATTGTGCAATACAATTCAATGTTGCAGATGGATGTTTGTATGTAAGTAAAGAAAGCAAGATATATATATATATATATATATATATATATATATATATATATATATATATATATATATATATTTTTTTTTATTATTTTTTTTTTAAAAACACTTTTCAGACAAAAAACATAATGTAAAAAAATTCTGCAAGATGCTTAACCCCCCCCCCCCCCCCATAGTATTAAGTACTATGCAGAAATGTTTAATTTGATCATTTCTGAGGGAATCTTTGCTTTACAGTATTTCTTTGAAATAGAAGGAAAAAATACTGAAGAAGAAATGAAAAAAAGAGAAGAAATTAATAAAAAATAATACAAGATTGAACAGTGTTATATGTGCTGTACTTACACTATGCTTTGTTTTGTTGTCCATCTCAACAGGAAACAAAGCTGGAGTTGAGAGATGGTGAAATTACAGATTATGGGGCTACAACTGGTAATTTCAATGTGAAAAATGTGGGTCTTTACCTGGTCATACAGACTGACATTGGCCTAACAGTGTTGTGGGACAAGAAAATGACAGTCCACATCATTCTTCAACCCCAGCATATGGTGAGTCAAAAATACTGAACCAAACTGAATTATTTGCTTTTAATTCACATATCACGTATCAACCCATGTTATTCTTATCACCATTTATAAGTTGGCTGGGTATACCTAATTGCTTTCCAGGGAGAGGTTTGCGGATTGTGCGGAAACTTCAATGGAAATGGCATGGATGACTTCACCACTCAAGGCTTGCATGTTTCCGATGTTCTAGAGTTTGCAAACAGCTGGAAAGTACGAAGCGAGTGCCCAGATGCTAAACCAGACTTTGATACTTGTTTGAAAACGCCTAACCGCCACACTTGGGCAGAAATGCAATGCAGCATCATTAAATCTGACACTTTCAAAGAGTGCCACAGTAAGGTACAGTCAAGCGAAGCTTATCTTTGCAAAGCCATTATTTAAATCACATCATTTTAAATGAGACAAGTTGTGGAGACATAGATATCATACAGACATTTGTTTGAATATATGTATGTGCAGGTGGAGTTGACCCCATATTTTGAAAGCTGTGTAAAAGACTCATGCGCATGTGACACTGGTGGGGACTGCGAGTGTTTCTGCACTGCTGTGGCAGCTTATGCACATGCCTGTAATGGAGCAGGAGTCTGTGTGGACTGGAGAACCCCACAGATCTGTCGTAAGCCTCCTCTCTTCTATAATATCCAATGCCTAGGTATCCAGTAATGGATGTCATATTTATAATTGACTGCTATTAGTGATTGAATACCATATACTGAAAGGTACATTTTAAGCAGTGTTCATACAACTGTATTTACTTTAATACAAAATGTATTTACTCCGCACATAATTTAAAAAAAAAAGAAAAAACATTAAAGAAAAGAATAACGATAGAGATAAAGAAATAATACTTTGCAGTGTTTCGAAACATAGTCCTAAACATAAACCGAAAACACTCGATTACTGTATATCACACAATGGAATATAATTGAGACAGTTATATTTTATAAACGTGTCAATCAGAATCAAGAGAGGTATACCATAAATCCATGGCACTACACAACATAGTTAAGTTTTACACAGATTAAGCTTTACAAAATCCTTATTGAGATGCTAAACTGATTTGTGTGTGTAACTTTCCCCCAAAAAGCTGTGTACTGTGACTACTACAATCACTATAATGAATGCGTATGGCACTACAGTGCCTGTCACACATGCTACAAAACCTGCGAAAACCCTGACGGCAGCTGCACCAACCCTTTAACTAACATGGAGGGTGAGTCGAGATACAATCCTGATTGATTAGCTGTACTCTGTCTGTATGATTTGCTTTTAAAACAGTAATGCTCTGTACCAATTCCAACGTAAATCCTAAGCTCCTGCATACTTGTGTTTTTCCCCTGCTCTAACCTGACTCAAAAAGATCAAGGCCATATCATACAAATGGCACGATTATGAGCAAAATAGTTTGTATTAAGCAAGGAGAAAGCAGTATACACTATGCTGAAAGTTGTTCTTTTATATAGGATGTTATCCCAGATGTCCCGAGGACAAGCCTTACTTTGATGAGAAAAATAAGATTTGTATTGATATATGTGATGGATGCATCATCAATGGAACGTATTATCATCCTGGGGAGCAAATACCATCTGAAATACCATGCTATTCACGGTATGATCAAGCACTGCTTCTATATATACATTTAACTTCTATATATACATTTAACACTGTATAAAAATGCATCCATGGCTGAATCAATATAAATTGTATATCCTTGTATTTTTTTTCCAGTTACTGTGATGATAATGGAAAGGAAATATATGTTCCCATAACTGGTAAGCACATATAATAAAATATACACTACTGGTCAAAAGTTTAGACACACACATTCTTTATTTTTATTTTATTTTTCCACATTTTAGAATAATAATAAAGTCATCAAAACTTTGGAATAATGTAGATGGGATGTATGGGAATTATGTTGTGATAAAAATCCAAAATAAATCTAAATAACATCTTCAAATTAGCATCTTCAGTGTGGACTGCCTTTTTGCCTAGAATTTCCAGAAATGTATTCTTGGCATTTTCTCGACCGATTTCTTGAGGAATTTCCCTGAGATGCTTTTTAAAGGAGTTCACACCTACGCTGGACTCTTACCGGCTGCTTTTCGGAATATTTCGCTCTGAGTCCTCCGTTTAAAAAAAAAAAAATTTTTTTGGTAAATAAAATGTTATTTTCTATTGAAAGAAATGAATATGTTCACTACAGTGAAATTATAACCCCCCCCCCCACACACACACATATCCTAGCTTGATAGAGAGCTAGGGCCAGAGCATAGTGTCAGCCATGATATGACTCCTACTTCCCCCTGAGTCACCACTGCCTAATTTATGCTACTTTAAGTCACTTACGATTAGCATACTCAATAACTGAGTCAACATGCATCTCAAAGCTCTCAGAACTGACATCTAACAGCTAACTTTAGATATTGTCCGTAGGTTTCTATTCTTTCATTACTGAATGTAATTTCTATTTTGTTGTACCAATTGTCTCATTCTTGTGCAATTTCAGTTGTGTAGAGTAACTAAATGCGCGCACCAAAGTCATGAAAAATTTCTTGAAATGCTGCATGCAAAAGTATCGGGTGCACCCAAGAAAATAGGACACACATAGTTATTCAGTGCCCTAACTGAATGAATATAAAATTAGTTTATTAAGTTTACTCTTATATCATCAGTGATAATACTTAATAAATGCACTTTGTCTCTTAAAGGGTGCTGCAGTTACAATGGAACACAATATAATGAGTCTGATGTCATATACAATGTAACGGACAACATGGGAACATGTTACTATGCTATATGCAAAAATAGCACTGTTATCAATGGCAGCTATCCCTGCCCCACACCACTACCATCAACGACAACCGAAAGCACCACCCAGAGCACAACAGGGCCCTCTACTACTACACACACTACCCATATCTCAACCACAACCTATACAGAAACCTCTACATCAACGCAAACTTCAACTTTAACACCTAGCACTGAAACAAGTACCCAATCAACAACTACTCCAGTAGAGACAACTACAGTCACTAAACCATGCATTCCTAAATGTGAATGGTCTGACTGGATTAACGTGGATAACCCAAAAACAGGAGGGGGAAATGATTTTGAGACATATGAAAATATCACTAAGAGTGGAAAGGAAATATGTGAACATCCAGAAGACATACAGTGTAGATGTTTACAAAGTCCTGATATGTCTTTGGAAGAATTTGTACAAGAAACAGGTCAGGTTGTTCAGTGTGATGTTTCATTTGGTTTAAAATGTGAAGAGGGGAAACAGACAGCAAGGCCATACAAATGTTTTGATTATGAAATTAGAGTACTCTGTTGTGAATGGTGTTCTACACCAACAACAACACCAACAACAACTACAACTCCTGTATCAAGTACAACAACTGAAGGAAGCACAACAATTCAAACTGGGTCAACATCTACCACTGGAACAACTACAAAACCAACAACTACTACAGTGGGGCCAACAACTACAACTCCAAAATCAAGTACAACTGAAGGAAGCACAACAATTCAAACTGGGTCAACATCTACCACTGGAACAACTACCCAACCAACAAGTACTCCGGTATTTACAACTGAATCAAGCACATCTCAGACGCCAGTAATAGTTACAAGGACATCTAATGTTGTAAATAGTTCCCCTCAAATCATTCTTAGTACAACTGAATCAACAACTGAATCAACAACTACCCAACCAACAACTACTCGAGTGGTGCCAACAACTACAACTCATGTGTCAAGTACAACAACTGAAGGAAGGACAACAATTCAAACTGGGTCAACATCTACCACTGGAACAACTACCCAACCAACAACTACTACAGTGGGGCCAACAACTACAACTCCTGTATCAAGTACAACAACTGAAGGAAGGACAACAATTCAAACCGGGTCAACATCTACCACTGGAACAACTACCCAACCAACAACTACTACAGTGGGGCCAACAACTACAACTCCTGGATCAAGTACAATAACTGAAGGAAGGACAACAATTCAAACTGGGTCAACATCTACCACAGAAACAACTACCCAACCAACAACTACTACAGTGGGGCCTACAACTACAACTCATGTATCAAGTACAACAACTGAAGGAAGCACAACAATTCAAACTGGGTCAACATCTACCACTGGAACAACTACCCAACCAACAACTACTACAGTGGGGCCAACAAGTACAACAGCTGAAGGTAGCACAACAATTCAAACTGGGTCAACATCTACCACTGGAACAACTACCCAACCAACAACTACTACAGTGGGGCCAACAACTCCAACTCCTGTATCAAGTACAACAACTGAAGGAAGGACAACAATTCAAACCGGGTCAACATCTACCACTGGAACAACTACCCAACCAACAACTACTACAGTGGGGCCAACAACTACAACTCCTGGATCAAGTACAATAACTGAAGGAAGGACAACAATTCAAACTGGGTCAACATCTACCACAGAAACAACTACCCAACCAACAACTACTACAGTGGGGCCAACAACTACAACTCCTGTATCAAGTACAACAGCTGAAGGAAGCACAACAATTCAAACTGGGTCAACATCTACCACTGGAACAACTACCCAACCAACAACTACTACAGTGGGGCCAACAACTACAACAACTGAAGGGCCCTCTACTACTACACACACTACCCATATCTCAACCGAAACCCATACAGAAACCTTTACATCAATGCATACTTCAACTTTAACACCTAGCACTGAAACAAGTACCCAATTAACAACTACTCCAGTGGAGACAACAACTACAGTCACTAAACCATGCATTCCTAAATGTGAATGGTCTGACTGGATTAACGTGGATAACCCAAAAACAGGAGGGGGAAATGATTTTGAGACATATGAAAATATCACTAAGAGTGGAAAGGAAATATGTGAACATCCAGAAGACATACAGTGTAGATGTTTACAAAGTCCTGATATGTCTTTGGAAGAATTTGTACAAGAAACAGGTCAGGTTGTTCAGTGTGATGTTTCATTTGGTTTAAAATGTGAAAAGAGGAAACAGACAGCAAGGCCATACAAATGTTTTGATTATGAAATTAGAGTACTCTGTTGTGAATGGTGTTCTACACCAACAACAACACCAACAACAACTACAACTCCTGTATCAAGTACAACAACTGAAGGAAGCACAACAGTTCAAACTGGGTCAACATCTACCACTGGAACAACTACAAAACCAACAACTACTACAGTGGGGCCAACAACTACAACTCCAAAATCAAGTACAACTGAAGGAAGCACAACAATTCAAACTGGGTCAACATCTACCACTGGAACAACTACCCAACCAACAAGTACTCTGGTATTTACAACTGAATCAAGCACATCTCAGACGCCAGTAATAGTTACAAGGACATCTAATGTTGTAAATAGTTCCCCTCAAATCATTCTTAGTACAACTGAATCAACAACTGAATCAACAACTACCCAACCAACAACTACTCGAGTGGTGCCAACAACTACAACTCATGTGTCAAGTACAACAACTGAAGGAAGGACAACAATTCAAACTGGGTCAACATCTACCACTGGAACAACTACCCAACCAACAACTACTACAGTGGGGCTGACAACTACAACTCCTGTATCAAGTACAACAACTGAAGGAAGCACAACAATTCAAACTGGGTCAACATCTACCACTGGAACAACTACCCAAACAACAACTATTACAGTGGGGCCAACAACTACAACTCCTGTATCAAGTACAACAACTGAAGGAAGCACAACAATTCAAACTGGGTCAACATCTACCACTGGAACAACTACCCAACCAACAACTACTACAGTGGGGCCAACAACTACAACTCCTGTATCAAGTACAACAACTGAAGGAAGCACAACAATTCAAACTGGGTCAACATCTACCACTGGAACAACTACCCAACCAACAACTACTACAGTGGGGCCAACAACTACAACTCCAAAATCAAGTACAACAACTGAAGGAAGCACAACAATTCAAACTGGGTCAACATCTACCACTGGAACAACTACCCAACCAACACCTACTACAGTGGGGCCAACAACTACAACAACTGAAGGTAGCACAACAATTCAAACTGGGCCAACATCTACCACTGGAACAACTACCCAACCAACAACTACTACAGTGGGGCCAACAACTACAACTCCTGTATCAAGTACAACAACTGAAGGAAGGACAACAATTCAAACCGGGTCAACATCTACCACTGGAACAACTACCCAACCAACAACTACTACAGTGGGGCCAACAACTACAACTCCTGGATCAAGTACAATAACTGAAGGAAGGACAACAATTCAAACTGGGTCAACATCTACCACAGAAACAACTACCCAACCAACAACTACTACAGTGGGGCCAACAACTACAACTCCAAAATCAAGTACAACAACTGAAGGAAGCACAACAATTCAAACTGGGTCAACATCTACCACTGGAACAACTACCCAACCAACACCTACTACAGTGGGGCCAAAAACTACAACAACTGAAGGTAGCACAACAATTCAAACTGGGCCAACATCTACCACTGGAACAACTACCCAACCAACAACTACTACAGTGGGGCCAACAACTACAACTCCTGTATCAAGTACAACAACTGAAGGAAGGACAACAATTCAAACCGGGTCAACATCTACCACTGGAACAACTACCCAACCAACAACTACTACAGTGGGGCCAACAACTACAACTCCTGGATCAAGTACAATAACTGAAGGAAGGACAACAATTCAAACTGGGTCAACATCTACCACAGAAACAACTACCCAACCAACAACTACTACAGTGGGGCCGACAACTACAACTCATGTATCAAGTACAACAACTGAAGGAAGCACAACAATTCAAACTGGGTCAACATCTACCACTGGAACAACTACCCAACCAACAACTACTACAGTGGGGCCAACAAGTACAACAGCTGAAGGTAGCACAACAATTCAAACTGGGTCAACATATACCACTGGAACAACTACCCAACCAACAACTACTACAGTGGGGCCAACAACTACAACTCCTGTATCAAGTACAACAACTGAAGGAAGCACAACAATTCAAACTGGGTCAACATCTACCACTGGAACAACTACCCAACCAACACCTACTACAGTGGGGCCAACAACTACAACAACTGAAGGTAGCACAACAATTCAAACTGGGCCAACATCTACCACTGGAACAACTACCCAACCAGCAACTACTACAGTGGGGCCAACAACTACAACTCCTGTATCAAGTACAACAACTGAAGGAAGGACAACAATTCAAACCGGGTCAACATCTACCACTGGAACAACTACCCAACCAACAACTACTACAGTGGGGCCAACAACTACAACTCCTGGATCAAGTACAATAACTGAAGGAAGGACAACAATTCAAACTGGGTCAACATCTACCACTGGAACAACTACCCAACCAACAACTACTACAGTGGGGCCAACAACTACAACTCCAAAATCAAGTACAACAACTGAAGGAAGCACAACAATTCAAACTGGGTCAACATCTACCACTGGAACAACTACCCAACCAACACCTACTACAGTGGGGCCAACAACTACAACAACTGAAGGTAGCACAACAATTCAAACTGGGCCAACATCTACCACTGGAACAACTACCCAACCAACAACTACTACAGTGGGGCCAACAACTACAACTCCTGTATCAAGTACAACAACTGAAGGAAGGACAACAATTCAAACCGGGTCAACATCTACCACTGGAACAACTACCCAACCAACAACTACTACAGTGGGGCCAACAACTACAACTCCTGGATCAAGTACAACAACTGAAGGAAGCACAACAATTCAAACTGGGTCAACATCTACCACTGGAACAACTACCCAACCAACACCTACTACAGTGGGGCCAACAAGTACAACAGCTGAAGGTAGCACAACAATTCAAACTGGGTCAACATCTACCACTGGAACAACTACCCAACCAACAACTACTACAGTGGGGCCAACAACTACAACTCCTGTATCAAGTACAACAACTGAAGGAAGCACAACAATTCAAACTGGGTCAACATCTACCACTGGAACAACTACCCAACCAACAACTACTACAGTGGGGCCAACAACTACAACTCCAAAATCAAGTACAACAACTGAAGGAAGCACAACAATTCAAACTGGGTCAACATCTACCACTGGAACAACTACCCAACCAACACCTACTACAGTGGGGCCAACAACTACAACAACTGAAGGTAGCACAACAATTCAAACTGGGCCAACATCTACCACTGGAACAACTACCCAACCAACAACTACTACAGTGGGGCCAACAACTACAACTCCTGTATCAAGTACAACAACTGAAGGAAGGACAACAATTCAAACCGGGTCAACATCTACCACTGGAACAACTACCCAACCAACAACTACTACAGTGGGGCCAACAACTACAACTCCTGTATCAAGTACAACAGCTGAAGGAAGCACAACAATTCAAACTGGGTCAACATCTACCACTGGAACAACTACCCAACCAACAACTACTACAGTGGGGCCAACAAGTACAACAGCTGAAGGTAGCACAACAATTCAAACTGGGTCAACATCTACCACTGGAACAACTACCCAACCAACAACTACTACAGTGGGGCCAACAACTACAACTCCTGTATCAAGTACAACAACTGAAGGAAGCACAACAATTCAAACTGGGTCAACATCTACCACTGGAACAACTACCAAAACAACAACTGCAACAACTGTCCTTACCCCAACCACAGAGTGTTTCTGCATAATAAATGGAACACATTATAGACCAGGTTGGAGATTTCTACTATTTATTTCTACTGTTCAAAAGCTTGTAAAGTATCAGAGTGTAATTTATCATGTAAAGCAATGTTTGTATTAATCAATTTTGTTTTCTTTTTTAAAATGAGCCTTACATGATTATTTTATGACATTTACCTCTTTTTCTCTTTTAATGTTCATTTTTATAGGTGCAACAATATTTGAAAATAAGTACATTGGCTCAGGTATATGCTTGACCATGATCTGTAAGGATAGTTGTGTAATACACAACACAACAGGAGTATGCCCAACAACAAAATCTCCAGTGACGCTAACAACAAAACCTCCGGTGACAACAACAAAACCTCCAGGGAAAAATTGCGAAGAATGGGGAGTAACTGTAAGTATAACACAGTGGCACACATACTGTAAATAATGTAGTGCATGATAAAGCCTTTTTAATTCACACTGATTGGATACCTCTCACAGATTTACTTCCTTGAATGTTTTTAATTACATACAGTAACTGAGCCTATTTGGCTGAATATGGCAGTATGTTTTTAATGGTGTTTAAAGGTCAGATTAAAATGGCAAGTACAATTTGTACCCTCACACCCAAAAAGAAGAAAACTTGCCAGACATTTCAACAATAGAAGTGTTAGACTTGGTTTGTATCTTTAACCAACTGTAATGGCACTGGATATTTGGGTAAAAAAAAAAAAAAAACAAAGGTTGTAAAATAACTCAGAAAAAGTTAAATAATAACAACTGTAGTAATGTATTTTGAGATCATTAGATTTTACAAAGGTCTGGATGGAAAGCATTTTTTTTTTTTTTTTTTAAATTTAGACTAAATTAAATTTAAACATTCATTCAACTGAGAATGCCAATATATTTTGTGAATATTTACATATCAATGTAACTAAACTGATATGTTGTTTGATAATGCATAGACCACTGTTAAAATATACTATATTTTCTGATGATAGGAAAACGAGACATTTACGATCTGTAATTGCACAATGGCCAGGTGCATTGAAAACAATACGATTGAGATTATCCCATATGAATGTAAACCTCTTGAAAACATCACTTGTTCAAATGGCAAAAAACCTGTGGAGGCGTATGATGAGTACTACTGCTGTAAAGAACGTGCTTGTGACTGTGAGTGAATTGCATGCACCCATCTAAAGTCCAAACACATGAATAATACACATATTAGTGAACTATTTCAAATTTATTCATACACTTTGCTTCCAAATTTAGATCATTATCTGAATGTTGACTAAATAAGGCCAGTGTCAAACCCCTTGCGTCCAATAATTTTTTTAAAAATAAATTTATCAAATAAATGAAAATGTACTATTTGAAATTTAAATATACTGAAGGAAATACAAGCAATAAAATCACTTTCTCTATTTCAGGCTTTTGTGAAGGCTGGGGTGATCCTCACTATATAACATTTGATGGACTGTTCTATAGTCATCAAGGAGCATGCACATATGTTTTAATGAAAGAAATCAAGCCTAAACACCACTTGACAATTTACATTGATAATGTCAATTGTGACCCCGAAGAGTCTGTGTCCTGCCCGAGATCTATCATTGTGTCCTACAACAATCTAATGATCACACTGAAAAACCACAACCTTATAGGAGCTGCCAAGCTGGAGGTGAGATTTAACACCTGAACATCTACACAAAAGTATATTATTGATTTTCTTACAGTCAAGAATAAGGAAATTATTTTCTGGAGTTTGGAATTGAATTGGTTATGCTCAGCAAGGTAACTGCTTAATTGCGGTTCATTTGTCCTACTTTTATCAATGCAGGCTTTATTAGAGCAGTCTGCTCTGACATTACCATTTACTAGAAATGGTGTGAACGTGGTGACCTCAGGGTTGAGCTTAATCCTAAGGATTCCACATCTGGGGGTTGTTGTGATGTTTGGAGTCACTGGTTTCAGTGTCGAACTGCCATTCCAGCATTTTGGGAACAACACTCAAGGACACTGTGGTATGGAAATATAATTGCAACTATTTTATAATAAAATATTTAAAAAGTTTAACTAAATGAAAAACTTATATCAAGAGATATATACTTATCTATTTACATTAAGCCTGGCATTAATAGCCATTCATGATTATTTTATTATATTGTTAAACATCATGTCAAATTATTACATAATTGCACAATATATGTATTATGGCAATGTCTAAATCTTGTACTTTTAATTCTCTCAGGTACCTGCAACAACATCAAGGAAGATGACTGCATGCTACCAGATGGAAAACTTGTAGATAGCTGTGCAGTAATGGCAGACCAATGGCAAGCTACAGAGCTGAACATAAACACAGAATGCAAACAACCACCAACAGAGAGGCCAGTAAAGCCATGTCCAATCAACCCAGTGTGTGAGCTTATGAAGAGCGAGTGAGTATTATATCCATTGTTCACTTTGCTAGGTTTCACTTTAAAAAATGAACACACATTTTTCTTTGTAAACTAAGTACAACTAAGTAAGAGGTGAAAATCATCTAATTTCTGATCAATTCAATTCTGTTTGCATTGATACCTGTTTACAACTTACCACAAGAGTCTAATAACTGGCACTGGACAAATCCAGGATCGTTATCAATTGATATATCATACTGCTCATTTTGTTAGCACCAAAACTGCAGTCTTTCACACAGCATATGCAACTTTTTTACAAGTTTGACTCACTTTCTTCCAGAGTGTTTAGCGAGTGTCATCCCCACGTCTCCCCTGAAAACTTCTTAACTGGCTGCCAGTTTGACAGTTGTCATATGACCAACCCAGCTGTAGTCTGCACCAGTCTTTGGACCTATGCAAGAGTTTGCTCAGAGTATGGTATCTGCATAAACTGGAGGAACCACACTGATCTATGCGGTAAGCCAACTGACCATATGCAGCAGGCCATTTTATGAACATGCATCAGCCCAATCTCATGAAAACATAGTGACAGAACACAAAATGCAAGTGAAAAAATAACAAGTATAAAATTTGTATTGTAAGATAATGTATTGATGCGCTCGAGGAGCTTGTTTGTCCATAACAAAATGTTATGTTGAATGTTAATTCCTCAGCTCCCGGTTGTCCAGCAGACAAAGTGTACCGAGCCTGTGGACCTCCTGAACCTCCAACCTGCAAAGACACGTGTGCATTTATATCTAATTTATTTTTCATTACTAATCACTAATAAATGTGTGTTTTACCACAATATACAGTACTAACCAATATACATATATCATCTAACTCATTGTACCTGAAGTGGCTGTGTATGTCACTAAGGACTAGTGATAAAGGTGGCTGATATGTGAATTCAGTCTGCATTTATATTCCTAATGTCAATGGGAGCACAACTATTAGGATGTATTCAGATAATGATGTAATTTCTGAAGGTTAAGTGTCTTTAATTATTTTTATTAAAAGGCCTGGAGACAATATTCTGAACATGACTACTGAGGGTTGTTTCTGTCCTGATGGCACGCAGCTCTTCAGTAAGGAGTCAGACGTGTGTGTTGACAAATGTGGTAAGTAATTAGTCTGTCTCTATAACCTGATCGCATGAGATAAGTATAGATTCACCTCCAGAGAAGGCAGATAATTTTCATGAGAGCACAGGTTTCAGTAGGTTTAGTTATTTTGTTTAAAAAAAATCCATTTACAACCAAGTCTAAATTTCTTGGCAGAGGCTACACTGCATTGTACAGTGGGTTTGGCTGCTGTTCCATGTATGCAGTGTCCATTTTTCATTCGGATGCTGTTTATGACCAAATATTTAGATTTTGGTCTCATCTGACCTTAAGATAAAACTGTAATTGTAGTTTCAAGTTCAGTTAATATTCATTTTGTGGGTTTCACAGAGGAAGGGCTTTGTCTGTACAACCTTCTCAAATAGCTTGGTATTATGGTGGCCACATCTGATAATCAATTTTGTAACTTGAAAAACCTTTTTAAACGAATAATTGATATATTTCTTTAACTGAAATGATTATTTCTATTGGATAAACAGCATAATAATACAATCCAGACACAGCATGCTGCCTAAAGGTCACGTTCAAGGATAAAACAAACATCACACTTCTACCATCTGTACTGTAAATATGTTAAATTAATTGTGAAGTTATGCCATGGTCAATTAAGTAGTAGTAGTAGTAGTAGTAGTAGTAGTAGTAGTAGTAGTAGCAGTAGTAGTAGTAATATAGTAATATCTGCCCCAATGTTTGATATCTCTCTGTCTTTGTAGGATGCTTGGACCCCTCTGGTCAAGGACGAGAGGTAAGTTCAGGTCCTTCTTGCTTAGGAAGTTAGTTAAAGCCACAACCCTTTCCATTTGTAACAACTATTCAGTAACACTGATTGATACTTTACCATGCTTTATTATATATATATATATATATATATATATATATATATATATATATATATATATATATATATATATATATATATTACATATTATCCTACTTGTTATGTCGTCATCATCAACTGGCCTATTGGTACTCTTGGTGTCTATCATCAAAATGTGTTCTCCTTGTTAGCCCAGGTCATTGGCCAAGCAAGGCATGAAGGCCATGACAACTACTAGAAATAATATATATGGGTAATTCTGCCTGGATGAATGGATGACCTCAAGAAGATATGGAAATATAAGATTTAGGATAGTGACTGCACTGTACATCTGTAGAACCAAATAATACATTAACATTGTCTGTGATTTTAAATGGCAGTTTGGAGAAAAGTTCCAGTATGGTTGCCAGGATTGTGTCTGTGATAAGGCATCTGCATCCATCAAGTGTAAACCAAAGCAGTGTTCAAACAACCAAATAACTTGCAGCGAGCCAGGATTTATTGTGGTCAATGCGACAGATCCGTCAGATGCCTGTTGCACTATTCTTACCTGCCGTAAGATAGCGTCATTATTTTTGTTATTGTTGTTGTTGCTTAATGTTTGCTTGTGATTCTTCTGTTGTATTATTGTTTGTTCTATCAAACACAGAAATCTTACATGCTTTTGGAGAATGAAATTCATTATGTAGTGTTTGTACGTAGACATGAGTCATAATGTAAGGGTTAGTTCTTCTTGTTTTGGTGAATTCTACTGCTGTCATTCACTGAAACCAGCAACATGGTATAGTGTAAATCCGTGTCTTACATTACTCCATGACTTTCTTGCACTTATTTCAGGCTGTGAGAGCAGCACCTGTCCCAGTATAAAGAATTGGTGTCCAATCGGCTTCGCTCCTGTAGCCAAAGTGCCTGAAGGGAAATGCTGCCCTGAATTCACATGCGGTATTAACACTAATGACAAATATGAATATCATTCAGCATGTCACACCATAATATCATAAATGTTTTTTGTAATATCTATTTACAATTGCATGGTTTGTTCTCGCAGAGCCAAAGAATGTCTGCGTACATAAAGGACTGGAGTATGAGGTAACTGAGAAAGAATACAGCATTGCTAAAAAGTCACACACAAACTGTGTGTTGCATGTATTGTAGCTATAACAACCATGTCCTCTATGAATAATTACATATTAAAACTCTCCATTCCAGCCTGGTACTTCAATCCCTGTGGTTGACTGCCAGAATTGTAGCTGCACCCATGATTTGGATCCGAATACACAACTGCGTAAGATCCGCTGTGTCGTAGTGACGTGCAATGAGAAGTGTGAACCAGTGAGTTTTGGTTATCTTTCTCCCACAGTCCATATAACAATTTGACCAAATGTGTTACTTCATTGATAAACTCTACGTGCACATGTTATAACTTTAATGAACTGCAGAACAATATCTGTTTTGGGAATTTATGCCTGGTCAGCAATGAAAGGAGTACGATATACATGGAGACATTGCGCAGAATGTTAATTCAGGGGGTTTAATGCTCAGAGATAACGATCATAAGGTTCTGAGTTTGAATCTTAAGACCTGTAGCAAACCACTGAGGGGTCCTTGGGCAAGTGCCTTAACACTCAGTTGCTAGGATTGTATCCTGCCTCTATAGAAGGTCACTCAGTGTAGAAGAAACTGCAGAATGAATAGATGTAAATGTTGTATTCCATCCCATACAGTATGGCCCATATTTTCATGATCATGTGCGAGAAATAAGTCACAGTGTTATAAATTCTTAATATTACCATGACCATCAGTGCAACTGCAAAAAAATCATCTGCCTAAAACACTTTGTGAAACTCAAACTCACGTTGTGTCTTTTCATGCAGTTTAATAGGGTTCACTCAAATCTGTGTGCGTTCCAGGGCATTGTATTTATATCGATTAATGCCTCATTTCTGTGATGGCAATCAATTTGGCAAGTCTAATATGGAACTATTTATTAACTATTAATTCTATTAATGAATCATAATTAATCTATTGATTAATCATTAATCATTGTGTCTATTAATTCTATTAATTACGAACGTCTCATATGTAGTAATGCATCAACTGATTCATATTTTACATGAGTTCAGTATTCCTATTCCTATTTGTCAAACTTCCTGACTGAAGGAAACGCTTTTTCTTGAGAGAGCAAAAAGATGGTTTTATCCTATACTGAGAAAGAGAGTACTGTCTAGTTATAGATTGGTCATTTGTACTCAATTTGTTTTTGTTTCTATTATGCAATTTCCCAATTTGTCTGCACGGGGAAAAAAGAAATATAAGTGAATGCCAAATATGTCATATTACATTCATATTCGACCTGTAACAAAAAAACAAAACAATCAATGCTCAAACAGTGTAACTGTCACAAACTAATGAATGTTTCTTTCTCTCAGGGATATAAGTATGTGGAATCAAACACTGCTGAATGCTGTGGAAAATGCGTAAAGATCAAATGTGTCCTTAACTACAACGGCACAATACACGTCTTGGAGGTAATGTTCAGAGAACTATTGAGGTGTAGGAAATAAATCATATGCAAACATTCTGAAAGTGTAAGTGCAAGTGTACAATTTATGCCTGTTTGTTAGGTCTGTAAAAACGATACTCTAAAACAAATGTGACTTCTAAGTTTTGCTTTTGTCGAGGAGTACTCTGTGAGATTTCATGTGTACTGGTCTGTGTGCAGAGTGGAAAAGAATGGACTCCATTACACAATCCCTGTGAAACGTTCACCTGCACAAAGACTAATGGAGAATATCTGGTTACTAAGTACAATATCCACTGCCCACCATTCAACCTCAACGATTGCCAGCCTGTAAGGGTCTCACACACACAAGACTATTAACTTTAAGTACTGGATTGTCGAAGAGATTATGTGCTTGCTTGAATAAAATGAACACATTATATAAAAATGACCAAATAGTACAATATATGTTCATTTGTGGGTGGATTTGTCCTGAGAATGAGCATGTAATGTTTCTCATAAATTCACACAAATTCCATATGTAATATAACCGGTTTGAGGTTAGTAATAATAATAAGGACTTTTACTGTCTATTATAGAACATTGTTGTATCATAATGGTCATTGTTGGAATTTATAGTACAGATTAGGAAAAGAAAATTGGGACGTTAAATATGTTTTTGTATAAGGACTGCTTATGGTTAATTGGTTTTACGATCATACAACAACACAAACGTTCTGGTGTGATCTTTATCTGCAGGGTACTGTGCTGCTTTCTGCTAACCGTTGCTGCAAAGAATGTGAGTAGCACTATACAATTACTGGACAACACCCAATAATTCAACAACTACAGTGGTTCAAGAAAATTATGGTATTGTGTGTGTGTGTTTTCAGGTGTGCCGAAGGACACTGGATGTAAAGTTCAGACCACTATTGATCACATCATTCACAACAACTGCTGGTCAAAGGTCAAGGTGGAACAAACACACTGTCAGGGACACTGTAACAGCTATAGCAAGTGAGTAAATGCTTTCTCTCTCTCTCTCTCTCTCTCTCTCTCTCTCTCTCTCTCTCTTTCTCACACACACACACACACGCAAGTAGAGTACACATATATACTTGTAATGTATCTATATATAAGGAATCGGATCACACTATAGGAAAATAAGACATGTCGAGGTGGTGTACAAAGTGAAACATTTTTTTATAACAGCAAATCCGAAAAAGTGTTATTCCACTTATACCAGAGTTATTTGCCAGTGATTACAATTTTAATTTATTATTGAACATGTTGTGCATTTTGACAGTTTATAGTTATATTTAATGTTGTGGCACATCCATGAGATGATTTCGTTCCTGTTAACACTTATGTTATAGCAGCTATAAACGCTATGAACAGACATTCCAGTCAGTCAGCTTGTCATTTTACAAAAACACACACACACACACACACACACACACACACACACACACACACACACACACACACACACACACACACACACACAAAAAGAATAAACTCTTCTATCTTTAAGACATCCACATACTGGGAAGCTTTACAAAGCGCTATGGCTGTTACATAACGCTCAGACCCGTGACTCCTAACAAAAAAATTCACCATATCAACTATACAAGTCCCATACAAGTCCCTGAGCTGTTACTATAGAAACAGTAACATATTAGAAAGAATGCATTAAAATAAACCTGACGTTCATGTTACAGAAGGAACCTCTGTCCCAGCCATGCAGCTAATACACACCTTCTGACCAATCAGCCCTGCTGAAAAAAAGCATAAAAGAAATCCTAATGGTATCCACTACAAATACCATTGCAAAACAATTAAACCATTACCATTATTTGTCTTTAATGGTATCCACTAGACATAACATGCCACCAATAGAAGACAACAAACTACCAGTAGAGTCCGACAGGGACCATTACAGTTTCCATTAAAACCAATACAATTCCCATTATAACCATTACAAATTCTAATGATTTCAGATCAATTCAACCATGCTCTTGTATTTCATATCTATCTGTTTGTCTGTCTGTGTGTTTCAGGTACAGTGATTTGGGCTCTTCGACTTGTAGCTGTTGCCAGGCGAGCCGCACCAGTAACCGTACAGTGAGTCTGGACTGCCAGAATGGACATTCAGTAACCCACACCTACTTCCATGTGGATGCGTGCAGCTGTGACCAGACTAAATGTCTAAGTGTCCAGGACACACAAACTCACAAAGGAGATACTCGCAAGAGACGTAGCTTCAGACACCCCTAAGGATGTGTTCTGTGACAACAATGTCATAGAAACAACAGTCACAAAGAACCTATACTGCATTTTTCTCTCAGATATTTAGAAAAGATTTCAAGTAGCTTTATTATGATTATTTTCAAAGGCGTCTTTTAAAGGACCAGATTGTCTTGCTTTTAATTCAGAAATACATATAGCTGTTTTAACAAAGTGCAATTTAAATGCAGTTTGTGTTTTCTCACTTGTGATCAATAAGACTATTTAATAAAAAGAAATAGCATACAAAACGCTTATTGTCTGAGACCTGTTTTAATCCAGCACACACAAAGCAGGCTTAAAGTAAACAATATGCTAATATCAGTGATCACTTCACTTTTTAAAATTCATGTGTTTACTGAGTGATAACTAACAAGTATTAAGTATAATGTTATAGAGCTTGATTAATTCATCCACTGGTAATATATGAAAATATCATTATTTCAGTATACACTGAATTATTTCATACGAACTGTAGACTCCTATAGCACCGAATTCTGAATTCACAAATACACATGGACATACATGCTTTTGTAAATTTCCCCTAGGGCATTAATAAAGTTTAATCAATCAATCAATTATAAGCCATAAATACATGACCATTTATTTTCTTCTGCTACAGAATAAACTTTTAACATTTGAGTGCATCATTCAGAAACTCAGCACATTTTGCCCTCAGCACACTATGAGACAAACAGAACCCTTTATACAAGCGTCAAAAAAGCTAATCATGCACAAGGGCAGGGAGGGTAACATTGCTGTCTCACAGCTCCAGTTTCCCCATTCTGATTTCAAGCTCAGGTTACTGTATGGATTGAGATTCATAGGTTCTCCAGTTTCCTCCCCCTTCCCAAAAACCTGCTGGCAGGTTATACTAAAATGAAAGTGTAAATGTGTGTGTGTGTGTGTTTGTGTGTGTTCGAGAGAGAGAGAGAGCGAGTGACTGGGAGTGGCTTAGTGGTTAACACGTTTGCCTCGCACCTCCGGGGTTGGTGGTTTTGAACCTTATCTGTGTGAGTTTGAATGTTCTCCCTGTGTTTTGGGGGTTTCCTCCGGGTACTCCGGTTTCCTCCCCCCGTCGAAAGACATGTATTGTAGGCTGTGTGGCATTTCCAAATTGTCTGTAGTGTGTGAATGGGTGTGCGAATGTCTATGTGCCCTGCGATGGGTTGGAATCCCGTCCAGGGTGTCCCCCACCTAGTGCCCGGAGTTCCATGGGATAGGCTCCAGGCTCCCCAACGACCCTGTGTAGGATAAGTGCTATGGAAAATGAATGGATGGATGCCAAAGTCTTTCAACATTAAAACCTGTGGCAGGTTTTTTCAAAGGCACACTACCAGAAACCAATTGACCGAGGGTGTTTGTTAGCTTATTTCTTTAGCATTTAGCTTGTGCAAAGGACCAACAACTGAAGCTCTGACGCTTTTGAGCTGGCACAGTTCTCTTGGTTTTTCTCTGCTTGCTCAGTGAGAGAGAGAGTTAAAATAAATAGTGCAGATAGGTATCTCACAGGTTTCAGGTGTGACACATTAATTATTCACATACACACCCAATGCAGTTTCCAACTAAACCACACGCTTATCCGCTATCAAATACTTTTGTATATTTATGGTCTGGTGATCCAGCGTACCATTGCCGCCTCACAGCTCCTGTATAATGGATCGATCCTGAGTTTGAGTTACTCTCCGAGTGGCGTTTGGCCTTTTCTCTCTGTGTCTATGTGAGTTACCTCTAGTTTCCTCGCATCTCCCAAAAAACATGCATGTAGATGGACTGGCTGCAATAAATTGCCCCAAGGTGGAAAGGCATGTTTGAATGTGTGTGTGCTTGGTGCCATGCAATACTATCGGTATCTCATCTATGCCGTCACAACCAGGGTTCCTGGAATAGGTTTCAGCTCTTCCTGTAAGCATAACTTCCTTATAGGAATCTTTATTCAGGTCCAGCAATTCTGTATCCATCTTCAGAGTTTAATCCCAGCACCATTGCAGGTCAGAACAGTCTGAAGGTCTGTGCTGAGTTTGGTGGTCATAGATTTAAAGCTCCAGGACTAGTTAGAGTAGGAAATCTTAGTTAAAATTTTAGGTTGAGATTTCCCCCATACAATGTAAAGCGCTTTGAGTGTCTAGAAAAGATCTATATAAACGCAAGTAATTAGTTAGTCTCATAAAAAAAAGTAAGAATAATAAATTTAAATAGCATTTCAGTAGGTTGGCTTGACAAAATAATGTCAGTGTTTCAGTCAGCTGTAGGGCTTACCAGAAATCATTTACCCTGTATTTACAGTACGTATTTCAGATGTTTTTCCCATTGATTACAAAGGTTATGCGAGAACATTAATTTCCCTGTATGTATGAATGATTAGTAGCTATGATCAGTGTTGCAAATAATATGTGAATACCACCAAAAAAAATGTTTTGTGTGAATGCTTGTCAATTTGCTCACAGCATAATGCTTACAAGTTAATGTAGCTCCCATAGATACATCCTGTGAGTCTCAGCGGTGAAGGACACAGTGCAAGGACAATGGTGTAAAACATAATGAGTGTACTTCTAACTTCTAAATCCTCAAACTGTACATCCTGCTGATTTATCATAGACTTTTTGTCACGGTCTGGGCTGGAGAATCTGTCTATCATTAGTCCTTTTCATATTCAGTTAAGAACCAAATATCAGAAACTGAAAAAATGGCTTGTTGTTTTTATTATTCATTTACAAATCCAAAATGAAAAAAAAAAAAGAATAATAAGTTGTACTGCTAAGTTAGCAGTGGTAGATCAGTGGTTAAGACAGTGGACAGTGGTCAGAAGGTCCTGAGTTTAAATCCCAGCTCTATCAACCTGTCACTGATAGACAGGCCCTTAAGCAAGGCCCTTAACCCTATTTATAATTTGAAATGAACAGTCTGTAAAACTTCTCTTGGCTCATTGCGATTCATTGATCTCTTAAACTTGAAGTTGAAATATGCTAACTTTCTAGAATAAAATTAATAAACTTTTATTCGGCACATAGACTACCTTACTGTGAACTGATATGAGTGGGTTTAATCGTCGGTCAGGGATTTGACATGTAGAGTCGGCGTACTCGATTCCGAAATCAGATCCGATTCCAATTATGAATGATCTCTGACTTGTCACGCACTCGGGTATATTTGACTGGCATAAAGTTGGCTTGATGGAGAACGTTCAATATTTGCGATTTAAGGGACTGTCTCGCTAGTTAAATACGACATTGGTATACACGGTTCAACTTCAGTGGAATTTGAAGAGAATGACTTACAGTCACAAAACCAACTGTAAAGTTGTTTACCAAACTGTAAACACCTTTTAGAGTTCTGATATTTATTCAAATCAATTGTCAAATCATATCTAAACATTGTGATATTTTTATACCATATGGATTCGTACACTAAATATACCATAATTTAAAGCTGAACAGCATTTGAAGAGAATGATATACAGTCACAAAACCAAGTGTCCAGTCTTCATGTAGTTGTCAGCTATGATGCACACCTTTTAGAGTTCTGATATTTAAATCAGCATTTACATATATTCTCTTTAAAATGCTGTAAACATATTCATAGTGTGGTTGTGGCATTAACGGAGTTTCATGTTTTCCACTAAAGTCAGTCCAGCCAACTGTGGTCTGAACCCTTGTGCTTTGAAGACTATCTGTCATGCTTGGAGACATGCTTTAAGTCATGTTAAGTCAAGTGCATCTGTTCTTAACCTGTTTACATTTGAAGAGCCACCTATGCTCACAGTAGTCTAAGCATTTGTCAGAGAATCATGCTGATTTTAAAGCAATAGTTCACCCAACAATGTAAATTTGCTGAAAATGTACTCACCCTCAGGCCATCCAAGAGGTAGAGGAATTTCTTTTTTCGTGGGAACAGATTTGGAGAAATGTAGCATTACATAACTAGAATGAGAGTTCAAGCTGATGAAAGAAATATCACAATAATCCACACGAATCCATCAAGGTGTTTTAACTTTAAACCGTTGCCATTATAATGCTATAATGATAATGGTAAATGGTCTGCACTTATATAGCGCTTTTATCCAAAGCGTTTTACACTGTGTCTCATTCACCCATTCACACACACACACTCACACACCAATGGTAGCAGAGCTGCCATGCAAGGTGCTAACTTGCCAGCGGGAGCAATTTGGGGTTCAGTGTCTTGCCCAAGAACACTTCGGTATGTGGAGTCACATGTGCTGGGAATCGAACCACCAACCCTACGATTAGAGAATTAGTGGACAACCCGCTCTACCACCTGAACATACAGCTATACAGCTTTTCCCCCACTGCTTCAATATTATGAGTGATTTTGTGTAGATTCACAAACATTAATACACATTAATATTATAATATTAATGTATATATGACCTCAACATTTTTAAGTTGATAAATCAATTACTTTAAGCCAAATACACTTAAATATAACAAGCTTGAGTTACATTTTTGTTATATTTAAGTGTATTTGGCTTAAAGAAATTGATTTATCAACTTAAAAATTTTGAGGGAATTAGTTTCCTTAAATTTTTTTTAATTAAATGAACTATCCGGTTTTACAGTGAATACGTTTAAGTTGAAATTCCAATTCAATATACTTTAATTTAAGTATGCTTCATTCTGTTAAGGATTACATATATTCAACTGTATGCTCTTACAATATACTAAGTATAATTTTTAAAAAATACAAAAAAGGATATTTTAGGTGTATTTCACTAAAGTGCATGAAAAAAAGTACTTCTAATATTCTTTACATATTTGAACTATACTAATTATGCGCCAAAGTATGTATTGTATTTCATTAGAATTAGTTTTAAATTAGGTTTTTATGATTTTGTAAGGGCAAATTATAACCCAAGTCTTTGTCACCATTCAGTTTCTTGGCTCTTTAAATAAATATTAGACAAGGAAGTCTAATGACTGCAGTTCAGTACTCCTACATTGGAAACAAACTTGTGTTAGTATAAGAGACTATATTAAGCTTGTTACACGCACTTGTGTTAAGTAAACCAGTTATCATTCACGCACAGTGTGACAAAGGATTACTTAAACCATGTTTGATATCAAACACAAGCTTCTATGTGTTAAATATTTATTTTTCATATAGTGACTGAACAACTACTAACAATGTTGGCTAAAGCTCCACCCTGATCAGCATTCAACCAGATCTGCATTGTGTATAAAAGCCATTCTCCTGTAGCAGAAGAACTGACAGGGGTTTGCACAGCATTTTAGAGCAGTGGTCTGGCATTAATTGTTCAAAGATGCCACAAATATGGCTGCTGGGTTGGCTTACAATATTAACTGGACTGCAGTCAACGCAGCAAACAGGTTGGAGAGGCTTATTTAATTTAGCGATTGTGTTCCTGTGTTTTAATTTATATTGGGTCTGATTGACTGCTAGTAATATTAATATTAATTAATATTTAGTACTTGAAAATCTAACTCTTCCAAAGTACGAATTATTTATGTAATTATGTCTTACTTTAACATTTGATGATATTATTGTCGTGATCAGCAACATTATTTATTTAATGTTATTTCACCATTTCAAAATTATTTCACTGTGTATATATATATATATATATATATATATATATATATATATATATATATATATATTTATATATATATAAATTATTTCTTGTGTGCACTTAAGAAATGGAACATTCCCACATCACTCCACTTATCAACTTATCCTGTAACTAGCCTATCTCTGTAGCATTCCACATCTTGTGGAATTTTATGTACATAAAATTTATGTGTTTTAAAGTATGTGATATGTTTAAATATGTTAAATATTTAACATATTTAATTACAGCTACAATGTCATAAGTAAAAATCATTTAATGTTAGTATAAAATTTGCCATGTACCATGAGCAGTGCTTCCTAGGGTTGACAAGGACCTGAAAGCAAATAAATCAACAGTATATGTATATCAATGTAACTTATTTAGTATATATTTTAACATATATTTTTGTCTGTCTGGTTTCTTTATCCTATCTGTATACAGAGGTATTTGTTTGTTGTTAACCTATCAGAGTTATTTGAATTATTTAGTCATTTGTGGTTTATTGATGATGATGTAATTTTGATCATTCTTCTCCTGGCACCTCCTGTACCTCCTGCAATAGGAATGAAGATGATGCAGATGACACCAGGTATGCAGTTCAATGTATATCATATGTGGAACTGTATTAATATACAGTAGTTAAGCTTAATTCTATTACTTAATTCTTGATAGACCGAGTTTTTGGAGAAAAAAAATCGGAGGTTAGAAAACTGAAAATGCAGATCACATTTTTAAGGACATAACACAAAAGGACATATCATGAACGGAGGATTTTAAAAAGAAACGAAAAGAAATACAAATATGATGTTGTATAAATGAGGAGATGGCAAGCATTCAAGTCAACATCTGATATAGAATTGAGTGAAACGTAGTTATAATTATAACAGTATTCACTACAAATGAGGCTCACAGTTCATCATTCAGCAATGTATAAAATAGCACTTTATCCAGCACATACTAATTTTTGAATGATGAACTAGAAGTACACCCAGAAAGCATGAACAGTTGCAGCTTACATTTACATTTATTCATTTAGCGGACGCTTTTATTCAAAGCGACATACAATTGAGAATATACAACCAAAGCGATATATCAAGCAGAGAACAATACAAGTAGTGCTACTATACAAGATCTATTAATTGAGTTCCAGAAGAAGCAAAGCGCACAGAGTAGAGGTGTAAGTGCCAGAGTAATTTATTTATTTATTTTAGGGTTTAGTTAGGTGTTCACGGAAGAGGTGGGTCTATAGCTGTTTTTTGAAGATGGTGAGAGATTCTGCGGTCCGGATTGAGGTTGGAAGTTCATTCCACCACTGAGGAACAGTTAGTTTGAATGTTCTTGAAAGGGACCTTGAACCATGCTGAGTAGGTACTACTAATTGATCCCAGATTGCGTGAGGGAACGTAAGCCTTCAGGAGAGAGTTGTGGTAGGAGGGTGCTGTTCCAGACAAGGTCTTGTAGGTGAGCATCAAGGCCTTGAGTTTGATGCAGGCGGATACAGGAAGCCATTGGAGGGAGATTAAGAGGGGGGTGTGACATGGGTTCTCTTGTGCTGGTATTTAGTATATATTTTAACATATATTTTGTCTGTCTGGTATCTTTATTCTATCTGTATACAGAGGTATTTGTTGTTTGTTGTTAACCTATCAGCGTTATTTGAATTATTTAGTCATTTGTGATTTATTGATGAT
Organism: Ictalurus punctatus; assembly: GCF_001660625.3. NCBI lineage: Eukaryota > Metazoa > Chordata > Actinopteri > Siluriformes > Ictaluridae > Ictalurus > Ictalurus punctatus. Next base: position 21,686,547 of record NC_030429.2, on the reverse strand, counting down.
GTAATTTTGATCATTCTTCTCCTGGCACTTCCTGTACCTCCTGCAATAGAAACGCCGATGACGCCGATGAAACCAGGTATGCAGTTCAATGTATATCATATATGGAACTGTATTGATATACAGTAGCTACACTATAGTTCAGAATTTTACCTACATAAAATTTCCTTAAGATAAGTAATGTCTTCAGTTAAGATGCTGTCTCCTCTGATCTCCCGCAAGAGAAAATAGAATGTTTCATAGACTTAATATATGGGCAATACTATGAGTTAATTAATAGTGTCATATTTATGTATTTATTATTGGCCTCCAATGATATTACATAGTTTTTTTCAGTGCAAGTACAGCACAAAACATGAATTTCAGCATGGCATATTGGGGTTATATCAAACTGTAAGACAGTGGCGCTGGATATAATATCACTCCAGAATAATGCACCAGCAACATATGCCCCTGTTTTACGGCAAGCTCAACCTTGCAAATGCAAATCTAGAGTAGCACGTGCTGTAAGTGTGTATAGTAACATCTCAGGTCTGAATAATGAAGTGGGTTTTAACTCGTCACTCTGAATATGACCCTTAGTGAGGTGTCTTTATATATACTGAATCATCTTTCTATTTTGTTTTCCTATACAGTGTCTATACAGACAAAAATCGAGATGGTCTCTAACAGTGCCATAGGTAAACATGTTTCTGTTTCCTCTAAAATTCCACTACTGTTGATTGTCAAATGCAATGCCAAACTTAACCCTAAAAAAATGTTGATAGGTACTGCTCATAATGGACAAGTTTGCAGTACTTGGGGAAACTTCCACTTTTCCACATTTGATGGAGATTTCTTCCAGTTGCCCTACACCTGCAACTACATCCTTACCACCATGTGTGACAGCACCCAGTCTGAGTTTAACATCCAAATGAGGAGGGAAAACATTGGTGAACGTCCTGAAATTACCGCTTTTACCATAAAGCTGGGAGGGATTGTAATTATGCTTCAACAAGGCAACATCACCGTGAACAATAAAGCGTGAGTATTTTTGTCACATTCCCATGATTACTCAATTCAAAGCCATACTTTCTTTATGTGGTGCTTAACATTTTCTTAAATATTTTTAAACAGATTGATCATCCCAGGCTATTATAGTGGAATTCGGATTGAGAGAATGACCAATTACATTAAAATCCAATCCAAGTTAGGACTGACAGTGTTTTGGGATGAACACAACGCTCTCTCGGTACAGTTTGAGTTTAATTTCACTAACATTACATGCAAGAGGCTTGATAAACTGTCAGCAGTAAGACTTTTTGAAACTAGGACAGTGTTTCATACAACAGTTAAGTTATTGTATTGAAAGTAGGAGGCAGCTTAATCCCTCATTTGCTCAGCTGTTCAAATATACTTGACAAATATACATGACTAAACATTTAAGTTCAATTTGCCAACGGTCTCAAAGCTTAAAAGCGAACACTGTTGAGAAATAGAGCAAAGAATGAAAGAAATTACGAAATTAAACACATTATATTGTCACATATTATAAATACAAACCAAGTTATAATATGATATTTTATTATAATATAATTGTAATAACAAGTAATGTAATCAAAAACCAGAACACAACTAGGTGATACTATTCCATACATTCACATGTGTAAACGTATATAAGCTTTATAACCCGTCTTTGTTTATGTCATCAGATTGAGATCTCCAAAAACTATAGGAATCAGACATGTGGACTTTGTGGGGACTTCAATGGCATCCTGGAGAATGAGTTCATTGAAAATGGTGAGCCAAATTAGTTGAAAATAATTAAGTCGAAAGCATAAAAAAAAACATAAAAACTATGCATATGTCCTGCATTGGTGTTGAGAAGAACACCTCATGGTGCCTTGTAGCTCACTCACTAATGAACACGTAACAGACAGTAAGGCCCATTTTACACCAGGCTCAGTAAGCATGTAGAACAACTACCTACATTAAATAGGGTGAATTCAGATTTATTGGGACATTTTTTGAATTTCTTGCCATTAGTCAAAAAAAAAAAACAACAACACACCAATACATGACACACATGAAGGTCCTGACTACACATGAAGGAAAAAAGTTTATATCATATTCTGAAGAAGCATAGCTTACTCTTTTGTCAGGAGTGATTGAAAACCATTTTTTAATGATGTTTGTTAAAATGGGACACATTTTCATTGGTTTAGGCCTTGACTTTCATCTACAATTTAATATGGCTGGACTCTCATTCAAATTCATCATCACAATATTCTAATACTATATGAACACTGTAGACTGAGTAAAATTGACTATGTACAAAGGTGTTGGCCTGAGGAACATTCAGAAATTCCTGAAAACTGCCTTGGGACATGTTTGGTAATTTCTGACGTCTTGAAAATGATGAAATTACAAACATATGCATATCATTTCAACTAAATGTATGTTTCTTTTATTACAGAAGTACATGTATTATGTATTATATATAAATCTTGACAATTTTGTAATTTATAGATTGGGACATACAGTACATACGATATATATAATGGGACAGTGTTGGGGCCTCCTTTGTAATTTTTTGTGTGTGTTTATTATTAGTGAAATCGAATAATAGAGTAGTTTTTAAATATTTTGTAGCCAAAGACATTTTAGCAGATATGATATTGGTTTCTGGTTGTTTTGTGAACATAATATTAAAGTCAAGTCAAGTTCAAGTGGTTTTATTGTCATTTCAAACATATACACTGGTACAGTACGCAGTGCTACATAAAACACACACGAACCACATGAGACGACACAGAACTAAATAAGAGCTACACATTCTCCATAAAGTGTATGTGCAAACATGTAGAGAAACTACTAAAACAGGACAATGGGCATAGTAAGAGACAGTGTAGCGCTGACCAGTACACAGTACTAGTGTGTAAGTGTCCGATATAACAGATATAACAGTGCAAAAGAATAACAATATAATTTAAAAATGCTGTGAAAGTAAACATACAGTAACATGCTATGACATAGTATTCAGCAGATTTCCTTATACCAAATATGGACATAGCAGTTATTGCAGTAGAAGCCAGGTAAAGAGTATAATAGTGAGAAGATATTTTCATAAATACATTAGCAGTAAAAAAAAAAAAAGGCATTCAATATTTGCACATTTCTGTATTGACTGTATTGACCCACTCTGTCTTTTCATTGAGCTGTTTATTTTATAAAAAACTTTCTCTGTAAGGATATAATTTTTGTTACCTAAATCATACAGTTTCATGCTTTAACTATAGTCATATCCACTTTTTAAATTCATTTTCTAGGCCAACTATTAACTCCTGAAGAATTTGGCTATAAATGGAAGATGGATCTACCCACTGAAACATGTGTGCAGACTGAGATCTATCCAAAGGATAACTGCCAGAAACAGGTATCGTTACAAGTTTTACTCCCAAGCCTAACTATTAACGTAGAATTTAAAATTCACTAATAATTGTTTTTATAACACTTATTCTCTCAAAAATGTTGATTGTTAGGTCATGAAGAGGCCTCCATAAGGGAGTAACTTATATATACATATATATATTTTAATCCTTCACAGACAAACACATGTCAGCACCTGCTTTACCATCCCGCATTTGAAAGCTGCCATAACTTGTTGCCCACAAATGTGTATTTGGAAGCGTGTCTTGAAGACCTGTGTCAGTGCAACAGCAGTCGGGATAGTTGCCTATGCGACACACTCTCAGAGTTCTCACGTCAGTGTGCGCATGCTGGGGGCACCCCAGCGAGCTGGAGATCTCACAAGTTCTGTGGTACGTCACTATAATAATTGAAATAACAATATATGAATGTAGGTATTATATACATTACAGTGGAGTAGTGAAAACTACGCTCTAGTTGAAACTCAAGAACAAGAAAGGAACGGTTTATCACAAATACCTCCATAGACACAGCAGTCAGTGATGGACAAATGCAAAGAAAACACAAGAAAGCCTGGACAATCATAGAGCAGAGCAAGTAGGTTTTGTGAATTACACTCAATAAGAGTCTTCATAGTCTAATAAAGCTGAAAGAAAACCTTCACGGCAGCTTCAAAGAAAGGGCAGGGGTCTCTCGCTAGCTCCATTTGTAGTCACAAGCTGTTACACAGATAGCTCCAGTGTGTATGTGAGATCTGACATGTGCATGAGGTGAGAAGAAATTGAATATTTTGTATTTATATCAGTTATATACATTGTACTGCCTCTGTATGGATTTGCGTACAAGAAGGGATGCAGATGATGCACACTGCCACTGGTGGTAAGGAGGGATTGAAATAGAACAATTATCTTTTAGGTGCTAATGTTGTTTATTTGTTTTTTCTCCTGTGTAGGAATAACATGTCCATTAAACATGGTGCACAGTGAGTGTGGGAGTCCATGTACAGACACCTGCTCAAACCAAGAGGGGATCCAACTCTGTGCAGATCACTGTGTGGATGGATGTGTCTGTCCACCTGGTACGACTTTGCTAGACTTTGCTCTTTCTCTTTCTCTTTCTCTTTCTCTCTCTCTCTCTCTCTCTCTCTCTCTCTCTCTCTCTCTCTCTCTCACACACACACACAGACACACACACACACACAGACACACACACATATCCTATAGGGCGCATGATCAAAAGTTTTCAACCAATCCTGTTATGACAAAGTTTGGTCTGGGTCACATGACTTGATTCAAATTATCTGAGATGGTTTAGTCAGCCTGACCAGGAACCATCATGGCTGCTCAAGGTGCAGGAGGTGCTGAGCGTGTGGTAAAACCGGCAAAACCAATGTGGTAAACCTGGTTAAACCATCTCAGGTAAATTGACCCAAGTCAGAAAACTTTTACTCATGCCCCCTACAAGTTACCAAAGACAACATACCTCTTTGCTATGTGTTTATTCAAGTGTGTCTGTCTGTTTAGAAAAAAAATGTAAACAATATGTAAGACCAGACCTCATCATTTTGGTTCAATTTCTTCATTAAGTAAAACACAGTTGATTTAGATGTTTTTAAACTTTAATAGGGTAACATATCCTCAGAGATACAACAAAATATACAATACAGCACACCAATGGCTTGAGCTGTTTACCATTAATAGTTGAGAAATTGGATTAATTTCTCATCCAGATGTACTTATAGTATTGGTTGGAGAAACCTAACGTGCCAGCATGCATTAAAAAAACTAAAATACGGCTAAATGCTAAGATCATCCAATTTAATTAATACTTATATTGGTAAGAATTTTTACTAATAAATGGTATATATTTTGATTATACCCTTATCATGCTAGAATTTTCCAGTTACCACAGCCAGTTCAGTAGATCACATAAATTCGCAATTATCTCTTTGTACAGGAACTGTGCTAGATGACATTAATAATACTGGCTGCATCCCTGTTGATGAATGTCCCTGCACCCATAATGGCAAAACCTATTCACCAGGACAATCATTTACAAGGACTTGTGAAGATTGGTAAATAAACACTGCTGCTGTGGTTTGGCTCAACTTGTATATATACTGTGTGTGTATATATATATATACACACACATATATATATATATATATATATATATATATATATATATATATATATATATATATATATATATATATATATATATATATATATAAAATATGGATTTTTTTGCTGTACACACCTCACACCCGACCATCACACCCCTATGCGTTCTGAACATACCATTCCAGATTAAATCCCTGCTTTGCTATTATAACGTCAATCCTTCCAGGAAGGAAGAGAGCATTACTGACTTCAGGCCTGAACTGATGTTGGGTGAGAAGGTCAGGGCTCTGTGCAGGACACTCAAGTTTTTCCACGCCAAACTTGGCAACCCATGTCTTCATGGAGCTCGCTTTGTGTACAGGGGCATTGTCATGCTGGAACATGTTTGGGTCTCTCAGTTCCAGTGAAAGGAAACTGTAATGATACAGCATACAAAGACGTACATACAGTATTTCCAACTTTGTGGCGACAGTTTGGGGAAGGAATACATATGGGTGTAATTGTCAGATGTCCACAAACCTTTGGCCATATAATTTATTTCTTGGATATACACTATATATATATTTTTCACTATAAATGTGTCTTTATTTTAATACCTGCTTCATTTTGTTTCAGTGTCTGTTCAGATGGGCGGTGGAATTGCATTACTCTGGACTGCTCTGGCACCTGCTCTTTGCTGGGAGGGTCTCATGTCATCACATATGACGGCAAAGCTTACAGCTTCCATGGAAACTGTGATTATGTTCTTTCAAAGGTCATTGCCACTAAGCCTATTTACAAACAAGAACTATCACTCACATATGAAAATACTGTCTGTAATGTTGTTGATCATGCAGAAGTTGTACATTGTGAGATGTTGACAAATAGTATTATAATTTACTATGCAGGCATAGCATTTTAAATATGTTTTTTTTTTTCATCTTTACAGCATAACAGTAGTGATATGACTGTGTTCGTGCATCTGGCACAGTGTGGGGTATCAGAGAGTGAAACATGTCTGACTTCTGTGAAATTCATCATCTCAGACTACCCTGTAAGTGCTTCAAATTATCAAAAAAAGTTTATGGCAGTACTAAATAAAAAACAACATGGGATTTTTATGATTCCTCTTATTTGGTTAACAGTATTAAGACTTAGCAGATTCTGCAAGGAGTATGCAAACTTTGGGCACAACTGTACATATGTTTAATAATATTTCTCAATTTCTGAAATACAGGTTACGATCACATCCACTGGCAATGTATTTCTAAACGATGTTGCAACCAAGCTTCCTGTTGTTACTAGTGAGTTTTTAGAAAGTCTTTTCTGCCTTATGATAAAAAAAAAGTCGTGGTTTGAACTTGTCTTTAATTATTACTACTATCTAAGTAGTGTTCTCTAACTTTTTTCAGATCAAGTGAAACTCTTCAAGCCTTCTACATTCTTTATTATTGCACAAACACCTAGCATTCAGATCATCGTTCAGCTCGTTCCAGTTATGCAGGTGTACTTGGAGGTCAGCTCAAAACAAAAGGGAACACTGAGCGGTAACTTTAACTTCTGAAACATTATAAATATCTTTCCTTTTTTTAATTGTTTAAATTTATTTATTTGTTTGTTTGTTTATTTACATGCTGAAAGCGTCCATGACTAAGACTAATAATGTTGTTCTGTCAGGTCTGTGTGGGAACTTTAATGACAAGCAAGCAGATGATTTTAAGGCAAAATCAGGTCTCATAGAGGGAACAGCCACAACCTTCGCCAGCACCTGGAAGACCACACTATGTCAAGATTTTAGTACTAGTCTCAATGACCCCTGTAGTATGAGTGTGGAAAAAGGTACACATCTAAAAACCTTACAAACATATCAGTGGATGACAAAACTTTTTTAAAAAGAGTGCCTGATAAAATGCTTTTAGATCTTTTATCCGATTTCAGTTTAAAATTCTCTTTCAGAGATGTATGCTATGGAATGGTGCCAGATGCTCAGGGATCCAGCTGGAGCGTTTGCTCCCTGTCATATTGAAATCAACCCGAAGGATTATATAAAGGTACGTTTTGACCTGTCAGTTGTTTTATGAAAAGTTAGTGACCACTTAAAGATACTAAATGCTCACTTGTATTGCTTTTTTTCCCTCTAGAGATGCAAGTACGATGCATGTGTTTGTGCCCATAGTGAGGACTGCATGTGTGCTGCTGTGTCTTCCTATGTTCATGCATGTGCTGCCAGAGGTGTAATGCTGAAGGGCTGGAGAGATATCATTTGCAGTAAGTGCACTTTTAGCATCTTTGAAAAAACAAATGATCGATGTTACACCATTGTTTGTTGCAATGTACCTTGTTTGGGAATAAAAAAATAAATAAAATGTATTTTTGTATAATCTTCATTTTTAGGTTAGTTTAGTTTTAGGTTATTTTTATTTTTTTATTTTTTTTTGGGGGGGGGGGGGGGTGTTTACTCGCAAAGATCAACATCCTAGAGAAACAAGCTAATAACTGTTTGGGTATGTTTGAAGAATGGATTACTTTGATAACTTTTATTGTATATTTGTGTTTTTTTTCTGGTTTTTTGTTGTTGTTGTTGTTTTTTAATAGGGTTTCTTTTAATTACCAGGACTTGCACATGAGATTATTTCAGTACACTTTTTAACTCCAGTACAAATAAAGTCAGTCCCTCCAGGATTTTGTGATCAAAGAAACAAACGTAAAATCAAGGAAACTCGGCGATATTCGGAGCAATTTTTCAGAATTACCGCAAATTTGCCGTGGATTTGAGCCAAGACACGTCATGTCATTCAGCCAAAGCCGTCTTCGATTCACATGTGTCGATCATGAGTAGAGCTAAAAGGTCTTAGTTATTAAACAAACATCACTGAAAGACCATGCATACAATTGCAATTTTGCCAATTGAAGATGCAAACAAAAAAAAAAACCTCTGCAAGTTGCATTGCAAACTTTGAAAAAAGCTGCAGCAAAATCAAGCATCACAAAAAAAACCCTGAATCCTGTACTTTATTGTAAAGTAACCAACAATCATATTTAACAGAGTAATGCTGACTTTTTTTGTGTGTGTGGTTCCCATACAACAAAAAACAAATCCAAATATGATAATGTTTTGTGCAGAAACGTTCACACAGAATTGTCCAGGCAATATGGAGTACTCCTATAACCAGACCAGCTGTAGGAAGTCCTGCCGCTCTCTTAGCGAAATTGACCATACTTGCTATCTGCCATATACACCTGTGGACGGTTGTGGCTGTGCCAAGAACACTTACCTCAATGACATGGGTGAATGTGTGCCTTCCTCTGACTGCCCCTGTTACGTCAACAATGAGATTGTGGCCCCCATGCAGGTCATCAGCAAGGCTGGAAGTACATGGTAAAAATGTGATTTTTTTTTTAAATAACAAAATAACATATATATATATATATATATATATATATATATATATATATATATATATATATATATATATATATATATATATATATATATATATATATATATATGTTATAGATCTATACAGTACTTAAAGCTTTTGATGACTTCATTGAGGATTAATCAGGAGTACCTGATTTTATCCTGCTTTTCCACAGCACTTGTAGACATGGCACACTACAATGCACTGGACCTAAGGAAATTACTAGTGAGCCTTAATTTCATATTTTTCTGCTTTCTACTAATCCAGTAACTTGGTTGTTTTTTTTTTTTTTTTTTTAATTGATCATGTTTCGTTGCATGTTTAATTTTGTATTAGCCTGCACAGCTCCTATGGTCTACTTCAACTGTTCACAAGCTGAACCTGGACAAAAAGGAACAGAGTGCCAGAATATCTGTGAGACCCTGGACTCAAATCCGTGTGTAAGTGAATCAACAGACACATGTTTCTGAATTAATACTGTACACGCAGTAGCTGGGTGTGTGGATGGATGTAAGGATAAATAGAGCATTGATCGTGACACCTTTACCCTTATTTTTTTATTTTATAGTTGATACCAGTCGACAAATTATCATAATGTCTTGTGCGTCAGTGCTTTAAGCGATACCTTTAATCAAATGGATACAAACAAATGTTTTCAAACCAAGAAGTCACATTTTTGAAAGAAGTCACATTTATTTTAAAATGTATTTTATGATGAATTCTGAGGTGATTTTTGTTCTGTTGTTTCGTTTAAATGACAAGTTTCCTTCAGTACCCATAATTCCATTCGATTATCTGTTGATAATGGTTTAGCTCTCGCTTCATCTCTACCTAAAGAGTCCTTTAGTCTGTCCAGCTCTCTCACTCTCTCCTCATCTTATACACTCTGCTCAAACAGATCAGGTTGCAAAGCTTCAACTTTCATGCTAATACCGCTATCAATGCCATCACACTCATCATCTCATAGATCACTAACCAGATGAGTGAGTGTCTGCTGAAACTCAGCACAACTGCGTCGTATATCTGAACTGCAATGTGGAAAAGCAAAATCTGACTGCTTATGTTTGAGACAGATGAAAATGTTTCTACTACTGAACACCATTACAACTGAGCTAGCAATTTCCCCTTGTGGTGTCATAGTGGGTGTGTATGTTGGGTGGATGTGTCATAATGCAATTAATACTGTCCCTCGTTTGGTTTATGCCACAGATGAGCACACAGTGTAAATCAGGGTGTGTATGTCCTGATGGTCTACTGGCTGATGGCCAAGGAGGGTGTGTGACAAAAGAGCAGTGTCCATGTTTTCATAATGGAGCATTTTACCAACCTGGAGAGACAGTAAAATCAGACTGCAACAACTGGTAAGAAATACCAATGCAGTGGATTTTCTTAATACTAATGAGATTATAAGGAATGGTGATGATGGTGTATGCTGTGTTAAATCCACACTTTACATAAGCCTAGGTGTCTATACATTTAATATATATATATATATATATATATGTATGTATGTATCATTTTGCATGAGCTTAACCAGAACATATATTATGGTCATTTCAGCACTTGTAAAAACAGGAAGTGGAGCTGCACAAAAAAGGAATGTAACAAAATATGTACTATTTACGGTGACAGTCATTACATTAGTTTTGATGGTAGGAGATATACTTTCAACGGCAACTGTGAATACACCCTGGCCCAGGTATGTTGTCTGTTATTTTGTACTTCCATCTGCTTTAAAATAAAACCCCGAAAATCTTAAAATGTTTATTAGAGACATATAATGATTTGGTGTGGTTGGAATATTGTAAGATTTGTCATTTTATGTACGCTCATAGTGTTTATCGTTTAGTTGGTATTCTGTGTTTGATTTGATAGGAAAATGGTATTTAAAATATATGCCAGGTTATCATATAAAGACCCCCACCCCCCCACACACACACACACTCTTCTTTTTTTTGGAACATTACATGTCTAATTTGAATAACCATTCATTTGAATATAGAACATATACTATGGTCATGAAGTCTAATATCTTTTTTTCAGTTAGAATACAAAATCCTCCATTCATGAAAAACATTGTGAAAGAACATTTCAGATGGCTGAGTATAGTTTCGTTAAGATCCTGTTTTGGTATTTTTTTTAAAATAATAATTGTCATTGATATTAAATGTCATACAGCCATGCCTAAGTGAAAGTTAAGTTGAAGAAAAAGCCTTTATTGGTCACATATACATTACAGCAAAATTCTTGCTTTTTGCCTATCCCAGCTAGTTGGGAAACATGGGTCAGACATGGTACAGCACCCCTGGAGCAGATAGAGTTAAGGGACTTAATCAGGGCCAAACAGTGGCAGCTTGGAAGTGCTGGGGCTTGAACCCCCAACCTGCTGATCAGTAACCCAGAATCTTAACTGTTGAGCCAGTGACTGGTGGTTGTAGTTGGCTTTGTAGAACGATTGATGCCATGGAGTATTTTCATGATGTACTATGTAACTACCACATTTAATGACAATGTGACAATGTGACAATCTTCACAGGACTACTGCGGCAACAGCAACAAGGGTTCATTCCGTATCATCACAGAGAATATCCCCTGTGGCACCACTGGAACCACCTGCGCAAAGTCTATTAAAATCTTTTTAGGGGTGAGGTTATCATTTATATATATACATCATAATCATCTTAACTAAATACAGTGGATATAAAAAAAAGTCTACACAGCCCTGTTAAAATTGCAGGTTTTTGTGATATAAAAAATGTTTGGGTTTTATAAAAATAAAATCCAAGATCTATCTTTTTCTACTGTAACAGATGTGTGTATACTTTTTATATCCACTGATTGCAGTATAATCTATTTTAATAATAATGAGTAGAATTTACTAATAACTGAGTATAAGTCTGTGCTGGACCTTTAATACTAGTCATTTGCAAGCCTGCTAGATCACTTTGAATAACCTTGAAATTTGAATTCATACAGAACAAACAGTTGCTACTGTCCGAGGAGAATATAAAATCTGTGCAATATGATAATAGCACAGTAATCCCTTATAAAATACATTCTGTGGGGATATACTTGGTTATTGAGGCTGAAAATAGTCTCACCCTGATTTGGGATAAGAAGACAAGTCTAATGGTCAAACTCGGGCCCTCGTTTAAGGCAAGTAGTAAAACACTTCATTCATGCCTATTCTTATGCACTGATTTATTGTTTAATTAATTATTTTATTTATATTTTTTATTCTCATTAATAATACATACTTTGCTCATTCTGCTTTGTATTTTTTCTCATCAATCTTTTCACAACATTAGGGTGAAGTGTGTGGACTTTGTGGCAATTATGATGGAGACTGGAATAATGATTTCATGACTCGTGGTGGTGAGGCAGTGGTTGAGCCAGCCGAATTTGGAAACAGCTGGAGAGTTTCTGCTACATGTCCCGAAGCCAGTGGTGTCCTCAGCCCCTGCAGTATGAGACCTTACCGGCAGGCCTGGGCCATAAGACAATGCAGCATTCTCAAGAGTGAAGTCTTTAGGAAATGTCACACAGAAGTAAGTAATTTACATTTGCATTTAGCAAACGTGACTTATAATGAGGATTGCTACCATTCCAAGATTTTTTCTAGAGCCGTTCTAGAGGAGCAAATGAGCGCAGGTATAAGTGCATTATTTTTATTTTAACGGGGGGAGAAGGGGACAAGTTAGGGGTCAGTTAAATGTTCAGGAAAGAGGTGGGTCTTTGGTCGTTTTTTGAAGAAAGTGACGGATTCTGCTGTCCAGATTGAGTTTGGAAGTTCATTCCACCACTGAGTAACAGTCAGTTTGGAGGTTCTGGAAAGGGACCTCATGCCTCGTTGAGTAGGCACTACTCCATAGTGTATGAATGAGTGTGTGAGTGTGTATGTGATTGTGCCCTGCGATGGACTGGCACCCTGTCCAGGGTGTACCCCACCTTGTGCCCGATGCTCCCTGGGATTGGCTCCAGGTTTCCCCGCGAACCTGAAGAATGAGTAAGCGATAGAAGATGGATGGATGGATGGATGGATGGATAAACACTTTGTCCTGATGTGCTCACACTTGTCAGCCAAGCACTTATTTCTGTTTGTCACAATTTTGCCCTTGCCTCTGTCCATCTGTGTCAGTGTGCATTACTGTGACTTGCCCTCTGCCTGTAATATTTATGATTGACCTTTTTTGGATCTCTGTATTAGCCTGATACCAGAATAAACTTTTCCAAATCCTGTTCTACAAATTTGAAACTTTTGTAGTTGTCTCAAAGCATGATCATGGATAGGAACTACTGCTTAAATTCTGTAATTCAATCTACTTTTTAATAATTGCACCCAGGTGGACCCAACACAATATTACGAGGCCTGTGTGCAAGACACATGTGCCTGTGATGCTGGTGGAGACTGTGAGTGTTTCTGCACTGCTGTGGCAGCCTATGCTGCAGAATGCAGTGGGAAAGGAGTATGCATAATGTGGAGGAGCCCAACCATTTGCCGTGAGTCTCAGCAAAGAAAAGAATTAGTCAATATATATATATATCTGAAAAATGAAGTACACCCCATGGAAATAGTTGGCTTTTTTTTTTTTTTTTTTTTTTTTTACATGTTTTGCATAATTGTGCACTAGTCTCTGACACTGGCTTGCTGGAATTTTTTTTACCACTCTTCCATGCAATATTCTTTCAGTTGCAAGGTGTTTGAGGGTTTTCTTGAATGTACTGCCTGTTTCAAATCCCCCCACAACATGTCAATGGGATTCAAATCCGGGCTTTCCGTAGGCCATACCATAACCCTATATTTCTTCTTTTTGAGCCATTCCTTGGTGGATTTGCTTGTGTGCTTAGGATAATTATCTTGTTGAAAGGTCCACTTTAACTTTCGGACAGATGGCCTCACATTATCTTCAAGCACTCTTTGATATGATGCAGAATTCACATTTGAATCAATGAATTCAAGCTGTCCAGTCCCTGAGGCAGCGAAGCAACCCCAAACCATAACATTTCCACCACCGTGCTTCACAGTTGGTATGAGGTGCTTCTCCAAACATGTCTCCTCTTACTGTGGCCAAACAACTCTATCTTTGATTTGTCCAGAGCACATTATTTCAAAAGGCCTGGTTTTTGCTTATATGCTCATTGGAAAACCGTTTTCTTGCCCTAATTTCTTTTTAGACAGCAAAGGCTTTTTCCTGGCACACCTCCCATGCAGGTCAAATCTCTTTCTGATTGTAGAAGCATGCACTTTGACACCAACAGTTGCAAGACTTACTAGCAGATCCTGTGATGGAATTCTGGAGTTCTTGGAGACTTCTTTTTGCATCACATGGTCTGCTCTTGGGCTGAATTTGCTGGGATGGCTGGTCCTGGACAAATTGGCAGTCATTTGAAATCTCAGCCAGTTGTAGATGAATTCCCTTACAATGGAATGATGTATTCGAATAATTTGGAGATCTTTTTAAATCCCTTGCCAGACTCATAGGCATCCACAGCCTTTTTTTTTCTGAAAACCTTACAGAACTCTTTAGATCTTGGCACGATGACACCATACACCTCAATATCAAAGAGAACACCAGACACTAGATATGAGAGGGTTTTAAATGAGGCAGGTTCCACCTGCACTCCCTAAGCAGGTTCTAATTACTGGCACACAATCTTGAACCCCTGATTCTAATTTTATGGATTTGAAGGTGTGATAATATTTTGTTAATGTAGATTCTGAAAATGTTTGCTTGCCCAAATATGTATAAAAAAAATACAAATCCATGGGGTGCCTTATACTTATTTTCTTCCACAGGCAGTCATTGCCCTTGATTTGACAAGTTGTTGACTAATCTATACCATTCCCACAGCATTGTTTTGTGACTACTATAACTTAAATGAAGGCTGCGAGTGGCACTACAAACCCTGTGGACAATCCTGCATGAAAACCTGCAAGAACCCCACAGGAGTATGCTACAGTGAAATTCCTCCATTAGAGGGTAAGGCTTTCCTGAATAATACTCCATCATACTTTATGTACTGCTGAGTACATTTAAACCTTTAACTACTAAATGTGATCCAGTTACTTGCTGTTAAAAGCAAACATTCTCGTGGAATCTTCTTCATATAAATAAAAACTTCTGAGTCTCAAGGTTTATTTGATGGTAAAAAGACATTAGACTTTTATTACAATAGTAACATGAGCCAAATCGGCCTGCAAAGCGACTCCCGAGCCCATCTTGACACACTATTTTATACCCCTCCAATACAAAGACTCTCTACAACCCATCCATCTCTTCTGTAAGAGTACGAAGGAGGTATTTTTGCAAAGTAACTCCAACCGATGCCCTTTAATCATTGGTGCATCCTCCCTAAAACAGGTGGCCTTATCAGTATGTACATATACTGTATTTTTCTAACTTCCCACTCATAAAGCTTGGCAAAAATAGTGGATACACGCTAAGGAATGACAGATAACAAGATAAAGAGCTAGGAAGAAAAACATAGAAACTGCAATGAGAAATGTGTGCTCAGTGATTCCCCACAAGCTGGAATTACATCAGCTTGTCCTGGTTTCTTTGATTAATACACATGAGTACTCTCTTATATCTTATACATTGATTATAGATGATTGGGTTATACTTTGATTAAAACACTCATATATTATCACAACATATTCATATGCTTAATATGTTTAAATGATGGTTTAACATTAAGTCATTAAGTGATTGTTAAGCCTTTGAGGGATTAAAACATTTCTTATCACTTTGATTATTTTAACTTCTAATTGGACCTGATGGATTACATAATAAACATATTTAAATCATAGTCTGATCAAAGAAATTCTTCTATTACATCATTTGCTTATAACTTATGGCTTGACATCATGAGAAATTTTCAGCAGGTTTTGTTTTGATGAAGCAAATATTGTCTTATCTTGCTATTGTGGATACAACAATTCTTGGCACATTTTTATAGAAAAAAAACCCTAAGAGTGTGTGTTAGGGGTCTAACCAAATACAAGTACATTACTTGGATTAAACAGATAGACTAATGCATCCTAAACAAATATGAATACAGATATAACAAAAATAGGCAGAGTATTCAGGGTTTTTTGAGGTCTGTATGTTTGTTTGCTTGTTTGTTTGGTTTAGAAAGACTGCCAGCTTTAGGGACTGGGAACCAAGATGAAAAAAAAATTCAAGAACAACTTGCTGACCGTCAAAACCCATAGAGTAGAAACCACAAAAAGTAGAAGACGTATTGTTCTGTTTTATTCTGTTTCTCAGGGAAACAAGATAACAGTTGTGCACATTTCTAATCTGTAGTATTTATCTGCAGTATACAGGCATTATATACAGAACCTAGCAACCCAAGTTGTGCCGTGCATTGAACAGCCTTTCTCTATGGGACTCTATGTAAAAATAAGCATAAAATATATATTTTTTTAATATCGAAAAAGTTGTGCATTCCTTGCATGTGTTTTTTGTCATTAATAAATGAGTTTTCTCCATCGTTATTAAAAGTATACATAAAAACCATATAGGTATTATATGAAATAAAACTTAAAGGATCGCATTTTGACCACCAGTCTTATCTTTCTGGAATGTAATTGAATGATTTGAAACATAGTTAGCTTGCATAATTAGCCACATTATGCAGAAAATAGAAAGCTTTCCAGAAAGGTCCACAGGGCATGTGGTTCAGGAGTTAAATAAAGTTATTCTCTGAAAATTTATGAATGTAGAATAGTTTGTTCAGCAGGAAAGAGATAGAGATATATCAAATATAAATAATAGCATTGCATTGTTTTTGTTGTTGTTGTTGTTGTTTGTTCATTTGTTTGTTTGTTTAAAACTTAAAGAACCAAAATCTTCCCTTAGGTTAACAGTTACATATTCTTAACCCTTTTAATTATGTAAGTAAGCTACTCTTATTATGTAGGGCTTCATATAAGGTATATCTTATATAAATGTGCATTTAACAATGTCAAAAATTGCCAACAGAAATTCAGATGAATTTAATTAAAGCCATTCAGTTTTGGCTACTATAGTCCTGGTTCCTGTTATTTCAAAGAATCACTAGCTATGAAATACAGTTCAAATCCCCAAATTCACCAGTTCCTCTTGATCACACCTAAAAGAAAAAACAAAAGAAAAAAGAAAAACCTAATGAGAATGATTACATTTCACCATAAAGCTTGACCATACTAATCACAATTATACAATAGGCAAAGGTATTTCATTTGTATAACCAGGGGTTAAACAGAAGAAACCTAAAAGATATCTATGATAAATTGGTTGCATAGCATTAAGTCACCTTGCACAGGAACAGTAGCTTTACAATATAATTTCTAACATGTTTTTTTTTAGCTTTACTTGCGGATTAAGTCACACAATTAATAGTTTAATAATTCAATCCCTCTTGAACAGTGTTATGCTGTAACCATTTTACTTTTATTGTCCATCCCAAATTGGTTAGGTTTATACTGATTTCTTGTTCTCAAATGCTATTGACTTTTTTGATAGGATGTTTTCCCCAGTGCCCTTCAGACAGGCCATACCTGGAGGAGGCAACAATGAAGTGTGTTGCAAGAAAGGAATGTGGCTGTTATGATGATGAAAGTAATACACACTACAGTGTGGGAGAAAGTATTCCAACAACCTTGAACTGCAATAAATGGTATATGTTTGGCAATTCTTATATGCATTTGCCTATAAACAAATCAAGTGAATGTTTGTAAATACCTTCTCATAAGAAGAATACCTTTATTTTTTCTGTTGTCCACAATTGAGAAAAGAGTGAACACATCAGATGTATTAAATATCATGCATACAATTATGCAAATTCGTCAGAATACTATGTTTACAGCTCTGTATGTGTCTGGCATTGTGGATAATTTTCTAACAGTCTAATGCTTGATCTGTTCTTCTTAAGATACTAAAATTGACAGAATATAGTGTAGTGTCCATTATGTAACATTCATTTGACATTCACACATTCTTTTCAAAGCTACTGTACTGCACAAGGTCCTTCTTGTAGCTACAGCAAAACAGGTCAGTATAATTTTTTTTTTATATCAATCACAGAGAATCTTGCTTTTCACTATTTAATAATTGCTGATTTGAAAGGACATGTATGTTTCTAACTTGTATCAACATTTGCTTGATTTAGATTGCTACTGTGAGTATAATGGTCAGAAATATGAAACTGGACAGATAATATACCACACAACAGATGGCGATGGAACATGTATCTCTGCTAGATGTGAGCAAAATGGAACAATTATCAGGAAAATGGACCCATGCACCACTACTCCTCCTACTCCTACTCCTACTTCTACTCCTACTCCTACTCCTACTATGTCTGCCACAATTTTTAATTTCACATCAACCAGTAAGTAGAAAATAGAAACAGAAAATTGCTTTAATTAAACAATAATCATAAATAATCCACACAATCATTGTGAAACCATAATCAATTATGAATGTTAAGTTAGTAATCTCTATGTTCAACAACAGTGGAAACATCGAGCACAACCACACAACCACCAGTTTCTTCAACAACAATACCGGGCACTACAGTAACTACAGTAATTTCATCAACCACAACAGAAACAGTTTCTACACCAACAGTGGAAACATCGAGCACAACCACACCAACAACTGATTGCCATCTTTGCCAATGGTCAGAGTGGTTAAACAACAACTATCCCTCTAGTACACGAGATGGAAAAGACATTGAATCTATATCTACATTTCGGAATTCAGGAAAAATTAGCTGCGAGAAACCGGACGAAATTCAGTGCAGGGCCACTCAATATAAAGACACGTCTTTATCAGACTTGGGCCAGAAGGTGATATGTAATGTTACTGTTGGTCTGATTTGTAATAACATAGATCAAGATGACTATCATTGTTTTGATTATGAAATACGGGTGAAATGCTGTGCTGAAATGTGCCCTCCCACAACAACAACAACAACAGTTAGTCCAAGTACCACATCTCAACCACCTGTTTCTTCAACAACAATACCAAGCACTACAGTAACTACTGTAATTCCACCAACCACAACAGAAACAGTTTCTACACCAACAGTGGAAACATCGAGCACAACCACACAACCATCAGTTTCTTCAACAACAATACCAGGCACTACAGTGACTACAGTAATTTCATCAACCACAACAGAAACAGTTTCTACACCAACAGTGGAAACATCGAGCACAACCACACCAACAACTGATTGCCATCTTTGCCAATGGTCAGAGTGGTTAAACAACAACTATCCCTCTAGTACACGAGATGGAAAAGACATTGAATCTATATCTACATTTCGGAATTCAGGAAAAATTAGCTGCGAGAAACCGGACGAAATTCAGTGCAGGGCCACTCAATATAAAGACACGTCTTTATCAGACTTGGGCCAGAAGGTGATATGTAATGTTACTGTTGGTCTGATTTGTAATAACATAGATCAAGATGACTATCATTGTTTTGATTATGAAATACGGGTGAAATGCTGTGCTGAAATGTGCCCTCCCACAACAACAACAACAACAGTTAGTCCAAGTACCACATCTCAACCACCTGTTTCTTCAACAACAATACCAAGCACTACAGTAACTACTGTAATTCCACCAACCACAACAGAAACAGTTTCTACACCAACAGTGGAAACATCGAGCACAACCACACAACCACCTGTTTCTTCAACAACAATACCAGGCACTACAGTGACTACAGTAATTCCACCAACCACAACAGAAACAGTTTCTACACCAACAGTGGAAACATCGAGCACAACCACACAACCACCAGTTTCTTCAACAACAATACCAGGCACTACAGTGACTACAGTAATTCCACCAACCACAACAGAAACAGTTTCTACAACAACAGTGGAAACATCGAGCACAACCACACAACCACCAGTTTCTTCAACAACAATACCAGGCACTACAGTGACTACAGTAATTTCATCAACCACAACAGAAACAGTTTCTACACCAACAGTGGAAACATCGAGCACAACCACACCAACAACTGATTGCCATCTTTGCCAATGGTCAGAGTGGTTAAACAACAACTATCCCTCTAGTACACGAGATGGAAAAGACATTGAATCTATATCTACATTTCGGAATTCAGGAAAAATTAGCTGCGAGAAACCGGACGAAATTCAGTGCAGGGCCACTCAATATAAAGACACGTCTTTATCAGACTTGGGCCAGAAGGTGATATGTAATGTTACTGTTGGTCTGATTTGTAATAACATAGATCAAGATGACTATCATTGTTTTGATTATGAAATACGGGTGAAATGCTGTGCTGAAATGTGCCCTCCCACAACAACAACAACAACAGTTAGTCCAAGTACCACATCTCAACCACCTGTTTCTTCAACAACAATACCAAGCACTACAGTAACTACTGTAATTCCACCAACCACAACAGAAACAGTTTCTACACCAACAGTGGAAACATCGAGCACAACCACACAACCACCAGTTTCTTCAACAACAATACCAGGCACTACAGTGACTACAGTAATTTCATCAACCACAACAGAAACAGTTTCTACACCAACAGTGGAAACATCGAGCACAACCACACCAACAACTGATTGCCATCTTTGCCAATGGTCAGAGTGGTTAAACAACAACTATCCCTCTAGTACACGAGATGGAAAAGACATTGAATCTATATCTACATTTCGGAATTCAGGAAAAATTAGCTGCGAGAAACCGGACGAAATTCAGTGCAGGGCCACTCAATATAAAGACACGTCTTTATCAGACTTGGGCCAGAAGGTGATATGTAATGTTACTGTTGGTCTGATTTGTAATAACATAGATCAAGATGACTATCATTGTTTTGATTATGAAATACGGGTGAAATGCTGTGCTGAAATGTGCCCTCCCACAACAACAACAACAACAACAGTTAGTCCAAGTACCACATCTCAACCACCTGTTTCTTCAACAACAATACCAAGCACTACAGTAACTACTGTAATTCCACCAACCACAACAGAAACAGTTTCTACACCAACAGTGGAAACATCGAGCACAACCACACAACCACCAGTTTCTTCAACAACAATACCAGGCACTACAGTGACTACAGTAATTCCACCAACCACAACAGAAACAGTTTCTACACCAACAGTGGAAACATCGAGCACAACCACACAACCACCAGTTTCTTCAACAACAATACCAAGCACTACAGTAACTACTGTAATTCCACCAACCACAACAGAAACAGTTTCTACACCAACAGTGGAAACATCGAGCACAACCACACAACCACCAGTTTCTTCAACAACAATACCAGGCACTACAGTGACTACAGTAATTTCATCAACCACAACAGAAACAGTTTCTACACCAACAGTGGAAACATCGAGCACAACCACACAACCACCAGTTTCTTCAACAACAATACCAGGCACTACAGTGACTACAGTAATTCCACCAACCACAACAGAAACAGTTTCTACACCAACAGTGGAAACATCGAGCACAACCACACAACCACCTGTTTCTTCAACAACAATACCAAGCACTACAGTAACTACTGTAATTCCACCAACCACAACAGAAACAGTTTCTACACCAACAGTGGAAACATCGAGCACAACCACACAACCACCAGTTTCTTCAACAACAATACCAGGCACTACAGTGACTACAGTAATTTCATCAACCACAACAGAAACAGTTTCTACACCAACAGTGGAAACATCGAGCACAACCACACCAACAACTGATTGCCATCTTTGCCAATGGTCAGAGTGGTTAAACAACAACTATCCCTCTAGTACACGAGATGGAAAAGACATTGAATCTATATCTACATTTCGGAATTCAGGAAAAATTAGCTGCGAGAAACCGGACGAAATTCAGTGCAGGGCCACTCAATATAAAGACACGTCTTTATCAGACTTGGGCCAGAAGGTGATATGTAATGTTACTGTTGGTCTGATTTGTAATAACATAGATCAAGATGACTATCATTGTTTTGATTATGAAATACGGGTGAAATGCTGTGCTGAAATGTGCCCTCCCACAACAACAACAACAACAGTTAATCCAAGTACCACATCTCAACCACCTGTTTCTTCAACAACAATACCAAGCACTACAGTAACTACTGTAATTCCACCAACCACAACAGAAACAGTTTCTACACCAACAGTGGAAACATCGAGCACAACCACACAACCACCAGTTTCTTCAACAACAATACCAGGCACTACAGTGACTACAGTAATTTCATCAACCACAACAGAAACAGTTTCTACACCAACAGTGGAAACATCGAGCACAACCACACCAACAACTGATTGCCATCTTTGCCAATGGTCAGAGTGGTTAAACAACAACTATCCCTCTAGTACACGAGATGGAAAAGACATTGAATCTATATCTACATTTCGGAATTCAGGAAAAATTAGCTGCGAGAAACCGGACGAAATTCAGTGCAGGGCCACTCAATATAAAGACACGTCTTTATCAGACTTGGGCCAGAAGGTGATATGTAATGTTACTGTTGGTCTGATTTGTAATAACATAGATCAAGATGACTATCATTGTTTTGATTATGAAATACGGGTGAAATGCTGTGCTGAAATGTGCCCTCCCACAACAACAACAACAACAGTTAGTCCAAGTACCACATCTCAACCACCTGTTTCTTCAACAACAATACCAAGCACTACAGTAACTACTGTAATTCCACCAACCACAACAGAAACAGTTTCTACACCAACAGTGGAAACATCGAGCACAACCACACAACCACCTGTTTCTTCAACAACAATACCAGGCACTACAGTAACTACTGTAATTCCACCAACCACAACAGAAACAGTTTCTACACCAACAGTGGAAACATCGAGCACAACCACACAACCACCTGTTTCTTCAACAACAATACCAGGCACTACAGTGACTACAGTAATTCCACCAACCACAACAGAAACAGTTTCTACACCAACAGTGGAAACATCGAGCACAACCACACAACCACCAGTTTCTTCAACAACAATACCGGGCACTACAGTGACTACTGTAATTCCACCAACCACAACAGAAACAGTTTCTACAACAACAGTGGAAACATCGAGCACAACCACACAACCACCAGTTTCTTCAACAACAATACCAGGCACTACAGTGACTACAGTAATTCCATCAACCACAACAGAAACAGTTTCTACACCAACAGTGGAAACATCGAGCACAACCACACAACCACCTGTTTCTTCAACAACAATACCATGCACTACAGTAACTACTGTAATTCCACCAACCACAACAGAAACAGTTTCTACACCAACAGTGGAAACATCGAGCACAACCACACAACCACCTGTTTCTTCAACAACAATACCAGGCACTACAGTGACTACAGTAATTCCACCAACCACAACAGAAACAGTTTCTACAACAACAGTGGAAACATCGAGCACAACCACACAACCACCAGTTTCTTCAACAACAATACCAGGCACTACAGTGACTACAGTAATTTCATCAACCACAACAGAAACAGTTTCTACACCAACAGTGGAAACATCGAGCACAACCACACCAACAACTGATTGCCATCTTTGCCAATGGTCAGAGTGGTTAAACAACAACTATCCCTCTAGTACACGAGATGGAAAAGACATTGAATCTATATCTACATTTCGGAATTCAGGAAAAATTAGCTGCGAGAAACCGGACGAAATTCAGTGCAGGGCCACTCAATATAAAGACACGTCTTTATCAGACTTGGGCCAGAAGGTGATATGTAATGTTACTGTTGGTCTGATTTGTAATAACATAGATCAAGATGACTATCATTGTTTTGATTATGAAATACGGGTGAAATGCTGTGCTGAAATGTGCCCTCCCACAACAACAACAACAACAGTTAGTCCAAGTACCACATCTCAACCACCTGTTTCTTCAACAACAATACCAAGCACTACAGTAACTACTGTAATTCCACCAACCACAACAGAAACAGTTTCTACACCAACAGTGGAAACATCGAGCACAACCACACAACCACCTGTTTCTTCAACAACAATACCAGGCACTACAGTGACTACTGTAATTCCACCAACCACAACAGAAACAGTTTCTACACCAACAGTGGAAACATCGAGCACAACCACACAACCACCTGTTTCTTCAACAACAATACCAGGCACTACAGTGACTACTGTAATTCCACCAACCACAACAGAAACAGTTTCTACAACAACAGTGGAAACATCGAGCACAACCACACAACCACCAGTTTCTTCAACAACAATACCAGGCACTACAGTGACTACAGTAATTTCATCAACCACAACAGAAACAGTTTCTACACCAACAGTGGAAACATCGAGCACAACCACACCAACAACTGATTGCCATCTTTGCCAATGGTCAGAGTGGTTAAACAACAACTATCCCTCTAGTACACGAGATGGAAAAGACATTGAATCTATATCTACATTTCGGAATTCAGGAAAAATTAGCTGCGAGAAACCGGACGAAATTCAGTGCAGGGCCACTCAATATAAAGACACGTCTTTATCAGACTTGGGCCAGAAGGTGATATGTAATGTTACTGTTGGTCTGATTTGTAATAACATAGAGCAAGATGACTATCATTGTTTTGATTATGAAATACGGGTGAAATGCTGTGCTGAAATGTGCCCGCCCACAACAACAACAACAACAGTTAGTCCAAGTACCACATCTCAACCACCTGTTTCTTCAACAACAATACCAAGCACTACAGTAACTACTGTAATTCCACCAACCACAACAGAAACAGTTTCTACACCAACAGTGGAAACATCGAGCACAACCACACAACCACCTGTTTCTTCAACAACAATACCAGGCACTACAGTGACTACTGTAATTCCACCAACCACAACAGTAACAGTTTCTACACCAACAGTGGAAACATCGAGCACAACCACACAACCACCAGTTTCTTCAACAACAATACCGGGCACTACAGTGACTACTGTAATTCCACCAACCACAACAGAAACAGTTTCTACACCAACAGTGGAAACATCGAGCACAACCACACAACCACCAGTTTCTTCAACAACAATACCGGGCACTACAGTAACTACTGTAATTCCACCAACCACAACAGAAACAGTTTCTACACCAACAGTGGAAACATCGAGCACAACCACACAAACACCTGTTTCTTCAACAACAATACCAAGCACTACAGTAACTACTGTAATTCCACCAACCACAACAGAAACAGTTTCTACACCAACAGTGGAAACATCGAGCACAACCACACAACCACCTGTTTCTTCAACAACAATACCAGGCACTACAGTGACTACAGTAATTCCACCAACCACAACAGAAACAGTTTCTACACCAACAGTGGAAACATCGAGCACAACCACACAACCACCTGTTTCTTCAACAACAATACCGGGCACTACATCACACCATGTGATAACTGGGGGCACTCGTTCAACTCAACCTCAGTGTTCCTGCCAATACATGGGCCACCAATTTTTGAACGGCGAGTACTATTTAAATTTTCAATATGTTTTACTTCATGCATGAGTTTCCATAGGTGGAAATTCTGCTGCACTTTTATTTACAAGGTTTTGTCATGATTTATTTATTTACTTTTTACCCCCAATTTGGTTATCTTGTCCATTCCCACTCACTTGGTAAGCTCTCCCCTCTCACACTACATCTACCCTTCTCTTAGATACATGCAGGTACTGCTCATGCAATGTCAAGTAGCTGCTAAACACACATGCCTAACTGCCCTCTTTCATGTACAAGGACTCACAGACATCCATGATTGGCTAGTCTTGCCTTGATTGTTAGGGGAGAGAGTAATGCCTTGTGGTCACAGATGGCTGTGACATCATGGGGATTCAACCTCACAACCTCCTGAAAATAAGACGAATGCTTTCTGTTGCACCACCCAGAGAATTACAATTGGAAAGAACATTTTTCTCTATTCTCTTTTTTCACTTCTATATACTGTATGACTAGTATGATACAAACATATAAAGGTATTATAAAGATTTGGTTGATTATTTCTGTATGTAATTAGTTAAGTGAAATACATTCCTAAATTCACTAGGCAAAATGGATTTGTTAATCATATTTTTTTTTTTTTTTTACCTCATTCTAGGGTCTGTCATGTATAACAAAACTGATGGAACAGGATGGTGTTTCATTGCTTATTGTGATTCAGAGTGTAACGTTTACAAGCAGTCAGTTCCGTGCCTTACTACACCAACTACACCATCTACTCTTACAACACCTTCTACAACATTTTCTACAAAACACCCTCCTATTACTTCTACCCCTTCTATCCCTAAGGATTGCACATACCTTAATCCACCAAGAAAGGTAATCTGAATACATAACATAACGCTATTAACTGTTTAAAGAACAAATATAATTATTTAAATTTTCTTTAAAGAAACTACAGTGAACAAGAGTTCCCACACCATTGCATATGGCTGCATCCTTGTAGACCAATTAATTATGCATTACAAAAGTAATGGTAAATATACAGACAAATTTGACACCTTTTTTATGTTGACGTATAAAAGCGATTTTTAGTATGATTAAAACACATGCAATGTAATCATGCTTTAATCAGGTAATCAGGTAATGAAAGAAGCAACATAGGAATAAAATTGTTCTCCAAGCATGCACCCAAAACCATAAACCATCATTCACTAACCAGGCCCAAACCAGGCATATTCATCAGTTAAAAGATATGCACTACAAATAACCAGAGGAGTCACAGAATTGCAAATATTGTATCTACTCTATATGTTTACTGTAAGCATTCTTCTTTTTCTTCTTCTTCCTACTCATCAATGACAGAATGGAGAAAGCTGGAAAAAAGACTGTAAAGATGAAATATGCACAGATGGCTCTGTTATCTCAAAACCTGTGCAATGTGTCAACTCAGATCTTCCTGTGCCAGTGTGTGAAAACACTCTCCCTCCTGTTAAGGTCTATGATGAGACCAGGTGTTGCTATCATTATGAATGCCAATGTAAGTTTAATCTTTTTCGTTTGTTTGTTTGTTTCTCCTGACTTTTTAGTCATCATTGCCAATCTCGAAAATACTGTAACTTCTAACTCTGAAATTCCAAATTTAAAACATACCACTTTAAACGGAAGTAAACTAAGTAAGTTGGTACACTGACTGCATTGTAACTCTTGTTCTTCAAAATTGCAGGCAAATGTTCCGGTTGGGGAGATCCACATTATGTCACTTTCGATGGGGAGTATTATGCTTTCCAAGGAAATTGCACATATGTTTTGGTCCAGGAAATCATCAAGAAGTACAATTTCTCTGTGCATATCAAGAACTATATGTGTGACACTGTCCAAAATTTGGCTTGTCCTGACTATTTGACTGTATACTATAAATCATATAAAATCGATTTGAAACAGACAAGAAACCCAACTGTGAATAAAGTGAGTGCACAGGGTTTGAAACTTAAAACTTTGAAGCATTAACATCATATAAAAATATGAGGATATTTCTCTGTCACATTTTATTGACCCTCAGGCACCATTTTACTTGTTTGCACTTTGGTGCTTTTAAACATTTAGAAATGAAATATAAGTTAAGGCTTGTTTTGTGGTCAAAAACTATTATCCATTAAAAAAAAAGGCAGAATTTATAACGAGTTTAAATGGTATAACTCAGCCCATTGCTGGGTTTGATAGTAGCTACTCTTTTTTAAAATCAAGATAACATTGAATGGCTTGGCCTTTCCAATTCAGTTTGTATTACCAAATCTGAAAGTGTTTATTAATCATTAGTTTGGTGTTCTAGTGTCTAGAAACATCTTTTCAATGAGGTTTTATGAATGACTGATTTTTTAAAGAGTTTTTGGCCAGTATGTAGATATAGACTAAAATAATTATCTATAACCTAAAATCATTTCTTTGTGTCAGATATATGTCAACGATGTGGAGAAGTCCAATGTTTACTCTAATGCAGACTTCACCATAACCACAACGGGTATTGCGATGACTCTAGATATTCCTGCTATCCAAGCACAGGTTACCTTCAAAGGCATGAACTTTGTAGTCAACCTTCCATTTTCCTTATTCCACAATAACACAGAAGGACAATGTGGTAAGTGAAACTACATCTCTTCAATATTCTATGCACAACATAATTTCTGTCGCAAGTGATATGATAGTAATTTATGTCACTATACGCTACGTCTCTTCTTTTGATTTAGTCCTGTTACCATTTTTAAACAGATTTATTAAATTTTTACTATGTATCTCGAAGGCAAATGTGACAACAACACATCAAATGACTGCAGACTGCCTAATGGAGCAACAGCCGAGTCATGTGAAGTAATGGCTCCTAAGTGGCAAGTGAATAAAACAAAGTGCCCCAATCCTCCCCCACCTCCCACAAAAACTCCTACAGCCAAGCCATGTCAACCAGCCATCTGCAATATCATCTTCAACAAGTAAATCACATTCGATATATATATTGTCCAAAACTGTCCGACACTAGCACTTCATGCTAGATTTTCATGCTACTGTCATATGTGATATTTTCATGCTGTAATACCATATAATGTTTATATTAAATCATATTTATATACAGTATCTCACAAAAGTGAGTACACCCCTCACATTTTTGTAAATATTTGATTATATCTTTTCATGTGACAACACTGAAGAAATGACACTTTGCTACAATGTAAAGTAGTGAGTGTACAGCTTGTGTAATGTCTAAACCGCTGACAACAAAAGTGAGTACACCCCTAAGTGAAAATGTCCAATTTGGGCCCAATTAGCCATTTTCCCTTCCCAGTGTCATGTGACTTGTTAGTGTTACAAGGTCTCAGGTGTGAATGGGGAGCAGGTGTGTTAAATATGGTGTCATCGCTCTCACACTCCCTCATACTGGTCACTCGAAGTTCAACATGGCACCTCATGGCAAGGAACTCTCTGAGGATCTGAAAAAAAGAATTGTTGCTCTACATAAAGATGGCCTAGGCTATAAGAAGATTGCCAAGACCCTGACACTGAGCTGCAGCACGGTGGCCAAGACCATACAGCGGTTTAACAGGACAGGTTCAACTCAGAACAGGTCTCGCCATGGTCGACCAAAGAAGTTGAGTGCACATCCTCAGCATCATATCCAGAGTTTGTCTTTGGGAAATATTCGTATGAGTGCTGCCAGCATTGCTGCAGAGGTTGAAGGGGTGGGGGTCAGCCTGTCAGTGCTCAGACCTTACGCCACACACTGCATCAAATTGGTCTGCACGGCTGTTGTCCCAGAAGGAAGCCTCTTCTAAAGATGATGCACAAGAAAGTCTGCAAACAGTTTGCTGAAGACAAGCAGACTAAGGACATGGATTACTGGAACCATGTCCTGTGGTCTGATGAGACCAAGATAAACTTATTTGGTTCAGATGGTGTCAAGCGTGTGTGGCGGCAACCAGGTGAGGAGTACAAAGACAAGTGTGTCTTGCCTACAGTCAAGCATGGTGGTGGGAGTGTCATGATCTGGGGCTGCATGAGTGCTGCCGGCACTGGGGAGCTACAGTTCATTGAGGGAACCATGAATGCCAACATGTACTGTGACATACTGAAGCAGAGCATGATCCCCTCCCTTCGGAGACTGGGCCGCAGGGCAGTATTCCAGCATTATAACGTCCCCAAACACACCTCCAAGAACACCACTGCTTTGCTAAAGAAGCTGAGGGTGAAGGTGATGGACTGGTCAAGCATGTCTCCAGACATAAACCCTATTGAGCATCTGTGGGGCAACCTCAAACGGAAGGTGGAGGAGCACAAGGTCTCTAACATCCACCAGCTCCGTGATGTCGTCATGGAGGAGTGGAAGAGGACTCCAGTGGCAACCTGTGAAGCTCTGGTGAACTCCATGCGCAAGAGGGTTAAGCCAGTGCTGGAAAATAATGGTGGCCACACAAAATATTGACACCTTGGGCCCAATTTGGACATTTTCATTTAGGGGTGTACTCACTTTTGTTGCCAGCGGTTTAGACATTAATGTCTGAGTGTTGAGTTATTTTGAGGGGACAGTAAATGTACACTGTTACACAAGCTGTCCACTCACTACTTTACATTGTAGCAACGTGTCATTTCTTCAGTGTTGTCACATGAAAAGATATCATCAAATATTTACAAAAATGTGAGCGGTGTACTCACTTTAGTGAGATACGTTTGTATCTTGTATTTTGTGTATATATTCATACATATAACACCATTCTTCTCAGATTTTATTCCAAAAGATCTGTGTTCAATTAGGTTTAGATTTGGTGACAGTGCTATATGACAGGCCATAGTAATATTATTTTAATGCTCGTTATACTATTCAGTGATCCTAGTATCCAGTGAACATTGTCATTCTGGTAGAGATCATTATGTTCAAAATATGTCAAAATTGCATTTGCCTAATTGAGCAAATAAAAACTGTCCATCATATAGAATTTTTGGAACATACTGTACAAATTGTAATAGTATAATAATATATATTAAATGATTAATTGTGGTGTACTTTGTCAATCTGAGTTCTCTGTAGATCTGTACCTTCAATTTGTATTCTTTTACAGAGTGTTTGAAAAGTGCCACAAACTCCTTAACCCAGAAATCTCCTACAAGGCATGTGTATACGATGTGTGCCATATGCAGAACGCCACTGGTTGTTCCAGCCTGGAGAATTACGCTCACATGTGTGCTGACGAATCTATATGTGTGGACTGGAGGGGCCTAACTAATGGAATGTGTGGTAAGGAATAGAAACGAAACTTGTCGTTCAAAACTGACTTCCAGGTTGATGTTGATTGTATTCATTTCTTTTGATAGCACCCAATTGTCCCAGCAATAAAGTTTACATGGCATGTGGGCCAAAGGTGGAAGGGACCTGCAATTCAAGGTAGTTAACTTATTACAATATTGAGATCATCATACCAGAGAATTATTTCAGTTTGTCTTTGACTTTATTGTCAATAATAACTTTTTTTTTTTTTTTTTGCTATGATACCAGGTTCAATGAAAAGTTTGTAAATTGCGAGTCATCTGAGTGTCTTCAAAATTTCCAAGAAGGATGCTTCTGCCCTAATGGAACCACCCTCTTTAACACTGTTTCAAATATATGCACAGCATTCTGTGGTAGGCAAATTTTATGTATAAATTTATAATTAATACAGTAACACTCTATGTCACATTTATGTACATTTTAACATGTTCAAAGGCCAATAGTCGAACATTGTTTTTTATTATAATAATAATAATAATAATAATAATAATAATAATAATAATAATAATAAATGTACCATTTATGTGTCTTAGGTTGTATAGGTTCTGATGGACTGCCCAAGCAGGTGAACCAGCTATTCAATTAAAAAAAAAATTGGGAGGGGGGGGTGGGGGGGGGGGGGGGTTGTGAAGTGACCAGAGTTGTTAAGGTATAAAAAAAATCAATTGATCAATAACATTTGCAGTTTTATATATAGCAACTTGGAGTGTGCTAGAAGGCTTTCAACCCATCTATCCATGGCTATATATATATATATTTATATTTATATTTATATTTATATTTATATTTATATTTGTGTGTGAATGCTCCGGCACTCAGCACGAGGGTGAAATAAATGACATCAACAAAACTGAATTTAAGATATTTCCACTTGTTAAGATGTATTTTTGGCAGTCTGTTAAGGTGTATTTTTTGCAGTGTTCACACACCGCCAATTAGAAATACAGTAAATAAAACATTTTAGAAATACAAGTATGATTTTCCATTCTCTTATCTTTCTGGTTCTTCTGCAGCCGGGAGAAAAATGGCGCTCACAATGTAATGATTGTACGTGCAGTAAAGAATCCATGGGTCCAGTGTGTGAACCGGTTTTGTGTCCAAAGCCAGAGAACTGTACCATAGCAGGCTATGAGCTTCAGACTGTGGATTGCTGTCAGAAGTGTGGTGAGTGAGCAGTACACCTTTTTTCATTATTTGTTTTCAGCAGCATTTTTTTTATTCTAATGTCCAAGTAGTTTTATCAGTTATATTTAAATCTAGAGGCAACAACATAAAGTAATTTGCTTATATCGCAGCCCTGTCAAACTCTTAAATCTGATTGGTCAATATTCCCTTAAACTGATCTCTCTCTCTCTCTCTCTCTCTCTCTCTCTCTCTCTCTCTCTCTCTCTCTCTCTCTCTCTCAGTGTGCAACTCTAATTTGTGCCCTGAAGCCTTCGTGGTATGCCCGGCTGGATTTCAGCCAGTACAAAACAAAACAAATAGTGACTGTTGCACCACTTTCTCTTGTGGTAAGTTTCAATATCACATCCTTTACTTCATTTTTAAAATAATTATTTGACTTAATGATTTAGCCTGTCCAAAAATGTTCTAGCAGTTTGCTAATAATAAAAACCTTCCTGTTTTTTTCCCCCCACCAGAACCCAAGTATGTGTGTGTCTTCAATGAAACTGAGTATTTGGTGAGATTTGTTACTTTTACTTTGCATGCCAACATGGTGGTGTACAATGTTATTAGTACTGTAGTGTATTGTACTATTTATTATGCATATGAAGTATTTTTGCTGTTTGTTTTTTTTTGGAGGGATTATAGCATGGGATATCGTTAAACCCTTTTACCCTTCTACTATAATCATCCTCATCAAACAATGATTTATTAGGACAATTTTACTGGGGCTTGTGTGTCAAATCACTGTCTGATGAGATAGATTACAGTAGATACGTCTGAAAATAGACTTTCTTATTCGTTGAACATTATTATTTACATCATTTGAATTATTATGTGTATTTGAGGATGAGGATGGCGTTTTACACATTAACAGGGTAGTAGTTTTTGATAGTGAAATGTGGCATTTGCAGAGCTACATAGCTATTGAAATGAATACTAGCTACACCCTCATAATGTCTTTTGAATTATAAAGAACTGTGAGATATTCTGCATCACTTTCACGTGAAGACAGCCTCCATCTTGGAATGATGAAACGTCGTCCTCTCTGTGCACTAATCAAGGCACATTGCGCAGCAGACATACAAAGTTATGTTTCCTGAGTACAGCATGCGCTAACATCTGTGCCGTAACATCCAATATATAAAACCTTGCAAATGTGTGCGGTAAAGACCAACTCGCCGCTTCACAAATATCCTGTAACGTGACTCCCTTAAAGAGTGCCCATGAAGCTGGCATTTCCTTTGTTGAGTGTGCACATAAACCAGCTGGGGGCATGAGACCCTTACTGGAATATGGCAAAGAAATTGCTTCTACTATCCAGTGTGTTAAAGCGCTGTTTGGAGATTGGCTTCTCCGTACATGGTTTCACCCAAGATATGAACAGCTGATCTCCTTCCCTGAACTTTTCAGCCCTTTCTGTGTAAATATACCGAGCATGCACTGGACATAATGCATTTAACCTTTGCTGGTCTGCTGAGGCAAAAGGTGGTGGATAAAAAGCTCTTAGTTCAAAGGGAACAATAATAAGGGATAAATGTAGGATCAATAGCACCCCTGCATTCCCAGGCATAAATTGCATTTTTGAAGTAATTTAATCATTTAGGGAGCTAGTTAGTTACTCATGAAAATGCTAATCAAACACACCTGCCTATGATTTTCAAGCAATTCTGAAGACTTTGGTTAAAAATTTTCAGGTTTGTTTGATTAGGGATGGAGTTAAACTCTCCAGGACAGCGCAGTGGCCCTATAGGACCGGAATTGCCTGTCCCTGGTTTATAAGCTAATTTCACACTTTCAGTAGTTTCTTCCAGTATATTGTCTGGTATTTGTGTAAACAAAACTTAATGAATTTGTTTTTGGGGGCTCTGAAGGACTAGGATTGGAGATGGTGGAGGGGGTAGGGGAGGGAATTTTGTAAAAATTCTTTTGGGGCCTGTGCCCCAGTAGTGATCAAACTTTAGAAAAACCTCTGGATTAAACAGTATCCCATCAGCCATGCTTTTATTTTAAGAATCTTTCATGGTAGTGAAAGTATTTCACTTTCTCTGTCAAGTATATTCAGGAGTTAAAAATGTAAAGAGATTGTATAGCGGACATATTGTAGACTATGTTTCTATTTCACAGCCTGGTGATAAAGTTCCATCCGACTCCTGTGAAGTCTGTGTTTGTGGTTCAACAGTGAACCCCAGCACTAGTCTTCTTAATACAGAATGCACTCCTATGTCCTGCAACAAAACCTGCCCCATGGTAATGTCCTTCAAATAAATACTGCTTAATAAATACTGCTTCACAAACTCATTAGAACATCAAGTGACACTTTCCAATGGCTTAAACTTACGTTTAAGATACGTTTAAGTATATATGTAGATATTGATTTTTGGGGGGAATATTGTTAATATATTCTTAATCAGCACATAATGTTATAGAGATTTACAGGTTATTATTAACTAGACATGGAACATGTATTATTATTAATTACAGATATAATGTAAACGTTGGTGTAATGTATTCCAAGATGTTTGGTTAGTCATGTCAAAAATGCTAGAAATATGTATTCACTATTTTACTACAGACATGTATATTAACCTGAAAATAGCCCTGCATGCAATTAATAATTAAATCATGGATTAAATGTTATTATTAATGTTTTACAGGGCTTTTCCTATGAAGCTGTACCAGGGCAGTGCTGTGGAATATGTGTACAGGAACAGTGTGTATATAACAATGCAGGTCCCCCCAGCACCATAATCACGATTGAGGTACGGCCAATGGGGCTGTGATTAGTATTTGAATTCTCTTACACACAAAGGCGATTACAACCCCAATTCCAAAAAAGTTGGGACAGTATGGAAAATGCTAATAAAAACAAAGAGGAGTGATTTGTAAATGTACTTTGACTTAAACAGAAAACGTATGGCAAGGTATTTCAACTGCATTGTTGAATCAGCTGCATTGTTTTTTGAAGATAAATGTTTATTTTTAAATTGACGCATGCAACATGTTCCAAAAATAGTTGGGACAGGGGCAATTTAGGACTAATAGCGATGTGACAAGTTGAAATAAGAAGGTGATGTGAAACAGGTGAGGTAAATGTCTATATAAGGAGCCTCCAAAAAAGGCCTAGTCCTTCAAGAGCAAGGATGGGTCGAGGCTCGCCAATCTGCCAGCAGATGCGTCAGCGAATAATCCAACACTTTGAGAACAACATTCCCCAACGACAAATCGGTCGGATTTTGGGCATTTCACCTTCTACAGTGCAGAATATACTTAAAAAATTCAAGGAATCCGGTCAAATCTTGGTGTGTAAAGGGTGAGGCCGAAAACCACTTCTGAATGTATGTGATCTCCGACCACTCAGACATCACTGTATTAAAAATCATCATGAGTCTGTAATGGAGATCCTGACATGGGCTCGGGAATACTTTGGTAAACCTTTGTCAGTCAACACCATTCGTCCACAAATGCAAGTTAAGGCTTTACTATGCAAAGCAGAAGACATACATCAACACTGTCCAGAAGCACCGCTGACTTCTCTGGGCTCGGTCTCATCTGAGATGGACAGTAGCACAGTGGTATCGTGTTTTGTGGTCCGACGAGTCAACACTTCAAATAGATTTTGGACAAATCAGCTGTCGTGTTCTCCAGGCCAAAGAAGAAAAGGACCATTCAAGCTGTTACCAGTGTCAGGTCCAAAAGCCTGCGTCTGTTATGGTATAGGGGCGTTTCAGTGCCCATGGCATGGGGGTAACTTGCACATCTGTGAGGGCACCATTAATGCAGAAAGATATGTACACATTTTGGAGCAACATATGCTGCCATCCAGAGCAGGACAACGCCAAACCACATTCTGCCCAGATTACAAGCACAGGGTTGCATAAGCAGAGACTGTGGGTGCGAGCATGGCTCCAACTGAGAATGTGTGGCGCATTATGAAGCGCAAAATAAGGAAACGAAGGCCCTGTACATTTGCGCAGCTGAAGAAATGCATAATAGATGAATGCAGAAAAATTCCACTTGCTAAACTTAACCAACTGGTGTCTTCAGCGTCCAAACGCTTAATAAGTGTTATTAAAAGAAAAGGTGATGTTACACAGTGGAAAACAGTCGACTGTCCCAACTTTTTCAGCGTGTGTTGCAGTCATCAGATTTGAAATGTGTGTGCATTTTCAAAAATAAATTCAATTCACAAAGTAAAACATCAAATAATGTGTTAACAATGTGTTTTCAATATAGTGCAGGGTGAAGCTTTTTAGAATTGGGGTTGTATGATTCTTGATTTTGGATTGTTTCCTCCTTGTATGTGTCCCATAATCTCTGAATATTTTCATCAGGTTGGACAGAGTTGGACTGATCAAAATGAACCGTGTGTGACCATCAATTGCACAAAAGTCAACGATGCATTTGTCTTGGTGAAGATACCCCCTTCATGTCCTGAGTATAATCCAGAAGTCTGCATTCCTGTACGTTTAGCACCTGTGGCTAACCTTGCCCTTACATCGTATACCAATGCTTAGTTATGGTTAATTGAATATTTTTTTTCATAACTATATGAACTATTAAGGAATTATTAGAATTATTAGAATTAGTATTTAAAAATGATTGACATTTTTTTGTGTCCTTTTTTAGGGCACAGAGCAAACCACAGCAAATGGATGTTGCAAAACATGTAAGATGATTAACATAATTTCTCTCCATTTTTCATCTCTTACCAGTATTACTTTATCACACAAACATTTCTCTTATACCACAGTGAATTGCCTTTAATAATGAACGACGCATCGTACTTTGTAACCATTTACAGTTACACTTAATGTTGTGGAATGTCCATAACACGAGTTAGTTCCTGTTATCACTTACATTATAACATAAACAGTCGTCCCTTCACCAGACTCTTATTTTTCTCTGTCTTGAAGTTAATTAGACAAAAAAAAAGCAACTTGTCATGTTACAGAGAAACTGGAAAGTCCTCTGTCCTGAAGACCCTCCCATGGTGGAAAACTTACTGAATTTTACAATGCACTGACACACTGTCATGTTTTCTTAATCCGTTTATTATTAGTCTTAGATAATGTAGATTGTCCTCCGTATAAGTCCCAGTGAACGAGTTGTTACTATAGAAACCGTAGAAACTGTATTAGTACAATTATCAATGTAATATTTATTTTTTATGTAATATGAATGTTTTATCAAACAAAGAACATTGTTCAGGCCCCTGTTTCAGAATATCAGCTACACTTTTATATAGAAATACACTAATATAATACAATATTTACAATGAAATCGTTTACTGCAACTTTATCTAAACCTTTCTGTCTTTTGTTTGATATGTGTCTTAATATGTATTTACAGTATGTATATGATGAACCTGAGTACATTTATCTGTATTTGACATTCAGGCCAGCAGCAAAACTGCCATGTGTTAAAGAACAGCACCTATTTGGAGGTTGACAACTGTATCTCCATCAATCCTGTGGAGATAACCTCCTGCGCTGGATCCTGTAACACCAGCTCAATGTGAGTTTGCTCACGTATAAACATGCACACGTCTTAAATATAGATATAGTAATAAGTAGAGAGACTAGAGTTAAATCAAGAGAAGATACAATAAGTAGGGACTTCACATTCACTGTATGCCAAGAAGTGAAGAATGATGGAGTTCTCTCACACACATACAGTACATCACACCATATACAGTCACATATTGACTTCGGTAGTGGTGGCTTAGCGGTTAAGGCTCTGGGTTACTGATCAGAAGGTCTGCCAAGCTGCCACTGTTGGGTCTTTGAGCAAGGCCCTTAACCCTCTGTGCTCCAGGGGCGCTGTATCATGGCTGACCCTGTGCTCTGACCCCAAAGAATTTCACAATGACCAAGATTCATTATCATTATACACAAAAACAGACTTTTTCAGCAATATTCTTCCTCTCTCCATTCATTTGACGGTCTGTTCTCCCTTCCTTGTGCAGATATTCAATGGCAGCGAACACCATGATGCACCACTGCTCCTGCTGTCAGGAGCTCAAAACCAGCTCCATTGAAGTGCAGCTGCGCTGTGCCAACGATCGCCTCAAGCCATACACCTACACTCACATCGAACAGTGTGGCTGCCATATCACAGAGTGCTCAGACTCAAAAGAATCTGGTTAAACGCTACATTCCACCATTACAGCTTACAGAATTGAAATAGAGCATGATATATTAAAGGATATAATCAATTAATTCCTTTGAGTAATGCCAGAAATATGTTTCGTGGCAAATATACTGTATGATTTTGTCAGCATGAGAACAGGGTTCTGTGTTTCGCCATCCACGTAAACATACATAGGACATAAACACTTTCTTATCCTGCATGCTTTGTATTTCTCTGGTGTTGATGGCTACATATACACTTTTTACAATCTAATTAATGATAATAAAAATGAATCCTATTGCAAGCAAACAAAAGGTGTGCTGGTTTGTCTGTTAATTATGAAGGTTCATATATTTTCATGTATTACCAAATACAATGGTGCTTGAAAGTTTGTTAGAATTTTCTATATATCTGCATACATTTGACCGAAAACATCATCAGATTTTCACACAAGTCCTAAAAGTAGACAAAGAGAACCCAGTTAAGCAAATGAGACAAAAATATTATACATGGTCATTTATTTATTGAGGAAAATGATCTAATATGACATTTCTAAGTGACAACAGTATGTGAACCTCTAGGATTCGCAGTTTAATTTGAAGGTGAAATTAGACGCAGGTGTTTTCAATGAATGGGATGACAGTCAGGTGTGAGTGAGCGCCCTGTTTTATTTAAAGAACAGGGATCTATCAAAGTCAGATCTTCTCAACACACGTTTGTGGAAATGTATCATGGCACGAAGATAGGAGATTCTCCAAAAAAGCATTGCTGATGCTCATCAGGCTGGAAAAGGTCACAAAACCATCTCTAAAGAGTTTGGACTCCACCAATTTACAGTCAGACAGATTGTGAACAAATTCGTTTCCCTCTTCAAGAGTGATCAACCAACAAAGATCACTCCAAGAGCAAGACGTGTAATAGTCCACAAGGTCACAAAGAAACCCAGGGTAACTTCTAAACAACTACAAACCACTCTCACATTGGCTAATTTTAATGTTTATGAGTCCACCATCAGGAGAACACTGAACAACAATGGTGTGCATGGCAGGGTTGCAAGGAGAAAAACACTGCTCTCCAAAAATAACATTGCTGCACTTCTGCAGCTTGCAGCATGGACGTATGGTCACCTTACAAAAGCATTTCAGAGAACAATTTGTGTTCATTTCTACCAAATTAACTTATTATTAACTTTTTATTATTAGACAATTTATTTGCGCATGCACCAGGAGGTTGCTCATATGAGCCAGGACTGGCAAGAAAGAACCAGAACTATAATCAAGCAGCTGTCTATATTGTGTCAAATGATTAATTTCTTTGGTTTTAAATGGAAAAAAAAAATTGTAATCCTGATAGTATTCGCATTTTTTATTTTACAAAAAAGGGAATACTAATGAGCGACAAAGAATGGTGGTGTGAATTGTTATTATTATGTTTAAAGATCTTGTTTTTTTCATTCAGTACTACCCTTCAGAAGCTACATATATTATATGTATATAGATAAATATATATAGATATTTACATGTTTCCCTGAAGACAAAATAATAAGAATTTACATCGATCATCCGGTTCAAAAGTTTACACCCCCCTGACTCTTACTGTATCGTGTTGAGTTCTTGAGCATCAGTGAACATTTGCACCTTTTGTAATAGTCGTGTACGAGTCCCTCAGTTGTCCTCAGTGTGAAAAGATGGATCTGAACATCATATAGTCGCTGTTGGAAAGGGGTCAAACATGCAGAAGAGGCTGGAAAAGTAAAGAAAGTGCAGGACCTTGAGGATTTTTCTGAAGAACAGGGGGTAGTTTAACTGCTCAGGACAAACAAGGGACTCATGAACAACTCTCACAAAACATAAACACAGTCACTGATCATCCAGGTAACGACACACAGGATTAAGAGTCAAGGGTGTGTAAACTTCTGAACTGGTTCATTTGTGTAAATTCAGTTATTACTACAACAAAATGCAATATTTATGATCTGTCTTGTTTATTTATTTATTTTTAATTTTGAAGATTCTGCCAGGCATATGTAAACTCATATGATCTCAACTGGTCATTTTGTGCATTGGTCTGAATGAAAATGCGATTTCTACTGTCTACCCAATCGTGCAGGGCTGTGTCGGTGCAAACAGATTAATTATGTATTCGTAGTGCGATTCAATGTTAGTCCACTAAGTCAGATAATCACTTAGTTGCACAAATTAATATAACTACGCTTGAGAAGTTTGCACATTTTGCACATGCAAACCTAATGCTGATTTTCAAAGGTTTCTTAAATTGGATTTAGGCAATTCAAAGCATATTGACAGTAGTGTTGGCTGTTGAATGCTTGATTTTGATTGGTCAGAAGGTGTTGATTAATGTTCTATAACAGCAGTTCTGCCAGAAGTGCTGGCTGTAATTCAAATCACAGGTTTATAATGTGGCATTGTTTAGAAGATAAAATGTGTGGAGTTTGAGTTTTGATAAAAGTTGAGTTTGAATGTCTTTAGCCTAGGTGTATGTAAACTTTTGGCGTCAGCTCTATATGCTTATGGTTTATCTGGTACTTTGGCAGGTGAAATGTTCATATGCATTCAATTAGAGGATGCCATGAATTTGAGGAATTCATCATCAGTTAGCATTTTTAACAACTGTGTTAAACAGAGTAAATAATGCAGCCTTAGCCAAATTATTCATTACCAAATATGTTGTATCTTTGATGTTGTATCTTTTTCTTTCTTGTTTTCACGTGCTCACAAAGTAATCTTCTCAGGATCTTAACATAACAAAGTTGTTTTCTTGTGATCGCAACTTGATTTTTTTTTGTGTACTCAACATAACAACATGGTGTTTTTTTTATCGTTCTGGAGGCAGCAAAAGCTTAGTGCAATCGTGTAGCATCATGGATGAACAGATTTGGTTTGACTTTTATCAGGGACTCACTCAAGCCTAAACAGCTGTCATACATCATAATAATGCCTGGCCTCTTAGGGCTTCTATAGAATTGGAGTGTACATGTTCATAAAACCCATCCATCCTCACATTTTCTCTACCGCTTATCATACACAGGGTCGCGGGGAGCCTGTAGCCTATCCCATGGGACTCGGGGCACATGGCGCAGTGTGTGTGACACACACACACACACACACACACACTACGGACTACAATCAGCCTACAGCACAAGTGTTTGGACTGGAGGAGGAAACCGGAGTACCCGGAGGAAACCCCTGAAGCACATGTATACTCTGCACACACACAGGGCAGAGGCGGTAATCAAACCCCCAACCCCAGACTGGAATAAAGTTGGTTTGACGGAAATGCGGAAATTAAGGGACCGTCTCTAAAGTTACATACGACATTGTTATACACGTTTCTAACTTCAATAGCATTTGAAGGGAATGACTTTCCGTCACAAAACCAACTGGAAAGTGTTCATCTAGGTGTCAGGAATGAGGCACACCTTATAGATTTTTGATATTTATCAAAATAAGATATTAAATCACATTTAAATTGGACATGAATTTCACTGCAGAATGGGCCCATACACAAAATATACCATTTTGTGTGTGTGTGTGTGTGTGTGTGTGTGTGTGTGTGTGTGTGTGTGTGTGTGTGTGTGTGTGTGTGTGTGTAAGAGAGTGAGTGAATGAAAGAGAGAGACTGAGAGAGAGGGTGAGAGAGTGAGAGAGAAACTAATTGATTACTGAGCAATGTAATAAGATTACTATGATCATTTTTCAGATTGAATGTCACCGCTGCAAGACGGGGTTTCATGTGGCATGCCTTTCTAAGTCAGAGAAGCAGTTCAAAAGGGCTCAAAAGGTTGACGGGAAGTGCTGCCTATGTAAATTATTTTGAATTCCTTTGGCACCCATCCACAGTCTAAACAGGTACAAAAACAGGTATAAAAATGTTTGGAAATATTAAAA
The DNA here is from genome assembly GCF_001660625.3 of Ictalurus punctatus. Lineage (NCBI taxonomy): Eukaryota > Metazoa > Chordata > Actinopteri > Siluriformes > Ictaluridae > Ictalurus > Ictalurus punctatus. Next base: position 21,644,593 of record NC_030429.2, on the reverse strand, counting down.
CATTCGTACATCATTTCTTTTCATTACTTCATTAATAGGACATTTTTTTAAAAATTATTATTATTTTTTTTTTTTTGAAGAAAACCATTCAATCCAGTACGGGCCATTTTGACCCCCTTTATGCATTTTGTGAAGGGTTTTTTGGTTCATGCATTGTAGGGTTAAATATCAAAAACCTAAAAGGTGTGCATCATACCTGACACCTAGGTGAACCCTTTCCAGTTGGTTGTGTGACTGTACATCATTCCCTTCAAATGCTAGTGAAGTTAGAATCGTGTATAACAATGTCGTATGTAACTTTAGAGACGGTCCCTTAATTTCCGCGAACATCGAACATCAATCAAACTTTCTTCCAGTCTACCCCAGAGGTGGGAGACAAACATGCTGACCACTAAACCATCCTGCCCCTTGCTTGGATATACTTGATATTGCACTTAGATTCGTATATTTATTAGTAGGGTTATATTATCTGTTCATATAATCTGTTCCATGTGTCAGCACAGCAAATGACTTTAATCATTTACCTATCAGTTATGAATTCATAATCTTATCTCTGACTGATTTGTTAGTGTTCAGAATATTGACAGATGTAACAAACAAATAAAGGAATAGAATTAAAACAGCTGGAGGTGTTTCGTGAACTGGACTTTAATTTTGAAGCGTGTACAGGACCGCTGTATCTTACTTCAACATCCACGGTGTCTCGGAGATGGAGGAAAAGTTGTGGCGTGCAGGGGCTGACCCGTGAAGCGCCGGTGTTCGTGGTGAATAACGCTGTAAATAGTATTTCAGTTGAGTTTACTTCAGTACCCACAGTATAAACATTGAGCTAACAGCTGTATTAACGGTGGAGCCACAGGCAAGTATATTCGGTGTCACCCGAATGTTTATCTCTTACACTGCTAGCCCGCTAACTTCACTCCGTCTCCATTGCGCTAGCTAGATGTCAGGTTGCTAACTTGGTTATAAACCGGTGTTTGTTTTAGTAATAAAGTTAGCTGGAGGAATACTAGCACATGAGTTATTTACATTCCCAGTCATTCCTCATTGTTTGTTAGTTAGCCCCTGCTCGAGTTAGCTAGTTCCGCAGCTAGCTTAGGTGACTGTCTGGAGCAGCTATCTGTGCATGGTGGATACATCTGTTTAACGTGTTTATTTATTTATTTATTTATTTATTTATTTATTTATTTATTTATTTATTTCTGTGTAAGAGATGAATTAGCTAGAGAGAGAGAACTACCAAGAAACCGAGCTCTGTTGTTTCTGTATTTGAGCTAGCTAGTAGTGATGTGTCGTTCATTCATGAATGATTCGTTCATTTTGAATGAATCTTTACTATGACTCGGGAACAACGAGTTGTCTCAGAGAGAGTGGGGACAGACAGACAGAGAGAGGGAGTGTGGGAGAGATCTTAATTATATTCTGCTGAAATGAACGAAATGACTTGGTGGGGTGGGGGGATTGGTTCATTTTGCTGAACGAGATTCAAAGATCCGAGTCAGTAAAATGATCCGAACTTCCCATCACTACTAGCTAGGTAGGTTTCCTAGATGATATCTACAGGGTTGCCAGGTCTCTGTGAAACGTTCACCCCCGATTACATCACAAAAATCACACACGCACACAAACCTGAAAGAGGGGGGAGAAAAGGCATTAAAATATTAAGCCAAGTCAAAAATTATTTATATAGCACATTTAAAGAGACAACAATGGTTGATCCAAAGTGCTGTACATAACATCATATATCATCACATTATATAACATGATAAGGCGAAGACTATTCCAGAGTTTTGGACCAAGCACAGAAAAGGTTCGATCGCCCTGTCTTAGTACGATGACGACAGTGGTGGAAGCTGATTGTGAGATCTTAGCGTTCTGGTAGGAGAGTAAGAGTGAAGAAGGTCAGTAGGGAGGTACTGTGGAGCAAGACCAGAATGAGCATTATATAATTCAATAAGAATTTAAATTCTGAACTTAACAGGGAGTCAGTCGCACCAGGATTTCTTTTTGTCATATGGCCCAGAATTATTGTACATCATTGAGACACTGCCTGCACTTACACTTTCCCTTTGTTCGCCATAGCCTATGCTTGCTGAAATTGATTAGATTCATTTCTGATTATTTGCTTTAAAACAATATCTTGCAGGTTCCAGACTATCTGTAAACTAGCCAAAAAAACAACAAACCTTAAATTAATTTTTTTTACAATAAAAAAAAACAACCTCTCCTGCATTTTTTTTTTATTGCAGTCATGGCAGCGGTGTCGGAGGAGGTGCTGCTGGTGGTGAAGAGGGTCCGGCAGAGAAAACAGGATGGTACACTTTACCTGATGACCGAGCGCATAGCCTGGGGCCCGGAAGGAAAAGATCGCTTCACCGTCAGCCACCCGTACGCCGACATCCGTTGTGAGTGACTCCTGAAGCTGACCAACATTTACCACTTTAACCCATCTTCAGATGCACAGCATGTGCTAGTACTTATATACAGTGTTTTAAAAAGCTTTTGCCTTGAACACACAGGTCAGAAGATCAGTCCAGATGGCAAAGCAAAGATCCAACTTCAATTGGTGTTACACACAGGAGAGAGCACCACCTTCCACTTTGCTAATGAAAGCACGGCTCTAAAGGACCGGGAGGCCGCCAAAGACCTGCTGCAGCAGCTCCTGCCCAAGTTTAAAAAGAAAGCGAACAAAGAACTAGAAGAGAAAAACAGGTGAGTCTCTCTTACCTCAGGTTAAAGAGAGGGAAAAACGGTCCAGGGCATGACTAGGGAGAAATCACCCTTAATTCCTGATTTACATTTAGCAAAGCAACTGGTGAGCTAAAACCCACAAAATGCAGACTAAAAAAAGCAGACGCATGGAAGCCTGTTTCTGACACAGGGGGGAAAAATGCAAGGGGTAATTGCGACTTTATATCTCAGAATTGAGACTGGATTTCTCACAGTTGTGAGTTTGTATCTCACAGTTCTGCCTTTTTTCTCAGAATTACGAGTTTACATCGCACAATTTTGACTTTATTTCTTGTAATTTAGACGTTCAATAGAAATATGACTAACTTCATATAACAAGTGTGTTTTCCTTGTCTTGACTAGCTGATGAGTTTTGTTCTTATACAGCTTGTTTGTAAAGAATGATTGTTGCTTCGTTGTCGCATTCTTTGTAACTCAATAAATGTCAAGTGGACGTCTAAATTGTGAGAACAAAACGGCAGAATTGCGGGAAATAAAGGCGCAATTCTGAGATATAAAGTCGCAATGACCTTTTTACATTTTTTCCTCCGCCATAGTAGAAATGGGCTCCCATACAAAAGAGCACCTCCTAAGCGTGCAGAAAATCTTGAAGTAATGCAGCTCAGCCATTGCAGCGCATCAGCTTCTACAGACACGGAGTAACTCCTCCTCCTTCCTCCTTTTATACGGCGCATTTCGGTTTTTTTTTCTTCCTAAATGAATGGCTAGGTTTATTTGTCTTAATGTATGGATTTGTTTTAGCTTGTTTTCTTTCAAGTTATTGTTTTGCGAAACAACTGAGATTCACAAGCTACTCGTTAAATTTGTGCCCGCAGTCGAATTTAAATTTGATATAATATTGCAGTAACACACATCAGTTATATGATTTGAAGCCAATCGTTCGAGATCGTACATACACGTTTTACATAGACGAGAACTTTAAAGAAGGTTAGTATGCTAGGAACCGAGCAGTCGATCGAACTGAGGCATATTTATCCACAGGATGACATTACCACTGTGTGACTTTGTGCCCTCAATAGGGGTGGGTGATATTTTTGTAATATCATATCGTGGTACTTGACATTTGTATGATGCATGATATGTTTCACAATATAGATTTGATAACCAGTTTTCTAGAGAGTATTGGAAGTGCTGTCTCAATTCATTTCATCCTTCTTCTCCCCCAGGATGCTGCAGGAGGATCCAGTACTGTTTCAGCTCTATAAAGACCTGGTAGTGAGTCAAGTCATCAGCGCAGAAGAATTTTGGGCCAATCGGCTGAAGTTAAGCTCTGTAGATCACTCCATATCCAACAATAAGCAGCAGGAAGTGGGAATATCAGCAGCTTTCCTGGTAAGCTCAAACACACAGCCAGGACTTTGTTGTCTATTAATGTCACTAGTTTGGTACAAAATGAGCCCTGAACTGTCCCCATGTACAGTTAGGGAATCGGTGTTCTAATGGGATTTTGCTATGATTACAGGCAGACATTAGACCACAGACTGACGGCTGTAACGGCCTGAGATACAACCTCACCTCTGACATCATCGAATCGATCTTCAGAACATACCCTGCAGGTGAGATGTTACCATGGTACATGAATTTAATTCTAAACCACCAGACTTGGGGCGATTGATGATGGTCCTTTTCTGACATTGTTGACGGTATTTTTATCCTACTGTAATGCGTTACACATGTCTGGCCACGCTCTCTTCAACGCCACAGGAGATAGCATCTTCAAAGGGCAACAGTTAAGGGACCCGATAGGACAATGGCATTTTACGCAAAAACTCTTACTCCTATAAACCGAAATAACATGGCTCCTTTAAATTCATAATTCTAGCTATTGCATTAAGACTGACCAGTATGACCAGTACTGTACTGACCAGCCTTTTGGTTTTGTGCAGTCAAACAGAAATATGCTGAAAATGTGCCTCACAGCATGACGGAAAAAGAGTTCTGGACGCGCTTCTTCCAGTCACACTACTTCCACAGAGATCGCATTAACACTGGGCAGCAGGATATTTTTTCGGAGTGTGCCAAACAGGATGAGAAGGGTAACGTCTATAAATTGTTTTGGAAACATGACACACTTAATATGTGAAAATGTGTGGATTTGGTCACTTCTCATACATTCCATTGGGCAGGTTTGAAGTCCATGGTTGTTCAAGGTGTTAAGAATCCCATGGTGGATCTGCAATCCCTGGAGGATAAAATATTAGATGAGGTAATGCTAGAAACAGTGCAACACTACATGAAAACCGTAACAATTTCCATGTTCGAATTTGGCTAACTTTGTTCCTTTTGTCTTCAGGGCTATGGCTCCTTAACGGTTCCCTCCACATCCAACTCCTGTAAAACGGTAAAAGAGAACAGCAACTCGGCCATCATTAAACGCTTCAACCATCACAGTGCCATGGTGTTGGCAGCTGGCCTACGCAGAGTGTGAGCATTCAGAGGAGTGTGTGGTGTTCAGTACCAGGCGAATGTTTATGCATCACCGTTCAAGTATATCGCCTTTCACTGTGCTTGTGAAACTCGGTTGTTTCACATTAATGACTTGAAAGAAAACAAGTTAAAACAAATCCATACATTACGACTCGTAGTGCTGGCTGAGAGGATCCCGAGAGTGTATGCGGCTGTCGTCAAGACCGTGTCATGCAACACTTTTGGTCATTGTATAGTTCCTAAAGCAGTCCCTCCAGGATTCTGCGATTTTGCGATCGCAGAAACGAACACAAAATCGAGCAAACTCTGCAATATTTGGAGGAGCTCGCGATTTTTCAAAATTACAGCAGATTTTCTACAGTTTCCGGCCGAGAAGCGTCATGTGACGCCATCACAGCGCGCATTCGGCGAAAGCCCTCTTCGATTCACGTGCGTCGAACATGGGCACAGCAGAAAAGTCTCATTTACCAACAAGCGTCACTGTGAAAGAACGCTCGAAACAATTTCGTGTGATTGCAGTTTTGCCAGTTCGAGTAGTTTCATGCAGAAAAAAGCACAAAAACCTCAGCATCACAAATTTTGGGAAAAGCCTCAGCAAAAATCAAGCGTTCACAAAAAAAACCTCTGCAAAGTCCTGTTCAGACAAAGCTAAACGTGCATTTGTTATACCAAGCAACATATTGACGATCATTTAATCTTCTGTGTACAGTGGGGGAAATAAGTATTGAACGTGTCATTTTTTTCAGTAAATATATTTCTAATGAGGTTATTGACATGAAATTTTCACCAGACATCAGTATTAACTCAAGAAATCCAAACATTACAGTCCATAAATGAAGTTATGTGTAATAAAGAGGAATGATGCAGGAAAAAGGTATTGAACACGCTAACTGAAATGTATTTAATAGTTAGTGGAGAAGCTTTTGTTTGTAATGACGCTTCAAGACGCTTCCTGTATGAAGAAATTAATGGGCCGCAGTATTCTGGTGTGATTTTGGCCCGTTCTTCTAAACATATTGTCTTTAAATCTTGTTCAGTTGGATTCGAGTCAGGTGATTGACTGGGCCATTCTAACACCTTGATTTATTTTCTCTGAAACCAATGGAGCGTTTCCTTTGCTGTATGTTTTGGATCGTTGTCCTGCTGGAAGTCCACCCACGTCTCATCTTCATCATCCTGGTGGATGGCAGCAGATCCTTCTCAAGAATCTCCTGGTAAAGGGCTCCATTCATCGTTCCTTCAATTATATGAAGTCTGCCAGTACCATGTGATGAAAAACAGCCCCACACCATGATGCTTCCACCTCCAGACTTCACTGTTGGTGTAGTGTTTTTAGGGTGATGTTCAGTGCCATTTCTTCTCCAAACATGGTGTGTAGTATGACGGCGAAAAAACTACATTTTGCTCTCGTCTGACCAGACCACACACTCCCAGTATTTTATAGGCTTGTCCAAATGAGTTGTAGCAAACTTTAAATGAGTTTAGACGTGTCTTTTCTTTAGTAATGGAGTCTTGTGGGGTGAGCGTGAGCAGTGGAGTGCATTGCCTATTTTTTTTCCCTCTGTGACTATGGTACCTGCTGCCTCCAAATGTTTCTGGAGCTCTTTCCGAGTGATCTTTGACTCTTGGGCTACTCTACTGACTATTCTTCTGACTCCCTGGTCAGAAATCTTACGAGGAGCTCCTGTGCGTGGTCGGTGGATGACAGAGTGATGTTGCTTATGTCCCCAATGGTGCTTACTGGAGGATTCAGAAGTTTTTAAATACATCTGTATCTGACTCCATCAATATGTTTCACAACAATAAGTCTGTGAAGGTCTTGGGAGAGCTCTGCTTTTACCCATCATGAGATGTTTCTTGTGTGACACCTTGGTAACGAAAAGCCTTTTTATAGACCATCAATTTACTCACCCAGCTGATATTAACTTGCACAGATTTGGGGTATAATTACTTATAAATTTCAGCTGGTTCCTTGCCTTACCTTGCCTCGGAGAACTGCTTTTTCTTAGCATGTTCAATATTTTTTTTTACCCCCGTGTCATTCCATTTTATTACACACAACTTTATTTATGGACTTTAGTCTTGTGAATTCTTTATATTTCTGGATTTCTTGAGTTAATACTGATGTCTGTGAATAACCTCATTGGAAATATATTTACTGGAAAAAAAAAAAACCACACACATTGACGCATTCAATGCTTATTTCCCTCACTGTACATGTACGACATGCAGAGGCAAGAGACAAAGCACTAGCGCAAGGGCGTCCGAACTTATCCGGAAAGGGCGGGTGTGGGTGCAGCTTTTCATTCCGACCAAGCAGGAGCCACACCTGATTCCACCTGTTTAATCAGTTGAGCTTAGCTTTCAATAGACACAGATGTGACTTCTGCTTGATTGGAATGAAAACCTGCATCCACACCGGATCTTTCTGGATAAGATCGGACACCCCTGCACTAGCGTGAGTTGTGTGTGTCTCAATTTTAGGCAAATCAGGCATGACAGCAAAGCAACAAATCCAAACCAGTGATTGGAATGAATCCTCTGACCAATAGCGTGCATGGTACCACTTTTTTTTTTTTTCTTTTTCCTCCCAGTTCCCCTCTCACAGCTTTAACAACATCAGTTCCTACACTTGTAAAAATACAAGAAAAACCATAAAATGGCAGTTTTATGTGTTATCCTCTCATATATGACCTCACATTAAATGTGTAAAGAGACATGAAGAAAAGTACAGCTTGGAAGGAAGTAGCAGAGATCATCAGTGCCCCTAGTCAGTGTATGTACAGTGAGCAATGAGTGTTTATTTCATTTCTGATTAGCTAAGGCATATAGTGATGCGCCTAATTAAACTCAGTGTTTATAGCGTGTGTATGTAGCTAGGAGAGTTAGTTCACAGTGCTAATCTGCTAACAAAGTTAATATGAAGCCAGGCTTGTAATGTACATCAAACCAATTTTCACACTTTTGTCCTTTTTTATTATTATTATTATTTATTTATTTTTTTTAAATGCTAAAATTAATTTAAAGACAAATAAATCATATACTGTAGTAAGTCATGTGCTTGTAAGGTACACGTTTTAGCTGCTACTCTTTCTCTTCAGAGCTAAAAATGCTGTACGGATGCTACGCGCCCACAAAGAGACAACAGGAACACAATTAACAGTTATGTCTTCTAGGAAATGTCTTCATTAAGCATCCGTTCATAGTTTTAATGTCTTCACTATTCTAAACTGTAATGAAAATGTGAGTGCGTGTTTCCAGAACTTCGACTTATTGCTGTGTATACATGTTTGTTTAGGTCTGTGTACCAACAAATTGTATCCAAACTTTAGTCTGTCTCTCTGTATACTGTCTGTGTCTCTGTATACAGGGAAGCAGCCAGTGACCAGGCCAGTGAGACAAGTGGCACAGATGGGAATTCCAGGGACTCGGACTGCTTTCAGCCGCCAATTAAAAAGGTTTATAATAAACCAGAGTGTGTGTATCATGTGGGATTGGGTGTTTGAATGTGTATGTATGTATGTACAGTCCCCTCTTAAACTAGACAGGTTTAGGATTTCAGCTTTTATTGTCCTGTATGTATAGCTAGATGTGTTAAACAACATAAAACGCAGAACCTTTTGTATCAGACCACACAATTTTTAGGTGAGCAAAAGTATAGGAACAGAAGCATTGAAGTATATGTAACGTAAATAACACTTAATATTTGCTTGCATATCCCTTGCTTGCAATAACTGTATCAAGCCTGCAACTTACTGACCTCACCAAACTGTTTTCTTCTTTTTGGGTTCTGCTTTTCCAGGCTTTTACCACAGCCTTTTTCAGTTCTTTTTTGTTTCAGGGCTTCTCCCTTCAGTCTCCTCTTCAGGAGGTGAAATGCTGCTCAACTGGGTCAAGGTCTGGGGATTGACTTTGCCAGTCTAAAACCTTCCACTTTTCCCCCCTGATAAAGTCCTTTGTTGAGTTGGTAGTGTGTTTTGGATCATTGTCTTGCTGCATGATGAAGTTCCTCCTGATTAATTTGGATACATTTCTCTGTAAATTTGAAGACGGGTTGTTTCTGTACATTTCTGAATTAATTCTGCTGCTACCATCACGAGTTACAGCATCAATAAAGATTAGTGAGAATGTTCCAGAAGCAGCCATGCAAACCCAAGCCATGACACTACCTCCACCATGCTTCACAGATGAGCTTGTATGTTTTGGATCATGAGCAGATCCTTTCTTTCTCCACACTTTTGCCTCTCCATCACTTTGGTAGAGGTTCATCTTAGTTCCAGAACTTTTGTGGCTCCTCTCTGTATTTCTTTGTGAATTCCAATCTGGCTTTCTGATTCTTACTGCTGATGAGTGGTTTTTGCATCTTATGGTATGACTACTATATTTCTGCTCTTGAAGCCTTCTTTGAATGGTAGATTGTGATAACTTCACTCCTGCCCTGTGGAGGTTGTTGGTGATGTCACTGACTCTTGTTTTTGGGTTTTTCTCCACAGCTCTCTCAAAGTTTCTGTCATCGACTGCTGTTGTTCTCCTTGGCCGAACCATTAAGTGTCTGTTGCTCAGTACACCAGTGGTTTCTTTCTTTTTCAGGACATTCCAGATTGTTATATCGACTATACCCAATGTTTCTGCAATGGCTCTGATTTGATTTTCCTTCTTTTCTCAGGTTCAAAATGGCTTGTTTTACTCCCATAGACAGCTCTCTGCTCTTCATGTTGGTTTATCCTTCTTAACAACAAATGTAGGCTTTACAAGTGAAACTGAAGGCTAAAACCAAGAATAGATGTTCAGAACCATTTATTGTTTACAGTCAATCTAACAGAGACACACCTGGGTAACAAGAAACACCGTCAGTCACGCGCTAGAATATTTTTTGCCTGTCTACAAATTGGGTGGTCTGATACAAACTGTGCTATGTTCTATATCATTTAACACATCTACATGTAAATACCAGGAAATAAACTCTTTTCTCATATTCATCTTTTGATCTCAAACCCAACTGTCTTCAGCCTACAGTAAAAAACAAATGAATTGTTCTTGCTGTTCCAATAGTTTCAGAGGGGACTGTATGAATTTCATTTTTGGTTGCTATTTACGGCTTCCAAGTTCCATAGTCATTTCCTATCGGACATGTAGTGATTTTTTTGTTTGTTTGTTTTGTTTGTCTTCCCAGGTGAAATTGCAAGAGGCTATTGAGTATGAGGACCTGGAGAATGAATCTGGGCCTAAAACAATTGCTCTGAATCTTAAGAAATCTGACCGGTACATTTAATCAAATCTTACCAAACATCAGTACTTGTCAAATATCATTAATATTACAGTTAGAGTAGTATTGCAAAAGTGCAGCTGAAAATCAGTCTCATCTGTGTGTGCGTGTCTTCTGATATTTTTAATATAACTATTCTTTATTACTGCACAGTACTGACAAAACGCTATATTGTGATTGTGTGAGACATTTGTCCGATTCATTTATTGGAGCAAGTGCTTCTATTGGTTGTAACTCCCTCAGAAATACTTCAGGAATGGCTAATATTCCAGGACACAATTTTTTTCATAATCTGTTAGAGTGGATATTTACATACTACAATAGTGCAAAGGCTAATATTGTAATAACACAAATAATTATACATGTATACTGCTTATTTGAAGTTTTTAAAATATATATTTTTTAAAACATCTCATCCCATCAATATCTATTTCACTCTATCGCTTTTTAGGTATTCCCATGGTCCTGTGCCCCTGCAGTCCCAGCACTACTCCACAAGTCAGGACATCATCAACTCAATCAGCTGCATTAGGGAGGAGATGAGCTGCTACAAACCCTGCCTTACTCAGGTATACTTAGTAGGTGTGGGTGGTTTGGTTGCTGGGAGAACTTTTTTCGTTTGTTTGTTTGTTTGTTTTTTTTGGGGGGGGTTGGCATAGTGCTATTAACATTTAAATCCTTTGTCAAAAATCCTTGTATGCAATATAAAATCACTTCAACATGCACAAAGGCTAGGTCATGTTTCTCAGACACTAAATGAGCTAAATAGGACTTGAACTTGATTCATGATAATGGAATGAGTGTTTAGCAGACATCTTTATCCAGAAGGCCTCACAGAAGTGCTTTGTAGTCTCCTTCAGTTACATATCCTCATGCTAGTTAAATAGGTCAGCCTAAGTCTAAGAATACAATTAAGTACAAACCCTTTTAGAGGGAAGTTAGTACAGAAAGAAAAAGAAAACACAGAAGTCATGGGATTCAAAACAAAACAAAAAACTAAGTGCCAATTCACATGCTTGGTGAAGAAGAGACAGTGACTCAGCTGTTTGGACAGCTGGTTCATTCCACCACCTGGGTGCCATTATAGAGATGAGCCTTGACGCTTGTCTTCTTTGTATCTTGAGGGATGGTGGGCCCAGTTGAGCTGTCCTAGAGGCTCGTGTGGCATAGGGTGTGATGGTGCATTCAAGTTGGTGGTGGCTGGTGGTTAGTTAGTTATAGTTACATTTATACAGCGCTTTTCTAGACACTAAAAGTGCTTTACATAGTATACATACAGCTATTTTTGGAGAGGGGAGTGATGTCAATTCAGAAATGGGGATTATTAGGGGGCCATGATGGAGAAGGGCAAATGAGGGAATTTCACCTGGACACCGGTGGTAGACCTCTACTCTTCTACGTTAAGTGTCATGGGATTTTTAATGACCACAGAGAGTCAGGACCTCGGTTTAACGTCTCATCCGAAAGACGGTGCTGTTTTTACAGTATATTGTCCTCATCACTATACTGGGCCATTAGGACCCTCACAGACCACTGGGTGAGTGCCCTCTGCTGGCCTCACCAATACCACTTCCAGCAGCCACCTTAGTTTTTCCCCCAGTAGGTCTCCCATCCAGGTACTAGAGGCTCGACTCTGCTTATCTTCAGTGGGAAATCAGTGAGATATGGCTCTGGCATCAGTGGAGGGAACACAACAATGGGGTAGCATGGGAGAACTTGGGGAGGTTGAAAACAAGTCTTGCAGCTGCATTTTGGATCAGTCGAATGGTATGCAGGGGAAGACCTGTCAGGATGAGAACCTGACACCCGAGTGGCTTCAGTGAATAGAAAAGGCCAGCTTATCCAGATGTACAGGCGAAACTGAATGACAATGTAAGGTTAGCAGTTTAAAGAGAGAAGGATAGTAGAGAACTACCCCATTGCCAGATGGTGGTATCTGAGAGTGCAGGGAGATGACCAGGTCTTGATGTGGGAATGCATCTCCTGGGATATACAGTGGCAAGAATAAGTATGTGAACCTTTTGGAATTTCATGGTTTTCTGAGTAAATTAGTCCTAAAATGTGATCTGATCTTCATCTAAGTCAAGGGTATTGACAAATATAATGTGTCTAAAATAATAACACAAAATAAATTCAGATCCCTCTCATGTCTTTATTGAACACACTCATTCAACATTCAAAATAGCAGTGGAAAATGTAAGTGAACTGTTAGAATTAACAACTGGTTGACCCCACCTCCCTTTGGCAGCAATAACCTCAACCAAGTGCTTCCTGTGTCTGTGGATCAGACCTGCACATCGTTCAGGAGGAATTTTAGCCCATGCTTCCTGGCAGAACTGCTTTAGCTCTGTCATATTCTTTGAAGGTCTCATGTGTATGGCTCTCTTCAAGTCATTCCATAGCATCTCTATTGGGTTGAGGTCTGGGCTCTGACTTGGCCACTCCAAAAGGTGGATTTTGTTTTTCGGAAGCCATTCTGTTGTGGACTTGTTCCAGTGTTTTGGGTCATTGTCCTGTTGCAGTTTCAACTTGCGTACAGATTTTCTCACATTATCCTGAAGAATTGTCTGATATACTTGGGAATTCATCTTCCCCTCAATGATTGCAAGCTGGCCAGGCCCTGATGCAGCAAAGCAGGCCCAAATCATGATGTTTCCTCTACTATACTTTACGGTTGGGATGATGTTTTCATGATGATATGCCGTGCCCTTTCTACACCAGATGTAGTACTGTGTGCTTTTTCCAAATAGTTCAATCTTAGTTTCATCAGTCCACAAAACATTTTGCCAATACCGCCGTGGAGTGTCAATGTGCTCTTTTGCAAACTTTAGGCGTGCAGCAATGTTCTTTTTAGTAAGAAGTGGCTTCCTTCATGGTGTCCTGCCATATATACCCTGCTTGTTCAATGTTTTACGTATTGTAGACTCATGAACAGAGATGTTAGCCAGTTCCAATGTTGCCTTCAAATCTTCGGCTGTCATTCGGGGCTGTTCTTTACCTCATTGATGAGTCTTCGTTGTGCTCTTGGTGTCATTTTGACTGGGCGCCCACTTCTTGGTAGAATAGCAACAGTCCCAAAGTGTCTCCATTTGTAGAATGTTTGCCTAACTGTATACTGGTGAATTTCTAAAGTCGTTGAAATCACTTTGTAACCCTTGCCAGCTTTATGTAAATCAACAATTCTTGATCGTAGATCCTCTGGTGTCTGCAGTATATAGTGGATATACCCGTTCAGCTTTACAGGATTTTTAATAATAAATGTAATAAAAGTTGTGAAACCAAACCAGGTGTTAATGTTTTTTACTAATCCCCATTCACATGTGATTGATTGGTCATTACACAGTTTTAACAACAGGTGTAATTTGAATCCTAAGAAACCTGATTTTGTGACCATTACTGTTCATATTGCTCACAGTGTCATTTCTTGGTGTCCTTTCAGGTGATGTCCAGCAGTGTGGCTAGTTTGGCTATTACAGCCCTTTCGCCTGGGGGGGTTTTAATGCAAGCTGGACACCAACAGACCATCAGTCGTGAGTTAAATATGCACTCGGTCTACAGTATCTTAGAACATTTACTACATAATTACTGCTACTTTGTAATCTTCTGTAATTTTTATCAGTGTTGGTGTATTTTTTTAATTTTTATTTATTTTTTTAATATTTGAATGGCATCCTCAGAAGTTCGACGCGTCCATTTCTTGTTTTGGGATTTAATAGGGTCCTTAATCCGCCCTTCATAGAAAGTCCTGTGGGATATTGACAAGGACCAGTGATAGAATTGAAAGATGCAAGGAACATGCAAAAACATAGATGATAAATGATATGGCCAAAAGTTTATGGACACCTGACGATCACACCCTTATGTTCTTGTTGAACATCCCATAATAGATGTATTCCCCTTTTCTGTTATAATAACATCCACTCTTTTGTTAAGGCCACTAGATTTTGGAGCGTGGCTGTGGGGATTTGTGCTCGTTCAGCAACAACCGCATTAGTGAGGTCAGGCACTGATGTCAGGTGAAAAGGCCTGGCGTGTAGTTGGCGTTCATATTCATCCTAAACGTGTCCAGGTTGAGGTCAGGGCTCTGTGCAGGACACTCGAGTTCTTCCAGTCCAACCTCGGTGAATAATGTCCTTACTTTTGCACAGGGATATCGTCATGCTGGAACATGTTTGGGCCTCTTAGTTCTAGTGAAGGGAAATTGTAATGCTACAGCATATAAACCCCTCCTAGACAATATGCTGCCAACTTTGTTGGACAGTTTGCGGATGGCTCACATGTGGCTATCGTGGTCAGGTCCGCAAACTTTTGGCCATAGAGTGTATCTTAGTTTGTATTTCATCATTAATTTATCTTGATGATTTAAGTCGTGTGTGTGTGTGTGTGTGTGTGTGTGTGTGTGTGTCTGTGTCTGTGTGTGTAGAGTTGGTACCCAGTGATGTTCAGAGTGAACTGAAGCACTTATACACAGCAGCAGGGGAGCTGCTACGGCACTTCTGGTCCTGTTTTCCAGTCAACACGCCCTTCCTGGAGGAGAAGGTACAGTTTTATCAGGGATTGCAGCAGCAATGCTTTACAAGTTGTTAAACCTAATTATACGGCTATTAAAATATACGTTAATAAAGGTGCCTTTACGTTGCTATGTTTTGACCGTTCTAGTTTGAGAAGGATGCAGTATACTTAGTCTGAGTTTAATTCGGTTAGACTATGCACGGCTATGTGGAATTATCATGCTTGTGGTGCATCAACTGATATTTTAACTCGTTTGAACAGATGCTACATTACACACAGTCATTAAAAAAACAAACGCACTAAAGGTTCTGTGTTTTACTGAGAATGGATTTGTGCAGTGATTGATCCAGTATTGTTGCCTACTTATTCACCAAGCACTTGAATTCGCCCTTTATTTAATTTATTAAGAATCCCTTGACTTGTGTGATTTCATTTCACTCTGTATAAGGGCGTATGCTAAATGATGTAAATGTTATATGTAGTGATTCATGGCATTGCATAATGAACATGAACACTAAGCTTCCAGTCTTAATTATATTTGTGCCTCTGCTAAGGTGGTTAAGATGCAGTCCAATCTGGAGAGATTCCAGTCATCCAAGCTCCACCCATTCCAAGAGAAGATCCAGCGGGAATACTTAAGTACCAATGTAAGCACTGAGATATATATATATATATAATATATTCCTGCCAGGGTCTAGTCTAGAACTGCTCAGCAATTTTCCACCAAAGAGCCAGTTGACATTGGACAGTTGGTTCCAGTAACAAAATAAGGCTTGTCTGGGTTATGGCGTCATATTTCATTGCCAAGATGACATGTTTTTATTTTGAATGTTTGTAGGATTTTTGTGGAATTATCACTGTAACCAACAGATGAACTGATTTTGGAATGAATCCAAACAGAGTCAAGGTCACAAGGTCGAATGTCTGATAGTTTTTCTGCAATAGCTTCCTTCCTGTTTGAAGTCTATTTTAGAGGCCGCCTGATGGTGGATTTTACCGATAACTAAGTTGGGCAGTACCTAACTGATAACTGCTTAATCAACCAATTAGTTCAAAGTAAAATATTGTTGAACCTTTTACAAAAATAAACGGTACTGACTGTACCAAGAAAATGTACTGAAAAAAAAACCTAGATAGATAGATATAGATATATATAAAACTGTTAATACATATGAAAGTAAATAAAAGATCCAAACTGAACTAAAAAGTAACCCTGCAAATAACAAATGAAAAAAGAGACGACCAAAATCAATCCACAAACACTTCAAATATCACAGCAAAATTCGTCAGCGATTAGTTTTTATTTCGCCTCTAGAGGCCGCTCTCGTACTGTATAACAACAGCGGTCAACCTCTAGTCAATCGGTCGACCTCTAGTCTGTTTTATTTTAACCTCTGGTCTATTTTATTTTAAGGGTATTTTTGGCGTACGGATTACGGAGGAGGCGTCCCTGTCCCTGTCGAGTTCTAGTTGTTTGGAGATAAATGTATATAGAAATAGCAATATACGTTATTGCAACTGTGATTCCAAAAAAAAAAGTCCTAAAAAAGCAAGCATTGCCTTTCAAACCAGCACTGCCGCATTGTCACAGGAAATGGGGTCTTGTGTTTAATCTGATGTCACTGGTTTTAAAGGTCATTTTACACAACTGCAGTGTGTGTATTTCCTGAAGTGTAATCACATGCCAGAGCTTTGAACTAAACCCTGCATACCACTCTAATAAACTGTATTTTTAAATGAGTCTTTAAAGATTTTTTTTTTCTTTTCCTACAGTATAATAGCAGATTATCATGTTTGTCCAATAAAAGTATAACTTTTTCTAGATGTAATTAAACAAGAATTAAACTGGTTCTTCAAATCTAGACTGTTATGCAAGCTTAATGCATTAAATGCATGCTGGATTCAGTGATATTTTTTCAGAGCATGGAGGTGTCTCGACTTGTCATGCCAAAGCAGGTTCTTTTCTTCTGGTTTGTGCCGTGAGCCCTGGGAGAAATGCTCCATTAATACAAGAACTGAAAATGACATTTGAAACAGAGGCACGCTTGCCACTGTTTCATAAGAAAGTTTCATAAGAATGCATAAAGCCGCACTATGGCTTAGGTGTTGAGATAAATGTGCTTTTTCTTTTATGTGCATGAAGCCAAGTAATTTTGACACGAGTAGTGTTCTTATGGTTGATTTACTTATTTTTTTGCAGCTGACCAGCCATCTAGAAGAGATGATCCAGGCCGCCTATAACAAGTTCCATGCCTGGCAGACGCGCCGTATGATGAGGAAAACCTGAGGGAAGAGAAACCGAGCCATTTGATGTACAAGAGGAGGACAATATAGGAGAAACTGGAAAGAGGGAGAGTGAAAAGACTCTCCTTTTAGACCAGCTAGGTTGCGCCACCTAGAGATGCAAGTGTTAGTGGGGTAAAACCCACTGTGCCTAGATGTACAGGACTCGGGTTTTCTCCAGATCAGTCCGTGTGGAGATGGACTACACTATTCATAACTGTAATTCCCCCCCCCCCCCCCCCCCTTCCCTTTGATCTTATTTTCTTTTCCCTGTTCTACTTTGTTCTTTTCTCTTATCTTCCCCTCCTCCTTTACCTTCATTGAGTATGTCTGGCTTCTTGGCTGGAATCAAAAATGCATTTGACAGTGTTGAATTTATGACCAAACTGTGGGTTTCATACCAGAGGAAGTATTCTCAGGAACTAAAAATGTTCAATGCAAATGACTTAGCGAGACGTTGGAGGGATTTTAAGTGGCACACAGCACAGGACTTTAAAATAAGGGGGGGATGTTTTATGACTGAAACCATGTCGGTGCAATGCAGTCTGATTTCTGTATACACTTGGTGTTCACTGGAAACCCAGAAGCCCAAGGCAGAGTGGTGATATGACTAAAGCAATACTGTATAAATTCTTTCAGTTGTGTATTACTGATGTGCAACTTACAAGTTGCACTACATTCTATGGCTATTTTAACTGCACTGAAAAGAAGTTTTTGGATGTTGGAGAAATAAAAGTCAGTAGGACTCCTGATGTGTTTGTGCGACTTTGTCATTCAAATCTTTCAGATTCACACACTCGATTTCAGTAACCGCTTTATCCTGGTCAGGAACACGGTGGATCCAGAGGATATCCCGGGAATACTGCGTGAGGCAGGAATACGTATGCGTCACACACACACACACTCATTCACAACTGGGGCAGTTTGTCTTTGTCAGTACACCTACCGGTATGTTTTGGAGAAATTTGAGGAAACCAGAGAACCAGCAGGAAACCCATACAGACTCCCCGTGCTTCAGGGGTTTCCTCTGGGTACTCCAGTTTCCTCCCCCAGTCCAAAGGCATGCATTGTAGGCTGATTGGAAATTCCAGGTTGTCTGTAGAGTGTGACTGTGCTCTGCATTGGGTTGGCACCCCATCCAAGGTGTCCCCTGCCTTGTGCCCTGAGTCCCCTGAGATAGGCTCCAGGCTCCCCACGACTCAGTGTAGGATAAGTGGTACAGAAAATGGATGGATGGTTGTCTGGTCACCATACCACGCACTGTTGTCTGCTAAATTCGCTAATCCACTGCTCTGGAGTTATAGTCAATTTTTCTTCCACACAACCAACCACTTGTTTCTCTTCTCTTCCCCCTAGTTAACCCTACACTATAGGCAACACTGCAACCTGTGTCTAAAATAGGCATCAGCTATGTGCTCACTGCGTCAGAATCGACCATCTTAAGGCCATGGTGTCTGACTCGTACATCCCCTATGTTCACTGTCTGACAATCCGTGTGTTAATACAGGACACTTGCCTTGCACATTTAGACCCTGTTTCAGAATCAAATCTGGCTTCAGTCCTGCAGACAGCTCGCTCATCGCATATGTCTACATCCAAAGATGACTTCTAGGCACAACAAGATTGTAAGCAAATTGATCACGTTGTGACAGGTATTCATGATTCAGGATCTGAGATGTACAGTTTAGACGCTCATGCTGTTTGACAGCGCACTCCATTTAGCCCAGAGGAGCATGAGGATATTGGGTCTATATCAATTGACCTTGGCAAGCTTTCAACGACGGGGAGCCTTCATAGGGTTCCTTTTTGATCTTACTGCATAGCCCTAAGGTGATATTTAGACTGGATACTGGCCATCTGATCCCTCAGACCAGAGGAAAGACAAGTCAAGACATGATTATGGAGTCCATGATGAATTGGGTTCGAGTGGCTTATGATTAAAGTTATTCCTCATGTCCTGTTTTTACACAAATCTGACAGATCCTAAGGCCGTAAACAGACTGTTAGAGTACAGGTTAAAATCCCAAAAGGCTCCATACCTACGGGACTACAGTATGTTTTCCAGCACCACGTCAGTTCTACCTTCATCAGTGGATGTTCGTGAACGTCCACTTCTCGGTTGGTTCGCAAAACTTCCATCTATCTATCCATCTATTATCCTACACAGGGTCACGGGGGACCTGGAGCCTATCCCAGGAAACTCTGGGCACAAGGAAGGGGACACTCTGGACGGGAGTCCAGCCATCGCACGGCAAAATCACACACACATTCACACGCTACAGACAATTTGGAAATCGCAATCAGCCTACAATGCACGTCTTTCTACCGGGGGAGAAACTGGAAACCTTCCAGTCTTTTTGAATTTGTTAATAAGTTTAGCAGCATTGTCATGTGTGATATGTTCGCCGTGTTTCCTGTTAAAGTCCATCGCAACCTTGCGACAGCTTCCTGATCCAGCCATGAGAATTATTTCAGTACGTTCTTCTTTTCTCAAAGGTGTTTTAAAGATTATCTGAAAAATTAAACATTTTGGAAGACATTTTGCTAAAAACTCTTAATTTTCCCTATGTATGGAGACTTTGGGGACACCCTGTATATGTATTTTATTACTATATATGTGTTCTGGGTTTTTTTTTTTTAATTTAATTTTATTTTTTATTTTAATCACCTTTTTATGTTTGGTATAGCTCTCCACACATTCCAGCAGTCACTACAAATACATACTCTGAGGCAAAACATGGGGCTTTGTGGTGTCCCATGTTATGTAAATGAAGAAATAATGATGTGGTCCACCAACATCTTAATCAATTATGACAACGGAGCATCTCTACTTGCCTGTAAATTCAAAATGGTGAAGTCCAGCTATGATGAGGACGACCCTGCTACCTAAAACATAATTAAATCAGAGATGATATACTATCTCAGTGACTGTGCAGGTTTTTCCTGCAAAATAGCACACGGTCAATACAGCCTGATCAATACTCATTAAAATTGCATTAACAGAGAGCTGCTATATGATCACTTATCCAGCTATAATGTCATAATTTAGGAAGTAAGTATTTTGCATGATTTTTATTTCCTTTAAACCTTATAATGTGATCAGTGGGCGGTCATGGCAGCTCAGTAATTGATGCTTAGGGTTGGTGTGAAAGAAAAGAAATGTTATTTGAGCTTATCTTTGTGATGCTACTAGGCTTAGTCTCTGGAGCATCTCATGTAGCAATCAATACAAACCAACCAAAGGTGCATAATGGACCGTATCACTCCCAGCTTTGTTTTTCCGCCTGTAGAGGCTCTAGAAATATATATACATATTTTATTATTATTATTATTATTGTAAATATCTTATTTTTAAGTTTCAGTGTCCAAGCAGTAGATTTGTACACACTACATTTTACTACATATTTCATCAATGTAGCACGACATGAGTGCTTTAGTTGGATTTTTCCAGTAAGTCCTGCTGCACATAGTGCGCTTTCATACATCACTATCACTACTCGGAAGTAGTGCCGGCTGATCTAGTGCTTCTGTTCCCCACCGCCTTTTCTGCTTTAAAAAAAAGCCTCCTGCGCTATGATTGGTCCCTGGCTTCTAAATGATGTATAACTAGCCAATCATATCTCAAGAAGGCGGGACTTTCAGGAATACCGAAGGGGAACAGGAAAATAAATAAATAAATAAATAAACAAATGAGGGAGTTGTAACTGAAGGGGATTTTTGTGTAAATGTGAAATTGGTAAATATTGAGTGCACAGCACTGTCGGAATTCCCCAAACAAGCCTCGGATATGAGTTAAGACCATCTTTATCCTGTGCTAAAAAGGTAGGAACTGCTTTCTGTGTAATTAATTGAGCAAGTAATTAAAGTAATGTGACAGCTGAGAGAGAGAGAGAGAAAGTTACTTCACTTTAGAGTTTATTAATCAGGTAACTTCATTGCGGTTTAAACATACAACCTGGGGGGAAATGTGATATAATATAATAATATAAATTTTAAAGAGAGAGAGAGAGAGAGAAAGAGAGAGAGAGTGAGTGTGTGTGTGTGTGTGTAGTCTGTAGTCTGTAAGTAGCCTAGCTAAATTAGCTGCTTGCTTTCACTCTGGTCTCGTGATGCTCAGTCATGCTGTTGGAAATGACTCCAATTATAGACTTATTTTACACATTAACCTCTGGTGCTGTCTCTAACGCCATGCAGGTGTTACAGTGTATTATCCTGCTGTAAATGTTTCCTCTGCGGTGTTTGGACCTTTTTGTAAGTTTGTAACGGGTCTTCCTGCGACTCAGTGTCGGAATGTGTTACATTTCCTCCCCCTTTTTTGTGCGTTGACTGTGCGTGTTTGTGTTTATTGTTTACAACACGGACACTGTCTTATTTTGTGTCAGTCTCTTTTATATACTAACATGTACAAGTACACTGTGTGTGTGTTTGTAAATCTTCTTCAGTCCAGTATGCTGTATTCGGACGTGTCTTCAAAAAGTTTCTGTGTAGTGCACTAGGTAGTGGAGGAGAGGGCGTGGCTTCCGACTACGTCATAGACTGGTCAAGAGGGTGTTAAAATGGAGTGTTAGGGTTTGAACATTTTACAAGTGTGATAACCAAGTCTGAAAAATATTTTTAGTTATTAAACAAGCATTAAAAATAAATAAATAAACAAACACATACACAATGATGGAGATGACAGTAAATGTTTATTGTAAGTAAGGAATTACACACTGTAACAGACTGCACGGTTATATGAAAATAGTCCAGGCTGAGGTGATGTGGTGCGGATTCCCTGAAGCGGACTGTTCTCGTATAACCGCGCAGTCTGGAGTGTGTTTTATTCCAGTCTTTTACAGGAACGTCGTGATTTTACGATCGCAGAAATGAACGCAAAATCAAGCAAATATCCAGAGGAGCTTGCAATTAAAAAAAAAAAATTATAAATTACCGCAGATTTTTGACAGTTTCGGGGCCGAGAAACGTCACGACGTCATCGACCGAAGCCCCCTTCGATTTTCGTGCGTCAAACATGAGTACAGCTAAAAAGTCCCGTTTTCTGACAAACGTCACTGTGAAAGAGCGTGCAAAACAATTTCGTGCGACTGCAGTTTCTCCAGTTCGAGTAGTTTTCCACAAAAAAACTCCGCAAACTTCATCATCGATTTGTATTAAAAAAGCCACAACGATCACACACACACAAAAAAACTTTGGCAAAATCCTGTACGGCCTGTTATTCCTCGTATACCGCGGCGATTTGTCAATGATCATGATGTCTGATTTATTAACGCACAACATGTCATGCTTTTTAACAGCTTCGAGTTGGAGATAATGCTGTAAAAACGTCCACGAAATAAGCGAGTTCCTGTTATCGCTTACACGATAAAAAAAAACTCGCTATGTCAGTGATTAAACGTTTTATTTTAACGTGTTTACAAAAAAAAACAAAACAATTTATTATTAGTCTTAGATTAGATTATGTGGAGTGTCATCCATACAAATCCCTGTGTTCGAGCTGTTACTAAATGGCAGAGGCCATAGCGTATTACAACTTGAACATTAATATTAAGTTTAAGCTTAACTGTCCGAGCCGTGCTGTTATACAGAAATACTGCACACCTTCAGACCAGATGAGATAGTTGTCACATAGTTGTTATAAGCTGAGGTACACACACACAGAGTGTATGAGGAAAGGCCATGTGTTGAGCAGGGGAAAAATTCTCACTAGCTAAAAAAAAAATTTGCTAGTTGTTTTATTTAATCATGGAAAGCTATTCCATGTTCGTCTGTTGTGTGTTTGATAGCCGTCGTGTATGATAAAGTTACGAACATACTAGGAGTGGCAGCAGAGGTAGCAGCAGGGTAACGTGTTTACAGCAGGAGGTAGTTACACAGACAAAGATCAGCACAGTCGACATTCCCCGTGCGGAGAAAGCCGAAGCTGCTGGACTGTGAGTATAGGGGGACGGGGTTGTGAAATGTTTGGTGAGTCGCAGACAGACATGGAAAGGATGAGAACAACTGGAGTAAGGAGTTTGATCTGGTCAGATGGGTAGGCTGTAACGAAGAACACGTTCAAGTTGGTATTATGATAAAGTCAACGGTGAGGTAACCATCCGATCATATACCACGACTAACCGTGAAATTGTAACACTGTTGTGTAATTCACTTAAGTGTATGAAATGGGTTCCCTCCCCCCATTGAAGATACTTTAATGGCTACATGAATGCAAAAAATTCAGCTTTTGTTAAAAGTGTCCAAAATTCAGTTGAGGTGTAAATTGTTATTGTCTTCTGGCAAACATGTATATATCTTATGTATCTTCTGGAGGGCAGTAGTAAATGAGGGAAAAAAAAAGATCTTTAAATAAAATAATAATTTACACTGATCATCCTGTTTTAAAGTTTACACCCCCCTCCCTGGATCTTCATGTATCGTGTTGTCTTCTTGAGCATCAGTGAACGTTTGGACCTTTTGTAATAGTCGTGTACGAGTCCCTCGGTCGTCCTCGGTGTGAAAAGACGGATCTGAACATCATATAGTCGCTGTTGGAAAGGGGTCAGATATGCAGAAGATGCTGGAAAAGTAAAGAATGTGCAGAACCTGGAGGATTTTTCTGAAGAACAGGGGGTAGTTTAACTGCTCAGGACAAACAAGGGACTCATGAACAACTCTCACAAAACATAAACACAGTCGCTGATCGTCCAGGTAACGACACACAGGAGTAATAATCAAGGGTGTGTAAACTTTTGAACGGGGTAATTTGTGTAAATTCAGTTATTATTGTGTCTATGTGGACTTTATGTAAACATCTGTTATGTGAATAGATTATTCAGGACAGAACTAAATAAACAACAAAATGCAATTATTATGATCCATCTTTATTATTATTATTATTATTATTATTATTATATATTAACATTTTGCAGATTCTGCAAGTCGTATGTAAACTTATGACCTCAACTGTACAGTAAGTTCTGGTCCTTTTCAATTTATCTACCTGATATGACAGCGAGCAGCTCAAAGTGAACATACAGTGCGAAAACTAAAGGCAGGGCTCTTCTGATACACCGGAAACTTCAGTTTTATTTAGTTTTTTGTTTTTTCTACCAACATTAAGTGTAAATGTAATGTGATACCTCTCATCATTTAATCCCCAGAGCTCATCAGGATGATTCCTGTGGTGCCCGAGTTGTTCACTCATGTCTTGACTGAGTTTGACAGTTTTGACCCTTTAATTTCTGCCCTGCGCCTCGATTCGGGGAGACTCAAGGTAACACAGGCACCTCACTCATTTTCTCTCATCTCTCAGCCGATGCAAAATCTATCAACTTTCTTCCAGTACGCTTTAACTGGTGTTAAGCCTCGCACTGTTGTCTTTTTTTTTTTCTTCTTCTTCTTTTTTTTATTTGTGACCAAAATTCCCTGGCACCTTCCACACACGGTTCAGTGTACCCTTTCTGTGAAGCAATAAAGAAAGTAGCTTATACTGTGACCAAAAACCAGGACTTATACGATATATAGATATGACAGATGGGTTTTAATATTTGGAATCCCTTAGCGAGGTGAATTACAGTTGCAGAGAAAACTGCTTTAACACTCCTTAAGGAATAAGGGACGCAGCTTAGTAGCGCTATTCTGGCTGGGGTTCATTTCAGGACCTAAAGCAGCAGTTATACGGCACATGAGTAGAATCCGGCCGGTGAATAAGCCTGTTTACTTGAATGGAAGAAGAAGAAGTATGCAAAAAAATGTAAAAAAAATAAAACATTAACTTCCTTTACTTGCTGATTTGTCATTCACCTCCTGTGATTTTGCGTGCATGTGAATGTTTATTCTGCAAATTCAGTAATCCTGAAAGCATGGGCCAATTAAAAAAAAAAATAAATAAATAAATAAATAAATCATGATCATTTAAAAAAAAATAAAAAATTTTAAACTTTCTGCCCTCATACATGAAATCACAGACACCAGTGATTGGTTAGTGTTGCTCTGATTGACAGGGGAGAGAGAGTAACGCTATCCCTCCTACCCAGAGACTGGGACATTGTGCTCCGTTTGCTCCCGGATGGCTGTAGCATCGTCTGGATTCCAATTCCTAATCTCCCAATGATGGGCCAAACTTTTCTGTCGCACCACTCGGGAGCCTGGCGAGAAGTTTTCAATTCTTCCCTGTCTCTTATTACTCTAAAACAATAAACTAGCCAGCTGGCTAAGGCCAGACAAAGATTTTTAAAAAATTAGTCAGATTCATATTGAGAATTACAGTTGTGGTTTTTTTTTTGTTTGTTTGTTTTGTTTTTTAAATATAGCTTTGAAATTATATGATTATTGACATGTATGTGATTTTGGTTGCATTTTACTAGAGTACAATGAGTATAATCAATCATTTGTGATACTATTTGTTAGATTTATATGAAGTATACTGTAATGGAAAAGAGAATTTTACACATTAAAAAAATTACATTTTATTTATATTTATATAAAATGTATGTATATATAAAATGTGTGTGTGTGTGTGTGTGTGTGTGTATGTATATGTGGGGGCACATTTGCCTCGAACTCCAGGGTTGGGGGGTGTTTGATTCCCACTGCTGCCCTGTGTGTGCGGCGTTTGCATATTCTCCCTGTGCTTTGGGGGTTTCCTCCAGACACTCCGGTTTCCTCCCCCAGTCCAAAGACATGCATGGTAGGCTGATTGGCATGTCCAAAGTGTCTGTAGTGTATGAATGTGTATGTGATTGTGCCCTGCAATGTGTCGGCTCCCCCTCCTCATGCCCGGAGTCCCCTGTGATAGGCTCCAGGCTCCCCACGACTCTGTCTAGGATAACCTGTACAGGAAAAGGATATAAAAACTTATATAAGCATCTGGTTTAATGCCTACCGTATATCATGTGCCCCCCCCCACCCCACCCCCAAGTTAACCCCTCAAGACCGAAAGTCTATCTTAGGCCAAATCTGCAGCCCTTATTTGTTTGTTTGTTTATCATGTTGACTGAAAATGTTTGTTAACCATTTATCTTGATAAGGATTTTATTGAGTTATACTGTAGTCTGCTGAGTCACGTACATTGATTAGACGCAAAGTTAAGTTTATAATTTGTCGTGTGTGTGTGTAGTGCACATGCCTTGCAGTATCACGGAAATGGCTTGCTCTTGGCACCTCAGCAGGAGGCCTGCACCTCATCCAGAGAGACGGATGGAAACAGAGACTTATCCTCTCCCACAAGGTTTCTGTTTGTCAGATGCTCCCTGAGATGTTCAGTATGCACATATTTATGGCCCTATGAGAAGTAATAGAATATGCTTCTTTTCCTCAGGAGGGTTCACTCACACATATAGCATGTTGCCCTCATGATGAAGACTTTATTGCTGTAGCAACAAGGTACTCCAACATACCCTGCCTTTTACGGACGATTGTGAATGTGCACATGCTTGATTAAGTGCTTATTAAGTGTGTGTGTGTGTGTGTCTGTCTCTCTGTCTCTTTCTAAGTGAGGGTCTTGTAGTGATTTGGGAGCTGCAGGTAGAGCGGCGAGGGCGTCCTGAGCGGGCCTGTGTATCATGGGAGCACCGTGGCCAGGCCATAACAGCTCTGTGCTGGGACACAGCAGCCTTACGAGTGTTTATTGGAGACGCAGCAGGGAAAGTGTCCTTTGTGCGTGCTGGTACCTCCAAACTCGGCAAGGTATGGTAGAGGGCAACTGTGCAGGCTTCAGATTCATACCAGAATCTTTTTTTTTTAATGTTAAGACTACTCTAATGGGTGAAAAATATAGACTTATTCTCATATCTTTAGCAGGTGTAAAAAAAAAAAAAAAAAAAAATTTACTCTGTGTGCGTACTTTGTGCAGGGTTCGGCATTTGTGATCTTCCCGGTTCAGACCATCACGACAGTTGACTCTCGCGTGGTGCAGTTGGGATACCTGGAGGGTCATCTGCTGGTCTCTTCTCTTAGCCGCTGCTACCTCTGTGACACCGACAGGGAGAAGTTCTGGCGAGTGGGGAACAAGGAGCGTGACGGAGAGTACGGAGCTTGTTTTTTGCCGCAGCATCAGACCGGATCGAGGACACCAGGCGCAGGCACTGCCCATCTCGTGTACTGTGCTCGGCCGGGCTCACGCATTTGGGAGGCCAACTTCAGCGGAGAGGTGCTCAGCACCCATCAGTTTAAGCAGTTGCTTGCCTGCCCTGCTCTGCCTCTCATCTCTTACAAGTATGTGGTTCAGAGAGTGTCTGTAATTCTGTTTGCTGAGTTAAAAAAACAAACAAAAAACCAGCATGTGGCATGTACAGTACCATAAGTATTTGCCCCCTCCTGATTTCCTCCACTATATGGTTTCAGATCCTCATACAAAATGTAAGATAAGACAAGGAGAACATGAGGATAAGACAGTTTTTAAATGTCATTTATTGAGCGAAAAAGTTTGTGCAACACCAAAATGCCTTGCTAAAATAAATTAGTTCTCATCTCAGATGCTTCCTATAACTGGACATCAGTCTTTCGCATCGCTGTGGAGGAATTTTGGCCTGCTCGTTAATTCAGCCACGTTGGAGGGCTTTTGAGCGTGAACTGCCCGTTTAAGGTCCTGCCACAGCATCTCAATGGGGTTGAAGTCAGGAGTTTGATGAGGCCACTCCTAAACCTTTATTTCGTTTCTTCTGAGCCATTCAGAGGTGGACTTTCACACGTGCTTCTCATCGTTGTCTTGCTGCATAACCAGACTGAGTTTAAGCTTCATGGTTGCATCGATGACGGGAAGTCACCCAGGCCCCGAAGCAGCAAAGCGTCCCCACACTACCACCACACTGCCACCACACTACCATCACCATGTCTGACTGTTGGTATGATGTTCCTGTTGTGGAGTATAGTATTAGCTTTACACCAGATGTAACGTTCCACTTTTGACTCATCAGTCCACAGACCATTATCCCAAAAGACTTATGGGTCATCAAAGTGTTTTCAGAGATGAGCCTTTGTGTTCCTCCTTTATTAGCAGTGGTTTTTGCCTTGTAGATCTCCGATGGATGTCAGTTTTTTTTGCATAGGGTCTCTTTCCAATAGTGGAATTAAGAACTTATCGCCTTATCTGTGTTGAGTGAGGCTTTTAGTTACTTTGATGTTTATCTGGGTCCTTTTCTGACTCCCCCTGGGGAAAAAAATCCTCGAGGAATTTTGGTAAGCCGGCCACTTCTGGGAACATTCTCCACTGTTCCAAGTTTTCTCCATTTGGAGATAATGGCTCGCGTTGTAGTTCACTGGAGTCCCAGCACCTTAGAAATGGCTTTCTGACCCTTTCCAGATATCTCAATATCTCAACATTTATTTGTTTATTTATTTATTTATTTTAATCTCTTCTGGAATTTCTTTTGATCACAGCAATAGCATGCTGCATGTTGAGACCTTTTAGCCCAGTTCACATTGCTGGAAAGGTTTTACTGAAGTGATCTTTAGATTCAGCAGGGCTGGGAGTAATCAAGTCTGGGTGTGTATATAGTCTAATTAAAATTGGGTTGACTAAAAAGGAGGCAGTTACTTTTTCACACAGGGCCAGTTAATGTTGGATAACGTTTTTTAATTTTTTTATTTTTTTCTTCCTTCATTTAATGAAATGATCATTTCAAACTGTATTTTTATGTTTACTCAGGTTGTCTTTGTCTTCTATTAAATTTTGTTTGAAGACCTGAAACAATCAAGTGTGACCGATTAAAAATAGAAGAAGAGGGGCAGGAGAGGGGCAATTCTTTTTCACAGCACTGTTGATTATTTTTGATTGAATGCTTAAATTGATAAGTAGATGATACATTAAAAAAAAAACAAAAGTTGCATTTGACATTTTTAGGATTGAGCCACATTATAACCCAGGTCAAAGGAGTCCTCAGTCCCTCACGTTTCCACGGCTACTTCACCTCAGGTAACTTGTGCAAGATCGCAGGACAAGCAAGTGTTTTGTGGGGGGGTGGGGGTACTACAATTTGACTAAGATTACAGTTTGATAGTTCTATAGGATAAATAAAAATTTGCAATTGTTGTTTCATTTATATAACCGTGTGTTTCAGTGATCATAACCTCCTGACATGGACAGACTCTGCCATTTATATCTTTACACCTCACAGTGGGCAGGTTTTGCTGTGGACCAAAATAAAAGGCAAGATGCATGACAGTAAAGTACGATATACAAAATAGGGCTTTTCATAATCTGATGTTTCCCACTGTACATCCCTAAACCCTGGGGTGCATCGTTCTTATTTGCATATTTGTACTGTCAACAACCATGACTGGATAAATACCGCACGCGATCGGTCTTGTCTCACGCATTCGTTTCATTAAAAAGAAACGCCGTCACATAAATCCTTCTTGGCCGTCCTCCTGAGACGCACGAAGGCAAGAAATATTTTTTCCCCCCCCTCAAACACCGTGTAACAATTTAATTTTGGTTCGAGGAAATGAGAGGCAGGCTTGCGATGACTCAAACGAGGCTCTTTATTTTACTTAACTTTTTTTATTTATTTTTTACTTTTGCTTTTCAACAATTTTATTTTATTGTGCACACACACACACACACACACACACACACACGAAAATTTCTCTCTCTGGCTTGTTACGGGAGGCCCCGAAAGCACAAACAGACACACGTAAGTAACCTCGGGCTAACAAGACACAGATGAGAATCTTTACGCGTTACCTGTCGGCTCGACCTGCCTTCTGTCTGTCCACAACTGACGCTAGGCCACGCCCCCGCCACCACACACTGCAATTACTCAAAAGGGCTTGTAACTTGCTGCTTCGGAGCAGGGTTTCATAACTCCGGGTCAAAAGAGGTGCTAACCCACCTTCTAAATTGCAAACGTGAAACGTTCCTCTACCCGGGGTTAAAAGCGGGGTTTCGAACGACGATAACCCGGGCTTAAGCGCAGTGTGAAAAGCCCTAATATGGTATAAACTTAACTGCACTCAGTTTGTTATTGAACCGCTACTTTCACCCTACTACAAAACTACTTTGAAAGTCCCAGTGTCGTCTCGCAGATTTAGTTAGGTTTGAATTCAATTTAATTTCCCAATTACCAGGCTTTTTATCATTTTGAGAAACTGATTTTACTTAAACCCAGATGCTTTGAATTCTTTCCCCTCTCTCTCTCTCTGTCTCTATTATATATGTTTATTAAATGCAGTCGTTTGTGTTTTCATAGAAGTGATTAAAATGTACTGTTACTGCCTGGAAACCCATCTTCTCAATTTTGCCCAACTTGCGCAGATATTGTAGACGTGGCAGTGTTTCGCAATGAGCTGTTTTGTCTCCATGGTGATGGGCATCTGTCTCACCTGCTGTTGATGCCTGTTGAACGCTGTGTGGAGAGACTGATGAAGCGAGAGAGCTGGACACTGGCTGCTACTGTCTGTTGCATGTTCCAGCACGCTATAGTAACATGCAGGGTACATACACACACACACACACACACACACACACGTGTTTGTAGTCACTTTTACTCATGCACACACTCTTAACACACGAATCAGGATAAGCTGTTCGTTACTCTCAGGTACTAGAAATTTGTTCTTGCACACGTCATTCTCTCTCCTTCTGTCTCTCTGTCGCTCTTTTTTTATTTACATCTTTCTCCCATAGGCAAGAAAGACCATCCCTATTGATCGCCTCGAACATCTCAAGGCCCAGCTGAACTCTACCTCCCAGGAGGAGCTGATTGGTCAGCTGGAGGCAGTAATCAGCAAGATGGAGCCTTTTGACTCTGCCTGTAGCAGTCGCAGAAGCAGCTTCTCCTCTCATGTGAGTGTATGTTTGAGTGTGTAGGAAATGTAGAACCAAACCACTCTCTAACATCTCCCTGATATTATTGTATATTTATAGTTGAGAAGACTGTGCGCTTTTTCATTACCGCAGGTTCTACTGGAGAAGTGAAATATTCTCATTATTATTTTACATATTGTCACGCAAAGGATTTTATTAGCGTCTGGTTTTTTTCTTTTTTTTGATCCTGCTGGCCTCCTAATGGATCATGTTAGAAAATTCTTACATTTAGTTTGTTTTGGGTTTTTTTAGCGTTCACAGCTTGCAAATTTTTACTTCGCAACGGATGCTGCAAAAAAAAAAAAAAAAAAAAAAGGACATCTCGGCAAGTAAAAATATCTGGAATATAGTCATGTTTACGTAGGGTATGGCTCAGTCAGCTTCCTAGTTCATTAGTCAGGGCAGTGATCAGAGAGTCTGCCTTTTTATGTCTCAATCGCAAAATCCTTCCAGTGCACAAGAACGTTCACTTCGTAAACAAAATCCCACAATGCAGCGCAAAAACCAGGGAGCATCCACGTTCCCTTAAAAAATGTAAAAAAAAAAAAAAATGTACGTAGCTTGTTATCGTTGTTGTAGCTCTCATGATTACTTACGCTAGCGATTTTTAACTCATTTTGCCGTTCTATATACGGTTTGTTTGAGTCGAACGACTTTGAAGTGTTTACTGATGTTTATTTATTCTTTAATCCACTAGCTAGTGTATGATCCTGCTCGAAGTACGTGACAGAAACGCACATGACTAAGCGAGCAAATTTATATGACGTATAAAACGTTTTCATTTTCGGTGACGTTTTACAGCACGAGTACGTAGTCATGTCGCCGGAAATTGAATCATCAGTCTCTCAACGCGTAGCGAGCCAGGGTCTTTAACTGTACCCGAACTCACGTACACGATATACTGATTCACGACCTACGGAGCTACGTAGCTGATCAAGACACACCCCTAATCTATTGCCAGACCATTTTGCTTCTTTCTAGAAATAAATACTTAGAATGATACAAAAGTATCTGCCAGTAGAACAAGACTATTCAAAGGTTTAAAATAGTTTTTTAAAAAAAAGTCAAGAAATAGGTTTAATAATCTTTAATATATATATAATTATATTTGGTTTCTTTTATTCTTATAGAATGAAATACTAGATCGATTTGACTCTATTCAAGATATTTTAACTTGGTAAGATGTCTTTTTTTTGCAGTGAAGGAAGGCAGTGTACGAATGTCAGGTATTCGTAATCAGTGATGTTGACAGAATCGTTTACACTTGAATGCAATGTTTATACTCGGATACATTGTTTTCCCCCCATTAGGAAAGCTTCAGTGTGCTGGACTGCGGCATCTACCGCGTCATCAGCCGTAGAGGCAGCCAGTCAGACGAGGACACCAGCTCCCTCCTTAGCCAGTCAATGCTGGAGGAGGAAAGGATGAAGGAGTTTAGCTTTGGTCAGGAGGAGGAGCAGGTGGAGCCTGGTAAGAGGGCAACCAAAGATCAGACACTGACAAAAATCATAGAAGATAATCTCTCTATGTAGGTTCTGCCTGACTGTGGTCTGATAAATGCAAGGCAGGGTCAAGGACCCTATAAGGAGTACAGTGTCTGATTGATTGATTGAGAAATTTTGACACCAGCTTGTTTACAACTGAGTAAATGAGATACATCGTAGGTTTGCACTTTGTACAGTATATCATAACTGTGAGTGAACGGTAAGAACATGTGAAATAAAATGAAAGTGAAAGAGGCTTAAAGGTCAATTTGTTGTTTATTTTAGCAGTGCGCCTGCTCTGATTCAGCTGGATCAGGACAAAAAGTTAAAGCAGGGCAGTGGATCCGCAGGACTGGAGCTGAGAACTACTGATTTATGACATGTGATTAAATAGACACGATCAGTGCAGGGGGATTTCAATATTGTTAGAAGATTGTTGAAGATGATGATGATGATGATGATGATAAAATAATTACAGATATAAATAATCTAAGAAAGTCAGTATTTTTCTTTCTGGCAGTTTTAACAAAATGACTGACGGCTTTTTTGCACTGAATTTGCTGTATGTTCTAAATAAACAGCTAAAAGTCATCAAAACCTGAAACCTGTTGTCTTGCACATAGTCATTGTCTGCGTTTTTGTACTATTTAAAAACAGTGTTGAATTTGACTTGTAAAACATGTTCTCAAGCCAGCAGTAGACCTTGCGTAACCTTCCATGGATGTTATCTTGAAGCTGTGCGTGAACAAACACCAGCAGTGGCATTAGTTGGGGGGGAAGGATATAAGATCAGAATCGAATGCAAAATCCCATACTAATGTTCTTTTAAGTTCATAGCAATGTTATGGCTTTTGTGCCATACCGTTTTCTTAATTTCTAATTTTCTTCATGCTTTTGTTTTCTTCTCTCTGTGCATTCCTTCTACTCCTCCCTTTTCTGTGTCTCTCCTGCCTTCTCGATATTTATTCTCGTCTTTTGGTCCAAACACCGTAATCAATTCCTTACGTCCGTGCTTCTCATTTGTTCACCCACGTACTCTTCCTATTCTGTCTGCCCCTCATCCCATATTCTCCTTCTTCATTTTCTATTCCTCGACATCCTGTTCTTCAGACCCCCAGTCATGTGTGCGTGCAGAGGGGGACAAATCCGATCTCTGCCTGCAGTTCCACCTCCCACTCTCATTCCGTCCAAAACCACCACTCATCGCACTGCAGGCTGTTAAAGACAGGTATCCTCTCTGAGTCAAACTCCAAAAAAAAGACAAAAAACTGCTGCATTGTTGGTGGTTTTTTTTTGTGTGTGTGGGGGGGTTTGGGTTTTTTTTTTTTTTTTTAACACTAGAATGCTAGGAGGCCAGGTGCGTACAGCCATATTAATCCCCCACACTGATGCACACAATAACTGATGTGATGGTGCTGTATAAATTGTGTCCACACAAACACACCATAGGATAGGTGAAAATCTGGTGCGCTCGTATAGTCCATCCATCCATACATCTTCTATACCGCTTATCCTTCTCAGGGTCGCGGGAAACCTGGAGCCTATCCCAGGGAGCATCGGGTACAAGGCGGGACAGGGTGCGCTCGTATAGTGGCACACTGAATCAAAAAGGAAAACGCATACACTTCCATATAGGAAAGATCAGCTTACGTCGCATAGCTAAAAGGGAAGCGAAACTAAACGAGGAACGCAAAACTCACTGATTCATGTGCACCTGGCCGGTACCAGACTTTTTCCCCTAGTCTAACTTCCCCTTTCAATAGGGCGGCTAGTTTTAAAAATAGCCTTCCCCTGTAGTGCAGTGTCGTTCTTTCATTTCGCATATCTGCCGCGAACGGTATGTTTGTTTAACCATACAGTCTGTCCTCTTATCAGTGAAATATGTGTAATCTTAGTTTAGAACAGTAATGATCATTGTGTCTATAGCTTCATGGCATTCCTTCCATGATTTATCTCGTATTTATTTAACGATAATACACTCTCACTTCTGTGTGTTAAGTCTGCATTTCTGTGTCTGTGTGCTTTTGTGGCTGTTATAAGTGTTTCAAGCTTT
The DNA here is from genome assembly GCF_001660625.3 of Ictalurus punctatus. NCBI lineage: Eukaryota > Metazoa > Chordata > Actinopteri > Siluriformes > Ictaluridae > Ictalurus > Ictalurus punctatus. Next base: position 21,610,031 of record NC_030429.2, on the reverse strand, counting down.
GTGAAGAAGACGACGGAAAAAATCAACAATCTGCAGATGAACTCTGACCTCTGGCCCCGACCGGACCATAGGGATGGTGGACAGGGAGAGGTCACACCCTCAGTGACTTCATGTACAGAAGAATTAGACAATGAGTAAGGTTTATTTATTTATTTTTCATTTTATAGTAAGTTTAATAGATGATATTTTTATCTCTGTCTTTCATGCTCTCATTTCATTTTCTCAGGGAGACTGGTGAGAAAGCCGAGAAGGAGTTACACGAGCTAAGGGCGGCAACGGGGAAAGCCATGTGAGTGATGATCAGATATAGTACGGAGTGTGTAAGTTGTCTTGGCACTTTGTTAGCCAACCTAAATATTGTGACACTTTATATGCACAATTTTCAATTATTGTGAGTTTAAAAAAACAAATGGGTGTAATTATCTCAAATTCCGATGTGGAAACCTACTGCATGTGCTGAAATCAGTGCAACTAGAGCGTTCTTCCTTTCTTTGTTTCACCATGTAGCTTACAGATCCAGGACCCTGTCGTTCTCTTGGATACCAGGTACTTGACCGAGGTGCTCCTAGAGTGGGTCCCTATTCTAGAAAGGGTCTTGGGTCCAGAGAACCCTACAAGCAGAGAGAGGGACAACTGGGAGATCAAGGAAGAGGAGAAGAAGAAGAGCTTGGAAATGGAAGACGATGACCCAGACAGACAGCCCTGTTCAGCTGACCGTGGAGTAGGATGCCAGACAGAATCGGAGCACACCTCAAACCTTGTAGAGGAAGAAAGCCTTACAGACAGTACTCTCAGCTCCACTGCTTTGTTTGCAGAATCTTCAGTAGCCATTGTAGCTCCAGTGGCGTACACCCTGCCTTTAGACCTCCTGGATGACCTCTCTCAACTCGCGTGCCTCTACTTGGACTTGGGCTGCCCAGGTGGAGCAGGTGACGGAGAGCTGGAAAGGGTTTGCGTGTTTCTGCGGAGGTTCTTTTTCCTGCTGGATAAGGAGAGAGTGAGGAAGATGTGCACTTTGAGGTTCAGGGAGCAACCAGACGTCCTAAATACCTACGTTGCTTGCATGCTAGGTGAGTGTTCTTTTTCTTTCCCCCCCAGTCGTCACTTTCAGTACACTCCCACTTTAACCAGCACTAGAGTAAGAGGTCTTGTTGGTAGTACATTATTCAATACACTCCTGGTTTCAGATTCTACATCATTTTACAGTAACTGGAATTTAAAAAGAAAAACTAATTCACCCACCATTTTATGAGCTCAATACCTGAGCACTCGGTTTAAATGTAAAGCCATGTGAATAGACCTTGATCTGTACGTATGCCAACTAGGGAAGTGATTGAGTATTCGAATATCCAGTTACCCTTTTCAGGCCCCGTTATAAGAAAAACACAACCACTATTCGGTTATTTGTTACGTTATCAACATGAGGTCCGTGAGAATCTATGAAAAAGAAAAGCAGCGTCTAGCAGTATGTCAATGCGGAGAGCAGCATTGTCATTTTGTGCAAGGTGTATATTGTGTAACGGGATGAAAATGCCGTGGGCAGATGTGAATGCCGTGGGCCTTCGACAGTAATACATTTCCAATTAAAGCTGCAAGCATCGTTGAACAGGCCATCGCACCCTGGTGCACGTTGGGGCAGCTTCCAGGGGAACGCCATTACATTATTTTAGCACTTCTGTGTTGTTAGGAGAGGAGTGTATCACGATGTAAATCATGTCATTTCCTGTTGTCGGTAGGTTTTCTTTAGATAATCTCTTGGAGGAGATCGTTAAAGTAAGACCGGCCCTTTGCGGATAAGATTGCACACCCCTGGTCTAAGCCCTCAAAAACGCGATTCATTTAAGAAAAAAAACGTGAACGAATACTAATAAACGGAGCAGATGCAATAGGGTCCTCGCACCACGAGTGCTCGGGCCCTAGTTATGTCCAGTACATCTCCAGTAAAACTTTGGCTCTAGTCACTCCTCTTCAACTTCAAGGAACATTGAGTCTGCACTAGGGCTGCAACTAACGATTAGTTTCATAATCGATTAGTTGGTCGGCAATTTTTTCGATTAATCGGATGGAGGGCAAACTTTCCGTACCAATTTTTTTCATTTATTAAAAATAAAATCCACAAACTGCGGGGTTACACGACTGAAAAGAATCCGATACACACACACAACAGAATATATATTATTCACTTAGGACTGTAGTTTAATTCTGTGCTTTTTGTGCATCCATAAACAATAATGCATAAATACTTATAATAGTATTAATGCATTACTTTTTATAAAAGGTAACATTGACAAACAGTAACTGAAGAAAGTTTTTGTCGGTGTCTCCGGGTATCTGCCAAAGCTAGCGGCGTCGTATTAAGTGTGTTTGATGTCATGCGCCGTCGACTAGGAAGCCATTTATATTTCCTGTTAGTAAAAAAATCCGCTAGTGTTCCTTTGGAGATGATCTTACCTTTCTAAAAGTCATACACTAGACGGTAGAGTACCCAGTGCATAGTGTAAGTGTGCTGTACGTCATTTGGGATGCAACTTTAGTATTTACTCTCCGAAGCATGTTTTTGGAACAGAAGTAACATAATAAGTAAACGCACCCCATTCCGCATGCAGACCAACTAATCGATAATGAGATTCATTTACAATCGATTTTAGCGATTAGTTGTTGCGGCTCTAGTCTGCAGATTGACCCCATTTTACTCCACTTGTGGCACGTCTCAAACACTCTGCAATGCTTCTTTACACCGTCCCCTGTTGCTGTTACAATAACCTCCACTCTTCCGGGAAGGCTTTCCACTAGATTTTGGAGTCACCATTGGTGAGGTCAGGCACTGATGCTGGGTGAGGAGGTCTGGGGTGCAGTCAGCGTTCCAGTTCATCCCAAAGGTGTTCAGTGGGGTTGAGGTCAGAGCTCAGTCGAGTTCTTCCACTCCATCCTTGGCAAACCATGTCTTCATGGAGATCATTTTGTGCACAGGGGCACTGTCATGCTGGAACAAGTTTGGGCCTCTTCGTTCCAGTGGAGGGAAATTTTAATTCTACAGTAAACACACATACATCCTACACAATTGTGTGCTTCCAGCTTTGTGGCAACAGTTTGGTGAAGAACTAGATATGGCTGTGATATCAGGTGTCCACATACTTTTGGCCGGGTTTCATGGAAATTTACATTTACGACATGGAAATGTATTTAACTAAACTCACACTAAACTGTGATCATATGAGATTTTTTTTTTTTAATTTGATGAGAGTAATTTGAAAAAGTAGTTCTAGCTTTCTGACATTCAGTACATTTCTGTTCGTTATTTCTCTCCGTCTTGTCGACCACACTCAGACATGTACTACCACTGACAGGAAGAACTTTAAGTGCAGTGGAAAGTGATACATGGTTCCTCCATGCTTAAATAGGCTTTTTCTCTCCCTCTCACCGCGGTTAACTGAATATCCGTTCTTTAACACTTCCTCTCCTTTAACACCTTCCTAGTGCTAACTGCACAGCCAGAAGTACTGCAATGTGATCATTTTAGAAGGTTCTAGAAACTTTTGTTTAATAATAATAATAATAATAATAATAATAATAATCCAGTCCAGTATTGCCTTTATTACCTTATATTATCTGTTTGAATAGAAGTAGTTTTAGAGAACAAAACTAACATTTGACATTATAGCGACACACTTATACGGTCTGTAGGCCGTCCTGCCAATTCATCTGAGCTACGCGCGTGTGTTCGCAGAGTTTACCCAGGCCAGTAAGGTGGTGGAAGTCATTCAGAAAGGAGATTTACTGAAGTCACTGCGCAGTCTGAGAGAGCTGCAGCCCTGGAACGCTCCAGTGCTCCTCACACACCTTTACAGGTCAGCTGTATACACACACACACACACACACACACACACACACGGTCTCTATATTCACCTTATATAAGAGTGCTCAGTATTTCCACGGGATATTGCTCTATTTTGTAAATCTGTGTTTCTTTTTATTTATTTCTTTTAAGCAGCAGGGTATTTTTGTTAATTAGCTGGTCATGTTGGTGCTGATTCTCCTTCCTTTTTGTTGTAGACTGTATGAGAAGCATGGGGAGATGGCCGTTCGGGCATACCCCCAGTTCTATCCTACAATCCTCCCCTCTGACATCAAAGCCATGGTCCAACCCAGTCACTTCTTGCCATACCTAGACAACCTGGTTCAGTCCCAAGCTGAAGAACAAAGGTATTCTTGATGCGATTACTATGTACTTTGGGGGTATATACAGTAATAGTGTCCTAATGCTGGTATAATATAAATATACCAATATTGCTCTTAGATTATACTGTTCCCATTCTTGATAATTAACTATAATAGCAGCTAGAAATTTACAAACATGTTGAAAATAAATATGAACTGTATGAAATATGAGCTGAAAATAAATATTTTATGGATACAGAGTAAATCCTTGAACACAAAAGGATTACTACACTTCGAACATATGACATACTGTAGATGGATGGATGGATGGATTGATGGATGCTGCTTCCGGGATCACATACTGTGACAGTACCTACTGCATTCGATTCAGTACCTACTGCTCGGCCATTGATACAGTACGTACTGATCGGTATATGTGTGTAGTATGAATACAATCCGGATATACTACATCTGCCATGTAGGCATTGTCATGTAACCTACAACTTCAAATGAGCCGACAAGCTGCGTCCCGCCATTTTTTTTTATCGGGACGGCTCTTCCGTGCCGGTCCCGACGCATTACGGGATAGCGCAGTGTCCACTGATTCCATACTGCAGAATCTCAGCAGAAGCAGCAGTAGGTCGTACGGGTATTTCTCACCTCCTGGTTTATGAATACTGAGAATTCGGACTTGCTACTCTTTTGGCGTACTGCTTTTCACCTACTGTATAGTGGGGCAGTAGGAACAAGAACAAGAAAGCCAAACTTGATATCTCTCTCTCTCTCTCTCTCTCTCTCTCTCTCTATCTCTCTCTCTGTCTCTCTGTCTCTCTCTCTGTCTCTCTGTCTCTCTCTCTGTCTCCAGACTCTCTTTCTTAGGGTCACTGCTTCAGCCTGAGACGCTACGACAAGTTTGGTTGGACCTAGCTCTCATCCATGATGCACCACGGAAAGATGATACGCTGACAGCTGATGGACAACCAAAGTACAAATATTCTTTGTGTGTTTCTCTATGCAACACCAAACTTGAAGCTGTTTAGCGAATCATTTCCAGTGTTCTTATAGAAATGTAACTGTGCAGAGTGCAGAGCATACACAGCACTGCTTTGCACATATTTCTACGATACCACTAAACATCGACTTCAGTGTAAAAGACTTGTCTTGTTGTCTAAGGTGGCACTCTCACTACTTCTGCTGGGGTTATGGACGCCTGCTGTCCTTGCTGATCCGCCTGCCTGCCGACTTAGACTCCAAACAGAAGATGATGGAGTCATGCAGACTTCATGGGTCAGTGTATTTCTCGCAAAGAAAGATGGAATTAATTCCGAACTACTAAAGAAAAACGGTGTTTATGAAAGCATACTTTTTTTTTTTTTTTTTTTTTTACTGCAAATGTTACAAGGAAAAGTTATTTCTGTGGGGTGTGTTGAGGATTTAAGTAAGTATAATTGTTTATGATGGAGGAGCTGTGGTGGTTAACAGCAGTGCGTTTTTTCTCACAGTTACTGGACAGGCTATCTCTACCTGTGCAAAGAGCTGCACCGGCGCACCGAGGCTTTCTCTGCCATCTGCAGATTAGATGATATGAGTCTACTGGAGGAACCCAGTGGTAAAGATCTGCGATACTTCTGAACCATAAGACTACTAGTTGGCTAGTTTCTCATGATGACATTATTATACAGCATGTACTGTATAAGACCATTGAGCCTGTTCCTAGACATATATTTATGATAGTTTCACTTGCAAAGATGTGACAGTTAGCTAAACTTTAGTATAACGTGTGAATTAAACCCATCACTGTTTAAGGACAGTGCCCCCTCTAGGTGATATCAAATCTCAACATGTTCATATTGATGATAAAAAGATTCAGCTCATGTGAGTATCTGTCGTCCAGTTACCCTCCTTCAGTTCTATGGTTTTATTCATCAGGGCCTAAATACCAAATCGTGTGGTCCTCACTAACTTCTATAAACAAACAAATAACCTCAGGTGACAACACAAAACACAACGGATTTCAATATGTAGTCATTTTTTTCCCCCAAAACGTAAACCGACATTCAAAAAACAGGTGAGGAAAAAAATAAGTGCACTCTTCCTACTTCCACATTCATCACAAGAGTAATTAGCAGCCAGGTGTTACTAATGAAATGCACAAGAAGTGCGACTACCTCTATAAAAGCAGAACATTTGGCAGTGCGAACACTTTTGGTGTTCTGGAGCACTCAGGTGTGGGTCGACTTCATGCCAAGAAGAAATGACATCAGCCATGACCTCAGAGAAGCTATTGTTGCTGCTCATTAATCTGAGAAGGGTTATAAGGCCATCTCCAAACAATTCGAACGTCACCATTCTACAGTGAGAAGGATTGTTTGAAAACGGAGAGCCTTCAAGACAGTTGCAAATCTTCTCGGGAGTGCGTGCCCCGGCAAATTCAGTTCAAGGTCAGACCATTTAATGCTCAGAGATATAAAGGCAAACCCAAGAGCTACATCATGTGACCTACAGACCCCTGTATCAGGAAAAAGACTGAACAAGTATGGCTTTCACTGAAGGTTGGTTATGAACATGCCCTTTCGCTCCAAAACGAATACGGCAGCGAATACTTCACGAAATTGCATCTGAACAAATCACAAAAGTGCTGGAGCAATATCCTTCAGACTGATGAAACCAAGGTGGATATGTTTGGGCATCATGCTCAGTGCCATATTTGGTGAAAACCAAACACAGTGTATCAGCAAAAACACTTCACACCAACTGTCAAGCAGGGTGATGGAGGGGTGAAGATTTGGGCTTGTTTTGCAGACACAGGTTCTAGGAAACCTACAGTCATCGACGCAACAATAAACTCCACTTTATACCAGAAAATTCTTGAGACAAATATGAGCCCACCTGTCCAGCAGCTTAAGCTGGGCCGAAATTGGGTCACGCAACCGATCAATGACCGCAAGCACACCAGCAAATCGACATCTGAATGGCTAAAGAAGAAATAAATCAAGGCGTTGGAATGGCCAAGTCCAGACCTCAACTCCATTGAGATGCTGTTGTGGGATCTTGATAGAGCTTTGCATAAACAAATGCCCTCAAACGTCAGTGAACTGAAGCAATGTTCTAAAGAAGTGTAGGCCAAAACGATGTGAGAGACCGATAAACTCCTACAGATAACGTTTCCTTCGAGTTATTTTTGCTAAAGCTGGTTCTACATGTTATTGAATTATAGGGTGTATTTTTTCCGCCCACCTGGTTCCCGAATGTTGCTTTAGTTTTTTGGGGGGAAAAATGACTACATATCGAAATCTTTTGTGTATTTATGTTGTCACTTGAGGTTATTTTGTTTATAGACGTTGGTGAGGACCACACAGTTGTTATTTAGGCCCTGATAAATAAAACCATAGAATTGACGGAGGGTGTTCTCCATCCCCCAACCCTGCCCCCAAAAAACCTTAACCTTCTTTTCTTGGTTGGCAACTGAACAAATATTCCAACTTGCCTAATGGTATTAAAAGAATATTAAAGTACATTTGTTAAACAGTGAACCGAAACAACCTTGTGCCAACGTGTTCCCAATTAGCAAATGGACTGCATGTGATGTTGCTGAGATGCAATTTGCACACATACCGGCTAGATGTGTTTGGGAGGATTTTAAAGTCAGGAAAAACGAAATGTCTTCTCTCTATATATTTCCTACGTGTCCTCCTGTTTTGAAATGTTGATTGTGTGGTTCTCTATAGGTATCGTTCCACAGACCATGGAAGAGTGGATGTTCCTGATTCAGCTTTGTCAACAGAGGAACCCCACGAGCCCTTCAACAGCCATTTCACTTCTTCCTTCTGACCCTACCGCCTGTCCGTCCACACCTAATACAATTAACGGCACCAGTGCCGATAGCTGTGTGGATAACACTAATGGTAAAGGCAACGATGATGGGCCCGTTGACCTGATCAACGGTTCGGCGGATTGGAGCAGCCGTATCAGTGTGGAGAAGTTGATACTGTGCCTGGCGCGGATTGTAGGGCCGGACCGGGCCCTAGCAGCGCTGCAGGAATGTGGGCTGAACTCGGAGCTGAACACTCACGCTACACTGGTGTGTGAGATCCTCAGAGTGGCAGAGAAGAGGCAGAGGTGAGGAGACAATGGTCTCGTGATTACCTCAGGGAGTCCAGATATTAATATTCAATAGGCTGTTTAGTGTTTTGATTTAGTGTTCACAGGCTGAACAAGTTCATCTTGCGTTCCAGAAAAGCGTGCTTGGAAAATACTTAATCTCGAATCCTGAATTAAATTGCTTGTTCTTAAAAAAAATAAAATAAATAAAAAACATTTACATAACCCAGTTCTGACTACGCTGAATCAGGATCACATGCATTCACAGTGGACTTCACTGCCCTCATCATTCGATTACTGGAAATGTCATCAGTTATGGCTTGCAGCTGAGAACATCTGCATGCAGAACAAGAGATTCGTGTGTGTACCAACATAATCTACTTATGTTTAAAAAAAAAAAAAAAAAAAAAAAGCGAGTCAGTGCATGATATTCTAACATCGTATTGTCTATTTATCTTGCATCCAGAAGGAGAGACCATGGAAGAGTTTTGGTGTTTTGCCTGCTTTATAACTTTCCAGAATTTATTGCTAATTAAGATGTAATTCAAGAAGTCAAATACAAAAAAATAACATGACTCGAACAGGTAGGATAATATTTATGGAATAGTTACTCTGGTCAATGATAAACAGGAAGAAAGAAAGTCCCAGAAAAAGTCCCAGAAAAGAGTACTGGTTCTCTACTGCCACCTTTTGGCCCTAAAATATGAAGGACTGGCCTGTGTGTGGTACACAATCCCTGGGCTTATCAGCGCCACCCCTGGACACGAGTGTAAATGCGATTATACTTTTTATTGTATGTACTGTATATTGTTTTTATGTATAACAATACAATACCAGCTCCCAAGTCCAGCAATATACCATTTTATGTGTCAATAATGATATTGCATCAGAGGTCTGTACATCGAACTGTAATTGCACATACAGTATAAGCATTAAAAAAAGGAATGATGTTATATTTACATCATTTTAGTTTACTCAAGAGGGGCCTGATAACTCCTTTTCCCTGAATCTCACCTCACACTAAAACACAAACCTTACGTTCTGGAGCAACCCCGCTCATCTCAAATGCCTTGTTTTTCTTTCATTCTTACTTCATTATTCTTACTTCTGAACATTTTACACTCTCCTCAGAGCTCTGATCCAGACCATGCTGGAGAGGTGCGATCGGTTCCTTTGGTCTCAGCAGGCCTAATGAAGAATCCTCTTCCCTGATCTGCTCATGACCTTACTGCAGCCCTGCAACCACCAGGACAGTAAAGACTGCCTGTACTCTTCTAGATTCTACACTACAGACTACATTTATGGCATTTGGCAGACACCCTTATCCAGAGCGACTTCCATTTACCTCATTTATACGACTGAGCAGTTGAGGGTTAAGGGCCTTGCTGAAGGGCCCAACAGTGGTAGCTTAGCAGTGCTGGGGCTTGAACTCCTGACCTTCTGATCAGCAACCCAGAGCCTTTAACCACTGAGGTACCACTGCCCACAGTCTACTTCATCATATCCCAGAGATCCTACTGTAGGTATATTAATCTCAGTGTTTGCCTGTTGGTCTGAATCCAGTTTTGCTTTTCACTACCAGCTGATTCAGTGTTGTTGTTGTTGTTGTTGTTGTTGTTGTTGTTGTTCAGATTGTAGTTTAGCACTCTTTGTGCTCCATATATGAGTTTTACTTTCAGATGCACTTTCTCAATGATACGTTAGCAATTATGCTAAATAGCTGTGTGTGATTTTTATATCCAGACCAACATGTTAGGCAAGTTTGTTTGCTAAACACTCTTGAAAAAAGAAAAAAAAAAAAGCGTTCAAATACGGTCTTCAGAAAGGAGTGAGTCGTATTTGTAAACCACGCACCAAACCTTTTATGAGTTATGTTTGTGTTTTGATGACATTAACATTTTTTTTTTGTTTGCTTGTTTAATAATAAATTGCAATATTATTTGCTTAAAGTTATTTATCTATTTAATTGAACGTTCTTTTAAAATATATGTGAACATTTTGTGGGTCTTAAAAACAAAAACTGGATACGAACAAATACCTTCTAGATGTTCAATAGACATTTTCATTTGAAGATTATGTAATAAAATAAGAGTATTGTATAAACTTTGCTTTGTTGTCGACTTGCAGCTATGGCAGCTGCAGCGACAATAATAAACATGTCTAACCTAAGAATGGTGAAATTCTTTATTTATTTGTGCTGCCTATGTGTTCGACCAGGAGTGTCCGATCTTACTCGGAAAGGGCGGGTGTGGGTGCAGGTTTTCATTCCAACCAAGCAGAAGCCACACCAGATTCCACCGTTTAATCAGTTAATCTCGGCTTTCAATAGACTCAGGTGTGACGTCTTGGTTGGAATGAAAACCTGCACCCACACCGGCCCTTTCCAGATAAGATTGGACTCCCCTGCATTAGACAGTGCGCTCAAAATTATTCGCGTCGACTAATGAATACTTGGGAAACAAATTCATTTATTTCTACTGAATTATTTTATTAAAGGATGTTCCTTTGGCAGTCACAATGAAAGTACAGTACTGTGAAAAAGTCTTAGGCACATGCAAAGAAATGCTGAAGAGCAAACATGCATTTAAAAAGAATTAAATGAAATGTTTCTAATTAAAAACAAATACTATAAAAGGATCAAACAAGAATAAATGAAAGCACGTAAATATTTGGTGTGACGACCCTTTGCTTAAATTTTTTTTTTTTAAATAACGTAGTCTCCGGTAGAATTAGTGCAGTTTTATAAGGAAATGAGCTGTAAGTGTTATTGAGCATCTTGCAGAACCAGACACGGTTCATCTGGAGACTTTGCTTCAAACCCAGCAGCCTTCATTGTGTTTTTTTTTTTTTTTTTTTCTTTCTGAAAAGTGTCTCTTATATAACATGCTTTATTTACTGACATACAAACATTTTTTCTGTAACATTTAATTTTGGTTTGAAAACTAATGTCGCGAAATCTAAAATGTTTCTTGAACTGACTCGATAATGTAGAAATCCTAAAATAAAAAAATGTATAACTATACGTTTGTACTAAAAAATAAAACAAAAAATAGGACGCCTAAGACTTTTGCACAGTTCTATATTTCATATAGTAGAGTAATAGAGTTATAGAGTAATGCTTATTGTACATATTAATGGGTCATTCCCCTATTAATTATATCTCCTAATATGTTTTGAAGGAAAATGACAGAAGGGGTAGGTATTTTTCCAGGCAGGTGTCTTGAGCTGTCACGGAGAAAAAGATCTCTAGGAAGCAAAAGGAAAGGGTGAGGAAATGAACACGCGTACAGTATGAAGATTCGATATAGCCTGCTGTACGAGGTCGCCTTGTTGAATTCTGATCATTCACAAATGATTAGTTCGTAACTTAATAACAATCGATGAAATGTCATCGTCCCTGCATTCTTCTTCTCTTCTTGTTGATGACTCTTCTCCCTGGCACGGCTTCAATCAGATCGAGCTCACGCACACCTGGAGAAGAGAGCACTGACAGTGAGAGGACTTGAAGAGAGAAAACAGAGAAGCCTTCTCGGTACTGATAAGAGAAAGGCTTCAAATTGGAAAGTGAGGACTGTGATGACGTCAGGGAGGGAAATTCTAGTTTGGGGCTTCTTTTAGGCTTTTTATTGTTCTAGCCGAGTAACTGCGTTTGACTCGAGGATTTCGAGCCAACTAAACTATACGCCTGCCTCGATGCCATGCAGAACCTACAGGGAAGTCAACCTGCTATGGTGTTTATGCAGTATTCCTTACGTGCGTTAACTCAGAATGGTCTTGTTCCAGATCACCAGTGTACTTGAATTCACTTGTGTTCATGCTAAAACACTAGATATATGCATAAAGAGGCTTAATGACACCTCTAGTTATAATAGAGCACTCGCCTCATCTTAAAATGTATTTGATTGGAGGAAAAGTGTTTGATTTGTGGCATAATTAGCAAAGAGTTAGACGTGTGTGCGGGTGTGTGTGGGGGTTCGGTATTGTTTGATGTGGGATTGTTGTCACCATGTGCACAGATAAGAGAATTCTGCACATACCGGATCAGCTCTAGCCAGAGTATAAAAGTCACAACCTTGGTGATGACCAATTATTTTAGAGGGTAACCCGTTCATATACAGGAACTGTTATCCATTTTGGTACTTCGTTGAGTATGGTGTATCCTAGCACACTGTAAACACGCTGAAATTTTGATTATTCAGACCGAAGTGGTAGAGTGATCAGTACTACAAATGGAGGTTGTTCATATGGTAAGTGTTAATTACACTATAGTGTGATGAAGGTGAATATAAAGCTTTTTACATTTTTTTTTTTAAGCTATCAATTCATGGAAGTGAATTTTTTGTCGTTGCTGTTGTAGATGCCTTTCTCTTCCTCTGCTCTGACACTCGTGATGTCTTTGCTGACCCTGTTTGCGTCTCAGTTTCCGGGCAAAAACATAACAGGTGGCACATGTTGGTTCTTTTTTTTTATTGTTTATTTTTTTATTTTATTATTTATTTATTTATTTTTTCTGAATTTGAAACGAGTGTTTATTGTTGAAGTATTGAAACTAATCAAATATACATTGTTGTGATTCAGGCGTGAGGTCAGTTCAGTCAATTCTGGAGAGCAATTCTACTCAAGGTAACCGAATTGTTTGAAAAGAAGCTTGAAAGTGTACTTAGTGTTTGGTTGCGCTGACTAGAATAGAAATTGAATATGATGTAATGATTATAATGATAGAATAGCATTAAATTGGAATTCACTTTAGACTCAATGAATTGCAAAAAAAAAAAAAAAAAAAGTCATGGTATCAAGTGAAAATATCTTGAATATAGTCAGATTTATGCAGTTCTTTACATACTGGTGGGGGGATGGTGGAGATGTGGTGCTGGGGGGGGGGGGGGGGTGTCATCCTTGAAATAGTCTTCTGTTAGCAGATAATTTTGTCCATTTATTTCTGGAATGAAATGATCGAAATTATCTGCCCATGGATTGGGGAAATTTAAAACTTAATCAGTCAAAATATCTCAGAATAAGTTTAATAATCTGGTATTTTATTCACGGTCGTCCTATAATAGGAAAATTCCAGATAAATTTGATGAAATTCAGGATAAAATGATCAGATAAAAGATCAAATGTTTGCAACGCCACCCTTGTGTAGTCTTAACGTTATGCATTCTTGCCTTATCCTAAGGGTCAAAAAATGACCCGCCTTCACTAAACTCCTAAAACACAGCAGCTTAACTGAATTATAAACCCTAAATCTATTGCTCATGAAGAAACAACCTGTCCTTCATCACGAACGTTGCGAATATCTGGGCTTTCCCTCTCTCCACGGTGCAGAAAGACGGCATTTAATCAGTGTTTTCTCCGGAAGGCCATTTTTGACCCTTAAGACAACACAAGGGTTGATTATTTACTTTTTTCAGGCCAAACATGCACATACCTTTTGTTTACAAGAAAATTCTCAAGGCAAAACTTTTAATTTAATCACGTAAAAAGTGGTAGAGTATGTAAACAGCAGATATGTGTGCAGTGTATGTGGGCTCCACGTTCATCCAGGAGGCTTTGAGGAAAGCCAGGGAGCTAACGGATGCTGCTTATGCACGGACTAATGAGAGGTCAGTTACAGTATTAAAGAGCTTGTGTTCGTTTGGCGTTTAAGTAGTGAAACATAATAGGAATAGATTATAATGTTTAAAATCTTCGAGTATGATGTGTTACTGTGCTCGTCCTCTCCCTCTGTCTCTCAGAGTGAAGATGTCTGTAAAAGAAGGTTCTTTTCGTCCCAGTGACCTGCTGGCTCAGTTTAAACAGATCGGCACTGGTACCAGAGCGCATATCAGAGCTGCGGAGCTGCTGGATAACACGGTGGAAGTCATCAGAGAGATGGTGTACACCCACACTATGGCTCAGCCTAAACATACTGGTATAGACGTTAACACAAATACACCATGGTTCAGCCTAATCATCTTAATATCTACATCAGTCCAGTCCAGTACTCTGTCAGCATGACCCTCACGTGAGTCCATCATGGCTTCTGTGTGTGTGTGTCTTAGAGCTTTTGAGCGTGGACGACGTGGAGACGTTGTTGGAAGCTACAGGGTGTTCGGCAGAGCTCAAGAGACCTGTGTGCAAAAGTAACTGCCTTTCAGAGCGCTACCGCACCATCACGGGCCATTGCAACAACAGGTACTCACTGAATATTGCAGCAGCAAAGACAAAAAACCCAGCAATAAGAGCTATACACTCACCGGCTCACTCACTTTAATAGGAACATCTGAAGACCTGCTTAGTCGTGCAGTTATCTAATCAGATAATCATGTGGCAGAAGCGCAATACATACAGTCATACAGATAATACCGTCAAAAGCTTCAGTTATTGTTCGCATCAAACATCAGAAATGGGAACAAAATGGGATCCGGCATGGTTTTTGGTGCTGGTTGGAGTATTTCAGAGACTGTTGCTCTCCTAGGATTTTCATACACGACTGTAAAGTCTGTAAAGTTTACACAGAATGGTATGATAAGCAAAACATCTAGTGAGTGACAGTTCTGTGGGCGGAAACGCCTTGCGGATGATAGAGGTCGGATTGGTTCAAGCTGACGGGTAGGCTACGGTAAATCAAATACCTACTCTTTACAACCCTCATGAGCAGAAAAGCATCTCGGAACTAACAACCTGCCGAACCTCGAGGTGAGATGCGATACGGTGCAGCAGCAGCAGAAGACCACTTCAGGTTCCAGTCCTGTCAGCTAATAACAGGAATCTGAACAGGAAGCCTCACTGAAACCGAGCAGTTTACAGATTACAAAAAAAAACATCACCTGCTCCAGCTGTCTAGTGAGCGTGTTCCCACTTTAGCCTCGGATTCAAAATACGTGTTCGTATTAAAGTGGCCGGTGAGTGTATATGCGTTTAAACACCTTTAACACCAGTTGTGTGATGGGTCTTTACTGCAGGCAGAATCCACTGCTGGGGGCAGCGAACACTCCGTATGCTCGCTGGCTTCCACCAGCATACGAAGATTTTCCCGGCACACCCAGAGGCTGGAACCCCCAGCACACCTACAGTAACTTTACACTGCCTCCAGTAAGACGTGTTTTATTAGTATATAGACTGCACAGTTCTATGGAAACACTTTCCACTTCTATTTATTTATTTATTTATTTATTTATTTTAATGTTTCTGATATTTACAACAATGCACAATAAACCTTTTTAGATTGAGTTATGGAATACAACGGTATCATATCATGTGACGATGATACATGCATCACTCTGTATATGGATTAATGACAAACCAGCATAAATGTGACTTTGTATGTTTTCGAAACCTTTGCTTATAGGATTGTAACGGGGATCGTTGTTCTAAATGAACAGTTTGCAATTTAGTCCCTAGTTTCTCCGTTAATATGTATTTTTTTTGTTCTATTTTCTTTTTGGTAAACACCTTCCCGGGATATGTGCAATGATGTTATGTAATATTAATATTAATATCATTAATATTAATATTAATTATATCAAATGAACAGCCTTTGAATGCACAAAAAAAAGGCATCTTGTATTTGATTCGTACACATTATTTAAACTCTCGTTATTAATGAATAGTCTGCAAGTTATTTTAGAGCCACTGAACTGTTTGGTTGTGATGGTGTCCGTGTAGGCTCGCGTCGTGTCGCAGGAGGTGTTGTACACCCAGAACGAGAAGATCTCTTTGGATTTGTCTCTGTCTCACTTACTGGTCGAGTGGGGGCAGTGGATTGACCATGATCTGTCACTGACACCTCAGAGCCCCAGTACGGCCTCGTTCAAGACCGGGGCGGACTGCACCCGTACCTGCAGCAGAGACACGCCATGTTTCCCCATACAGGTACACACACACACACACACACACACACGAGACATACTGTAGGGTTCAAATGTCTATTACAAACATTTCTTCATATCACTTGTTCTTGTTTGATGAACGTGATTGCATAGCAGCAGCACACACAGGACCATACTGAGTCAATATTAGATAAAAGCAGTCAACAAACACGTACGGTTTTAGAAACGTTTATTTGAAACCAAATATTTGTCATAGTCTTGGAAAGACCTTTTTGAAAGGTGTGCTATATTTTTCCTCAGAACTGCAGGCTATGCTGAATTGAAACGGGTTTCTCTTTTGCATGCTTCTCAACCGGAAATGAAAGCATTTTAAAGTCTGGAGTTACCTCCAAAACTGAAAAGAATGAAATTCCACTTAAAGATTTCATTCTGATATATATATATATTTTTATCACAAATGAAGTCTGGGGGGTTTCCTCCGGGTACTCCGGTTTCCTCCCCCAGTCCAAAGACATGCATGGTAGGCTGATTGGCGGGTCTAAAGTGTCTGTAGTGTATGAATGGGTGTGAGAGTGTGTGCGTGATTGTGCCCTGTGATGGATTGGCACCCTGTCCAGGGTGTACCCCGCCTTGTGCCCGATGCTCCCTGGGATAGGCTCCAGGTTTCCCCGTGACCCTGAAAAGGATAAGTGGTATAGAAGATGGATGGATGGATGGATGGATGGATGATGTCTGTTCACTACGGCATGTAGCAACACAACAACTTGATCAAAGAATGATCATTTGCTGTGCGAGAAACTCTCACACACTGTACATGTATTGTAGCAGTCAACACTTTCAACATCTTTTATGCAGACTGACTGGTTTTACCACCAGCTGGTTCCTTGCCCATCAGGATCTGTACAGGATGATAGTCCTGTGAAAGATTCAAAATAAATTCAAACAGTTCCATATGGATTTGGTGAATTTTATTTATGGTTTCTAAACCAAAGTAACCTTATTGTGGCCCAAAAACTATTTTTCATTCTGTTTGTTGGAATTCAGCAACATCTGAAGGGTTTTCCAGGCCACCACACACACGTGCACTGTACATCAAAACAACTGCAAAATATTGAGCAGACATGTTGTGAACAGGGTAATAATAATAATAATAATAATAATAATAATAGTAATAATAATAATAATAATACAGTTTTTAATCAAGATTTTCTGGAACAAATAAACACTGTCTTAATATGTGTTATATTCTAGAATATCTATCAACTGAGTAAAAATTGTGCTAGATTAAGGAAGATGAACAGTGCCCTCCAATAATATTGGCACCCTTGGTAAATATGAACAAAGAAGATCGTGCAAAATTGTCTTTATTGTTTAACTTGATCTTCTGTTAAAAAATAAAAATAAAAAATTCACGAAAATATGCTCTCAAACACAACACAGATCTATAAAATAAATAAATAAATCTTTGTTAAATATAGGTGTGCAACAATTATTGGCACCCCTATGAATTCATATGAGAAAAATATATTTGAACTATACCCCATTGATATTTGCCAATATCTCATTGATAGGATGTAAATAATTGTTGCACACCTATATTTAACAAAGACTTTTTTTGTTGTTGTTTTTTTTTTTAAATAAAGACAATTTCACAGCCTTCTTTGCTCATATTCACCAAGGGTGCCAATATTAGTGGAGGACACTGTATATGCACATTGCTTTACAAAGACAATAATAAAATCTTCGTCTCTCTCTCTCTCTCAGATCCCTCTCTCGGACCCCCGTCGTGGTGTTCAGAGCTGCATGCCATTTTTCCGCTCGGCTCCCGGCTGTGTAGATGCCTCTGTCGTGTGCCGTCACCGGGAGCAGCTGAACGCCATCACAGCCTTCGTAGATGCCAGTATGGTCTATGGCAGTTCAGACGAGTTCGCTCACTCTCTGCGTAATCTGTCCTCTTCTCTTGGCTTACTCACACACAACCAGCTGCATTCAGACCAGGGACTCGCCTACCTGCCATACCTGCCCCGCACACACACCCAACTGGACCCGTGTGCACCACGACAAGACTCCAACACAGGAAAGAACACAACGTCTATGGGCAACTTGACCTTCTGCTATCTGGCAGGTAGGTCATGATGGACAGGGAATTGTAGGATTCTGTTGTGCATTTTTTAGCTGTATGTGGTTTAATGGATATGACGCTACTGTTGTTAATCATGAGAAAAGAAAGTTAAATAAAGTTAGATTTTTTTTAAAAATTGTATGTTTCTTTGCACAGCTCATGAAAATCATGTCATGATTGAATCGGTCGACTCAGATTCATGACTGTAAATATATAGCTTTCTAAAATTCATTCTAAACCAACCAAATGAAAACCAACTGGCCAGTGATGGCCAAGGACGCCCATATTTAGGACTGACTAGAATTGTCCCATATTAATCAGTTTTAAGTCTGTGATGGTCTTATTTATATCGATTCCTTTTATTTATTATTTATGACGGTCTTCTTTTTTGCATAGTTAAAAAAGGTACACTCTGCCAGATGTTACTGAGACGTCTAGATCCTCTGTAACATCTTTGGCCTCACTGCGATAAGTCAGCAATGGACAAAGATAAGAGACATCAACTTGGAATATAAACCAAGTACTGGTCCACTTACTCCATAGCAAGCAGTTCGATCTGTGACTTATTACTAAACATTTGCGTCAGTGAATGTTAATTTGGTATATTATTATATTAGTTGGGCGCATCATTGGCAAACATGCTTTAGATCGCTTTGTCCTCCTCTGGTGTGTGTCTTTCAGGTGATTCTCGGGCTAATGAGCACTTGGGAATGATTGCTCTCCACACACTGTTTCTGAGAGAGCATAATCGATTAGCCAAGGAGCTGCACATGCTCAACCCCCACTGGAGCCCAGATACACTGTACCAAGAGGCCAGGAAAATCCTTGGAGCTGTCCATCAGGTTCAAGAAAAATATTTTGTAATTACACCAAATTTGTGTTAGATTTGAGTGCAATCTGGCTGAGAACTGGGAATTTCTATTCACTGCCATCTCAGGTCCTGACATGGGATCACTACTTGCCACATGTCCTGGGGCACGGAGCATATGCCAAACTCATGCCCCCCTATCAGGGTTATGACCCTGAGGTCGACCCCAGCATTACCAACGGCTTCTCCACCGCTGCCTTCCGCTTTGCCCATGTGACCGTACAACCCGTTGTGAACCGACTCGGACCTGGATATCACCTCGACCCTAAACATCCACCACTGCCTTTACACCACTCACTGTTTGCCTCCTGGAGGGTGGTAGAAGAAGGTGCATGATAAAAAAAAAAAAAAACACACTGACTTATAATACTTACAAACACACACAAATTTAGTCTCTCTGTGTGTCGCGTGTGGCACAGATCTATACACTTAAGCACAGTAATTGATTCCATCATATAGAGAATCAATTACTGTGCTTAAGTGTAAGTTAGACAAAAAATTGGTATGGCTGTATATTGTGAAAATGGAGCAAATATACATAGACAATAATAGAGAAGATACACTATATGGTCAAACATTTGTGGACACCTGACCAGCACATTCATACAGTAAGCGTTCTTTGCATAAACTGTTGTCACATAGTTGGAAGGACACAACTGTATAGAATGTTTTTATATGCTGTAGCTTTACAATTTCTCTTCACTGGAACTTCGAGGCCCAAACCTGTTCCAGCATCACAATGTCCCTTTGCACTAAGCAAGCTCCATGATGACATGATTTGCCAAGGTTCGTGGAAAAAAGGTCGTGTCCCTGACCTCAACCCCACTGAACACCTTTGGGACGAGCTGGAACGCCAACTGCGCCCCAGACTTCCTCAGCCAACATCACTAACGCTCTTGTAGCTGAATGAACACAAATCCCAACAGCCACGCTCCATGATCCAGAGGAAAGCCTTCCCAGAAGAGTGGAGAATATTGTCTGGAATGGGATGTTCAGCAAGCACATATGGGTGTGGTGGTCAGGTGTTTACATACTTTAAGCCATATAGTGGATCACAAATAGTGATATACTTCCACTTCTAGCTGGATTGCATTGCGGTATATTTAGTATTCTCTGTATCTTTAGGTGGTATAGATCCAGTGCTGCGGGGTTTGTTGTTATCCCCAGCCAAGCTCCAGGCTCCTGAGCAGATGATGGTGGAGGAGTTGACTGAAAGACTGTTCCAGGCTCACGGCGGGCTGCCGCTGGACCTCGGGGCTCTGAATTTGCAGAGGGGGCGTGATCATGGCCTGCCTGGTACTGTCTTTACCCTCGTTCTTTTTTCTACATGTGGTTTCCACATTACAGCAAAGTTCAAACAAACATTTCGGAATGAAGTTTTACACTGCATCAGTGCTGATCCTATTGTCATAATTGTTATTTTCACGTGTTTATTTCTCACTCCTTCTTCCCGCTCCCTCTATATGAAGGTTACGGTGCATGGCGAGAGTTTTGTGGCCTTTCCGTCCCTGCAAACGAATCTGATTTAATAGAAATTCTGGAGAACGTAGGCTTGGTGCGCAAGCTGCTGGCTCTGTATGGTACAGTCTGGAACATTGACGTGTGGGTGGGTGCTATCTCAGAGCCTGCACTGTCTGGAGGGAGAGTTGGGCCTCTGCTAGCCTGTCTGATAGCCAAACAGTTCCGCGCACTCCGCGATGGAGACAGGTGAGCCTGTAGTCATTGATCATTTCACATTTTTCTGTCTTAGCTGTCAACTTAAATAATCCAGGAGTGAATAACGTTTGTTTTCTTTTTTAAAACCCAAACAACTATGTTCAGAATTCGCATGAGAAATATACAGTGTCGAACAATACAATAAATACATTGATTGAATGGCCATATCTGTCTGACTCCGTGAGGTTCTGGTGGGAGCGAGAGGGTGTATTCAGCACTGCTCAGAGACGCTCACTGCGTACGGTATCTCTCTCTCGCATCATTTGTGACAACACGCACATCTGCCTGGTGCCCTCGGACCCGTTTGTACGGACGCTCCGGCCTGACAAGCTGCTACCCTGCACACACACAAACATCACACACCTTAATCTCTCTGCATGGAAGGAGCCAGACTCTGGTAGGAGAAAGAGACAGCATGTAGTCTACATTGTTATACATAGAGATTTCCAGTCATGGATACAAAAACGCTCAAATGTTCTTTCTTCAGACCCAGTGTGTGGCTCCATTCCGCGGCTGAAAGTGGGTTTCTCCGTGCTGTGCGATTCTGCAGTGCTTTACCAGTGTCCATCTGGCTATCTGCTTCACGGGGCCGCTCACATCACCTGTGATCCAAACACACGCCTGTGGACTCCACACCCACCCACCTGTCAGGGTTTGTTTGTGCATTGTTTTCAATTCATTCAGCTGAAGCATTTAAAAAAAAATAAATAAAACAAGGCAAGGGTAAGAACTATCTCTCGTTTTGTCTCAGATATAGACGAGTGCTTCAGTGGGCCTGTCTGTCCACCAAACCTGCTGTGTCACAACACCCCAGGTTCCTTCATTTGCACAGGTTTGCTTCGCACTCTTTATAGCCAAGTTTCCATCCACTCTTAGTGCTTTTCTGTTATCGACAAAGTGAAAGTGGGTAAAAATGTTTTGCGAAATTTGCTGTCACGTGCCGGTTTCCATCCAACTGGCCGTTTACCGATAAAATGGTGTGTGTGATGACATCATCCTTTAAAAAAAAACAAAAAAAACAATTGTCTCACGTTTTGGTGTATCACAAAAGAAATGTGCCCTTCAGCCATTTCCATGCATAATTTTGTGTATATCGCAAAGTGCGTGCCTTCTGTGTGTACATGTCCTCAATCTTTGTAAAATGGAGAGAGTACTGATTGAATTGAATTCAATGAAATTTCACAAATCATTGCAATGGTACGGAATATCAGCTGACGACGTCATAATGAAGCAGTTGTTCGTCTGATAGGGCTGCAAGTAACTGCCCTTATGCGATCAAGCCCATGGGTCTGGGAGGTAAGGGGTTGGAGAGACACTTCACAGAAAGTCTCCAGCTGCAACATTTTAGAATGAGATGCTGAGCTCATTAATTGTTCCTGATGTTGCGCCCATCGCAGATTGCCACTGACCCCCAGTTCCGAGCTGGCATCCTGCGCCGAGTACAGAGTAGTGGGTTGAAACTTTCGGGGTTAGTAAAACAACCATCCATCAACGTGCATATCCTGTGTGCATGGTTATTAAAGAACAATTATTGGTAAACATTTAAATGCGCTAAACCTTTTTTCACCTTACAAAAAATCCTTGGATGGAAACGTACTTTACGATGAAAGAAAACAGGAAAGAGAACAGATTTTACATGGAAGACTTGTTGTGGTGGTACATATTTATTTTAGTAATGCAGCTTCATTTTTAGATAGTTTACATCTTTTCCCAGAATCCACTACACTTGCTGCCAGCTCCATCGCTGCTGCAGTGATGACGGTGGTGGGAGGTGTTGCTGTGATGGCTCTAATACTGAGTTGCTATACAAGGTGGGGGTTTTGTTTTCCTTTAGCTTTGGTTTAAGCTTTAGTGGCTGTATTATACCAATCGAGGGATTCATTTATGATTTTGTTTTCCTGTTTATTTTTTCCTGTAGGTTTTTCATCAGAAAAGGGAGAGTCAGCAGGGCATGCTGTAATAAGAAACTTTGAAATGTCCATATTAAATTCGTCAGTGTTGCATTTCACCCCTCCTAACAACTAGGGGTGATGCGAAACATCTGGATGCCTCCTTTCATAGTGATGCACGGTGCAGTATTTGCAATAAATACCGCTGTCATGCAGCTCTCTTTGTTTTTCTTTACAAGCTTGAACTGTGTAGCTTTTACCCCTCACCTCTTCCCTGCCAGGTCAGTATCTCCCACAGCATTATCTCTAGAGATTATTGCACATCCCCTGCCACCTACTTTTCCATAACACATCCTGGATAAATTTTTACTGAATTTCTGCTAATCCACATCTGTATGGTTGAAGTTGGTTTTCTCGCCACAAAACAGACTTGTCTTTTCTCTTTACTTGAGTCTGATTTCCCCCGTAGTTCATGCTACACCCAAAGGTTAGCCACAAGAGCCTGTGTCTGAATCTCCAACTATGTGCTCACTGCCTCAGCATTGAGCATTTTATGGCTGTGGGTCTGAATCAGACATCATCTGTGATGACTGTGCGTCATTCCGATGTCAACACGGTGTGCTCAGCTTAGATCTAGATCCTGGTTTAGTGTTTAAGTTCTTCTTAATGGTTCTGAAACATCACATGTTGCACCACTCAGACAACTGGGCGCTCTCTGTTTGCATGGGCCCTTCCATTCTGACAGTATCACGGACAGAACCTGATCTGCTGTGGCTGTACAATGGTGTAGCAAATGCACTGTCAAGCGAGCAGGTACAACCAGGGGAGTGGTGTCAGCACCCAGAAGTGGTAGTGCAGATTTGGCAGGTGAACTTATTTGCCAATGCCAAGTCAACACATTGCAGCTCGCTGGGATAAAATGCTCTGGTCCATGATTCTTCTCATGTTGTGCAAAATTAATGAACTAGGTCAGAGTCCGAATATCGCCGAGATAGCAGCCGAGACCTTTGTTTCCAATATTGGTTTTGCTAGTGGTTAGAACACCCTGGAAGCTTTCAACCCAGGCAGATCTGCTATCCCAAATGGATGAAGAGATTTGCCAGGTCACTAGTGTCTGTGGGTCTGGTCTGTCCAGGATTCCTATAACTACTCCTGTATGCAAGAGCCCCTAGGTCACAGGACTTGTATGCCCTTAAGTAGAAACTGTTCTAGCAATGTCTACATCATTGGCTTGACCACTTTTTCATGCCCTAATATGCCTATGCAGGTCGCAGAATTGAAAATATGTCTCTGAAAACTGCATTCACATAGGCTAAAAGAGTTGGAGAGTTGATTAATCTGGTGATAAACTTGCCTTGCATGTGTTTGCGGCCAGAAGACTCTGGGGGGAACTTGTGGTACCGAAGGGCATGCCGCCCAACTTGAACTGAAGTTGAACTGTTCTTCCATCTGCCATGGAAGAAGGATGCAATATTATCCCTTGTGTAAACAGAGGTTGGTCCACTGGGTGGTTGAAATCTCAATACAGTAGATGCCCATCCCCTACTGTAATGTGCCATTCTATCAGGAGCATTTTCTCATCGGCGTAATTTAAAGGCGTGCCACTCCGGGAAGGCTGTGCTGCTATTACATCAGTATCACCTAGCACTTTCTTAAGTCAACAAGATTAACATCGCTTCTCCCAGTGGTGTGTGTGCGTTAGTCATCTCTGAACATCTTTTATGGTAGTCCTAAGATAAGTCCTGTTCCTCAAGATATTTTTGGCATACCTTATCCAGGTGTTTCCACACCCCTCCTAGCAATCAGGAAGGGTGAAATGGGACGCGAGTTACATATGCAACCGTGGTTCAACGAACCTCAGATAACGTACATGGTTCGTTGTCAATTCGAACCAGTGCTGGCTCGAAGACGTTTCAGATAATGACCGTTGTAAGTATTGAAAATATATTCATGCGTCACTACATGACTTTATTAGAAGGTCTCGGCCTGCATGCGCACTTGGAAAAGATTCACACCTCCCCTAGTGGTTATCTGGGGTTCATACAACCAGTTACATACCTAACTAGCGTTTACATACAGTATGCAAGCATGAATACGTATGGTATTTCAAGTAAAATGTCTGCAGTGACATGCCGTCTGTATACGATATCTGGTTAAACTCTAATTAATCTGTTCTTAACAAAGCAAGCCAACATGTTTACTCAACCAATCATACAGTATTTATTTGTTTTTGTATGTACATGCTGCAGGAGTGTGCTGTGTTGCTTTAAGTGCTGTCTTTGCCATGGTTTGGTAGATTAACCTCTGCCCTGGTAACCTGTTGTTTTCCTCCTTACCTTAACCCATATAAAAGACATTTTATAGCCAGGTTTACAGCCTACAGGTATCTCTGCCAGCCAATCTAAGTATCATTCAGTGCTGTGAAATAGGCCTTCTTCATCTTTGTCTATCCTACTCCCTTTATTTGAGTGAACTTCAGATGTGAACAGATCTAGAACAGATAACAGATATATTTTAAAATTAAATATCAACCTTACTATTACACCCCTAAGAAAAACCATGAAACATGGGTAGAACAGCGCAACGCCTGCACGGTCAGCATGGTGTGTTCATTCTGTCTCTTGAGTCCTACTTCACTCAGGTTCATAACTGCTCTCAACTAGAGATGTGTGCAAGAATGTTTTTTTTTTTTTAATCACCATGTGCAACTATTATTTTGTTTGTACATAACCATGAATTTAGTTTCACGCCCACAGGAGTAAAAACCTTCCACTCCTGTGACACATTTTTTTCTGTTGTATCCCACTACATCCGTCTACCTTTCTGGCAAGCTGTCTTGAGATTAAAAAAAAAAGTATGCACTAAGCATTAATATATGTGTATATAGTATACACTGTATCTGTTCAATCTGAATGATGAAATTAGAGCTTATGAATATCTGCTACGGTGAATGCAGATCTTGAATGCATCTTCATTCATACTCACTACTCAATGTTATATTGTAATATTTTATTGCAGTGTATTAATCCACTAGGCAAGGAGTTAAGCGTAAACATAAAGAAGAAAAAAAAAAAAGCACAAAATATTACCAAACGCAATACACTTTAATATTTGTGTATCACATGACAAGATCCTCCCTGACGTAACCAATACATCAATCCATGATCTTTAGGTTTGATACTGTGCTTAACGTGAATAGAGATTTATGAGCTATGCATAGATTTGCGCTGTGCCAATATTAAACAGAAATGCATTTTTCTCCAAGTCATTTTGATTGTCAAATCATGCAATTATTATTGTTAAAAGTTACAAAATAATTTAGACCCAAAGTCCCACCTAATTGTGTGTCTCAGTTTAGTAAAAAAATAAAACAATGATAGTAAAAGGCTTTAAATGCAAGCATTCACGCTCGTATAAATCGTGCAGATTTTGAATGATGAATTTATACCATCAAACACCATAATTATTATCAAGACGCTGAAGGAAATCTACTCTTTTGGACCCCAGGTCAAACTTTCATTATATGACTTCATACTGATTAAAATAAATCTGTTTCTGATTGCTTGAATTTCTCTTCATGTGCTCTTTTTTAAAATTCTAGTAAATACACACACTGAATATATTACAGCCCACAATCAGGCATCAACTGGCTCTATGGGAAGAACATCTATTATACAGGGCCCTCCACTAATATTGGCACGCTCTGTAAATATGAGCAAAGAAGGCTGTGAAAAATTGTCTTTATTGTTTAACCTATTGATCTTTTGTTAAAAAAAATGAACAAAAATAGTCTGCTCTCATGGATATCAAACAATTGCAATACAGGTTTATCCAAACAACATTTGTTAAATATAGGTATGCAACAATTATTGGCACCCCTATGAATTCATACGAGGAAAATATATTTGAAGTATATTCACATTTATATTTTACTTTTTTATTTTTTTTAAATCTCAGATCCCTTGCCATGTATTCTCCAACCTCATCAGGCATTATAGGAGAAGACTCAGAGCTGTTATCTTGGCAAAGGGAGGTAGCACAAAGTATTGACTAAAAGGGTGCCAATAATTGTTGCACACTATATTTAATTTTATATATATATATATATATATATATATATATATATATATATATATATATATATATATATATATATATATATATATATATATAAAAAACGGTGCCAATATTAGTGGAGGGCACTGTATTGTCTACTAAGCAATGTGTCTCAGGTAGCATTGACGTGTAGTGTGTCTTGGTATTGTACGCAAGTGAATCTGTGCTTGCTAAGGCAGAAGATGAACAGTGTGACATCTTATTGAGACTCTGCGTTGAACAGGTTCCAACTGTGAGGACCTAAAGTTCTGTAAACTGTATCTGCACCAACAAATAATCCAAAAAAAACAACAACATTATTAATCCCATATTTTGTTCCCCATTAGGAACTGTGTTATACGGAGTGTAGAGAGAGAGTGAAAAATCTCACTCCACTCCAATACTGATCATCAGCACAGAACTCCTTTCACAGATTTCCTCTGGGCTTTTAATGTAACGGTCACTGACACAATAACGGAGTGTATCTATGGGAAATCTTTTATCGAACTGCTGAGTGTAGAAAACTTGCCACAGAATCTGGGCGTCTTTTAGTTCACATCTGCAAAGAAGAACCCTAACTTGGCTACGGACATCTCCCGTCGCAAGCGCATCACCTCACAGAACATCTGCTCGGCTGCAGGCAGAGAGAGAGAGAGAGAGAGAGAGAGAGCGTTACTCCAGCATGTGAAACACTGTATATTGAGTCTGAAAACTGAAGTCTCTTAATCACAAGCATATGAAGGTGATTCATGCGAGACCCGTTTCGTCACTCACCGTCATGTCTGACCAGACCCTGCTGGATGTATCTGATATAAGTGAAGAAGTTACACACTGCTGTGATCTGGCGTCAGAGAAAGAAAGAAGTCAACACCTACGTACGCTGTCGAAATTAAAAAATGATCATGTTTACTACAAGTAGGAAGTATTTACTTCAGTCTGTGTGGAAAGTACAAAGATAGACAAGGAGAGGTTTGTACCCTAGCTCTGCTGGAGGGAGAGATGTAGTAATAATTCTCTTTATCTCCCAGTTTGATGCGATGCCGGCAGAGATGGGACATACCGCTCAGGGCACACTTCCTGAATCCGCACATAAGACACTTATTACCAATGCTGTCAAACATACAGTAGTCTACTAAACATCCAGTACACCACCATATGGGCAGGAAAATACATTTAAAACTACATTTAAGAAAATGTATAGAGTCCAACCAAAACCCAGGTTCTCCTCCCAACCAACAAGGTTAATTCTCTAGTGTTAAAGTCTAAAAATAACTAGTGCTGGTGTTATTTATGTCAGGCAGGGGTGTCCAAACTGTTTTCAGTAGGGGCCAGATTGAACCTCATTAAAACCAGTCACACTGCATTTTAGCTAACTGTGTTAACACAGTCTGCTGCCACCATCAGGTGAAAGGAAAAATTGCAACATGTTGACCAGCGGGCCACCTATCGCACTTTGTAACAGGGAAGCCATGGTCCAGTAAACATCTGTCTACAGGCCGCATTTGGCCCTGGGGGCCGGACTTTGGACACCCCTGATGTAAGGAATAAAACAAGAAAAACAAGAGTGTGCTGTTACAAGATGAAGCTTTGATTAGTGCAAAGTCCCCTGTCCTAAAGTTATAAACTGTTATATCAACTGTTATAAAGCTCTGACACTAGAGACTCCTTCCATAAATATGACATAATTGTCTCCTTGCAGAAACCGTCACCATATCAACGATGACAAATTTTTCCTTTGAAAATTACAACGCTTTTATTTTTAAAAATCCACGTACTGTTAGCCTCAGATTATGTGGCGCCACCACCGTATGAATCCCTGTTTAAACTGTTATTACAGAAATGTTAACGTTAGAACGAGTGATTTAACATAAACGTGGTTTGCCTCATAGCCAACACTACTGTCAGAATTTCTGTTACAGAAAATCATTCAACACCTTCTAACCAATCAGATTCGAGCAGTCAACCAACAGCTGTCGTATAAGAAGATATAACATCATGCTGTAATTTCATTGTTCAACTAAAAATGTGGTAATAAACTGAGTCACTAACACTTATCTGATCTTGTAGGTATCTTGGGTACTTTTCTAACCGACTAACGCGGAGTAGCTGCTTGGACATAAAACTATTTTTGGCACTGGTTATTGAATTACTCCTTTCATGTGTTACATAATAAGCAATAAAAATGTCTAAAGGTTTTTTTTTTGTTTTGTTTTTTTAAATGTCACGTTACTGTTCAAACTAATATTTAACAAACCTAAACACTGTGATACACATCATGTATTGTGGATATGTTTCCAAGTAGCTCGATACGACATTTTTATTATTACGGCGACAACTAGAGAATCCAGAGAGACAGTTCGGTAGAAACAAAATTCAATCCACAGCAGCACACCAAAAGATACATGAAAGGGAAAAGGCAAGAAGCTGAATTAAAACAGTGATTTGACGTGATAGGCTTCTAAAGTCACTTACGTCTCTACCGGTGCTCGGCAGCCACTGCAAAAACAACCCCATATCAAACTGTGATCAAACTCTGATTAAAAACATAGCCCCCAAATCATAATGCGATTTGCAAGCCCCATAATTAAACCCATGGTGTAAAATTATATATATATATTTATATATAAACACATCATGCAGAGCCCAGAAATGTTGCCATAACATCGTTTACATTGCACGACTCACTTGGGTCCTCCAAACTCAACAGTCGAGGCTTTGTCCGTGGATATTGCGGTCAAAGCAACCGGCTCAATAGTCAAAAAGTTATTCTCCACAGCATTCTGAACTGAATGAGACAGCTAGAGAAAGAGACAATGACATCTGTACCAGTCTTCTTTCTCACTGTATACAAATACAAGGAACACATATGCATACAAGCTTGAACAAACTTACTTCTGAGCACGTGAAAGAGAGACAGGGCCCAATGTCCTCTTTGTAGATTCGGCTCAGGAAGGCAGATGACCGATCCAGACTTGGTTTCTCTCTCCAAGACAAAAACTCGGCAAACAACATAGAGTCCAACTGTGAAGAACAATGAACATCATGATTTTATTTCAATTTATTTTTTTTGGAATTCCTCAGTTAATTAAACATAAATGTACTGCAATAGTGGTTAGCTAATTGCCGAACATTAATTATACCACAGTGTGGTTGAATCTCGATTCCGATTGGTCAAAAGATATCCGTTGCGTTTGTATAACCTCACGGCTCAGACAGCAGTTCTGGGTGGAACATGAACCATAGGGTTACATCAATGCCTTCATTGAAATACATCACTGTTTCTATAGTAACAGGGACTTGGTGAACGTTCCACATAATCCAAGAGTAATAATAAACAGATTTTTTTTAAGCATGTTGTCGTTTAACAAAGAATCATCGATGTGGTGAAGTTTTTTTTTTTTTTAACATTTAACATATCTCGAGTGTCACCGCTTTGCAACCGTAAAAGTTTCCCAGCATGTGAAAACCTTCAGGACACACAAGAAATCTTCAGTTTCTCAGTAAAAGGACAAATCTGTGTGTTTTGAGAG
Organism: Ictalurus punctatus; assembly: GCF_001660625.3. NCBI lineage: Eukaryota > Metazoa > Chordata > Actinopteri > Siluriformes > Ictaluridae > Ictalurus > Ictalurus punctatus. The sequence goes on along the minus strand of NC_030429.2, from coordinate 21,579,741 downwards.
AGACAGAGATGCTTCTGTTTGGCATTCTTTGCTAAATGAATACAAACATTTTCAACTACAAATTATTTTATTCAATTCAAGATGTGTGTCTCAGTTATATACACCGTATATAACTTGCAGTGAAATGAAAACCTGTCCTACTCCGCATTAGACTGTGCCTTTAAATATTAAATGAAAATTTTAAAAATCTGAAATGAATAATAAATAATAATATGAAATATCTGTATAGGGATGTGCAAAACGGGATGCACAAAATATGCAGTTTGTTAAGTGTACATAATATGCAAGTATGTTACGTGTAGTAACAACATAAAAGTACGAAGTGCGGCGTGTCGATGGAGTGCAGAGTCACTGGAGAGATCTTATGGAGTTCTAAGGGATTTTTTAGCGCTGACATATCCGTGTTGAGGCGAGGTGTATGATAGCCTGAGAGTGGAAGCTCCTCCTGAGCCTCTCAGTTTTAACCATCAGACTACGGAAGCGCTTTGATTGCAGCAGGCTGAACAGACAGTTACCGCCCTGGGTAAAGTCCCTGCTGATTTGAGCAGTTCTTGTACTGCATCGCCTAGTGTAGATGTCATGCAGAGAGGGGAGAGCAGACCCGGAGATGCGCTCGGCTAAGTGCACCACTCTCTGCAGGGCTTTGCGGTTCTGGGTTGAGTAGTTATCAGCAATAACTTGAGTGAAAAGTTACATCTCAGAAATATTTACATGAATTGCAGAATTTCTTCTTATTTGACATTCGCTTTAATGACAGTTGTGCACTCCAGCTGGCATGGACTCATCACTGATCAAATCCATCCGAGCGTTGTCGGAAAACATGCTTCGCTGGAAGGAATAAATAAATCTCAAGGAAAATCTGACCTTTTCTACAAACGATTTAACACACATTTGCTTGAATATAAACCGTGACCTGGAAATAGTGCAAAACTTGAAAACCTAATATTCAAGATGTTATTAAAAATGATAAAAATGTTATTTCTCTGTTGTAAAATTTTACAAAGTCTAAAACTTTGTTTGCCGTCTTAGACTTTTGGACCCCGCTGTATATTCCGTGTGACCCGGTATATAGTTAGCATTCAAAACATACGCTCAATCACTGTGACTACGGAGCAATCTTATTCAAAGTCTTCTACATGTAGAGGAATGTAGGATTATTTAAGAAACGTATCTTGTAGCCCTACTGGCCAACTGTATAATATACGCCGACTCTCAATATGGCGACCAAAAAATGTCAGTATGAGTAAAACAGGCCGTGTTGAACTCTGTAGTCAAACTCTGTAGCTTCATTTTGATTCTACTTAGCACAACTAAGTATCTGAGCCCCATACCTGACAGTTACCTGGCAACAGTAAGCTCCTGCAGAGTCACACACTGAGCTGGACAAGACACAAAATAAGAGAGGAAAGAAGCATGAGCTGCAGACTGAGAGAAAGCGAGAGAGAGAGAGAGAGAGAGAGAGAGAGAGAGAGAACAAGAGTGGTGGAAGTAACAGAGAAAAGGAGAGAATTATAGGTGAAAGTTAAGGTCACAGCAAGACCTATGAAAATAAAAAAAATTACCTCTAGAGGAAACGCTAGTGAAAGCTGGATGATTTTGTAATTGCCTAATTCCTGCACCGTGACATAATACTGTCTGTCTATATACCTCTTTTTCTTCCCGGCTTATATGTGCGTTTTCACTGGGTGACTCTGATTGGAGCTGAGGCAGAGTAAGGGTGGCACTCTTGTGGCGTGTGTGTCCTCTGGACCCTGGGGACAGTAGCTGGGGGTGGAGCTGGCGGTTAGGGGAGGACGGGGTGGAGGTCAGCACGAGCGTCTTTAGCGCGGTCACTTCTGCCTGTAGCACATCAATCTGAGAGAGGGGGGACAAGAAAAAAAAGGTGAATAGCTGAGACTGATTTTAAGGATGGATTTACATATGTAGTAAAGTAAGACCCTACCTTGCCCTGTGCCTCTTTCAGTTGCTTTTCGGCAGTTGCCTGTTTGACATTGGCCTCCCGCACCATCTTGTGAGCCTCCTGGAGAAGTGATTTCAGGGCTCAGGTGAGTAACAGTAATATAGTTACATTAATACATTGATCAACTACTGAAAATTGGTATGTTCAGCCTCTCTCATTCCTGCTTTAAAAGGAACAAACAAAATAGGATTATACCACTGGCAGTCGCATACGATTATGTGCTATGATGCTGATGTTCCTATTCACCTCAAAGAGACTTGCAGTCAATTCCTCTAGTTCCTGCTCCAGCTGGTTTCTCAGATGAGACAGTCGCTCACATTCCTCCCCCTTTAGTTTCAACTCCTGCAGGCAATATTAACAAACCATTTATTGGACAGAATAGCTGACTGTTAAGATGGACCGTAGCTGCAGGGCCCATATTCATCGAAACTGCATGAGAAATTTAATCAGTTTCATCTCTGGCATATCTCTATGATCAAACAAAACTCATATGGTTAGAGGATGTGTAAATTTCCGCATAAGACCTGAAGAACAGTTCACACGTCATTTTCAGTACTCAAATCAAAGCTAGTTCCTAGACAACTTTATAGACTGAATATAGACTTACAGTCCCCTCCGAAAATATTGGAACGGCAAGACTGATTCTTTTGCTAGACACTGAAGACATTTGGGTTTGAAATCAAAAGATGAATATGGGACGATAGATCAGAATTTCAGCTTTCGTTTTCTGATAAGTACGTCTAGACGTGTTCAACGACTTAGAACATAACACCTGTTAGATTGACTGTTTAAGCAATTGGTAGCTCGGAATGTCTGCTGTTGGTTTGAGCCCTGTGTTTCGCCTATGAAGACTGCATTTGTTGTAAGGATAAACCAACATGAAGCCCAAAGAGCTGTCTATGGGAGAAAAGCAAGCCATTTTGATGCAGAGAAAAGATGGAAAATCCTCATAAAGAAAGAAACCACTGGTGTACTGAACAACCAGACATGGGACAGGTGGGCCAAGGAAAACAACAGCAGCTGATGACAGAAACATTGTGAGAGCTGTGGAGAAAAAACAAAAAACAACAGTTAGTGACATCACCAACAACCTCCACAGGGCAGGGGTGAAGTTATCATGATCCACCGTTTGAAGAAGACTTCGAGAGCAGAAATATAGAGGCCATACCACAAGATGCAAAAACCACTCATCAGCAGTAAGAATCAGAAAGCCAGACTGGAATTCGCAAAGAAATACAGAGAGGAGCCACAAAAGTTCTGGAACCAAGATTAACCTCTACCAAAGTGATGGAAAGGCCAAAGTGTGGAGAAAGAAAGGATCTGCTCATGATCCAAAACGTACAAGCTCATCTGTGAAGCATGGTGGAGGTAGTGTCATGGCTTGGGCTTGCATGGCTGCTTCTGGAACATTCTCACTAATCTTTATTGATGCTGTAACTCATGATGGCAGCAGCAGAATAAATTCAGAAGTTTACAGAAATGTTCAGTCTGCTAATTTACAAAGAAATGCATCTAATCTAATTGGGAGGAAATTGGAAAGTGGAAGGTTTTAGACTGACCAAGTCAATCACCAGACCTTAACCCAGTTGAGCAGCATTCCACCTCCTGAAGACGAGACTGAAGGGAGAAATCTTGTTGAAATATTGATATGTTGACCGATCTAAAACAAATAGTTGTGTATATATAGTACGACTCATTTAAACGAAAAAAAAGTGCTACTTTATTTACTGCCGATGCTGCGTGCCGCCATATTGATTTGACGTCACTCTCTGAACTTGGAGGAATTCGGAGTGGAGGGAGCATTTCTTTGCTGGTCAGAGGGAGGGAATTACGAGTTACGTTCTCTAGTCAAATGTAGCATAATGTCTTGAAACTCTCCGTATCCATTTATAAGTAAAAGAGTTTAATTTAATTTGATCTTGTGTAACCACTTTATCCTGGGCAGACTGGCTGTTGATTCAGAGCGGATTCAAAGCACGGCAAAGCAGGACCAGACTATCCCAGGGCGTGTGGAAAGATTTGTTTCTCAAATGCTCTACTATCCGATATTTACAATTTCTTTCCAACGCGTCTCTTAAAATTTTACGTAAGCACATCTTGCCACATCTCATCACATATTTCAAGTGCTAAACACAGGAATAGCAGGAAGATGTACAGTAAGAAACGTTTAGTCTGTCTGGAGGGAAAAATAACGTTTGTAAATATTTATGTACTAATCAATACTTAAATTTCCCCCATATATTTTCCTTCTATTCCTGTGCTCAGCATTGAAACAGCGTAGTGAGATAAAAATGAAACGTACGCTGTATGAAGTAATGAAATAAAATAAAAAACCATGGGCTGCAGTAGAATCAAACATGATATGGTGATACGGATGAGAACGAGAGTGATGCACCTTCTGCGCCTCGTCCAGCTGCTCTCTGAGGAACTCCGTGCCTTTCTCTCTAATCTCTATAGAAGAGCTCCGTAGACGAGACACGCTGTAGGCTTCTCGTCTCTGAGCTTCTGCTTCGTCCTGGAGCATCGTGTCCCCTCGGCCTTCTCCAGACTCTGTGCCAGGTTCCAGCTCTGCCTCTAGGTCTATCAACCTGCAGAGACAAACAGCACATGACACCACTTTTGTCTTGTCATGTCATGTCATGTTTGTAACCAACACTTTGATTCAAGATGAACTACTAGTAGGCCTAGTTTATTTACACTTCATAAATATATGAACGCAATGTGGGTGTACCTGTGTGTTTACAAAATAGGTCACAACATGAAACAACTTATTTATTTCTACGAATGCCCACAAACCAAAAACACTTAAACCATAAACCTTGTTTAGTCTTAAAACAGCCAGAGTATTCTTGGAAAATATGTTGAATGGTAACTAGACCGGAAATCCACACCCTTACCCCGACGCTGTTTGACAGAAGCATCCGCTTCAAACTGCTACAAAACTGCTACAAAAAAACAATAAATAACCAAAACAAAACAGCCGTTTGAAGTCTTTTCCTCAATAGTATCCACAAACGAACTTCTTTAGAATAGGTTAGCTTTTAAAATAAATAAATAAATAAAAATACGCCCAGAGTCTTGAAGCGCAAACACAACAAACTCGTATAAGGTTCCAGAAGGTGTTTTGATTTCTCACTCCGAGACACGGAGCAGGAATAGTTTAGGTGGTTAGTCCAGCTGGAGCCGGTCACATGACCCTCGGGCGTCGCTCAGATTCCGAAAGCAGTGACGAACGCGCTCAGAAACCTACAGATTGGCCACGCCCACAAAGGTGTGTGACGCAATGACGCTATATTTGCATTTGAACGGGGCGTGGCCTAAATCTGAAGGAATTTTTTTTCTTTTTCTTTTTTGCACACAGACTGTAGCGACCCAGAGATTGAAATGCCAGCACTGTCAGCACGGTTCTGACTCTGACTCCTACAACCCCTGCTGGAAAAAAAACAATAACAAAAAACAAAACAATAGAAACCCTCATAGAATTTGTACTGGTTTTAATGGAAACTGTAATGGTCCCTGTGGGTCTCTACTGCGAATTTGTTGCCTTCTACTGGTGGCACGGTACAGTATGTCTAGTGGATACGTCCTTCTATGTAATGGAAACCATTTGGTAATGATCTTAATGGTTAACAGCTAATGGTATTTGTAGTGGAAAATTTTTTATGTGAATTTCTGTGATGGTTTTTATTGTTTTTTGTTTCTTTGTTTGTTTTTTCAGCAGGGAGTTCATAATTCTCAACTTGAAATGTGCATGGGACACACTATTTGTTTGCAGTATTTTCTCATGAATTTAGTTGGCTCTATTTCACAAAATACAAATAAACTAGGAGTCTAATTTAAACCACCGCCACCACAAACTTCTTACACTATATGGCCAAACATTTGTCGAGACTGTGCTTGTTGAAAATCCCATTCCCGATTTAGTTCCCACTTTGCTGTTATAATAAGCTCCATTCTTCAAGGAAGGCTTTCCATTAGATTTTGGAGCGTGGCCGTGGGGATTTGTGATCTTTCAGCTACAAGAACATTAGTGAGAACAAGCACTGATGTTAGATGAGGAGGTCTGGTGTGCGGTCGGTGTTCCAGTTCATCCCAACGGTGTTTAGCGGGGTTGATTTCAGGGCTCTGTGCAGGACACTCGAGTTCTTCCACTCCAACGCTTTGTGCACAGGGGAACAGATTTGAGCCCCTTAGTTTCAGTAAAGAGAATTTCCTAATGCTACAGCATACAAAGACATTCTAGACAATTCTGTGCTTCAGACTTTGTAGCAACAGTTTGATGGACTTTTACTCCACTGGCAATGTACAAGTTGCTACAAAGTTGCAAGTTGTCCGTTTCAGGTTTTTAACTTTCAAGCCTCTCAATGAGGCACCACAGCATTTATCAGTGCCATTCAATTCCTTGAGTATTTACTATATTTCACCACTAATTGTTTTGCACAGTGTTCTTGGGTAACTGGAACAGCACTTTTTTTATTTATTTTTTTTAAAGAAAATGTTATTATTTAATTATTAATTTAGCTAGCCTAACCACTTTTTCTTGGTCAAGGCCGTGGTGGATCCAGAGGCTATACCATAAAATACTGTGCGCAACACAGGATTACACCCTGTAACAGACTCAAATGTTATAATTTTTTAATAACAATAAGAATTATTATATTATTATTTGTAGGCGGTGGAAATTCTCCAATAAAATTCCATTTTATTCATTCTTACCTCAAACTTTGAGCTATGTTGTCTATGTCTGTAATGCATAACCACAGATTCTCTCCACTAAATAAGGAGTCCCTTTTTGAAAATAAAAAATAATACCGATTTAGATATTAACATACAAATATCTTTCATTGAAAGCATTCTACATGTTCTGACCCAACACCTGTGCATCGTTATTATGTGATTTTTGTTTCTCAATACATGTAAACATTTCAAAATACTTGACTTTGGTAATCACACTTATTTAACATGTGCACTACACTGAGATAAAACTGATGTAGTCTGAGACTTCATTTAATAGCAATACTAAAAAGCTAGGGTTATCCTTGCATCGTAAATAATTTTGCATTCACCAAAACATACTTTCCAACAGGACATTCCTCTTTTTTAGCTCTGCTATGCTTGCTCTGCTGGTGACCTGAAGAATCCACTTTCCCAAAAAATGCATGGGAGGAGTACAGTGCTATTCCTTTGCTGCCAGTCACCAGGAGTTCATATCCAGGGCTAGGTGTGGATACTGCTGGAGGAGAAGACGAAATGCACACAGTGTGGATTCCCTCAAAAGCATCCATCTTCCAGGGAGAGCTAAGAAAACCATGCCTCCATGGTTCTTAAGTGTCTTCCTGTACCTGGATATGACAAAAGACCTAGAAAGTGATTTGTCTTTTCACAGTAAAAGATGACAACGTGATCACTCTGTACTAATGTCTTTTAGAGCTGTCCAGAAGTATCAAACCACTCCCAGATATATATTTTTCTCACACTTCAATGCTAAGTTACAAGTGCCTTTTTAAATATGTGTGGTTTACACTGTTTGTGTGTGGTCAACTTCTCCAGAACACTGCGTGCAAATGTGTAAGTGCTTGAACAATAAATAATAGTTATAGTCCATATAAAGTTACAGTCAGGTCCATAGTAATTGGACAATTGACTGATTCATAATTTCATGGCCAGGTGTGGTCTGTTTCCTTGTTATTTCATGACAAATTAAGAAGATAAAAGGTCTGGAGATGAGTCCAAGCATTGAATTTGCATTTGGTAGCTGTTTTTGGGAACTCTCAATATGTTTGTCAAGCATGCTGGAGGAAGTGTTATGGCATGGGCATGTATTGCTGCCAATGGAAGTGAGTGACTGGTGTTTATGGTGGGTCAGTGCTGGTAGACTGCAGACATGGCTATTAATCTATTGATTAGCATTGTCTAAAGATTTGAGAAAGGGAATGACAAATTTCAATCAGATCTGTCCTTGTCTAGTCAAAATAGGCAAATGTTAAATGGTTGAGCTTAACTGCCAGAGTTTTAGCAAATGTTTATGGTCACAGTTCAAAGGCCTATTGGGTTAACGTCAGCCATTTCATTGTCCCAACTTAACACTAGCCCAGTGTTGGCAGGGTTGTTATGAAAACTGCTCCTTTGCTAACAACAGCCCAACCATGTGTACGTACAGCCACCCAAAGATAGTCAGTGGGCCAGTGTCAGTTTGTTACCTGAGTAAGCACTTATTTCAGTGGGACCCTTTTCATTTTTGAGACTGGCTTCATTCAGTGATGGTGTGACTGGTCTTTATTGCTGTAACCCACATGAAAAATTACTATAGTATTTTAGAGTAAAATGTAGTAGAATTCCTGTAGTAAATACTATAGTGATTTTGAACCTTACTATAGTAAAAATACTGTAGTAAATTGCAGTGAATTGTGGTAATGGAAACACTTTAAAATACAGATCCGTCATTAATGATTAACTACACAGGAAGAAATGAATAATGCGGTATTAACTTTCTAGTAACTGCTATTAACTAACTAGAAACTCTGATTAACATATTAGTAAGTAATAGCGCTCAGATGAACGCGGTAGTTCACTATTAGCTCATCAATAACTACTATTTCTTTCATGCCTCCTGGAAAACTCCTAGTTATTGATCGTTTCTTAGTAGTTCTCCAGGAGGCTTGAAAGAAATAGTAGTTATTGATGAGCTAATAGTGAACTACCGCGTTCATCTGTGCGCTATTACTTACTAATATGTTAATCACAGTATTTTTTCATGTGGGAATTCTTAGAATAAAGGTTAAAATAGATGTTTTAGTCTGTTGGTCTTTGTCATAGTGTACATACTGTACATACTGTACACTAAACATCACTAGCTGTGTATACTGCACAGTAATAGTCTGTACTCCACTGCTTTGGATTTTATTAAAGTAAAATGTGTGGTATAATACTAATACAGTACATGTGCTGATGTGAAGTCTGTAACAAGCCTTTTGTTGCCCTAAAGCTCATCTTTTGCACATTTGCGGGCAAATAAGGTGAAGAATTTTCCATAGCAACCATGCTTTCACAGATGGTGTACTTGAGGTCATGGTCTGTTTCTGATTTGTCCTACACTACCCACCCCCCCACCCCCCACCCCCCCACGCACACACACACACTTGAGAGCAGGTTAATCTTTGTCTGTGGTTTCCGTAGTTGTCTTTACTAAACTGTAACTGTCTGTTCTTTAGACTCACTTACCTGTAACTTGTAGTGTACTATTTGAACATAAATGTTTCTGCATTTTCTGTACTCACAGGTTAAGGAATTTCCTGTGCTCATGTGGTTTGCAAATTTGGCAATCATTTCTCCCTCCTGCTTAGGATGTTTTAGACTTCTTTGGGCCTCATGATATCAATCTATGAGCAAACATAAAACCCTGAGACTATGACTAATGCTGAACACACCTGAACACAGAACTAACTGTAAGTTCCAGAAGTCTATCTAAATGTTTTTGGTGCTCTAAAATAAAGTGAGGATGATTATGTAAATGTCATACTGCAATTGTTTGTTTTGTTTTTGTTTGTTTGTAACAATAGCAACAGTGTGAGCAAATTAAAGAGTATGCCACTAGAATTTGCTTTAAAGGATCTCTTCTGCTGGTTTTCTCCATGCTAGCCCATGAGACATTATAGTATATCCATACAATTTTTTTTGTATATACATATATATAAATTGAACTTGTCTTACCTAGCAATGAACAGTGGTGGTATATGGATCATTCAGTAGTATAACAGTGGACTAAGTGGGACAACAGAGCTTATTTGGAAGTCCTCCTTTGGTTTCTCCAGTATGAACAATGGTGAATTCGCACTCACAGAAACTCTGCTCTTAGGCAGATGAAGTCCAGGTTGCCAGATTGGAGCACAATCACGATGCAAATTCACGCCCTCCATTCACTAGAAAATCCACTCAGAATATCATATCACACAGGAAATCTGGATTATAACACAATTCAAATCTTGTAACCACATAATCAAATCACAGAAACACAATAACCCCATGTATCTTTAAGACATGCATTCACCGGCCACTTAAATAGGAACACCTCCATACCTGCTCATTCATGCATCAGACAATCATGCAGGTACAGGTACAGTGCACTGTGTTAACACTGTTGCGTGTGAAAAATCCCAGATCAACAGTTAAATATATATATATATATATATATATATATATATATATATATATATATATATATATATATATATAAATGAAATACTCAAACCAACCCATCTGGCACCAACAACCGTGCCACAGTCACAGAGATCACATTTTCCCCCGTTCTGACCTTTAATGTGAACATTAGCTGAAGCTCTTGACCTGTATCTGCATGATTTTATGCATTGTACTGCTAGCACATAATTGGCTAATTGGATAATTGTATGAATGTGTTCCCAATAAAGTGGCTGGTGAGTGTATGGTCAAATCTAATTTGATCCATTAATCTGATTCTGCTAAAAAAAAAAAAAAAAAAAAAAAAACCCCAAGAGGTCACTTGTGTATAAGCAGCTGGTAGGTTATATTAGGTTGTTTGGTTACATTTTGCAGTGTTTGTCCTTCCGGCATCCGTTGTTTTATTTCATTGTGTCTTTGTATCAAGGTTGTGGCTGTCAACTGTCCAGAGTCAGATTCTTCTCTCAATATCTAGCTTTATGCTGGTTTCGACTAAAGGTACTATACTGTATTTTGCAACACAACCACTTGCCAATACAATTTGCAGTGCCTTTGTCTTTATTAAATCTGTGAAATAGGTCCAAGATATAGATTATACTTGGCTTTAAATCTGTATTTGGGTTATATTTTATTTCAAATGTTAACGCATAGCAGGTTTAACCTAGAACCTATTGCCACATTGTTTTTTTTATTTATTTAGTTAGTCTGCTAGTATGCCTACTGCATGTCTTCTAGCCTAGTTACAATTAGTTTCGGACAATTTAATAGCGATTTTCACTATTTTGGCTGTTTTGAAACTTGAAATCTTAACAAACTCAGTGCTTTCCCGCCAAAGACACACTTAAAAAACATTTGAAAACTAGTGCAACACGGGATGTTTTGTAAATAAATATATAGGCAACATTATAGACAGGTAAGTGGACACACCTCCTTATCCTGATTGGCTGGATGTTGATAGTCCACATCCATTTCTAGATTTGGGTGGAGAAAAGTTCCACAAAGTTTTGGTAAAGAATGAGTTGTGATTGCAATTCGCGATTGCTCAACACCTCATTAGTATTTTCAGTAGTTGTTTCAATGCAGTTTTAAGTATACCCTAGTTACCGATACCTTATCCAGGTTTCTCATCATACATAATATACATTCACATAGCCTGAATTCATTTCATATCTGGGCTTCCTCTTCATCTGAATCTGTCCACAGACTCCCACAAAGTGGAATATTTTGACTAGAAGAATGTAGGACATATACATTTTGTAATTGCTGAGTTTTGAGGATTGTTTTATACAAAACGTAATGAAATAAATGAAGGTACAGATTCCAGTTACAGCAGTAACATAATACTTCATTAGAATTGTGAATTCTGGTAAGAAGGGAAATGTTTGCGCAAGATTTGTCTAAAATGATATTGATAGTAATTTGGGGTGTTCAAAGCTACTGGCACATTCTTAGTGCAATATAACCTGAGAGGAAAGTTAATATTTAGTATAAATCTTCAATCATGTAATGAGTCTTGTGCCACGTCCCTGTCGATCTCCATGTGAGGAGAACTTTCTAAAATATCGCAAAAATGTGTTATGATTTAAAAGACCACCTTTATCATAAATCCAGACTATTCCAGATATTGCAAATATGTCTAGTGCAAGCTTCTTCTTTTGTTCAGAGCTAATGGGTTTCCCTAGGATGAATGACTAAATTGCGTGAGAGCATGACTGGCATTTTCTCCAGCAGGTGTTGCTAGCTGCTCTGAAATTATGAACATAATTACAGCAATATTCATTCTTTTTTAAAATAAATGTCAATAGCTTCTTTATTCATCAGCCTTTAAATGGATTGTTGCTGATTCACAAAATTGCTCATTGCACTATTATGGGATAAACAATGTCCTGGCAGTGTATGTAGGTTATTTTTCACTGGAGGATTACTGAAGATTACTAAACTACCTCTTCCCCCCACAATGCTCTTTTATTGCTGAAAAGAGATTAACATGTCAAGTGACTTGAGCTGTAGGCGTCTCCTTTCTCTGTTTTTCCTCTCCAGCATCTCTCACTCCACTGCTGCTCATGAAGCCTGTCACCCTTCATTTCCTTACATACTGTGAGTAGCTTTAATATTTCCCTTCCATCTGATCAATATTTTGGTTTGTGGCAGCGAGGAAGTGCTTAGGTGTTATTTACATTAGATCAGGGGAGCCCAGTTCTGATCCTGTATGTCTGTTATCCAGCACATTTGGATCATTTCAGTGCTCTGACACACCAGATGATAACCTTCATGAGTTAAGAAAGTGTGTTTGAGTAGGGAAATCCCCAAACTGTGCTGTACTCCTTCTCTCTAGGGCATGAATTTGGACCCCCTGTGTTAAATTTTGTCAAATCAGCAATGAGGAAGAAACTAAATTGTACAAAAATTGAAAATCCTGACTGATTAAATTATACTTCCTTTCTCTAATTTCTCTTTTGATCCATAACTGAACCAACATACACACTAATATACACAAACTAACACTAATATCATACTCTAATATCATTTTACTGACTCTGTGTTTTTCTGCTGTTGTATGTATGTATGTGTTTTTTTAAATGCCACACCAACTTCAAGAACCTGCAGCCTGAGTGGCAGCGTTAGTAGTGTTCTGGTAAGCTGGTGTTCCTCAGCAGCAGAGAGTAAGAGATGACGGTGACATACTCGCGCAGGGTTGCAGATGCCCGTCTTGGGACCTTCTCTTACCTGCTACTGCGTTGGAAAGGGAGCATTTACAAGCTGCTGTACCGAGAGCTTCTCATCTTCATTGTGCTTTACTACATCATCAGTGTCCTCTACAGGTACAGGCAACCACCGGTGCCACTGCTCTAGTCTATTTTGTTTTGTTGGGGTTATATATATATATATATAAGCTCTAATTAGGATTTTGGAAAAGACAGCTTGTCTTAAATCTATTACACAAAGCAATACAGAATGTCATCTTGGTTTTGCTGAGAAAATGTGCCATGTCAAAGAGTACGACAAGTGATCACTATATCCTGTTACAGGTTCCTCTTGGATGATGGGCAGAGGAGGCTGTTTGAGAAACTTGCCATCTACTGTGATCAGTATGCACAACTCATTCCTGTATCATTCGTACTGGGTGAGTGCAGGTCTCTCAGATCAAACCCCCCCTTACGTTGACCAAATACATTTTCCCTCTTATTCTAAATTAACATTTGAAAGCCCCCGAAGGCAAAGTGCCTATGACACACCTTGCGGATGTACTTACTTTACACTTTCAGTATAATCAGGTGTCTTACCATAAATGTCTACATTTCCATCCTCCCAAGTTGAGCACATGTTTATTTGTTTGTGTGAGCCAGGTTTTTATGTGACCCTGGTGGTATCTCGCTGGTGGGGGCAGTTTGAGAGCATCCCATGGCCGGACCGCTTGGCAGTGTTGGTGGGAGGATACATCCGGGGGGCAGATGAAGGTGCCAGGCTGATCCGCAGGAGTCTGGTGCGTTATGCCAACCTGTCTGGCATCCTCATCTACCGCTCCATCAGCACTGCTGTCTATAAGAGGTTTCCCACCATGCAGCACCTTGTACAAGGAGGTATGTTGGATTCTCTCAGACTACCGTGTTGCATACTATGTTGGTATAATAATAACCCGTTATGGTTATTGTCCTCACCCAAGCTTACAGTGATACCCACACATGTATACTGCTAGAATACACACTTCCTATTGCAGGTGCATTATTAAACATGTGAGTTCATCTATATAGCCATGTTGTGTTTCTGATTGAGATTTTTTCGATGTTGGATTTGGGAAGTACATACATTTTAGTGATGCCTAGAAATGTAACCTTTAGATTTTAGTTCATTAAAATTGCAGGTTGCATAGGAAGGGGTGGTTGTTCTACACAAACACACATTATCAGAAGTATCAGTAAGCACAAGGAACATAGTAGTAGATTTCTGATTGCAGTAAATTCACAGTGTGAAACAGGAAATAAGTTGGTCTAAGTAATGTGGCATGGAGCAGTGAAGTCTGTGGAATGCAGCAGCCATTGCTGTGGTGCCTCCCACTGTCAGGTATTGAACTCAGCTTGGAAATAACAGGGATTAACGGTCTGTTTCTCCAGAACTTTGGCTCTCACAGACCAGGGGGATATTCCAGAAAGCAGGTTATGCAACTTACCTGGGTAGGTTTACTCAGAGTAAATGGATAACCTCAATTTTCAGTACCAAACATGGAGGTATCTTTTAGGGTATCTAAGTAGCCATAGCAACTTACTCTCTGAAAATTGCTTTACCATACAACAATAATTGACAGAATAATAATCAATAGGCAAATACTTTGTCCACCTTTGTCCAATGCTTCAGCACTTCAATTTCAAGCCTGGCCTTTTTTATAAACCTTTTTTTCCCTCCATTTGAAGTTGTAGAAGGTCCATCTCCAGGTCACTTTTTCTAATTTGCCTTTGAATCTGGACCTTGTACTGCTCCGTTGCAGGTAGACAGAATGATAATTCAATATGATTGATATTATAAACGTCTGTAATACATACACTGGGGAAAATAAGTATTGGACTCGTCAACAATTTTTTCAGTAAATATATTTCCACTGAGGTTATTCACATGAAAATTACACCAGACATCAGTATTAACTCAATAAATCTGGAAATATTAAGAATTCATAACATCAGTCCATAAATAAAGTTATGTGTAATTTGCCATCGGGAGCAACTTGGGGTTCAGTGTCTTGTCCCACGACACTTCGGCATGTGGAGTCACGTGAGCCGGGAATCGAACCGCCAATTCTACAATTACTGGACAACCCACTCTACCACCTGAGCCACAGCTGCTCACGTGACCTCTGTGGGCCTCCCAGCATCTTCATTTTGTACCTCTGTCACAGCAGAGACGTTCTCTTCTTCTTCATCCTACAGTGCAAATTACTAATGTTGTTTGAAACCTAGTAGGATGTGCTGTTGCAGGAGGGTCAATTAATACGATGTGTCCATCAGCAACTGTAAGAAAATGAAATCAGATGCTCAATGTACATTCTCAAACAAATACAACTAATATACAAAGACATAAGGAACATCTAGTAGGGGCACTAGAATTAAGATTACAGTACACACCATATGCAGTCAAATAAAATAAGCATGCATAATACACAAGTGGAACATTGCCAATAAAGAGTTCTTTTAAAACTCTTTTTTTTTTAGACCATTGTTTATTGTCATCTTGATTGTTTAAGAATAAGTCACTTAAAGCACTGGAAACTTAAAGGAAAAAAAAAAAAACCTTTTTGAAAAAAGTCCTAAGTGCTACACAATTTTTACCAAGCCACTTCTATCATGGCTTCTATCATGGGAGGTAATTGACTCTGATGAACTGCCCCCTTGACTAAGGGACAGTGCCAGCTCCTCAGCCGGAGTGAGTGAAGGTGCTGGTGGTCCCCACCCATTTTACGGGTCTCTGCCTTCTTCCTGTGGCTATATAGAACCTAGAGAGTAGTTATTATAGAAGGTTGGGCCAATTAGTTAGGTTACAATTCAGGAAGTTTATGAAATATTATCTTTTTTGTGTTTCATTTTGACTTGACTCCAAGTTCTTCTGAGTCCGGAAGGACACACCTGAAATATAAAGCCTATTATATTATTAGTACTATGTACAATGTTAAGAAAGTGATGGAGGTATAAAAGTAAAGGCATATCTATTAAATATTACGGCACGGGTTCAATTTTGCATCATAATGAAAGGAAACTTTTCAGATATTTATGAACGTATAAATTCACACATAGTCGAGCCGTTACTTTTTACCAAGCCGACTCTCTGTCTGATGTAGCAGTTTTTTTTGTTTTTTGTTTTTTTTGTAGAAATGGCTTATATTCCTCATAAGCATGCATTAAAACCTCTTTTTTCACCTGGGTTTCCATGGTGTCTCCTGAAATCGGCGATCCATTGACATTCTTTATGTACTCAATGTGCTCATGTATTAACTCTGAGTTACCAATTGGAGGTTGATTGAACTAACCCCTAACAGGAGTTCTGGACCCGACATTCAGGTGCATCTCAAAAAATTTCTGCATTATAAACTCTTTATTCTAATATTTTGATTTATTCATTTTTAAAAAAATGTATTTCCATGAGCTGTAAGATGTAATCATCAAGATTAAAACAAAAAATTCTTGAAATATTTCACGTGTAATGAATCTAGAATATATTAAAGTTCCACTTTTGGAATTAGATTACAGAATTTTTTTTTACTTTTCCATGATATTCTAATTTTTGAGATGCACCCGTAGTCCAAGTAAGCAAGGTTTTCATTAATGAGGGTTTATAATACGGTACGTTAAGCTTGCTTTCTGGAATACCCCCCTGGAGTTATTTGTTTGTTTTGTTTGCCCTGTGAGTCTGCAACATAATGTTAGACTCTTAAATCTGAACATCCAATTATATGACTGCATTAACCTGCATTATATTTAAAAAAAATATAATAAAATAACTAATTCCCCTTCAGGATTGATGACAGTAGAGGAACTAAGACAGCTGGAAGAACTGCCTTCTCCTCATAATAAATTCTGGGTTCCTTGCATGTGGTTTGTGAATCTGGCACTGAGAGCCCGGACAGATGGACGCATCAACAATGATGTCGCGCTCTCTGCCATTCTAAACGTACGTCTGACAGCTGTATCTCTGTGACACTATATTAAATACATAGTTTCCTAAATTACTTCATTTCTGAAGCTCATTCATTTAAACATTTCTTCTATTTGGTAAAAGAACAAATATTTGCAGAACTATATGAGTTAGAGAATTGCTGTGTAAAAGCTTTCTCAAATAGTACTGGCAATTCTGCATGTGCCTGTGTGTGTATGTGTGTGTCTTTTCTCCTTTTAGGAGTTAAATACGTTGCGCTCACAGTGCATGAAGCTGTACAGTTATGACTGGATCAGTCTGCCACTTGTATACACTCAGGTCTGACTGATCAGGCTAGATTAGTGTCAGACTAATGCTACTAACAACCAAGAGGTGTTCATGTGGAATTATTGATTTATCCATACACACCATAGTTGTACTTGCTGATCTTACTTTAGTAGCAGTTAGTAAGTGTTGATTTTTGGATGGAGAAATGGTTTATTTTTCAAAAAATTAACACAGAAAATTTTATTCATCTTCCCTTCATGTTTGAATCAGCATAAACAGGCCATTAAAGTCTGCACATGAAAACTGACATAAGTCTGCCATCTTTCAAAGGTAGTAACTGTGGCTGTATACAGTTTCTTCTTGACTTGTCTGATTGGTCGGCAGTTTCTCGACCCCGCCCAAGGCTATCAGGGCCACAACCTCGACTTCTACTTTCCTGTCTTCACACTGCTGCAGTTCTTCTTCTATGTCGGCTGGCTCAAGGTGCGTATTCCGCATACCCGATACAAGCAAATCAGAACAACCATTTATACCTGTTTTATACAGGAAACAGTAAATAACTCTGCAGTTGTTTTATTGGTTATATTCTGTCTGTCATGCAACTCAATAATGACAATCCAAGGTGGCAGAGCAACTCATCAATCCATTCGGGGAAGATGATGATGACTTTGAGACGAACTGGCTAGTAGATCGCAACTTACAGGTATCTTCATGCGTTCAAATTTCCCTTCCTTACACTGTAGGAAAAACTGGGACGGATTAGGTCAAATAATGAATCTATTTGAATGGGGTACAATCTATAGGAGACGAAAATTCTTAATATCAACATGTCCATCTACATCTCAGGTGTCTCTGCTGTCAGTCGATGAAATGTATGATATGCTTCCGATGATAAAGAAGGACAAATACTGGAATGAATCAGAGCCTCAGCCGCCGTACACAGCTGCCAGTGCTGAACACCAAAAACCCTCTTACATGGGCTCTGCTCTGGACATCAGGTGACTAATTGATGTAATCTACGAATTTTCAGCTAGCAAAATCATTTTTGTAGAACTTGTTATTTTTCTGTCTCTCCCAGTGTACCTAAAGAAGATATGGAGTTCCAACATAACCTGGAGCAGATCAAGGAGCATGAGGAAGCCAACCACTCCACTCCTCTTCTGGGCAGTTTGACTCGTTTGCTGGGTTTACAGTCACCTAGCTTTCCCCGCTCTTCTCCTTCTTCTTCTTCTAGGGCTTCTCTTCTCCGTCGCCGGCCACGTGCTCCTTTCAGCCGCTTCCCACTCTATCTGCATCCTGAAGCCCCTGTGATGCACAGCCAGAACCAAAATCCACCTGAATGTGACATGGCTGAGTATGCTTTTTCCTCCATGCCCCTGTACGAGAGACCTGGTTTCTATAGTTGCCCACAGACACCCATCCACTGTATTCCCCCGCCTGTTAATCGTCTCCGCCCACCCCGCAGGGTACAGGGCGACCTGGCACACAGCATCAGCTCACTTTCTCACCCTTTGCTGGGATCCCAGCTGTTGCCTCCTGATACACCAGGCCACATGCCCCGTGCCACATCCTCAGGCTTTTCTGGGATGGGAGAAGACGGCTCAGGACACCCTTCTGTGCCCACTTTCTCCTTCCCCGATCCTGTAGCAGAGATGTGCCCTCCGAGCAAACTATGGATAAATCAGGCGCTGCTGTCCCATCATCCCCCACCTTCTTGTCTCTCTATGGACACTCCTCCTCCAACAGAAGGACAGCAGGGACCCTTAAGTGCCCATGCGATGAGTGGAGGAGGAGAGAGAGTGTTCTCCTTCACTCCTCCCATACGGAACCCCATTCAGAGCAGCATGAGCTCAGGGTGCATAAATGCATCCAGCACATCCAACAGCAACACCAACAATACCAACAACAGCATGGGTAACCTGTGTGATCTCACAGGTCTTGCATGTGGCTTGAGCAGCAACGCAAGAATTCTCAACAGAAGCACCATGGCACTGACTAACTCAGCCAGTGTCATCACTCCTACTACTGCCAACACAACACAGCAAACACCCAGTCAGCACAATTCCCCCAAGGATTTGCGGGAGGATTTACTGGGAGGGTTAGTGGTGCAGAGTGGAGCTGTGATACCCAGTGGGGCAGGGAACAGTTCTGAGAGAGGATGAGGAGTTCACAAAAACAACTTATATACAAAAACAAGCCACATACTTCAATGTTTTCAATATGCTGCAAGTAACTTTGACCAAATATATGTTTACTTCATGTAATGTATAATCAAAGGAACAATTACCGCGGTCATGATAAAATAATCCATGGCATGATGAGCATCCCTATGTCTATCCATTTTCCTTACCACTTATCTTACACAGGATCATGGGGGAGCCTGGAGTCTGTCCCAGGGGACTCAGGACACAGGGTGGAGGACTCCCTGGACAGGGTGCCAACCCTTCGCAGGGCACAATTGAACACACACTTAAACAGTATGGACAATTTGGAAATGTCAGTCAGCCTACAATGCTTGTCTTTGAACTGGGGAAGGAAACCGGAGTACCTGGAGGAAACCAACAAAAACCCTGGGAGAATATGTAAACTCTACGCACACAGGGCGGAGGTAGGAATCAAACCCCCAAATCCCGGAAGTGCGAGGCAAACGTGCTAACTACTAAGCCACCGGGCATGATGAACATATGGATTAGAATACGTCTGATGACGATTAGATAAGACAAATGCGGTAATGGCACTCCACCTAAGAAGCACAGGAAGCAGAAAGTGCCACTTGGCAGCAGCTTCTTTAATATTTAGTAAGCAATCAGAAAATAGCAACCTTTATCAAAGCATATCAACCAGTTATTTAAGCACAAACAATAACAAGACAATAACAATTTGGTGGACCTTGAAAATCTGCTGTGGGGAATGTGAGCATTGGGTAAAGCAATATAAAAGAAGACACACATATTAAAACAAAGTCCGGTAAATCTTAAAACATATTTCTGTCTTTTAACATCCTATTATATTTCACTAGTAACTTTTAATCTTTGGTGCTTTAAATAAAATGTTTTGTATTTTTAAACCTTGTATAATCAAATTTACATGTACATTACTCTCATGTAAAAATGTGTGCATTTTTACATCAATAGTCAAACATTTTCTCTCAGTAAGTATTATGAAGTATGTGTAATATGTTATTTAATCAATACCTGGGAATTTCTATCCTCCTTTCATAAATGATAGTTATAAATGTTATTTACATGCCACTGAGAGGGCTATGTGTGAGATGTTTTTCAACACAATATTTAGGACACAACTATAGAGTAAAATATCCCTGCTGATAAAAACAACAGAAACCCTAGTAGAATTTGTACTGGTTTTATTGGGAATTGTACAGGTTTTAATGGAAATTGTAATAGTCCCTGTGGGTCTCTATTGGTAATTTGTTGCCTGATACTGTTGGTATGTCTAGTGGATACCATTAAGGACCAATAATGGTAATGGTTTTAATGGTTAGCTGATGGTTTGTAATGGTATTTGTAGTGGTGGAAACCATTAGAATTTCTGTGATTTCTATTGTTTGGATGTTGTTTTTTCAGTAGAGGTATTATTGATTAATAGCTTAAAATCTCAGAATTGTCAGACAGCATTATGTATAAATGCTTGTTGTTTACAGTGTGGTTTAATTTATTGATGAGTGTCAAATAAAAGGAAAAAGTACATCTACTCAGGACATCCACATATACCTCGTACATCCGCTCAGTACATACTCATATACCCATCACATCCGCTCAGTACATACTCATATACCCATCACATCCGCTCAGTACATACTCATATACCATCACATCCGCTCAGTAAGTACTCATATACCATCACATCCGCTCAGTAAGTACTCATATACCCATCACATCCGCTCAGTACATACTCATATACCCATCACATCCGCTCAGTACGTACTCATATACCATCACATCCGCTCAGTACGTACTCATATACCATCACATCTGCTCAGTACATACTCATATACCATCACATCCGCTCAGTACATACTCATATACCCATCACATCCGCTCAGTACATACTCATATACCCATCACATCCGCTCAGTACGTACTCATATACCCATCACATCCGCTCAGTACATACTCATATACCATCACATCTGCTCAGTACATACTCATATACCCATCACATCCGCTCAGTAAGTACTCATATACCCATCACATCCGCTCAGTACGTACTCATATACCCATCACATCCGCTCAGTACATACTCATATACCCATCACATCCGCTCAGTACGTACTCATATACCCATCACATCCGCTCAGTACGTACTCATATACCATCACATCCGCTCAGTACGTACTCATATACCATCACATCCGCTCAGTACGTACTCATATACCCATCACATCCGCTCAGTACATACTCATATACCATCACATCCGCTCAGTACGTACTCATATACCCATCACATCCGCTCAGTACGTACTCATATACCATCACATCCGCTCAGTACGTACTCATATACCATCACATCCGCTCAGTACGTACTCATATACCATCACATCCGCTCAGTACGTACTCATATACCATCACATCCGCTCAGTACGTACTCATATACCATCACATCCGCTCAGTACATACTCATATACCATCACATCTGCTCAGTACATACTCATATACCATCACATCCGCTCAGTAAGTACTCATATACCCATCACATCCGCTCAGTACGTACTCATATACCATCACATCCGCTCAGTACGTACTCATATACCATCACATCCGCTCAGTACATACTCATATACCATCACATCCGCTCAGTACATACTCATATACCCATCACATCCGCTCAGTACATACTCATATACCATCACATCCGCTCAGTACAAAAATATAAACAAACGCACCATTATTAAATGTGCCAGTATTTTATTTGTCTTCCCGTTTCATTAGAAAATGGTCATAAAAATGAAAATAGCATTAAAGCCCATATTTTGTTTCTACCCACGATACCACAGAGCATTCTTTAATAATATCGCAAATGTTCAAATTACTGAAATTTTTTGTTTAAAAAAAACCCTCAGAATAATTAAGTAAACAATCCTCCAGTCGTCTAGTTAGCAACAACACACACTAGCGGCTGAACCCGGAAGTATGAGCTGTAGCTCAGAGTCTTCTTCTCCACTCCCATAGTGCACTACAATGGGGACGAAACAATGGCGTCTACAGCCTATATAGTGCACTCTATGTTCAAGATGGAGTCGTTTGGGATACAGCCTAAATTTTGAGTAACTTGAGCGCGGAAATTAACTTGGACACAATGGAATAAATTGTGTGCAGTGGGACATGGCGGTCAGTTTTGGTGAAACTGATTTACCTAACATGGTGTTCTTTGATTTGGAGACTACTGGTCTTGGTATGTACAGTATTTGTTAACATTATTGAGCATTTCCTGCATTGTTAAAACACCAGATTATAAATGTCCAGCACAGTTTGATGGTTTCCCTACTTTAATACACCTGAATTCCCCTGCTGAAAAATCCAATGTGGTCTGACCTGCTACCAAAACACAGACTTACCTGGTCAGACTGGTAGACTTCAATCCAATCCAATTCAGTTCATCCATCCATCCATCCATTTTCTATACGGCTTATCCTACAGGGTCACCGGGAACCTGGAGCCTATCCCAGGGAGCATGGGGCACAAGGTGAGGTACACCCTGGACAGGGTGCCAATCCATCCATTGCAGGGTACAAGTATATACACATTCACACACCCATCCATTGGACAGGGTGCCAATCCATCCATTGCAGGGTACAAGTATATACACATTCACACACCCATTCATACACTACGGACACTTTGGTCGTGCCAACCAACCCACCATAGCTTTGGACTGGGGGAGGAAACCAGAGTTCCCGGAGGAAACCCCAACAGCACGGGGAGAACA
Organism: Ictalurus punctatus; assembly: GCF_001660625.3. Taxonomy (NCBI): domain Eukaryota; kingdom Metazoa; phylum Chordata; class Actinopteri; order Siluriformes; family Ictaluridae; genus Ictalurus; species Ictalurus punctatus. The sequence goes on along the minus strand of NC_030429.2, from coordinate 21,556,733 downwards.
TGCAAACTCCATACACACGGGGAAGCGGCGGGAATCGAACCCCCAACCTTGGAGGTGTGTATATTTTATGCATATAGTGCTTTTTGTAATGCACATTGTCATTGCAAAAACAGCAGCTTTACAAATGACTGGAAATAGATAAAGATTTGGGGGCATGTTTGCCTCGCATTCCAGGGTTTGGAGTTCAAATCCTGTCCTGTGTGCTCGTAATTTGCACGTTCTCCCCATGCTTTGGGGGTTTCCTCTGGGTCCTCCAGTTCTTCCCAAAGACATGAGTTGTAGGCTGATTGGCATTTCCAAATTGTCCATAATGTGTAAATGTTTGTGCAGTTGAGCCCAGTGACGGTTTGGCACCCCATCCATGGTGTCCCAAGCCTTGTGCCCCAGTTTCCTGGGATAAGCTCCAGGCTCTCCTGCGACCTGCGTAGGATAAGCATTATGGACAAAGATTTGCATTTGTCCCTAATGATCAAGCCAGTGGTGAAGGTGGAAAGGAAAGGAACAACTCTACAGAAAATACTACATGAGAAAGAAACCTTGAGAAGAACCAGACTCATCTATGATACCTTTTCAGGGTGACAGCAGATAGTCAGAATAAAAATCATTACTCTTCTACAATTGTATAGTATAGAATCAAGCAGTGCCAAGTGTGTTGGAAAGATCTTCAGTAGGGTTTTTATAGATTTTAGTCTATAACATCCAGATGAAGTTATCCACTGTGTAATGAATGAGACTTGAGAATATTTATCATCTTTAGGGTATCCGTGTGGAACCATCCACATGGAACCACCACCATGCCAACTAGTAAGTTATCTTTCAGCTTCCTTGTTGCTTTTTAAATAGATTTTCCAGTTGACTTATGTTATTTTCTTTTAAAGGAACTTGACTACAATGTTACAGTAGTAGAGGTTTCCTTTCTACCAGCTATCTAAGATGGTCTACTAGTTGGTCCAGCCCCGTCTGTGTTTTGGAAGATGGTATCTGGTCAGACTAAGCTGGATTTTTCAGAAGGGTTCGGCAAGGACTGCAGGCATACTTCACACTAGCTTTGTAAAGTAAAGATCATATTATCTGGTAGAGAATGTTCCATCAGGTGTTTTCAATCAGGGAAAAAAAAATTTCACTGGAGCTCCCTTGACTTATCTTGACTCCAACATGCACTCCATGATCATTTCTTCTCCAGGGCCCTCATGTGACATTGTTCAGCTTGCAGCGGTGAGCGGTCATCACACATTAAACCTCTTCATGGTTCCTCGATGCAGGATGGAGCCTGGTGCTTCCAGAATCACCGGCTTCAGAGTACGGCGTCATCGACTCTTTCTTCACCGCAGACCGGTGCTCACCAACTCACTGAAGGAAGCCCTGGTGTCCTTCATAACCTTCCTTCGTATGTTTGGACGCCCGCTGCTGGTGGGTCACAACATTCGCAGATTTGATTGCCTTGTACTGGCCAGAGTTTTGGACGAGTTTGACCTGAAAGCAGTCTTCCAGGCTGGAATTGTGGGCTTTCTGGACAGTCTCCCATTGACCCGGCAGCTTCTCAAGCACCGTGGTGTCCACAGTTTTAAGCAGGAGAACTTAGTTAAGACTGTGCTTGGGGTTTCCTATGCGGCTCATAATGCCTTGGGTGATGTCCAGGCCCTACAGAAGCTTTACTGGGCTCTGGGACCCAGAGCCAGTCAGATTCAGCAGCACATTTTCAGCTTGGACTCACTGTGTAAACGCTCGAAAGACAGAATAACTTGTGTGAACAGCAAATCGGACAGCAACGGTGAAGTCCAACTACTACAGTCCTAAAATTGGGAGTTTATTGTTGAAATGGCTCAACTGATCCTCCAGCACAATAATATATGTAAAGTTTACTGCATGTTACAACTTTATGGTGAATCGGTCCATTTCAAATGCATTATCAGCGAGTTCTGAGTGGACAAAATTTCAAACTTAGCACTTTGTTTTTAAAGAATATTCATAAAATTCGAATAAATGTTTATTTAACTACAATGTGTGCTGTATCAGGTGTTTGTAGTTGTTTGGATTGAATTACAGTTTTGGTCAGCATGATTCCAAATTCGAATAACCTGTCCGTATAGGATTTCCATCCACCCATCTTCTATACCGCTTAGCCTTCCTTCAGGGTCACGGGGAACCTGGAGCCGATCCCAGGGAGCATCGGGCACAAGGCGGAGTACACCCTGGACGGGGTGCCAATCCATCGCAGGGCAGTACAGGATTAAAATTTTTTTGTGATTGTTGCGACCAAAATGCTTGATTTTGCGAAATTGAATTGGTGAAGTTGTGATTGTGTGATATTGTTTTGCACAGCGGTCTTTCACAGTGATGTTTGCTGGTAATTGAGACCTTTTAGCTGTACACACGTCAGACGAACGTGAATCGAAAAGGGCTTTGGCTGAATATGACGTCACACGTGGCGTTTAGACCTGAATGTGCAGCAAATCTGCGGGAATTTCGAAAAATCGCACGCTCCTCCGAATGTCGCGGAGTTTGCTTAATTTAGCGTTCATTTCTGCGACCGCGAAATCCTGGAGGGACAGAAACACATTTAGGTTTATTTAATTTGTTTACTCGCATTGCTCAGGTGTCATGTGGCATAGCAGGTAACGCCTAACAGCACCCGCGTCCCCTGTTTTATCCTGATCTCAGGTTAATCTGGGTTTGCTGGTTTCCTCCTACCTCCCAAGATCATGCTGACAAACTGCTCCTAGGTGAGTAAAGGAGTGTGAATATGTGTGTGCATGGTGCCTCGCTATGAACTGGCGTCACAGAAGTAATGAACTTGCGTCATACAAGGTAACTAAAATGAAGGCACGATGAGTAGACAGAATTGTAGTTTATTAGGGTTTACGTAGAGTTTACACAACCTCATGCCACAGCAGATTCAAAAATGCTAATCCATGCCTTCACTGGAGGTAGCAAACCCTGAACTCTGATCAAGGATCTGGGACACAAACCGCTTCGGGCAACCTCGTGTAAAAGTGCATGGAGTTTATAGTAAACAGATATTATGATACTTCATAAAATATCTTCGTTATTCCAGTGAGTGCGTTCTCGGGGGGGGGATGGGAAGGAGAAGATTATATTGGGGTGGGGGGTGTTTACAGAGAACAGGTAACAATGTTCACAGTCATACAAATGAAAGTCATGTACAGTAAAAACACTATCAGCAACTTGATCACTGGTTTCCTCTTTCACAGTACATATTTGACAAAGCATCCTGTTAGAAAGGGTAAACCTACTAAAAAGTGTAAAAGCAGTTTGCTTTCTTTAAAAAACAACAACAACCACCCCAAATACACTAGATTTATCAGTAGTGGTTATTGTTGCACTTAAAAAGTCCCTGAATAATGAGTTGTGTTTGACTTGAGAGTGACAAGACTGCTGTTTTGAGCATGTGCGTTCCTGTCTTCTAGGTTAAAACCTTTCCTAGTGAAGAATTGATTTGACTTACCATAAGCATAACCTTCCTTATTTTTTAGACTGAAATGCTAATTTTAAAAAGTCAACTATTTTATTAAACGTAAAACATGCATCTGCGCATTCAAATGATGAATCTAATGATGACGGGGCTATTTCTTTTAAAGCACATGCTTATTAATAGGGAGGAGAAAGAATTCCCCAAGAGAGATTTGTTTAACTGGATTTTCTTCAGGCAAACACGAAAGCAATCGTGATTTCTCATGCTCGGCCTTAAGTATGTTCGTAATATGCTCATGATGAGAAAACTGGCACTTCATAAACCCACTCGTCACCCTGTTATTAAAGTAGCAATACCTCAATTCAACTGCTATACGGTTTAAATAACGGGACCACAAGCAAAAGACACCACATATATGTTTTTGTGTGTGTGTGTGTGTGTGTGTGAGATGTCACTATACTGATTCTTATCACTTGGCATATTGCCGAAGTGTGCGTCTGAAGTTATATCCATAGTGGTTCTGTTCCCTTGTAGTTGCTGATGAATAAGCAACGTTAAAACAAAAGTAGAAGGTTAAAACCGTACATCCTGAACTTTTTGCCTAGAGAAGACAGCAGGCCCGGAACATCATCATCCCAGAAGATGATGTCACCTGCAGCGTGACGCTCTCGTTGGCGGAGATGAACAGCACGGAACCCCTGTGCAGCATGATGTCTGAGAGCGCGCTGGCCTCGCCCTGGATCACTAATAGGATGGACGCACAGTCCAAAGGGCTCATTGTGTACTGCTTCACAGATGGAGGGACCTGGAGATAGAGCATAGCAAAAATATTCAACTGTACTGTACAGGAATCCCCAAAACAGTCAGTACGTTTACATGGACAACAATATTCCGATATTAACCCGACACAGACGATACTCTGATTAAGAAACTAGCATGTAAACAGCGATTATTGATGACCTTAATCCGATTAAAGCCATACTCTAAGTAAACACAATTGGAATTAAGACGTGTGGAGTATTCCTGTTTTATTCGCATTACAGACACGTACACACCTTAATCACACTATTAACGTCGTGTGGGAGTTCTCACCGCATTTTGCGACAGGACACGTACACACACGGCAGCGCTCAACCGTTTGACGGTAAACAAGAGAGCACGGCTGCGTCCCAAACCGCATACTTACTGCTATGTAGTAGGTGAAATACATGTATTTCTGCTACTATATAGTAATATAGTAAGACCAACTGTATGTCGATACGTGAAATTCTGGAGGAACGGCGTGGCGCGGTGACGTAATGACGTGTGACGTTAATCGATCTATGTTCTATAACGTGTAAAACAGGAACATGAAAGGAGTATTCTAAAAGCGACACATGTAAACACCTTGATCACAATACTGTCATTCAGAATAAGGTAAATAATTAGATTACTGCTGTCCATGTAAACGTAGTCACTGTTACCACAGGACAGATGTAGGCCATCGTTTTACTAACAGAGAACCTGGTTAAACTAGGAAATGAACGCAGTGTACTCTGTGCTTCTGTAGTACCCAGAACTGCTGTATCCAATGTAATAGAAGTAGAAGCAAAAGAAAGCGATTTCTTTCTCTTACTTATTTATTATTTTTTTTATTTTACCCAAGATTTTCTCCCTAATTTAGTCTTGACCAATTCCCACCTATCAGTCAGCTCTCTATCACGCAGCAGCTACTAACCAGACCACATGCTTCCTCTGAGCTGACTGCATCGTTTTAAACTGCTGCTTGTGCAGTGTCAGGGCGGCGGTGTAACACACTCGGTATCCAATATTTACCCACTTCCACATACACACGCCCATGATTGCGTAGTGTTCCTGTGATTGATAGGGGATAGAGAGTATGCCACCCTGACCAGTCCGTACAAGATTTCGCAGAGTTTTTTTCCGTGATTGTTTTGGCCAAAAATGGTTGATTTTGTTCTCAGTTTATTTATTTATTTATTTATTTCCAAAATTGTAGTTGCACGAGAGTTCTGCACGCTCTTTCACAGTGGTGTTTGTTGGTAAATGCGACCTTTTAGCTGTACTCAAATTTTGTGCTCTTGGACTCCTGGCCACGGATGGCTGTGGCATTGCCAGGATTCGAACTCGAGCTCTCCAGACGATATGACGAACGCTTTTCTGATGCGCTACACAGCAGCCCATTTTTCTCTTGCAATGTAAACCATGGCACGTAATGTTACAGCTTTAAAGTGTCAGTCATTCATTTTCAGGGTCACGGTGCATCTGAAGCCTCAGAAACCCGAGCTCAGGATTGAACTAAAGCTGTGAGGCGACAAAAATACCCAGTGCACTGCCTGAAAGTGCAACAGAAGCCCTAATTCTGCTTTCCTCAGTTCCTCAGACACAGAAACACAATCCCACAGCTAGGAAGACCTGATGAAGAACTACTCTCGAACTGTCTCGAGCCTATAGCTTGTGTGAACCCTGTGTAACTTACCTGTATCCTCATGACGGTGAAGTCCGGTACAGGAGGGTCGTACAGGTGAACGCAGGGGTCTGAAGGGTCCTGAACTGAGGGAAATTTTTTGGCACTGGCTGGAGCAGGACTGTAGTTTAACATTTCACACAACGTGTTCACATCGATGTACTTCGGGGTCAGTCCGGCACGCACCGTGTTATCCGAACAGGCCATGCATTCAACGCAATCTGGAAGATGAGTTATGGTCAGTATTTGTGTTTCATTTCAGGTTTTCATTAAAAAAAAAGAAACTGATGAACTCGATGAAACAATGACTAATCTATCTAGTCTATCTATCATCCAAGTAGAAATGACTTGGAGATGATGCATGTTCTCAACGCCGTTCTCTATGAAATGTTTGCAAGGCCTCCCGTGATGCCTCAAACAGGAACGCTCCAAGGCGGATGTATGGATGATCTTATAGATTTTAAATGAGTACGTTGCTTCCAGTGGGTTATAACTGATGTATTGTCAGGGTCAGTGGAAACTCCTGCGTCTGACTCGATGTGTCCAACGTACTTGACTTCAGCTTTGCGGATTTGACATTTCTCAATTGAAACCTTGAGGCGAACCTCTTCAAGCCTGTCGAGGACTTTCAAAAGGCGCTCCTTACACTTTGCATACACAGTAATATGGCATTTACTGGAAATATCATACGTAATTATAACTAACCTTTTCCTGGCCAAAAAAAAAAAAAGTAAGTTGGAAACCTTATAATTTCAATGTCATGTCGTATTCAAGGTCCTGTTCCTCTTGAAATGTACACTCAGTGGTCAGTTTAATAGGAACACCTGTACATCTGCTCATTTATGCATTTGTCCAATCAACCGATCATGTGACAGGTCAAGAGGATCAGAGGAGAATGACCAGACTGGTTCAAGCTACCAGGAAGGATATAGTAACTCAAATAATCACTCTTTAGATTAGAAAAAGAACAGGTGTTTTTTTTTTTCCCCCCTAATCTTCAGCTGTCCAGTTTCAGTGAGTCTGTGTCCATTATAGCCTCAGATTCCTGTTCTTGGCTGACAGGAGTGGAACATGATGTGGCCTTCTGCTGTTGTAGCTCATCCACCTCAAGGTTCGATGTGTTGTGCGTGCCGAGATGCTTTTCTGCTCACCCCGCTTGTAAAGAGTGATTATATGAGTTACTATTGATTGGATAAATTGGGGTTTTTTTTTTGATCGGTTGATTGGATAATTGCATAAATGAGCAGATGAATAGGTGTTCCTATTAATATGACCAATGAGTGTACATTTCAGGAGGAGCAGGATCTGAATACGACATGATATTGAAATGATAAGGTTCCAACTTAATTTTTGTTAAATTGTTGCAAATAAACAGATAAAAGGAGAGAGTAACCTCCAGACAGGTAGGCATGAGGTTCATTAGCTCCCAGAAACATGGCCTGTCCTGGTTGAAGCACGATGCGGTTCAGGAAGTAGATGGAGAAACAGCCGATATCACCCGGGTACTGGGAGTGGAGCCGAAGCAGCAGCTCTCCGTTATTGCGTGATGTGTCTTTACCTGCTGCCTCTACGACAATAAGAGCATGAATTCATTTTTTTCCATTCAAATAACATACAGCCAGTGTTACGTCTCGCACGGCACAAGGTAAAGTACAGCTAGAAAGTGACATTTCAAGATCTTACCTTCTTCCAAGACTCTTTTCACAAGCATGTTCAGCTGATCTACAAATACTTTCTTCTCACAGTTCATCATCCTGCTGAAGCACTTCTTCAGTGCCAGAGAGGCACGGGCAGGGTTATCCCTGCTGCTCTGCAGCTCATCCGCGGCCTCATTACCTACCAGAGCATGGAATTCTGGGACATCTGATAAAACAAATATATATATATTTTTTAAAAAGACAGATTTAGAAAAATGTACATGCAACAATGAGAACACTGACATACTTTACACACACTGGGCTGATCATATAGCACTGTAACAATGTACTGTGATGCAATATGGTGTGTAAAATCACTGTGTTCATCACTCACTTTTGAGAAAGGAAATGATTTCCTCCACCGGCCGAAAACCACAGAGGCCTTCGAACTCGGTCAGTGCAATCGCCATCTCGGGCTTATGATTGTTATCGGGGTAGTGTTCGGGGAATTGCGCATGTAGCTTAGCTGCTAGCTCCTGAGAAGTATTTAGTAACTGATTAGAAGCTGAGAATATGCTTTAAATAGAACGTATTGTACAGTGAAGTACAGTGTAGAGGTCGACCGATCGATCGGTTTTGCAGATTAATCAGCACAGATGACCGATCGTTGGAACTATCGGTCATGGGCAAAAATCCACACCGATAGTTTTCCCTGGTTGCGTCCGTTGCGTGAGCGGCCTCTAGAGGCGAAATAAAAACGATCGCTGATGAATTTTGTTGTGCTATTTGAAGTGTTTTTTTATTCACTTTGTATGTCTCTAATTTTACTGGTTATTGTGGAGTATTACTTTTTGGTTCAGTTTGTATGTATATCTGTTATTTACGTTAATATTTATTTAATTTTAAACAGTACAGTACATTTTCACGGTACAGTCAGTGCTGTTTATTTTTGTAATAAAGTTCAGCAGTATTTTACTTTGACCGTTATGTTTTCATTCAGTATCGATTAAAAAAAAAAAAACTATCGGTCGATTAATCGGTTATCCGCAGGTAGGTACTGCCCGACTTAGTTATCTGTAAAAATCCACTATCGGTCCACCTCTAGTACAATCTATGTATTATTCTACAGTACAGTATGTTAACCCTTCTATACTCACTCTGTTGGGATGAGCTTGGATGGACAGCGCAGTGTTGACGGACAGCACTTTAAACAAGAAGGGGAGCTGTCCCTGAAATGTGTCTTTGACCTTTGACCCCAAACACGCTGGGTAATCAGCGATCCACTGGCCCAGTGTCCTCTGTGATATTCGATTGTCTTTGATAAGAGCATCTCCCTTAGGGTGGGCACCCATCCAAAGCTAATAAACACACATACTATATATTACAACATGCTCTAGAGACTAACTGCAGATTTATGAACAACTGTAGACTTTTTATTAGGTGATGATGGAACCCAGAGTCAGCCAAGATACAACTAACTAAACAGCCTGAGTGTCTAATTATTAACCCCCCTACCCTTTAATGATTATGCCAAAAGAAATGAGCCTACTAAGACAAAAGCTTCTATAGATTTTTCCACATTCTGTACACCTTCACACAGGCCCTGCTTGACTTATGACATTTATATGTGTCTCACAGGAGGGGTTCCATTACTTTAAATAGACCCAGTAGTTTTGTTAGGATCCAGGCCAAGACGAGAATAGACATCTTACAAAGACCAAGCCTATTTATGGATTTGTTCAGCTAAACGGTATGCGTCAGTTCAATTCATTTGAAATGTATAGCACTTTTAACGATACACACCGTCATAAAGCAGCTTTATAAAAATCTGGATGTAGATTTAGATCCCAAACGAGCAAGCCAGATATGACAGTAGCAAGGAAAAACTCCCAGAGATGACACAAGGAAGAGGAGAATCCAGACTCAAAAGGATTCTCCTCTTCTATAAAATAACGACTCTTCGACAACTATGCAGTATACTGTGATTGCAGTCTACACTTTCCAGGTGAGATTATCCACTGAAGCAAGGTGTGGGCTGAATCTATTAACAAACCAGTGATTAAAATCCTCACTGATTAAAACCTCGACGTGGGATTCATTCGAACTATTAATACTGAGACTAATCGTGGACAGAACTTTTTTCCTTTCCTTCTGACTGAAAATAAAACAAAGTATTTTTTTCTGCCACCAACCTAATAGACGCTGCCATTGTGGCAACCACGTCATGTCAGCTGCAAGAATCAAGTGAATCCTAACGTAAGATTAATCTGTACGACTAATCAAGCAGGATTACAGTTAATGTAAGTAGCCAAAAGTATGTGGACACCCGGCAATATGTGCTTTTCTCCCCCAAACGCTTGCCACATAGTCGGAAGCACAACTGTATAGGATGTCTCAGTATGCTGTAACTTGAACTAAGAGGCCAAAACCTGTTCCCGAAGGGGTGGCACCACTACTATAAAAGTGGTGCGGCAAATTTTTTATCTGAGCTAAGAGGTACGTGTCATTTTTCTATACACCCAATAACAGGGCACAACACAACTTTTAATGAGCGTCAGCGTAGTTTGTTTCAACCTCACAACCATCAGTTCACATTTTATTCCTCGAGCGGCTCATAACAGCCAAAAATTCGTCCACAAAGTCAGATACCACTCATTCTAAAATATGTTTTAAAAATTGAAGAAATGTTCATGTTCTGCGATTTCTCACTGTCTGCTGCGCTAAACATTTTTCCAGCAAGCCTTACTTACTTTCTTTGAAGGATGTCATTTGAGGAATGTCCCTGTAATCGATTCAGAATACAGAATATGTGCATATGTCACTTAAAATATTGAAACGTTAGAGATACTGACTCAACACACGTTTATTAAGCAGAAGTGAGCACCAAAGCGCGATTAACCCTTTATCGCTCCCAGAAGAGTGGAGGTTATTATAACAGCAGATAGGATGTTCAACTGGCACATGTGGGTGTGACGGTCAGGTGTCCACATACTTTTGACCATATAGTGTGTATCAGATGAATCAAAAGCAAGATGACCTAATGATCAGGAAAGCCTGGATCAGTGATCAGCTCTAACAAGAACACATGCTTACCTCGGCATATGGTCTGTCATCCTGTATGACAGCTTGAGGATCTCCACCTAGGACCAGCTTAGCCACCTCACTGTCCAGCCCCACCTTCCCCCAGGCATAGTTTTGGACAAGGCATGACAGCGGAAACACTACAGACACACAAAAAGGTTCAGATAGTACGTTTCCCTGTCTACCTCACACTGTCGTGCTCTGAGATCTAAAATAAGCGTTTAATTGTCTGTCATGGTCCAGCAGCAGGGCTTTCTCAGGTCCTACTGCGGCTACTGGCAAATCCACACTGACAGTCAGCTGCACTGCGCTATGGAGCCCAAGTGCACAATAAACACAGTCACTAACACACACACACTACACAGACACAGACACGCTCATCCTGACCGCTTTCATTTAATGTAACTGATGTAAAAAAGAAAATGAAAGCCGAATGAAAATAGTGGAGGAAACCCACCTCTCACTTCCTCCATCTCTGCAATGGTGGCGCTATCGCTGGTGTGACGTCACACGACGGCTACCAAACCGGAAATCCATCATGTTTTACACAACTAATAATGTTATGATATAAAATTCTCACCAAAAAGGCTTTCAAATAATTTAACCATTACCCGTGTTTATATGTTTTGTCGTTTTTAACTCTAATCCCGTTCATATTAGACGTTAACATTGTGAATAATATATACTCTATACTATACTGGGGGGGGCGCGAATAATTTTATTATTTAATTATTTTTAAATTAATTTGTGAATATTCAAATCTCCACAGAGTGATGTAAAAAAATTATTTATATATGCATTTTAAATATATAGATTTTTTTTAACGTGTAACGCGTGACGCGTAGGTCAGCCTGATGCGCATGCGCAGTGTGTATCAACTGCGGAAGTGCGTAGAGCCGTTCCAACGTTTGCAACTGCTACACGACGGATCTGTTTATTATATTTCAGTTCCGGATAAACCTCCGTTAGGATGTCAGGTTTCGAGAATAACTTTGACTACCCAGTAGACGTCAACCCTTTTCAGGTAAGACGGTAAGATTTGTAGGGATAAAACGGTAAGGTTTGTAGGGATAAAACGGTGTATGTAAATCTCCTTACACACCGAGTTTGAGTGAAATTCGACAGGAAGCCAATGATGTGGGATAGGCACAGATTCGGGTGGGATGCATCATGTGATTGACATGTCCGTGAGCCAATCAGCGCTCGGCTTCGAGGGCGGATTGGTAATGTTGGAGGAAGTGATTCGGGCAATTCTTTGTCATGTTACAAAGATTACAGCGGCGTTGGCATGAAAACGTATTTATTATTGTGGTATTTTGCACACCCCCGTGTATACCTGTTCGTTTATTTTTATTCCATTAAGTTCTTAATTGAGTTTAGACTGGCTGGTTTTATTTAATGGTGTAGGCCTTCAAGCCTGCTGCGCCAACAGAATGAAACATAAACCACACCACATCTGACTGGCATGAAGTTGATATTCAGATAAACAGTGTACTATATTTACCATATATCATACCAAATATACCAATAAAATATACACCATACTTTAAATCTTAATAGCATTTGATGAGTCACTTAGTTATACAACCAAATGTAAAGTGTTGATCTAGGTGTCAGGTATGATGCACAAACATTTTTGATATTTATTAAAATAAATATCACACTTTACAGTTGGGTTTGTGACTGTAAGTCATCCCCTTCAAATCTTATTAAGCTTTAAATTATGGTATATTTTGTGTACGAGTCCATTCTGTAGTGAAATATGTGGCAATATTTGCATATGATTTGCTATTTTATGAAATATGATAAGTCTAAAAGGTGTGCATTATAGCTGACACCTACATGAACAGTTGGTTTTGTGACTGTTAATCATTCTCTTCAAAAACTATTGAAGATAGAAACATGTATGCGAATATCGTATTTAAATTGAGACGTTTCCTTAATTTGCAAAGATCGAATATACGTCAAGCCAAATTTATGCCAGTCCACATCTGCATAACAACCCCAGTGTCATGAGGGTAGAGCCTTCATTTGAAACTCGGTGTGTTTCTCTACTGTATGGTATTCATGTGTATGATTTTGCTTCACAGAAATACAGGAAAGTAGTGTACCGCCGTCTGTAGAGGCGTAAAATCTACAAGTCTTATATTAATTGTTTAGCAGAAGTGTTCCCGTTCAGTTCTTTTACGTGGGTTGATGTTAAGCAGTGTATCTAATATCCACATATAATTAAAAGAATACAATATTAAGTGAAACTGTTCATTTAGGCGCACAATTCGGGCTTTTCCTCTTTTTGTATCCCTTCAAGGTGAGGTGCAGTGTTTAATAAAGGCAAGAAATTCTGTCAGAAATCCCTTATGTTATGATTATCCGTTTGTCTCGGCGAAAAAAATAGATCGCTCATGTTTCCGAACATCCAAATTTATGGCACATTTAGCTCACGTATTGGAACAGGACAATGGAGCAGGTGGCTTTCTCTCCCCCTCCTAAAACTTTGCTTTGGGAAGTGAACGTTCCTCTTGTTGTCTTTGTGACGTGACTGCTCTTAATGTTTGCTTACAGGGCGTGAGCGATTATTCTAAAATAGAGTGAATGGGTTCAGTGGACTAGCCAGTTATTTAATTAGGCAATTCAGTAAAAAAAAAAAATTCTTCAATGGCTGAGAGGAACTGCTGGTTAGGTTAGTCTATAGCCTAGAGCACGGTCTGGGGTCTAGCTGACTGAACAGAGCTGTCTTGGTCAGGTACAAGGTGCTGTCTTTTGAATATATTCGTGTAAAAGGATTAGCAGAACTATTTAACTTGGGGAGGGGGAAAAAAAATCTCGTCCCTCGTGTGGTTGTGTAACGTCTACTCCAGTAAAACTTTGTGAGAATTCTACCAGGTGTGATCCGAGATGACTCGATCTTTTGGATGTGTTCGATGGCGTGAGGTTAATTTGTAGTTCTGAACTCTGGAAATTGAAGGCGGGAACGCTCCGTAAATATTTGATTCAGTTTATGCTGTGTCATGTCCGGTGGATATTAAAAATTGGACACACCCCTGTTAAAATGGCAGGTTTTTGTGATTGGAAAAAGTGAACCCAAGATAAAGAACTTTTTCCCCACCCTAAGTGTGAATGTATAGAAACTAAGTAGGGGGGCAATAAACAGGTCGCATAAGTTTGCACACCCTTTTATAATTGAGTACGTGGCTGTGTTCAGAATGAACCAATCACATTCAATCTCATGTTCAAAAGTAATTGTTATACATCTGTCATCAATGAAATTATTCAGATTAACCCCAAATAAAGATCAGCTGTTTCTCTAGGTTTTTTCTGTACGTCTTCTCGGTTTCATCTGACTGCTGAAGCCACACAGAGCTGACAGTGCATGTGCAGGGTCTCACTGTCGAAAGGACTGAATCAGGAGAGTGGTATAAAAGTATTTACAAAACATTAGTTATACCATGGAACACTGTGAAGGCCATCAACAACAAGTGGAGAAAATGGAGCAGCACAGTGACATCACCAAGGACGGGACGTCCGTCCAAAATTGACAAAAGGACAAGACAAAAACTTACCAGGGAGGCTGACAGGAGACCTACATCAAAATTAAAGGAGCTGCAGGAATGTCCGTCATGTACTGATTACTCTGTGCATGTGACAAGAATCTCTTGTATTCTTCACATGTCTGGGCTATGGGGTAGGGTGAAGCCTTTTCTCACAAAAATCATCCAAGCTCAACTGAATCACCCCAAACTGTGTGGCAAAATGTGTTGTAGTCTGATGTGACCAATTCTGCCCAGACCTGAATCCAACTACAAATCAGTGGGGTGACCTGAAGATCATTCAATCTAGAATGTTTTTGCACCAAAGAGTGGACAAAAGATAAGCCACGTTGATAGACTCTTACCCAAAAAGACTGAGTAGTGTAATAAAATCAAAAGGTGCTTCAACAAAGTCTTTGTTCACGGGTGTGCACACTTATGCAACTAGGTTATTGTAAGTTTATTTTTCTTTACTTATAAATGTTTCTGATTTGTTTTTCACGTTATTTGTTTACTTTGCAATTTCACATTGAAGGCAGGAAAAGATCTGACATGGTTTATCTTGGCTTCATTCCTTTACGTTACAAAACCCTGCCATTTTAACAGGGTGGTTTGGAATTTTTTAAATACATTGTACATTGCATAATAACCCCCCCCCCCCCCCCCCCCCCCCCCCCCTTTTTTTTTTGTGCTTTGTAATGTGGTGGTGTAATTTGGGTTTTAAAACCATGTGACTTGCCACTGAAGGATCTAAACAACGACCTTTTGCATATGGGTTATGAAAACATGTGTATATACTACAATAGATTACATCCTGTGGTTTTTGCAGAGTCATGTGCACCTTGTTTTGCTATGAATGATGACGCTACACGTTTGGTATTTTGCCTTTTATCTCCAGCCATCAATAATACATTGCTCCAGCTGATTCAGTATTAAATATTTAGATGATGAATGACTAAGCGATTCTAATGATAGGTGATTATAAGTGATTTATGCATACTTGTCCTACACAGTTTGTGAGCTGCACATATCTAAGAGCTGAATCACAGAATCCTAATAAACCGTGACGTGTGGCGTTCTCTTTCAGGATCCATCTGTCACACAGGTGACTCATCCTGGAGTGGATCATGTGCAGCAATACCAGCCTTTCCCTGGCAACGACTCTGTAAGTATTCATAACAGAATAAGAAATATCTCAAATGAAGGGATGTCGGGGAAAGAAAAGGAAGTCCAACGGGAGGAGAAAATAATTTGGACCAGAGGTTTGCAGCGGGACCTGGATGCAGTGCAACCCAAGGGGGTGGTGGGTGGTGGTGGTGGGGGGGGTACAGTGATTATCTTTCGTGCATGAGAGCGGGTGAAGATATGAAGCTCAAGGTTGAAAATCTGACCTGGTGATTAGCGTGGGAGTGTACTGGGAAAAGTGGGTTGCTTGTGTGGCATGCTGCGCATTTGTTCTTCAGTCAAATCCTTCTAGATTAGTCCTAATCAGGGTTGCTGTGTTTTGAGTGACTAATTTGTTAATATTTTGAGGAAATACAGGGTGCCCCAAAAGTCTCTATACACAGGCGACTATGTTTGCTAGTACCACGTCAGTTGTGCCTTCGTCAGTGGATGTTCGTGGACGTCCACTTCCTGTTTGGGGAAAGCAGGGAATTAGGGAATTTATCCCTAATGAATTCATATATTTAAAATCTATATCCTGAGACAATGTCTGTTGTTAAACTATACAAATACAATTGAATTGAATTGTTTGGTCAACAACACTTCCAGTCTTTTTGAATTTGTTAATAAGTTTGGCAACAGAGTCGTGTGTGTGTGTGTGTGTGTGTGTGTGTGTGTGTGGGATTTGTGTGCCATGTTGCCACGTTTCCTGTTAAATTTTATCGCAACCTTGTGACAGTTTCCTGATCCAGCCATGAGAATGATCTCAATACGTTCTTTTTTTTTTTTTTGTCAATGGCGTTCTTAAAGGCCATCTAATATATATAATATATATAAATAAAATATACACACACTACCGGTCAAAAGTTTTGGGACGCTCGACTGAAATGTTTCTCATGATCTTAAAAAGCTTTTGATCTGAAGGTGTGTGATTAAATGTTTGAAATCGGTGTTGTAGACAAAAATATCATCGTGCCGGCGTAGTCATTTCTTTCATTAGAAAACTAACATTTTGTTTACAAAATATCTTTTTTTAAACCGACTACTCGGAGCGAAAAATTCCGAAAAGCAGCCGATAAGAGTCCGGCGTCGGTGTGAACTCCTTTAATACTGTTTAAAAAGCATCTCAGGGGAAATTCGTCAAGAAATCGGTCGAGAAAACGCCAAGAATACATTTCTGGAAATTATAGACTAAAAGGGCGTCTACTTTAAAGATGCTAAAATATTGATTTATTTTGAATTTTTTTTTTTTTATCACAACATAATTCCCATAGTTCCATTTGTGTTACTCCAGAGTTTTGATGAGTTTATTATTATTCTAATATGTGTGGAAAATAAAAATAAAAAATGAGTGTGTCTAAACCGGTTGTGTATATATAAAATATAAACGAAATATCAAAAATTTTGGAAGGCATTTTGCTGAAAAGTGTTACTTTCCCTAACGTATGGAGCTTTTTTCGACACCCTGTAGAACCAATTAAGTTCTTTAGGAAATATTGTACGCAGATACAAACCGATTGAGTAACTGTAGGAGGAGGTGAGAATGTCCCACACACAGTCCCTACCTTTAGCATTTACCCCTTCCTCCTGTTTATACACTTTGCAGAAAATGTCTTCTAGGAAATAGAAGGGTTGCAACAAGGGTTGTCTTTTTTTCTGTGTCAGGTCTGTTTGTGCCATCTCTAGATTGGTATCTATAGAAAACAACCGATACACATATGATGACACAAGAGATTGACTAAGATGGGTTGAATAAAATAAAATGACAAACAAATAAACCAGCGGGTGGCTCTTTGGGACCATCTGTTAAACCTTGCATGCGTTCTCTGGTCGTTGGAGTTAAGTTTAACCTTTAACTGTCGTGTGTGTTTTGTTAATTGTGTGTAGGAAGGCACCACTATCCCAGCCTCTACCGTCCCGTCCCAGCCTGCTGTGCTGCAGCCTTCTTTGGAGCCCAGCCCTCAGGTCAGCATCACGCAAGAGCGTGCGAAATAGCAGTATAATGAAATGGCTACAGTGCAGCTATTTGTGGACCCTTCCACTATGTGATGCACAGTACACATTAGCTGAACGTACGTATAAACCCCTGTGCTGCACCCACAGGCAGCTGCAGCCACAGGCCAGGCCAATCTGCTGAGACAGCAGGAGGAGCTGGAGAGGAAAGCAGCCGAGCTCGAGCGCAGAGAACAGGAGCTACAGACCAGAGAGCGAGTTACAGGTACTGTGCGCAGCCTCTATAATGGACATGCATCAAAGTAATATAAATGTATGTAGGTATTTTAGGTGGGGTGCATACGTTCCACTTCCTCTCCACAGGCAAAGAGAACAACTGGCCCCCATTGCCCAAAGTATTCCCCATAAAGCCATGCTTCTACCAGGACTTCTCAGAGGAAATTCCAGAGCAGCACAGACGTCTCTGCAAAATGATGTATTACCTGTGGATGCGTATGTATTTACAAAATCTTATTTAAAAAAAAGAAAAGGTCATTTTAATTGTCATATCTTTAAAGCGAAAAATTCAAATGTGCTCAGTTTTCCCTGTTCGGTTTACATTGGAGTTATGATAGTAACGTTGCCAATAGGGGTGGGGTTGCAGTATGATGGTGGGGGATTGCAGTATGATGGTGGGGGATTGCAGTATGATGGTGGGGGATTGCAGTATGATGGGGGGGATTGCAGTAGGGTGGAGGGGATTGCAGTATGGTGGGGGAATTGCAGTATGCTGGTGGGGGGACTGCAGTATGGTGGGGGGATTGCAGTATGCTGGTGGGGGGGATTGCAGTATGCTGGTGGGGGGGATTGCAGTATGCTGGTGGGGGGGACTGCAGTATGGTGGGGGGGACTGCAGTATGGTGGGGGGGACTGCAGTATGCTGGTGGGGGGGACTGCAGTATGCTGGTGGGGGGGACTGCAGTATGCTGGTGGGGGGGGACTGCAGTATGCTGGTGGGGGGGGACTGCAGTATGCTGGTGGGGGGGGACTGCAGTATGGTGGGGGGGACTGCAGTATGCTGGTGGGGGGGACTGCAGTATGGTGGGGGGGACTGCAGTATGGTGGTGGGGGGGACTGCAGTATGGTGGTGGGGGGGACTGCAGTATGCTGGTGGGGGGGACTGCAGTATGGTGGGGGGACTGCAGTATGCTGGTGGGGGGGACTGCAGTATGGTGGGGGGATTGCAGTATGCTGGGGGGATTGCAGTATGCTGGTGGGGGGGACTGCAGTATGCTGGTGGGGGGGACTGCAGTATGCTGGTGGGGGGGGACTGCAGTATGCTGGTGGGGGGGGACTGCAGTATGGTGGGGGGGACTGCAGTATGCTGGTGGGGGGGACTGCAGTATGCTGGTGGGGGGGACTGCAGTATGGTGGGGGGACTGCAGTATGCTGGTGGGGGGGACTGCAGTATGGTGGGGGGTTTGCAGTATGCTGGTGGGATTGCAGTATGCTGGTGGGGGGGACTGCAGTATGGTGGGGGATTGCAGTATGTTGGTGGGATTGCAGTATGCTGGTGGGGGGATTGCAGTATGCTGGTGGGGGGGGGGGTGCAGTATGGAGTGGGGGACTGCAGAATGGTGGGGGGATTGCAGTATGGTGGTGGGGGGGACTGGTGAATGGTGGGGGGGATTGCAGTATGCTGGTGGGGGGGATTGCAGTATGCTGGTGGGGGGTTTGCAGTATGATGGGGGGAGGGGTTTGCAGTATTATGGGGGATTGCAGTATGGTGGTGGGGACTGGAGAATGGTGGGGGGGATTGCAGTATGGTGGTGGGGGGGATTGCAGTATGGTGGTGGGGGGGATTGCAGTATGCTGGTGGGGGGGATTGCAGTATGCTGGTGGGGGGGAATGCAGAATGGTGGGGGGTTTGCAGTATGATGGGGGAGGGGTTTGCAGTATGATGGGGGGATTGCACTATGCTGGTGGGGGGGACTGCAGAATGGTGGGGGGGGGATTGCAGTATGCTGGTGGGGGGGGTTGCAGTATGCTGGTGGTGGGGGGGATGCAGTATGGAGTGGGAGACTGCAGAATGGTGGGGGGATTGCAGTATGGTGGAGGGGAGTAGGGTTTGCAGTATCAAAATGATTGGTGAAACAAACATGGACTAAAGTTTAACTTGTGTTCAGCTGTGAATGTCTGAGGTGAGTGTATTGTGAGTGACTACGTTTACATGGACAGCAGTAATCTAATTATTGACCTTAATCTGAGTAAGATAACAATGTGATTAAGGTGTTTACATGAGTCGCTTTTAGAATACTCCTGTCATGTTCTTGTTTTACATGTTTTAGAACATAATTAGATTAACAGCACACGTCATTACGTCACCGCGCCACGCCGTCCGACGTCCCTCAAGAATTTCACGTATCAACATACAGTTGGTCTTTGTTATGGTACCGTATACAGTTTCTGGTGTTTTTATTAATTTTGTTTACGAACGCTTCAAGTGCGGTTAATTATTTGTCATACTGTACGTGCTAATAGACAACTGCTTGAAGCGGTGGGTGTGTCCCAAATCGCGTAGTTACCGTCTATATAGTAGCCAAGATACATGTATTTTTCCCCACTACAGGCCTATAGTAGGAAAGTATGCGATTTGGGACACAGCCGAACTCTCTTGTTCGCCGTAAAACTGCCGTGTGAGATCGTGTCCTGTCGCAAAATGCGCTGAAAACTCTCACACGACGTTCATGATGTGATTAAGGTGTTTACATGTCACTACTACACGTCCTTAATGCCACTAAAACAGGAGTACTCCACCTGTCTTAATTCGATTATTGCTTACTTCGATTATGACCTTAATCAGATTAAGGTAATTAAAAATTGCTGTTTACATGGTAGTTTCTTAATTAGAGTATGGTCTTAATCGGATTAAGAGTGGATTATTGTTGTCCATGTAATCACAGCTAGTGTGGAAGAAAAAGAACCAAGAAAGGGGTCAATAGTAACGCCTAGGTGTTACACTACTGATGAGGGAAAATAATGATCGATCAGTGTGCTCTTGATTTAGGGCCAATAATTATTTCACATTCTTCGTTGCTTTAGAAAACTTGCCATTCAGTCATATAGTTTTATATCTGGACTACATGACGTAAGAGCAGGTGGTGGTATGCTTGTGGTGGATCTAGGCTTACATAAATCTGAGTATCATCATACCAAATAAGAGTGAACACTGAGATTGTGATGCTGTGTGATGTGACTCAGAGACACTGGGTAAATAATGGAAAAGACAGGGCCAAGAACTGATCCTGAGCTGCAGAAGCATTGGCTGGTTTTTGATTCCTGATTGTGACAAATTGGTGTCTGTTGAACAAGAGCTTAAGTCTGTAGCCTCAATAGATATGGCAAACGCATATGCTGTGATTCACAGTATTGAAGGCGGCACCTCAGAGAGATGAGATCACTGAAACGTGTTCGTGTGAGTGTGTCCTGGGTGCTGTGAAGTGTTTGAAAGCCAGAGTGAAATATTTCAAAAAAGTATTATTATTCAGCAAGGTTTGTAACTGTGACGCAACTACATTTTCACCAATAGAAAGGTAACTCTAGAAAGGTAGAGTAAAATTAGGTTGATAGTTTTCCAGTAAGGCAGGGTTAAGATTCCTAAGAATGGGTGTGGCAGCTGCTGTGATAAAAGCAACAGGGATATCTAACCTGAATCAAGTGACCGAGATGTCAGACGACTTGCTGGTCACACCCAAACTATTGTATACTTGTGTATTCTGCTCTTATTTCATATCCAAGTACTGTTGTCTTTTGTCCCTTCTTTCCTTCTTTATCTCTTACTTTCTCAGTGTATTGTGTGACACTGTTTTTAAACGTACTGGCGTGTCTGGCGTACTTCACGGTTAAAGCCGATTACGGAGTGGATTTTGGCCTCTCCATTCTGTGGTTCATCCTCTTCACCCCCTGCTCTTTCCTCTGCTGGTTCCGGCCCGTCTACAAGGCTTTCAAGTGAGGATCTCTACAGTTTTACGCAGCCATATTAAACTGGGAACTGCATTAGAAATATCAGAGGTCGACCGATTAGTGGATTTTACAGATACTGATAACTAACTAAGCCGGTAACCGATTAATCGACCGATTTAGGTTTTTAAAATCGATACTGAAGGAAAAGTAAAATACTGCTGAACTTTACTACATAAATAAACAGTACTGACTGTAGCATGATAATGTACTGTACTTTTTAAAAACGAAATAAATATTAATATATATAAAAGTAAATAATAGATCTACAATCAAACTGAACCAAAAAGTAAGACTCGAAAAATAGAGACATCCAAAATTAATTAAAAAAAAACACTTCAGAACAAAATTTGTCAGCGATGGTTTTCATTTCGCCTCTAGAGGCTGCTCTCGTACTGTATAATAATGACAGCGGACCCTTCTCAACGGTCACAACCGGGAAAAACTATCGGTGTGGATTTTTCCGATAACCGAATAGTTCCAGCGATCAGTTACCGGTGCTTATTAATCTGCAAAACCGATCGATCAGTCGACCTCAAATTAGTGTTGATGTTAGTTTTCATTTTGGATTATGTTGGCAGTTTATTGATTATAACATAGATGTGTCGGGAGATCTGTACCTCATAATATAAAAATGTTTCGAGATGGAAGCGTCCCGTGTTGTGTAGGATTTTGCCGTTGAATTTTCTAACTGATGTTTTGTCTTTTCTCTTTCAGGTCCGACAGCTCCTTCAGTTTCTTTTCCTTCTTCTTTATCTTCTTTTCCCAAGTTGTGGTGATGATTATTCAGTCTGTCGGTATACCCCGATGGGGCAACAGGTGAGTGCGCAAACTCCTATAATCTGTCAGTTTTATTATTATTATTTTTAAAAAATCCTTTTCTGGGATGTTGTAGTGAGAATATGTGCATTGGAGAGGCGTGAGGAAGTGCATCTCTTGAACAAACATGAAACTTGTTAAATATTTGCACAACTTTACCATGTAATTGTCCTTGAATCGGTACCTAAAGAACCCTTCTTTTTAATAAAAATAAATGAACCCAATAACTGAAAGAAACAGTAAACTTTCCTTGTAAAGCTCTCCTTGATTCAGTTGAACAGCTGAACGTTTTGTTCACAGCAAATACGGAGATGATTAATTGAAACGTCTTTAAACGTTGCTGGGATCACTCTGCTCACCTATGCGTCTTTATTGGTCAGAAGGTGTGGATTAATTCTCTATAACGGCTCAGACAGTAAGTTCTGCCGCAAGGCAAATCGCAGGTTTATTTTAACGCACTCGTTCGAATACGTTTCTGTAGTCACAGCTTACGCAGGGACGTGTATGACATGTAAACTGATTTTTTTAAAAAAAACGTGTAATTGTTGATCTGGTGAAGTTTTCTGTACAGAGACGTTTATTTGACATTTATGGAAAAAGTCTCAGGTGTCTGCTTTTTTATTTTATTTTATTTTTTTTAAATAGTCCGAGGTAAAGCTGTAACCTTCCAACATGTGAGGAGTCTTCAGGACAGATAGGCTGTATTGATTTGTCATAATAACTACAAGATAGAGCCGTTCTTTATTTAAATGTTTTGTGGGGGAGGGGAATCGTTTGCAATTCGCTGTAGTATAAGAGGAATAAAATACACTACGTATATGAACATCCTGTCCCAGCTTTATTCCCACTTTTGCTGTTATAATAAGCTCCACTCTTCTGGGAAGGCTTTCCACTAGATTTTGGAGCATGGCCGTGTGGATTTGTGTTCATTCGGCTACAAGAGCATTAATAATTTCGGAGGTCTGGGGTGCAGTCGGTGTTCAGTGGGGTTGAGGTCAGGGATCTGTGCAGGATACTCGAGTTCTTGCACATAAAACTTGGCAAACCGTGTCTTCACGGAGTTCGCTTTGTGAACAGCGGTATTGTCATGCAGGAACAGGTTTGGGCCTGTTGGGTTCCAGTGAAGGGGAAATTATTAATGCTACACATCCTGTACAACTGTGCGCTTCCGACTTGTAGAAAATGTGTGCGATGGTCAGGTGTGCACATACTTCAGGATGTGCTGTTATTGGAAAGTAACTTCAGGGGTAACGGTATCTCTGCTCACACCTGAAAGGTCTGTGAGAAGACATTAGCATGTGAATATTGCAGCCTTATGAAATCTCGCGCTAGAGTCCAGTATAGAAATAAACAAACAGGATATCGGTTTCTGCGTATTTGGTGGAAGCCGTCGATGCTGTGACACGAAATGCTTTGTATTTCCGTCAAAGTGAGGAACACCAGCTGCTGAATTCATTAGTTCAGTGAAGTTCAGGTTCTTGTGGTGTTCTGTAGTACATTCACCAGCATTGAGATTACATATACATGTAAAAAATAAAAAAAATCTTTTTTTAAATGAAGGCAACATTTGATAAAGGGGTGTGCTTACTTCCTCAGAGAAGCTTATGATTATTTTTTTAACCCAAGAGCTCTTTTTTTCTGGCCTCTCACTTGTGGAACAGGAGTCTTTGTGCTGATCTCTAAGGCTTCTGCTCTGTCTATGCTGAAGGCTCCATCTCCTTGCATTAACACCTATCGGGCCTTTCTGCGCTTTCCTCCTCTGTATCTGAAGTAGGTCTCTCCCTGCATCTGTGCGCTCTGTCGCCTCATTTTCTCTCTCCTGCTTCATTTATCTTCATCACGCTAGTCATCTTTTTGACCTGGCCGGTTTACTAAAGGATTTCCGTCGTTACACTCCCGCTGTTGTGTTTACAGCGGTTGGATTTCGGCTCTCACGGAGATCAGCGGCCACCTGGCGGTGAGCGCAGTAATGATGGTGGTCGCAGTGTTCTTCACCGTGTGCGCCGTGCTGTCGGTCATCCTTCTTAAAATGGTACGTCTTGTTTTTTTTTTTGTTTGTTTTTATTTTTTAAATATCGCTTGATTTATCCTAGTGTCACTTCTGAGCCGTCGCCGCAACTGTTTTCAGGTTCACTCTCATTACCGCCACACCGGTGCGAGCTTCCAGAAAGCGCAGCAGGAGTTTTCTCAGGGCGTGCTCACCAATCGCACGTTCCAGACGGCAGCGGCGAGCGCGGCCACGTCAGCAGCCCAGAGTTCCCTCCAGAGGAACTGAAACTCGGCAGAGAACAGCCCGAATCCCCTCAGAGCCACAGCGCCGAAGCGCACGCCTGTGCAGGCTGTGCCGCTCCCCCGTAACGCTTTGGCCTTCAGACTGCAGTCAACACTTTGGGAGTTCACATATAGAGTATGTGAAGCTGAGGGGGTGGAGTTGCAGCACTCAGTAACATGTCTGTATGTTTGTATGTATGCTTTCAGTTTGAATGGGTATTGTGATAGATATATATATATATATGTTGTTGTTGTTGTTTGTTTTGTTTTTTTTGCCGAAAACTAAATTAATAATTAGTCATGTTGGTGAAGGGACAACAGAATGAACAATGAACAGACTTTTCTCCTAAGTGATGTCCGCTTATCTGGGATCGTTTGCTTTCATTTGGCTAATAAGTTGTGCTTGGAGCTTTAATTAGTAACGCCTCCGAACAGTGGACTTGTTGTGCCTTGCAAGTTCAGCCTTTATTGTATTCATTTCTTACATTCTGTCCAAGTGCCATTCATTCTTGGGGGAAAAACAAACAAACAAACAAATTTAAGGGGAACTGTTGCATTCGTTCAAGAGTCAAATGTACAGATGAATGAATTATTCTAAAACAGCACTGGAATTGTAAAGTTCGACCGTATTTCACGTAGCGAGTCGGTCTGATGTTCGAGTCAAAATAAAAGACGGCTAATTTTTGTATACCGCATGATGAAGGATAAATATCCGAACGCTGGTGTCTGATCTCTGCCTTGCCTGTAAATATATGAAAAGATTGAAATATTATCTAACGTTGATTTAATAGTGGCCTTTTTGAGTTTGATTACGCTTCTCGGAAGAAAAAAAAATCTTAGCATGTTTGAATTTTCTAAGCAGAAAATGTTTTTTTTTTTTTTTTGCACCTTAAGGATTGGATTCATAAATAAAATGAACAGTAACAGGTTTTGTGAAATTTATAAAATTGTGTATTTTGTCTGATTTATTCTCAGATCTAGCGATTAAGCAAATAAAATTAATAATTTTTTTTTAATGCACCTTTTATCAAATTAAAGTATTGGGTTGTTAGAACAAGCGCGCACACACACTGATAAAGCAACACAAATTGCACAGGTTAAGACGAATTACAAAAATGTATTTATTTATTTTTTTTGGAACAACATATTTTCCACTGGACTGTCACATCATTGTACAACAGCAAAAATAAGCAGTATGAGCTCATAGTACAAGGACAAATCAAACGACAGGGTTCATAAAACTGTCTCCGTTATTACAGAAAATAGCTTCGTTTTTACATGACATCAGTGTTTCCTTTTTAAACTCCATACAAAATGTGCAACTGAAGTTCTGATGGTTCCAGCGGACGTTTGGAGAGTTCGACAAATCCATTCGCTAACACGCTTACAAACACTTTATCCATTAGCAGGGTTTCTGACCGTCACGTTAACATTCATTTGGATGAAACGATGGAAATGGAGCTGGCGCTCTAGAGTTCATATGCTCTGGCGGTAGGTCAGGAGGCGTGATGGGAACAGAAGGTCGGTGGGGACTTTGTATATCATAATTTACAAATCAACATACTTACCTTTTATTTAAAAAAAACAAAAAACAAACACGATATAAAAAGTGTCTTTCGGAAATGTAGAAAGGAGAAAATTGGTGCATTACTTAAAAAGTCAGGTCAGAAGAAAAAAAAACCACATCTTATTGACGTCTTCATTCAGTTTGCGGTGCTTCCAGCTCGCACAGATGAATCATGAGCAGACGAGGTGTTCAAGGTGACGCTCAAGGTCCAAATGCGTCATGTCTCCATCCACCGTGTAAACTCCAGCACTGTAGACTTGATGCAATCGCTCAAAACGAGTTTTTTGTTTGTTTTTTTAATTAGCAAAAATAGCCTTTACATCCTACTATACACATCAGTATTGGAGCATGTAGACTCCTGTAATATAATTTATGATGCATATTTAGAGTTTCATGCTACAAGTTTCCCTTGGAGAGAACGCACGGCATCGTGTCTCTCTAATCCAAGGAACATATTCATTCTTCAGTGTAGAGTTTTAAACAATACAGCCATTTTAAACCGAAGGCAACGTCCATGCTCGTATGAACAAGACACTCGCTACCTTTCACGTGTAGGGGAAATGTAAACGGCATGGCGACTTGAAATGGAGTCCATAAAAATCCACACCTTTCAAATGGCGTGTACAGATTTACAAATGAGCACGTAAAATGTAAAGAACAAAAATAATATATGCATACTGTATACACAGAAACAAAACACAAAAATACCGACATGGAGTCGTGAAGCTACAACAGTAAAAACGTCCGGTTTCCTCAGAGTACTTGCTTTCGATTGGTGAAACCTCTGCAACTGTTCACCTCGCCTCGGCTGCTCATCCGGAGAAATGCAGAACCAAATATCCGAAACACGTCCTCTTGCCCGTCGCTTTGAAAATAACGTCTGGCTGGTTCCTTTATATATATATATAAAAAAAAAAAAACACACACCTCGAGGCTTTCCTCAGAGTTTACGTTCGGCCGCTGTGGATGGGGGTTAACGAGTTCAGGCCGTCGTGATGGCGTTCAGGTCTTTCATCAAGCCCTCCAGATGTGCCATCTCCTCTGACAGCTCATCTGTCCTGTAGGCCTTAGAGAGAGGCATGCAGGGGAGCGTCGGGGTTAGAGTTATGGCCACAGCGAAGGATGCAGCGTGAGAGGAAAAGAGGAAGCGAGACACACGGAGGATGTAATAAAGGATGATGGAGGTAGATGCAAGAGCAGGTAGAGAGGACGCAAATGGAAAAAGGGAGACGTATCAGTGGAACTGAGGTGAAAGATAAAACACACACACACACACACACGCACACACACACACACACACATATATATATGTTTTGACAAAGCAGTGAGTGTTGATGGGATGGAATTTGATATTAAAACATGAAAATGCCATTTTGTTTGGTTATTCGTTATTTATACAAATTTAGTATGGGTTTAGTAAGTAAACAGTTTGAATTAAGCCAAGCAGCAAATCCATGTAAAAAGAAACGAGGGCAAAAAAAAATAAATAAAATAAAAACGTTTAGAAATATTTTCAGCATTTAAAGAACAATAGAGTGATTTGTGTAAGGGACACACATTTGTTCTGCACGGCGTGGAGGCAAAGACGCGCTTGCCTCCGCGGAGTGCGCTAAAACCGTGTAACGCACGCCTAGCCGTGGATTATCCCGCGTATACCGTGGTGAATTCGCCAGCGCTGACAAGGTAAAGCGGTCCTTTATGTTCGCAGCGCAAAATCTGACTGAAAAGATACCAATAGCGGTTCATTTTCGTCTGTTATTTCATATACGGGTCGTTAGATCTAGAATCCTGCTCTAAACCATACACGGAGATAAAGTAGTGCGATAAGATTACATTTATTTGAATTAGTTATACTAAATAGTTATTAGAGAGAGAGACAGAGAGAGATTGTGTGTGAGAATTACCCGAGTCTGTGCCGCATCTCTACTAATAATGAAGCTGTGAGTTTAACTGTATGTTACTATGGTTACAGTTGTTTATAGGACGGTGATTAAACTGACCGGAACTAAATGAGGTATATGCGGTTTTAAGGCGCACCTTCCATCCAATCAGAATCGAGCATTCGGACAGACCGTGGTATAACACTGGAGGAAGTGAGTGCGTGTGGAGGAGAATATTGCACTTACAGACTCTTTCTGTGGCAGCATCTTGCTGGTTTCTGATTGGTCAGGAGCACTGGGAACAGTGACGGCCACAGGGGCACGAGCTCTGCTCAGGGTGCCGATACATGCCGTCTTCACACCGGGAACTGAAACAGACAGGCAGAATAAAAGAAGATTGTGATGGCACATGGCCTGAGGTGCAGGTATCAGCTGGTGATGAGATCAGTGTCTGTAGCTATCCTCAATGTGTACGTGTGGGCAGACCTGGTGGGGGCATGAGCACGGTGCAGGGCAGGGCAGAGCTGGGTGTGCTGTGAGTTGACACAGTGACAGTGGGCACGGTGAAGCTCTTCATGGGGTGTGTGGGGTGGACGTGGGCTGTGGGAGGTTTATAGCAGTGTGGCTCGTCCTCTTTAATCAGCACCTCTGTGTGCTGCAGGTCAGCTGTGCTGGGGGCGACTGGCAGCTCGGGGGCAGGCGGCTGAGTCCTTACAGATTCTAAACACACAGGGGCGATTTACAGTACAGTACACTGACTGGTCCTGATGCATGTTGTTAGGGTGAGTGTGAGCAACAAAATGTACCATACAGGGCGTCCTAAAAGTCTCCATACAGTGAGGAAATTAACACTTTTTAGCAAAACGTCCTCCAAAATTTTTTATACTTAGTTTATATATATATATATATATATATATATATATATATATATATATATATATATATATATATATATATATATATATACACACACACACACACACACACACACACACACACACGGTCAAAAGTTTGTGGACACTCGACTGAAATGTTTCTCATGATCTTAAAAAGCTTTTGATCTGAAGGTGTGTGATTAAATGTTTTAAATCGGTGTTGTAGACGAAAATATCATCGTGCCGACGTGTTCGTTTCTTTCATTAGAAAACTATCATTTTATTTACAGAGAATATTTTTTTTTAAACGGACGACTCTGAGTGAAATAAGCCGATAAGAGTCCGGTGTCGGTGTGAACTCCTTTAATACTGTTTAAAAAGCATCTCGGGAAATTCCTCAAGAAATCGGTCGAGAAAACGCCAAGAATACGTTTCTGGAAATTCTACTCAAAAAGGGCGTCTACTTTCAAGATCATAAAATACTAAATTATTCTGATCTATTTTGTATTTTTTATCACAGTATATTTCCCATAGTTCCATTTGTGTTCCTCCAGAGTTTTGATGACTTTATTATTATTATTATTATTATTATTATTATTATTATTGCGATGGACTTTAACAGGAAACGTGGCAAGCGCGTCACACACGACACGACACTGCTGCTGCAACTACATTTTACTAAAAAGTACTTTGCTAAAATTTTCCCTATTTATGGAGACTTTTGGGACACCCTGTAGAATTATGGAACTACTTTCTAAAACTAGTGAGTATGTGAACAGATCACAGTGGAGAAACAGTTTAAACACGGAAACCATCGGCTGACCAAAAGAGCCTTTTCATTCATTATTATACACACACACACACACACACACACACACACACACACAGGTATTGATACCAATTACAAACCAGCGTCACACTGGCAGTTTAATTTATCAGAACGGGGTCTACACTAGAACCCTTTTAAGTAGCTAAGAACTCTTAACTATGTGACCACACAGTCCCCTCCGAAAGGCCGATTCGTTTGTTTGTACTGTAGACCAAACGCATTTCAGTTTGAGATCTAAAGATGGATATGAGACGAGAGTTTATCATTTCAGCTTTCATTTCATAGTATTTACATCTAGACATGTTAAACAACATAAAACCTTTTGTATCAGACCACACGATTTTTTGGTGAGCAAAAGTATGGGAACAGATAAGTTTTAAAGTATATAACACTTAATATTTGGTTGCGTACCCCCAAACCCCCCCCCCCCCCCCCATTTCTTTTTCGGGACATTCCAAATTGTTGTATTGGCTATGTATATGCCCTATGTCCACTGGCTCTGATAGATCTTCCCTCTTTTCTCAGCTTCAAAATGGCTTGATTTTCTCTCATATACAACTCTTTGGTCTCTGGTTTATTCTTTTTAACAACAAATGAACCTAGGGCTCAAACCAAGAGTAGACCTTTAGAGCTATTCATTCTTTAAGCAATCAATTTAACAGGACACACCTGAGCAGCAAGAAACACCTATCAGTCACATATTACAACGTTTTTATCACCTGAAAACATGGGTGTGTTCAAACATAAGGTGCCATGTTCTGAGATGTTTAACACGTCTAGATGTAAACATGACGAAACAAAAGCTGATCTGTCAGCTCATTCATTCGTCTTTTGATCTCAAACCCAAATGTCTTCAATGTATAAGTGAAAACAATAGAATTGGCCTTGCTGTTGTTGTACTTTGGGAGGGTATGTACCTGCGAATTCCTCTTACACGACCTCAACACACGTGTCTCACCTGAAGAAGAAGGTCTGTCTAAATAAGGGCCAGAGGAAGAGGGCGTAGCAGGAGCTCTCAGGCTGATCTGGTGATGGAGGTAACCACGCGGTGGAGGGTGATAGTGATGATGGTGGTGATGATGAAGGTGGTCAAGAGAGTGGATGGGATGTGCGCTAATGACAGCTGAGAACGTGCAAGGCAAATGATGCGTGTCAACGAACACAAGTAAACACAAGCTGGAACATGCAATGAGAAACTTCACACTCTGGTTAGATGAAAGAAAAATCAATGACTGACTTTCCCAAAACATCCTTGAAACGCAAAGGGCGAGCTCTCGCAGCAGCACCGGACCTTCAGTTTATTCAGTTCAGGTTTGTAATAGAACAGATTTCTCTGAGCTTACGTTGTGGAGGCTGTGAGTCGAAGGGCATCATTATTTTGGGTCTCATTCCCCTTCTTCCTGCTAGTGTAGACACGCTTTCCTCGACCTCATGACCTGTAAACACACCGACAAAGCACTGCTCATACACAACCTCCACAAACAAACAATTTATACCTACGACCTGTCATGCACGATTAATTAATAATATCCTAATGTTCTTCTTCAGGGTGGCAAGCTTTCATACATGCAGTAACTTTCGAAACTACTGGAATGTCAAGGCTGATTCATTTGTTTTTTGCTTTAGACTGAAAACATTTGGATTTGAGATAAAAAGATGATCATGAGAAGAGAGTTCAATGATCATTTCAGCTTTTATTTCCTGGTATTTATATGTAGATGTGTTAACATAGAACATAGCACAGTTTGCATCAGACCACCCAATTTTTAGACAAGCAAAAATACTAGCGCATGTGACTGATAGGTATCTTGTTACCCAGGTGTGTCCTGTTAGATTTAAACAATAAATAGTTCTGAACATCTACTATTGGTTTTAGCCTTCAGTTTCACGTGTGAAGACATCACATTTTCTGTGAAAAAGGACAAACCAACATGAAGATCAGAGAGCTATCTATGGGAGAAAAGCAAGCCATTTTGAAGCTGAGAAAAGAGAGGAAATCAATCAGAGGCATTGCAGAGACACTGAGCACAGCCAATACAATAACTTGAAATGTCCTGATAAAGAAAGAAACCACTAGTGTACTGAACAACAGACACCGAATGGGTCGTCCAAGGAAAACAACAACACCTGATGACAGAAACTTTGTGAGAGCTGTGGAGAAAAACCCAAAAACAACAGTCAGTTACATCACCAACAACCTCCACAGGGCAGGGGTGAAGTTATCACGATCCAGAAGAGCAGAGATACAGAGGCCAAACCACTCATCAGCAGTAAGAATCAGAAAGCCAGACCTTAATCCAATTGAGCAGCAACTGAAAGAGTCTGTGGTAAAAGCCTGGAAAAGCATCTCAAAAAAAGAAACCAATCATTTTGGTCAAAGAGTCGCAGGCTTGATGTAGTTATTCCAAGCAAAGGATATGCAACCAAATACTAAGTGTTATTTATTTTAAGATTCATCTGTCCCTATACTTTTCCTCGCCTTAAAATGTTGTGGTCTAATACGAAAGGTTCTACGTTTTATGTTGTTTACCACGTCGCTGTAAATACCAGGAAATAAAAGCTGAAGTCCTAAACTCTCGTTTCATATCCATCTTTTGATCTCAAACCCAAATGTCTTTGGTGTACCTCTAGCACAATCAAACGAATCGGCCTCGCCGTTCCAGTAGTCTCAGAGGGGACTGTAGTGAAGCGTTGACAGGGTTGAATCCGTCTCCATCAAGCCTAGCTCTTTTTATTACTAACGTATACAAAATGTATATTTTGTATATGTTGTATACGTTGTATATTTGGTATACACTTGTATTCTATCGTCTCACACCACTGAGGCTCGCCAATTCACAGGTCGGAGTGAAGCGAAACGTAATCGCTACCGGACACAAACGTGTCTCATGTCCCGTTGACTTTCACCTTTAGTGACTTGGGTGTTCTCAACCAGGAGAATTTTTTTTCCCCACGTTCAGTCTGCTTTAGCTGAAAAACGAGGGACGCGTATTTCTCTGACGAGGGTTAGAAATAAAACTGTAGATGTTGGCACCTCTGCCAGCGTGAACTGAAACAGCTATGTAGTTCAGGTACGCTACATCAGCAGTAATTTGCAGGTCTGCCACAGTTGTGAAGAGCTAAGATTGATCTTCAGAGACACACAGTTCAGTTCATTTTAAAACCATTCATGGGGAAGAAGTTCCTCTAACCCTAACCAACCATTTAGAGCAAGATGAACTGTGTAAGCATTTACGGCATTATAATATATTGTACGCGATACCTCGGTACGTGTTTGGTCTTTGGTGTGCAGCCTCGCCACTGGACGCCTCGTGTGTGCTGCGGGGGATGGGCGTCTCCGTCATCACCACGTTGGGCTCAGGTGATTTGTCGATAGACTTCATCTCCAGCCGCTCGTGATGGATCCACAAGTCCGGAGGTTTCAGGTCTTTAGAGGTGCTTTTATACTTGTGAGAGGCATTACTGGACTTACTGGCAGCTCGCTTCCTACAGAGGAGCAGGAAACAGCCGATCATAGAATTATTTACATAACGTTTACACAGAAGTATACTGTATATCTCACGACTATGTGTGGAGAAGAGGGGTGTAAATGCTTACTTTTTCTGATGGGAGTTGGAGTGGCGTGTACACAGGACTGCACCCACTACCACGGTGATGATGGTGAACGCTCCCACAGAAACGATGATGATGATCACCAGGATATGATTCTCCTGACTGCCTGTGATTCCTGGCTTATCTGGGGGGGTGTATGTGAATGAAAGGAAATAGTGAGTGTGTGTGTGTGTGTGTGCGCGAGAGTGTGAGCGAGAGAGAAAAGTACGTAAAAGCGTTGTATATTTACCTAAAGAGGATCCAAACCCATGGTCTGGCATTGGAGAACGTCCACCTGGCTTCCCCTGAAAGCCTACTGACGACAAGGTTATAGAGTTAGGAGCAAACCGTGTGTGTACATTCTTCCAAGAGCAGAAAGAAAGAGAAATAGACAGACATACAAAAGAAAACAGTTACCTTGGTCACTTGACATTTTGTCGGAGGGCTCAGCTGCAAGAAGAACACAAAAGCCAGAGAGAAGAGGTGAGGAAAGTGTAGTTATGACTCAGGAGAGGGTAATGCATACGGACAGACCTACGACGTCTGACATTTTTAAATCCAGAACATGAATTTTCTGCCAGCGTTTTCATTTCCAATCGTCAAGAACCATTCCAGGATATTTTAATCAGCTATACGTGGCTCTCAGGTCGGTCTTATTATACCTTTGGGTGTGCGGAAGTGCACTGTATCAGAGAGAGGCCCCATGCCTTTCGAGTTGCGTGCCTGGATCTTAAAGTAATACGTGGTGTCTAGCGTGAGCTCCTGGATCTGGTGGGTCAGTCTGTTCCCCATCACTGGCTCCACAACCCAGTCATGTACCTCCGCATTCATATCCGTACTGTAGTAAATTATGTAGCCTGGAGTAAGAGGTGGAGGACGGAATCGAGATCAAAATCGAAAACCAAGAAGAGCAAATAAAATATCCTCAATAAGGAAATAAGTTGGTGGTGTGTCAGTGTTAAAAGCCATGTTGAGCTACCTGTGATTTTGCCATTGGCCTCTGATGGTGGCTGCCAGTTGATGTTGACGGTGCGCGGACGACCCTCTTTACTCACCACTGTGACATCTTTAGGGGCGGATGTGGGAACTGAGGAGATAAAAATCTGTAACTCTGAGGCCCGGCTTTGTCTTCACAGGTTATTCATTATTCATGGTGATAATATTAACAGGTTTGTTTTTTTGTTTAGTTTATTTATTTATTTATTTTTACAATGAGATTGGCGTGGCAGCCTGGGAAAACCCTTTTGGTCAAATTTTGATTTGCTTTTCTACTAGTTCTGGAGCCTAGAGTTCTTCCTGAAGTAAAATATGCTTCTCTTTTGCATGTATCTCAACCAGAACCATATATCATCTCAACCAGAACCATCTATAATCTCAACCAGAACCATATATCTCAACCAGAACCATGTATCATCTCAATCAGAATCATGTATCATCTCAACCAGAACCATGTATCATCTCAATCAGAACCATGTATCATCTCAACCAGAACCATACATCATCTCAACCAGAACCATGTATCATCTCAACCAGAACCATATATCATCTCAACCAGAACCATACATCATCTCAACCAGAACCATGTATCATCTCAACCAGAACCATATATCATCTCAACCAGAACCATACATCATCTCAACCAGAACCATGTATCATCTCAACCAGAACCATATATCATCTCAACCAGAACCATGTATCATCTCAACCAGAACCATATATCATCTCAACCAGAACCATACATCATCTCAACCAGAACCATGTATCATCTCAACCAGAACCATGTATCATCTCAATCAGAACCATGTATCATCTCAACCAGAACCATATATCATCTCAACCAGAACCATGTATCTCAACCAGAAACATATATCATCTCAACCAGAAACATATCATCTCAACCAGAACCATGTATCTTATCCACTTTCTGCATTAGTGAAAAGGGAGAAGGAGATTCCAATCCAATTCCAACTTAAAGACACCTCACCTACCTCTATATTTATAACTTAATCCACCTATGCGACACAATAACGTCCAAATTTTAAACAATCATACTTTAACAATGGGGAAATGGGTGATTTTTATTTTGATTATCTTGAGTAATCCAAATTAAACTCTGACTCATCACATGAGGTCAAAATTACTTACGGCATATTTTGTCTATTCTTAAACTGATGTGGAAATAATCGCTGATTAACTCAGTCAGTTTTGTTGAATACATTTCTTGTTATAGAGGTCATTTTATTATGTAAATGTAAACATTTTAAACGTATGCGGTCATGTTTACACGGTGTGTAAGCGCTCTTCTCGGTACACGAGCATCAGGGACATTTTGACAACCAGTATCTAATTAGAAACTGAACTGATTAGAATTATGTCCA
Organism: Ictalurus punctatus; assembly: GCF_001660625.3. Taxonomy (NCBI): domain Eukaryota; kingdom Metazoa; phylum Chordata; class Actinopteri; order Siluriformes; family Ictaluridae; genus Ictalurus; species Ictalurus punctatus. The sequence continues at coordinate 21,521,262 of NC_030429.2, read as the reverse complement.
TAATCCAGCAATGACTTAATCAAATTGTGAAAGGAACTGTGTGATCTTCGTAGGCAGACAGCCAAGGAGAGGTTAGTATCTCAAATTAAAAACGTTTCCACAGTTTTTTGGTGAAACACATTTCATTACTGGCAGAAATCTTACTCTTTTTTTTTTTACAGTTTATTTTTGGCTGTTTTCCAGAATTTAGTTGCTGTGAGATTTCCCCAGACCTCATTTAGAGGGAAAAATCACTTGATTTGTATAAATGTACGCTGTCTGTGATAAACAGAGTGAGTGAGACTATATCCGGCAGGTTGCTATTCGACAGATGCGCGAGTCCGAGCGGAAGTTCTTACGGGTCTCCAAGGTGGTGCCATGAGCAGTCATACTCCACGTGCTGCTGCGCCGACCCTTGGTCACCATGACTGAGAACTCGTACAGCGTGTTGGGCTTCAGGGTCGTGACTGTGTATGTTAGAGTGGTGGTGTTTGCAACCTGTACACACAACCAGAATACACGATAAGCAAACAAGATCCTAGGTTATTATATTAAGACATACACTGCAAAAAAAGGAATTTCAAGAAAGTAAAAAAAACAAAAAACAAAAACAAATTTATTTCTGGGGAAATAAATCTTATATTTTGTGTAAAAGGAAAAATAATCTAGTCAAGCATTTTTAGCATGAGAAAAGTAATCTCATATTAAGAAAATATATCTAACTTTGGTTTAATAAGATATTCCAGCAAACATTAAGCTAGATTTAACCAGTAACACACTATAACAATGGTTTGCATAATATTCCAGCAGAGGAACAAGATGATCGCCCTTATTTTAAGACTAAGACCACTCGCACACTTCAGTTTTTCAATGAAGCAGCTCTGTGTCATGATTATGCTGAAATCCACACATTACCCATCAGCCCCAGCATGTCACGTGACCATGTCACATGTCGTACTGATCACTCACACCTGTTCTGTGTTACCCCCTAATAAGCACCCCTATAGAAGTTCTAGTTTTTCAGCATCTAATTGTCAAGCTTTAGTTGTTGTCATGTGTCTTACAGTCGCTCTCATAGTCCGCATGTTTTTACCTTGTGTCCACTGTTAAGTTTATGTCCATTGTTTCATGTTTTCACAGTTTTGGTTGTTTGTTTTGCACTGTCACAAACTATTCAGTAAAAATCTGCGCTTGTACCTGTTGCCTTCTATAATCTGTGTCAATAAAAATGCTAAAAATAATACTTCTGGTGCCTTAATTTAATACAAACATTATTATTATTATTATTATTATTATTATTATGCTGTTTGAAGAAATTGTCTTATTGTATGTTTTTTTTCTCCTTCTAATGATGAATCTTAGATTAAGTGATAAATTCTCATTCAGCTCAATCAAGAGACCAAAATACTCATTTTAAGTACGTCTGTCTTGAATAACTGAGTTTTCATTGCTTGTAATAAGCACGACTCGCTAAAATGTTGGCATTTGTGTCTAGTTTTAAGATCCTAAGATTTTAGTGACTCGATATTTATGCTATTTTCAAGAATTCTTACAAAGTCAGTTTTGCCTACCCCACTGGCAGATTTTGTTTGCTTGATTTTAGTACACTTTATCTAGATTGAAGCGTGTCTAGCTTGCTTCAAGAAAGGAATTTTTTTCAGTGTAGTAAAATGTCGAAACATACTTAGGCAAGCCCCAGACTTGCCAAGCTGCCACCGTTGGGCCCTTGAGCAAGGCCCTTAACCCTCTCTGCTCCAGGGGGCGCTGTATCATGGCTGACCCTGTACTCTGACCCCAACTTCATGACATGCTAGGGTATGCGAAGAAAAGTATTTCACTGTGCATATGTATATGTGACTAATAAAGGCTTCTTCTTCTTCTTCTTATCTAACATGTTCACTATCATGACTGTATTCAAATACACAGCTCAATGTTTTTATGATTTAAATGCAATTTGAAGACTTGCCCACTTGGAGGCACTGTAAGCCTTGGAAAAATACAACTGGTGGAAAGTGGTGCCATTATGAGTAAGTACAACAAATTTATGATTTCAATGGCTTTCACATAAGAGTTTTATTGATTTTTATACACCACTGCCAATAACCACAATAAAGTTTTCCTTTCCTGTGTGTCTGTATTGTAGTACCTTAAATTTGGTATTGGCTGGTATGTTGGTCTTCCAGCGAACTGTGTAATATCTGGAGTCGGTGATCTTCTGGTTCTTGGACAGCGAGTTATCAGCCCAGGAGACTTTGATGGCATCGTGGCTGATGACGGAGGCCTGCACGCCCACTGGGGGAAGCATGGGGGAAGGCTCGGGCGCTGGGGTGTGAGGGGTATGATGATACATTTTAAATAAATCAATATCTGGCTCTATGGGACCTGGCAGCAGCAAATATGGTATTCAAGCGCAAAAAAAAATACCAAAACAAAAAAACACCATGAAACAAGCAATGGATTATAAAAAAGCATCAGCAACATAATGATGGAAGAAGCAGGAGGGTAGCAGGGTGGGATGTAAATGGGTGGGGATGAATGTAACGTAAGAAGGGCAAAGAGAAAAAGAGAGATCGTGTTAGAGCCGGAACACCAACCCTCACAAGTGAAAATGTTTCAAACAGCACTACAACATTTAACAGCAAATGCAAGTATCTCACAGTCTACACCTTCACATGTAATGCTCTGTACTTTATGGTACTGTATATTGAGTGAGGACAAATGATCACAAAAGGACTCCATGTGTATTTCTGGTTAAGATCCTATCAGGTGGATCAGATGCACAAATGCTATAAACATTTAAAACTGAGCTTGTCTGCCAACTAGCTGTTTATTTCTAGGTCAGGGTTAGCTGATGTTCTATGCTCTCACATCTGTCCCTAAAGACTTTCCAAACTTTTGAGGTGAGCTTGACAGGTCAGCGGGGTTCCTGCAAGAGCGCTCTCTCTCTTCCTGCCTCTTTGGTGCTCTTCTCTAGATCAACTGCGAGAGAGAGATGTCACGAGAGTACTGGGAAAGGAGAAGAATTGCCTTCCTACAGATACGCACACTTCAAACCAGCTGACATATGGGGAATTGCTACAGTTCCAAAGCTATAGACAGATTCCTGAGCGACTGACGCTGCACTCACGCGGTAAAAGAAAATGAACGTCGAGAACATCTCTACTCGGGAGGAGAATCGAACTGAACTCCAAACAAAGGCTTTTGCATCCCTACAAACACGCTTTACTCGAAACCTTTACAAATGGAGGGGTTGTGGCCGTTTTTGTGTATGCTGTAAAGAGTTTAGACAGGCATTACACCGTACTGTAGATAAGAAAAAGCAATTCTGCAGAAAGGTGCAATACATAAAATTTGTACCAAAGCCCTGTGACAATGACTACGTTTACATGGACAGCAGCAATCTAAACATTGAGCTTATTCTGAATAAGACAATATTCTGATTAAGGTGTTTACATGAGTCTCTTTTAAAGGTTCCTTTCATGTTCCCGTTTTACATGTTATAGAACATAATTAGATTAACAGCACACGTCATTACGTCCCCGCCCCACGCCGTCCGACGTTCCATCCAGAATTCCACGTATCGACATACAGTTGGTCTTCGTTATGGTACCGTATACAGTTTTGGGTGTTTCATTTTTAATTTTACGAACGCTTCAAGTGCGGTCAATTATTTTCCATGCTGTACGGGCAAATAGACGACTGCTTGAAGCCGTAGGCTGCGTCCCAAACCGCGTACTTACCTACTGTATAGTAGCTGAGATACATGTATTTCTCCTACTACATAGCAGTAAGTATGCGGTTTGGGACGCAGCCGTGCTCTCTTGTTTGCAGTAAAACGGTTGAGCGCTGCCGTGTGTGTACGTGTCCTGTCGCAAAACGTGGTGAAAACTCTCACACGACGTGAATAGTGTGATTAAGGTGTTTACATGTCTGTAATGTGAATAAAACAGGAATACTCCACATGTCTTCATTCGATTTGTGTTTACTTCGAGTATGACTTTAGTCGGATTAAGGTAATAAAAAATCGCTGTTTATATGTTAGTTTCTTAATCAGAGTATCGTCTTAATCGGGTTAATATCGGATTATTGTTGTCCATGTAAACGTACTGACTGATTTTTAGCTGCAGGTTCTACAAACAACCCACCAAACCAACCACCTTCCTTATATTATTTTTTCTGTTAATAACGAAACATTTATGGGCAAAGCCGAATTAATATCCAACAAATACTGATGAGTGTGTATACCTGATTGAGGCCTGGTGATGGCGCTCTCGTACACAGGTATTCCCTCACCCATGTTGTTGAAGGCCTTCAGCGTAATCACATAGTGTGAGCTTGGGTCTGGAGAGGCAGACACCAGGAAATAAATCACTGTCCCATAACACACACTTATCTTTCATTATTCAATTCCTCCTTCAAATTAGTCAAGCTAGTATTTTAAAGGTAGTACTTAAAAGTAATCTAAAAATCTGCTTTTTTGAACAGATCATTACTGTAATTAGGAAAATTACCCATAATGAAATTTGAAAGTACGCCACTCACCCAGGTTTTCAATGCTGTAGTAGCGTTGTTTGTAGTCCACTTTAATGGTCTGCGAGTGAGGACTGCCTATACCATAGCCGATGCTGTAGCCTCTCACTACGATGTCCTGGTTTTCTGGAGGTGTCCAACTCACCACGATGCTATTCACCAGCGGACGCACGTGCAGTGAACTGGGCACTCCAGGTACCTGAGACTCTGGAATATACCGTATTAGATGTCAGTAGTGCGATTATGAAGTACACTCACTTCCCAGTAGGCAACAGTCATGGGTACCACCGCACCGGAGTTGTCCCTAATTGTCCCAATGACCGCATTGACACTCGGATAAGAACACTTCAGTGCATGGTGACAAATACATATTTGTCATGGCAGAATATTCCTCTGCTCAGGAGCCGGTCTTTCTTTTCAACTGGGCTGCCGGATTCTCTGTTAAACACCTTGTGTGCTCTTCCAGGTATGTTGAAGTCACATGTCTGTTTACAACCATAAGATGAGTCTGAGAATGGTATTGTTTGTGTTCAAGAACCTATACAGGAGGCCCAGAGAGCACAGGTCACCCTTTGTCAAATGCAAGTTTCTGGAGACCTGCCAAGGGCTCTACACAATGACAGGGCAGATCACTCCACCTGGTCTACCCAAACAGCCACAAAGTCCTGATGCCCCAAGAATGAATGGAACCGGTTCTGGAGAGCCATTGAGAAGAAGATGTGGAAAATCAGAGTGTGGAGATCTAGCTGTTCCTCAGCCTCCATTGTCATGGTGCAGAAGCCAGACCGCTCTCTGAGTTTCTGTATAGATTCTGTAGGCTAAAGAAGGTGCCTGAGATCTACACCTAACTTATGCCAAGAGAGAATGAACATACTGAGCAAATGGAGAGGTTGTGGTATGTTTCCATGTAGTGTAGGATTTTTGGATGGAGATAGCATTCCTTTCTTCTATACCAGCCTTAATTCAAATGCATCATTGTCCTATACAGGAACAAGCACAACCTTTCTCTAAACAGCCTACAGAAATCTCTCAGGCAAAAAGATGTGGAATTTTTCCCCACAGTTTTATATAGAGTACAGTGGAGGGGAAGCTGTACTTTAAAGCCAAGAAATTCTGTGTCCCAATTTCTATCGACTCTGCCGAGTGTTGTATTTTTAATGATTTTTATCTCCCCATAAGGATGACAGCTGACTTCGGTTTGGCTTAAAACATAAAGGAGGAAGGATGGAGCTGAAACATTTACAGATTATGTAAATGGGGGAAACGCTTACAAAATAATGCTCTACTGGCACTATAAATACTGCTAAAACAAACACGAAAAGCAAAAATATAACATGAATATCAGACACGTACCATCTTTTTAGGCTCCGCATAACCCGGGACGGAAAGTAGCTACGGTTAAAGCTGTCGCATTTAAGACGTGTAGGACGTGCTACTTTGTTTACTGTTTATGCTTCGAGCAGTCATGTTTTTATGAGGTCGTAACTCATAATTCCCGATCTCCGATCAGGAACAAATTTAATAAACTGCCCCCCAACTCGGAATTGCTACTTGGAAACTTTGGGTGGTCTTCTCGACTCAGAGTTCCTCCGAGTTCAGACGTAAACCGTGTATATATATATATATATATATATATATATATATATATATATATATATATATATATATAGCTATACCTGCTATATATTAGCCATTTTGAGGGGGGAAATATACATCACTCATCACAGTTAGCTGGGTAGCTAGTTGCTAACAAAAACTTTGTAGCCTGAATACAAGGAAGACTAAAATGACAAAATTCCAAGCATCGACTTCCCATTCGAGGGTTAAGGGATTTTGTTTAAGGTTCATCAGTGATAGCTTGACTGTAAACCAGTGCCCTATAACCAGTATCTCGGAAATGGTAAATGGTCTGCACTTACATACCGCTTTTATCCAAAGCGCTTTACACTGGTTCTCATTCACCCATTCACACACACACACACTCACACACCAATGGCAGCAGAGCTGCCATGCAAGGCGCTAGCTTGTCATCTTGAGCAACTTGGACAACCCACTCTACCACCTGATCCACAGCCGCCCCGAGAACCTTAACCACTCAGCCACCATGGCCTCTAACATGGTTTTGAAATGTTTCAAACATTATAAACTTGTGAATGCATTATAAATTATTTTATAACAATAATACATAAATAATACAAATGAGGTGAAAATTTGCTGCATGACACGTTAGTCACTATAGCGTTATTGACCCATAAACCCATGCATTTCCCTTCAACACATCCCATTTCTGATACGTAGCCTTATACAGCAGCTGATTACAGGTGAGAGTGCTGTCAGAATCAGTCAGGACAGTCAGGAGTACAGCTTTATAGACTCCTGAGAGCAGGGAGAAAAGAAAGCGCTGAATTATTCAATACATCTTTCAGTATTGATGAGCTACAGTCTTCCTGCGTGCCTTTATTTGAGCTGTGTTTAATAAACTCGTACGCTCTTATATGCCAGGCAAACCAGCACGTTAATCAATAACAAGAAGTTTCCACTATATCTACTGGGAGGTAAGATGAAAGAACAGAGATATTTCTGTACATTACAGTCAGATTCTGTTTGTCAGCAGTTTGTAAGAACTTACCATCCAAGTCGTTCTCGAAGGTCTCGGTGGGGATCCACTCGGTTGCCGGGCCGCTACCGTTCACCGTGATGGCCGAAAGCCGGAATGAATACTCGGTACCTCTTTCCAAACCTACAGCGAGACACAATCAGATCAGCACAAAGCTAATCACTTATTTTAAGGAGCTTTTTCTACTTTACAGTGATTTACTGTAAATGCCGTACAATTTCACTAAGCAACATTTAATCAATGTTTGATTAGAACTATCTGTTCAGTCTGAGCAAAAAAAAAAGTTTTTTTTAACCACCTCAGAAGCAATAAAACTAAACCTGAAAATTCAAATTTGTACAAGTTTTTAAACCTACCCTCAATAAGCTGAAAGAGTTGATTAGTTATAATCTCAGCTGCATCTCCTTTCCTCCCAGCTTTCCTGTAGCGGATCTTATAACCCGTCAGCTCCCCATTCTGGGTGCCAGGAGGAGGAGGCTGCCATCGTACCATAATGCTCTGTGGTACAAAATAAAGGAGAAAATAACTGAGAATAAGCGTGAAGTCATAAGAAAATGTATTTTTTTAAAAACATACAACTCACTGAGTCAAAGCATCAGTATCAGGATGATGATAATGAGTCTTTATTGGTCACATATACATTATAGTACAGGACAGTGAAACTATTCTCTTCACATACCCCAGCATGTCAGGAAGTTGGGGTCAGAGTGCAGGGTCAGCCATGATACAGCGCCCCTGGAGCAGAGAGGGTTAAGGGCCTTGCTCAAGGGCCCAACAGTGCGAGCTTGGCAGTGCTGGGGCCTGAACCCCCGACCTTCTGATCAGTAACCCAGAGCCCTATCTGTCAAGCCATCACTTCCCCTGCACATGATAAATCCCCCCCCCCCCCCCCCCCCCCCGCCTTCCCATTTTGACTGCCATGCTCTACTTGGACATATTTATTTGTTTATATAAAATAACAATATTTGTAGCTTGTCATTTCAGACACAGTCCTATACTTTTCATGTCTCCCATCTACAAGACGCACGATGCAAGACGCGGCACAGTATTCAAATGGAAATCTAGTCTATCATCCGAACCGTTCTTCAAAATGTTCTGGAAGGCTGGATATGATTATTAAAACACCTCCTCAATTACTACTAACTTCTGCTCTGCTCAGCTTCGCTTTCTAATGAGAACAGAATAATGTACTTCAGTGCGCATTTCAGGAGATACACGCTGTCTGTATCTATGTTTAGACACAAAGAATCTGAAGCAAATATTATAGATGCCTTGAGGTCGCCTAAAGACGCTGATGCACATTAACGAGTGAGCTTGGCTTAGTTTTCTCAGTGGGAGGAAATCAATGAGCGCCCAGATTGGTGTAAAGAGTCTGACAACTGACTGCACTGCAAAGATGAGATGCTCCACTAGACCATCTCAATATATCAGACAGAGCTAGAACAAGCTAAAGCCAACTCTACTGTTACAAGACAAGAAAAAAAAAAAAATATATATATATATATATATATATATATATATATATATATATATATATATATATATATATATATATATTTAATTTCTCAGTTCATTACACACAAAGTGGCACTTACCCTCGAGTTCTGGACTTCGAGAGAGATATTCTGAGGTGCAGCTCCTGGTACTGCAACAACCAATAACATTGTTAGCTTTCCAGTACTCTAGCCAATAATAAACCATAATCTTCATTGCATGACTGCTTACAATGGTGCTTGAAAGTTTCTATATTTCTGCATAAATGTCACCTAAAACATCATAAGATTTTCACGCAAGTCCTAAAAGTAGATAAAGAGATCCCAATTAAGCAAATGAGACAAATATTCTACTTGGTCGTTTATTTTTTGAGGAAAATGCTCCAATATTACATATGAGTGAGTGGCAAAAGTATGCGAACGTCTCAGGTTAGCAGTTAATATGAAGGTGACATTAAAGTCAGGTGTTTTCAATCGATGGGATGACGATCATCATATTCATGAAGAAATACGTTCAAGCACCACTGTATCTCCACAGGATGTTATCTGTGTTTTTCAAAAACATTTGATTTGGATTATTTGGGTTTATATTCCATTGTGTGTGTGTGTTTATTTTTAAATTAAGCTCAAGCAATATGTTGCCTGTTGAGATATAAACATGCACTGCTGGAGTGAAATCACTGCCCCTGGGTATGTTTTCAGTATAAGCGGAAAAAAACAACAACAACAAAAAAAACGTGTGAAACCAATTCAGTGTGTGTGTGAGCTTATAAAGGATTTCTTCATTCACTCTCTAATTTTATATTCTCAGACACCCTATCCCCCCGACCCCACCATTCCTTTCGCAGCTGTACTACACCACCTGCCACTCTCTCCCTGTCTTCCCTGAGGTCCTGCAGTGACAGCACTCATCTCCCTCTTCAACCCGGAGGAATAAAAAGCTCAGTGATCGGTAAGCAACACGTTGAACCGGATTTATGTGTTTTGCGAAATTAGCCTAATCAAATGAAATTCTTATTACAGATGGGGGGGGGGGGGGGGGGGGGGGGGCATTTGCGTGTAAATGCCAAGGTTGATCGTTTTGAGTATAATATAGACTAAAATAGAATAACAAGTACTGTAAATTCAAGATATATTCAAGGTAAGAGAGTTCATGAGTACAAGACTACGTGCATTATTACATTATTAAATCACTTATCATGAGCGAACAATGAAATTAAGATACCATCAGAAAGGGTCTGGACGCTCAGGTCGTCAGTAGACACTCCAGGTCCGTGCTTGTTGTAAGCCACGACTCTGAAACTGTATTCTGTGAACTTCTTCAGTCCTGTCATTGTGTAAGACAAACCTACAACATCTATGTCCTGAGAGAGAGAAAAAAGGAGAGAAGCTTTATGAACAAAACAAAACAAAAAAACCAACCCACATACACACAGACGGTCTTGTTACATCACTTTCTTCAGCCTTGGTGTCTTGGTCTCACCTGTTCCACGTCCTTTCCTTTCTCACTGTAGTAAAGTTTGTAGGTCTGGATTTCTCCGTTCCCCATGAGTGGTCTCTCCCAGGTCAACGTGACTGTACTGGATGTAATGGACACAGCCTGCAGGTTGGGAGCAGGTCCTGGCACCTGCACTGGAAACCCCAAATAAAAGAGCGTGCTTTTTAGAAATCTAGGGCTCCAAATATACAGAAAATTATAACCATGATCCTATATTTTCGGCGCATCTTGGAGTTCTGACAAAAGGCTTCATTATATCATAAAACTACGCCTCTCATCCCGAGTGTTTGTCTCTTAAGTGAATTTGACAATCCTGAGGTAGCTTCAGATTTATTACAGGAACACAGAGAACATCTTCAAAGTGCATCTTCAACTTTTAACTTGCTACAGTTTGACTTTCGCCTTTCATCACTTTTGCTTGGCTGCTGGTTTCTCCTCTATACTGAAATATATAACAGGGTACTGAGGAAAAGCAGTGACATGTACTCCCACCGCAACAGGCTTCTTTGAATAACAGGCTTGCATGCAAAGAGATATAAAATCTACAGCCACTGATGTATAGCTCACAGGTTTCCGCTCCTGATCACTGCGGAAAGGGTGTGTTTAATTGAGTAGCTAAGGCAATGATACAATTGTGTACTCACCCAAAAAATAAAGGATCAGGTCTATTAATAACACACATGGATTAAACAGATAATTGAGTATAAAATGAACTTATTATTAACTTATTAATTAACATATTAACTGAAACATTAAAGCTTATGGTAATGTATCCTCGTGAAATTACGATGAGAAGGATGACTGGCCGTTCGCTATAAAGATTACAAGCAGAGCTCGTGCAAATCCAGTAACAGTGACCTCATACATTTATTCATCTTCAGTAAGCGCTGTATTCTGGTCAGGGTCACAGTGGATTCGAAGCCTGTCCTGGGAACGCTGAACGTGGAGTGGGACCATGTATACATGGTCACAAACTCATTCACACATAGGGGCAATTTAGAGTCTCTGCATGCTTCTGGGAGGTGGGAAGACATTAGAGAACTCAGAGGAAACCTACAGGGACACAGAAAGGATGTGTGATACTCCACACTAACAGTAAACGTGTTTCAGGATTGAAGTAGAGACCCTGGAGGTGTGAGAAAGCAATGCTACTGTCTTCAGGCACTATATCACCAAGAGTACTCGTTAGGCTGAGTTTTCATCAACACGCAGCTCAAGCCTTGCCAAAAATGACAGAAAGCTTCAGTGTGAAAGGGGGCAAAGCCCTTGCATTAGCTCAATTCAGCATTGGTTTGCTGGTCAGCTTGTTTTGAGTAAAATTGGACTCGGTGCACGGAAGTCCAGTTTGGCTTCGGCGTGGAGCGGCAGCACGTCGGAAAGGAGTCTTGGCCAAGTTTCTACTCTTTGCGGTGAAGGCTATAAGGCAGAATGTGTGTGGCTGTGTGTGCATGTGGCTTACCTTCAGGCTGGGTGGCCACTGTAAGAGGAGCAGAGCTTTCACCCAGGCCGTTTCTGTTGGACGCCACCACCCTGAATGTGTACTTAGTGTCAGGAACGAGGTTGTCGATGGTGACCTGCAGTTCTCCTGGAGCTGTGGTGTTCTCAACACGCTCCCTGTCGAGAGCGAGAGAGAGAGAGCAAGCACAAGAGGGATACAGTTCTGCTCTCACTGCTGAAATAAAGATGCTGTGTTGCTATGTGTTGAGTCTTAAACTGCATAGCTGAGTATTTACCACACAAGATGATCCCACCTAGCCTCTACCATGTCTTGCAGCAGTGTGGAGTTCCTACCTGCTGGAACCATTGAGGCTGTAGAAGACGGAGTAGGTGAGGTTGTCTCCGTGCGGCTCGGCCGGAAGCCTCCAGGTGAGTTTGATGAAGCGGGTGGAGACGAGTGAAGCCACGAGGTCGCGCGGGGGTGACGGGATGGAGCCTGAACGCTCCCTGGAGTCTACATGGTCAGTAGTGGCACTGGTCAGTGAGGGGACGGGAGATGTGGGGAGGGCAACGTCTTGGGTACGCAAGGGAGACATCACGGGGGAAGGTGGAGGGAGACAGGGAGGGTAAATAATAGATACGTAGGTGGGGACGGAGGAAAGGAGGGCGAGAAAAATAGGGGGGGGGAAAGAACATAAAATTGACAAAAAAATAAAAACACAAAACCACAAACATTCCACTATAAGAGACAAATGAAAAACTACAAATTTACAATGGCGTGAGAGCGCAAGAGATGGAGCTGATATAAGAGGCAGTCACGCGGTAGACCTGCATGCAGAAGGCCCATAATGACCGAACAACACACAAATACGGCACTGACTGATGACAGGAAGCATCTTATATCAGCAAAAAAAAAAAAAAAGGTTCATTTGCTGTTGACATTAAAGAGCAAAATACATTTTTCTAAATTCATAAAAGCATTCCATCGAAGAGTTGAGAATTACTACAGTAATCACAGCAGCGTTCTCTCTAAAAAATACAATCGTGCTGTGCTTAATACAACAAAACAACTCCAGATTGCTTCTTTCCTGTTCCTTTGGCCTTATGTCCATGGTTTATGACTCAAATCGAGCTGTCCGTATCATTTGTAAAAACAGCAGTCGCATCCATGCAGCCCCAAAACCCTCAGACAGAGAAGAGCACTCTTCTTGCTGAATACTGACAAGCCCATTTTCTCTTCCTGGAGGCCCGGCAGACTGGAAAACGACCCGTGGTGAATACTCAAGGCAATTCATTATGTTCATTTGCAGTGGGATGGGCAAGAGACAAAGTCAGTCAGGCAGACAAGAGCATCTCACAGCAAAGCTCCAAGCAACAACCAGAAGCACAGAGGATGCGTAATTAGAGACAAAATGCATGTGGTTGGAGAAAAGCTTAGTGATGTATTGTGACTGTAGTAGAATAATAAATATAAAAACACGGAATTGCAACGATTATGTGAAGTCTTGCATAGAAGAGTTGAAAAAAATAAATAAATAAAATGTGTTAAGCTCAAGCCAAGCCAAGTGTTGAATGCTAAAAGCCAACTCTATAATTTCCTACAGAAACCCTAAGCAGGAGTGTGTGTTGGGGATTACCCTTTGTGTAGGCTATGTGTTCATTCACCACATGAATGAATGTCGGTGCTAAAGCAGGGAAAGCGACAGCTACAAGAGGTGGCTGCCAGCCTGAAGCGCTTGGCAACGAGATGCCCATCTAATGCCAGCTGGAGTCTGTCACACGCAAGGACCACAGAGTGGAGCTCCTCTCCTAGCAAGATACACCATTAATAGCAGTCTTTAATCTGGCTACGTTACAATATTAATAGCGGACCCTAGATAGACCCTGGATATACAAAATGGGACAATTGTGACTCGCTACTGCTGAGGACGGCACCACGTGGACAGTCTAAAGATACATGAGATTACTGTGGAGGTTACTACTAAAAAACCCGTGAAGATAGCTATACGACTGCAATTTCCACAAACAGTTCTGCACTCAAGTCTCCATCAGTGAACACTGGATAAGTTCAACAAAACAGACTTCATGTGAAAACTATAATGAATTTCCTGGTTATACACTTGCACTTTTTGACCATGCAGTACACCGTTATAGAAGGGGATTATTCATAATCGCACTATCCGGTGTCACCCAGATGAGGACGGGTTCCCTTTTGAGTCTGGTTCCTCTCAAGGTTTCTTCCTCATGTTGCCTCATGTCGTTTTTCCTTGCCATCTTGGCCTCTGACTTGCTCATCAGGGATACATTTATCCATTTAAAATGTATATCCCGAATTTATACATTTCTGTAAAGCTCATTTGTGACAATATCTATTGTTAAAAGTGCTATAAAAACAAAAACTGAACTGAACTGAAATGCAAATTCCAAAAGCTGCAAAGATGACTGGGTGAGAAATCAGCACCAAAACTTTGTGTATAGTAAATAAGCAAGTAAGTACATTTCATTTATAGAGTCCATTTAAAACGATGTCTATTGACCCGGGTGCTTTACAAAGTGATCTATATAGATGTATATATTACTAATCACATGCAGTGTCAGGATTTGCTCGGTAAATATGAACTCTGGATGTATTTGTTAGCTCAAATGACACTTCCACGTGCTACATTTGAGCCAAGGGTCAATTCTAATAACAACTTAATGGTGTATAAAGTTACAGTCAAGCATAAAAGTTTGCACATGAAATGATAAATATAATTAAAAAGATAATCAATGCTAGTTACGTCTCTGTATCCTAAAGAATTAACAACAAAGTAACAACATTACTACATGACGTGCAAGCCTGATTTCGATTGCTGAGAACAGAAGTTCCTTCATGAGTCCGGTAAGTCTAATCCTATGTCATGAAAGGGGTCAAAGTATTTATTACATATCGATCTTATTCAAATAGTGTAGTGGAAGATGTTGGTTAAAGGGCTTGGTTAAATAATGTTGGTCGCAGAGCATTTGATGTGATGTATAGATGTGCATCGTATGTGTTTTGATGTATAGATGTGCATTGTATGTGTTTTGATGTGTTGATGTGCATCGTATGTGTTTTGATGTATAGATGTGCATCGTATGTGTTTTGAAGTGTTGATGTGCATCGTATGTGTTTTGATGTGTTGATGTGCATCGTATGTGTTTTGAAGTGTTGATGTGCATCGTATGTGTTTTGATGTGTTGATGTGCATTGTATGTGTTTTGAAGTGTTGATGTGCATCGTATGTGTTTTGATGTATAGATGTGCATCGTATGTGTTTTGATGTGTTGATGTGCATCGTATGTGTTTTGATGTGTTGATGTGCATCGTATGTGTTTTGATGTGTTGATGTGCATCGTATGTGTTTTGATGTGTTGATGTACATCGTATGTGTTTTGATGTATAGATGTGCATCGTATGTGTTTTGATGTATAGATGTGCATCGTATGTGTTTTGATGTATAGATGTGCATCGTATGTGTTTTGATGTATAGATGTGCATCGTATGTGTTTTGAAGTGTTGATGTGCATCGTATGTGTTTTGATGTGTTGATGTGCATCGTATGTGTTTTGATGTGTCGATGTGCATCGTATGTGTTTTGATGTATAGATGTGCATTGTATGTGTTTTGAAGTGTTGATGGACATCGTATGTGTTTTGATGTATAGATGTGCATCGTATGTGTTTTGATGTGTCGATGTGCATCGTATGTGTTTTGATGTGTTGATGTGCATCGTATGTGTTTTGATGTATAGATGTGCATCGTATGTGTTTTGATGTGTCGATGTGCATCGTATGTGTTTTGATGTATAGATGTGCATTGTATGTGTTTTGATGTATAGATGTGCATTGTATGTGTTTTGAAGTGTTGATGTG
This sequence comes from Ictalurus punctatus, assembly GCF_001660625.3. Classification (NCBI taxonomy): domain Eukaryota; kingdom Metazoa; phylum Chordata; class Actinopteri; order Siluriformes; family Ictaluridae; genus Ictalurus; species Ictalurus punctatus. The sequence continues at coordinate 21,505,814 of NC_030429.2, read as the reverse complement.
CATCGTATGTGTTTTGATGTATAGATGTGCATCGTATGTGTTTTGATGTATAGATGTGCATCGTATGTGTTTTGAAGTGTTGATGTGCATCGTATGTGTTTTGATGTATAGATGTGCATCGTATGTGTTTTGATGTGTTGATGTGCATCGTATGTGTTTTGATGTGTTGATGTGCATCGTATGTGTTTTGATGTATAGATGTGCATCGTATGTGTTTTGATGTATAGATGTGCATCGTATGTGTTTTGATGTATAGATGTGCATCGTATGTGTTTTGATGTGTTGATGTGCATCGTATGTGTTTTGATGTGTTGATGTACATCGTATGTGTTTTGATGTGTTGATGTACATCGTATGTGTTTTGATGTGTTGATGTGCATCGTATGTGTTTTGATGTGTTGATGTACATCGTATGTGTTTTGATGTGTTGATGTGCATCGTATGTGTTTTGATGTGTTGATGTACATCGTATGTGTTTTGATGTATAGATGTGCATCGTATGTGTTTTGATGTGTTGATGTACATCGTATGTGTTTTGATGTATAGATGTGCATTGTATGTGTTTTGATGTGTTGATGTGCATCGTATGTGTTTTGATGTGTTGATGTGCATCGTATGTGTTTTGATGTGTTGATGTGCATCCTCTGTGTTTTGATGTGTTGATGTGCATCGTATGTGTTTTGATGTATAGATGTGCATCGTATGTGTTTTGATGTATAGATGTGCATCGTATGTGTTTTAATGTGTTGATGTGCATCGTATGTGTTTTGATGTGTTGATGTTATCGTATGTGTTTTGAAGTGTTGATGTGCATCGTATGTGTTTTGATGTGTTGATGTGCATCCTCTGTGTTTTGATGTGTTGATGTGCATCGTATGTGTTTTGATGTATAGATGTGCATCGTATGTGTTTTAATGTGTTGATGTGCATCGTATGTGTTTTGATGTATAGATGTGCATCGTATGTGTTTTGATGTGTTGATGTGCATCGTATGTGTTTTGAAGTGTTGATGTGCATCGTATGTGTTTTGATGTGTTGATGTGCATCGTATGTGTTTTGATGTGTTGATGTGCATCGTATGTGTTTTGATGTGTTGATGTGCATCGTATGCTTATGACAGAATGTTGCTATTCATCGTATAGAAGGTGCTTCCAAAAAAATAAGTTGCTTGCAAATGTTTTTTCTGCAGGTTGAATGGTCACAAATAGTATGGCATTAACAGCATACATACTGTACGTACATACAATATATATAAGACATTTATATTTAAAAAAAAAACAAACACCAAAAGGGGATTCTGAATGTAAGAAATGTGTGGACTTCTACTCAAATATAGCTAGTTATTTTCCGTCTGCGTTCTGTAGTTGTCTCTGGCAGGGATGTTTTTGTGGGTTTTTTTCTCTTCCACTCTTCGGTAGCGTCTTCATGTCTGAGTTTGCTCCATTTCTAAATGATGGATTTCACTTTTGGAAATGGCATTCCTATTGTTATCTCTGTTTGGTATCTTTTTATACACTGCTCCAGCTTTGTGAAAGGTCAATATTTTCTGATTACTCGGGACAACAGGGTTTCTGATTCATTTAGCTCTTATGTTTTGTATACAAACTGTAACATACATTTTTGATTCTCATCCAGCGACCCTAATGTTTGTTTGAATTAGTTCAATAACAGTAACCAAGAGAAAGAGTAGACCTGACTGTATATTAAAACAGACCCTGAGCCACGCCAAAGCCACATTTCCTCTCATCTCACAAACAGCTAAAAACCTAAGCAGTCAAATCACCCACCTAGTGTACATACCCAAAAGGTCAAGGTCACAGTTTCCCAGCATATCTCTCTCACCAAACACGTCATGGATCAGCAGGGGAAAGACAACAGGCCACAGAGGACAAAGTCAAAAATACTGCTAACACAGCAGGTCTACCCACCTCACCTTGCTACACGCTGTTTAATATTAGAAGCTCTATTTATTAATGGCTCTATGAGGCAGGTGGGTGCACAGGATGGTGGTGGATACACACCCTAATGACAATGCATTTGCAATATATATATACACAGTTTTCTCCACAGGACAGCCACTGACGTAGAGCATCAACCTTGCTCTTTAAAGAGAATGTCTACATTCAGGAAATGGGTAAGTGCACAGGAGGAGTACTCTGATATTACTCTTAAATGTTATCAGATATGGCCTAAAATAACATTGTAATCATGAAATCATTGGAAAACCATGCTTAAATGTTTTTCCCATAAGCTTATGGACCTTTCTCATAGTTCAGAAGGTTTACACATTACTGTGATGTCTAAAGAAAGAGGTCTGCAGTCTGGGGCAAATACAAACAGGACACCTGGGAACTGCAAGTCAGCGCTATATCTTCCCATCACCCATAAACCTATCTGACAGGTGACCTCTACAAAAGAGCTGCAAGGTCTCAATAGAGCACTACAAATAGCAATAACGAAATAGCTCAGTGATCTATAACAAGAAACCATATATACCAGACCTTCCACTGCAAGAAGGCTGAGGTAACAAATATATATCACTTTACAGAAATGATCAATGCATTTACAAAAAAGATCCTACACCAGGATGAGAAACAGGTGTTGAGAACACATCTTGATCTCCTCTTGGTCTCAAACCTATTTTGTCTCCATTTGAACTAATTAAAAATACATTTACCTAATTTAAGGCAATCCTATAAAATGGCGCCTTTCTAGAACTAACTTTTTAATTAGTTTTTTTTTCTGCCTTAATATACTCTGTATGTTGTTACATTAGAACATGTTTAGATAACTTCAAGAGTATCTAACAGGTGTACAATATCTGTCTCAAGGCTGCCAATCTGCCAAGTTTAATTTGCTGAACCATTTACAGGTAACTAACTAGCTAACGTAGCTAGATAATGTGTACATTGAGTAAAAACAACCTACCCTGCTGAAATATCTAGTTTAATCTGACCAGCTCCAAAGCACAGACTGAGCTGGGCAGACTGGTAGACCGTCTTTGCTAGACGGTAACCGCAATAAGTTGTTTTTAAAAAAATAACACAGCAACTAGATATTCTAGATAATATATAGATAAGGTAATGAGATAAGATAATATAGACAAGACAATTAGAAAATTTCAAACATTCATTGATCAATTTAGTCTAGTAATAAGAAAGCTGGAAAAGAAAAGAACTCACCAGCTGGTAAAGATAGTCTACAAGTTTAAACAGGTGGTAACCTGTTTTGGCAGCTGGTAGCTGCAGACCCAAGGTGGATTTTTCAACATCTACAGTAGCATTGTTTAAAAAAAGAAAACAACAACAACAAGAACAACAAAACAAATAAGCTAATAATTTGTAGTGGGCTTCTAACTAGCAGAATGTGGTCTGGATTATGGTTTTGTACTCTTTAGCTTTTGGTCTTGTCTTGGTATTGTTTGATATGGGTCTTGGTCGGTTTGGGGCTTGGCCTTGTCTTGGCAGGTTTTGGTCTTGGTATTGGTTGGTATGGGTTATGGTCTTGTTTTGGGTCTTGGTCTTGTCTTGGTATTGGTTGGTATGGGTCCTGCTTTTGACACTGGTATTGATTGGAGGGTCTTGGTCTTGAATTGTTATTGGTTGGTATGGGTCTTGGTCTTAATTGGTATTTGCTGGTAGGGGTCTTGGTCTTGTCTTGGCATTGGTTGGTATGAGTCTTGGTCTTGACTTGGTATTGGTTGGTAGGGGTCTTGGTCTTGACTTGGTATTTGTTGGTAGGGGTCTTGGTCTTGTCTTGGCATTGGTTGGTATGAGTCTTGGTCTTGACTTGGTATTGGTTGGTAGGGGTCTTGGTCTTGACTTGGTATTGGTTGGTATGAGTATGGTCTTGACTTGATAGTGGTTGGTAGGGTCTTGGTCTTGACTTGGTATTGGTTGCTATGTGTCTTGGTTTTGACTTGGTATTGGTTGCTATGGGTCTTGGTCTTAATTGGTAACCTAATTTTGGTCTTGTTTTAGTCTCAGCAGAGACAGTATTGACTACAATACTGTACTAGACTGATATTCAAAGATTTACATTTAAACCTTTACAACAGTGGAATTAGATGAAAAAAAACTTAGACAAGTGAATATACCTTGTCATAAACCTGTCATAAATAGACCCTGTATTGTTTTTCGGTGGTAAAGAATACAAAACCGCATTCAGGAAAACTGTCATTATGAGTATTATTGTTAGGAGCGTGCCTGACAGGATATTTGCATAACCTGAAAACCACCGGGGGTCTTATCACAGGAAAGGGAGGTGTGGGCAGAAAATCTGCACCCCTCTGGGAAACACATTTATGGCTAAATTTGCCAATTAGTTATTGAATGCAGACTTATGAAGGAAATATAGCTCTATTAATAGCAGTTCACCATCATCAGGGTGGAGTGAAATGTAGCACTCACTCAACACTAGGGTTCATGCATAGGTGGGGTTTCAAAATGCTGGAGAATAAAACAGCCATTATAACATGAACATGTCACTCTAAAGCTGGTGCTACTTTGCATTTTGTCCACACTGAAAAATCCAAAGCAGAGCTTATCAAATGTAGCCAACCAGTCATTACTTTAAGCAAACTCTCTCACTGAGTCTCCCTCCCACTTTACCTCTTTCGCAAAATCCTGCACAGTGCAGGCCAGCTCATCAGCAGCAATTCTCTGTCTGATTGCTCATTGATGAAATAGCAGCCTGCAGAATTACTACCTCTGTAAAACAAGAAGAGATTTGACAAGGGCGGGCTTTTACTGTTATCATGAAGATGACCCGAGTAGTCTCAGCATCAGGGGTGGCTGGTATAAATGGACTACCAGGGCTAAGCACTTCTTTCTTTTGAAGATAAAGACATCATTATAAGGGTTCATTTCTGGCATCTACATCAGATTATTTGTAGTTAGCAAGGGCACCATCAATGATCTTAAGGAAAATACACAGAATGGTATGAAGAAGCGAGGATGGACTGAGGACAGTCGTGTCAAGTGATTACACAGAGTGAAACACACCCTACATATGAACTCCATGTATACTATTATTTTACAGCCCTTGTTGCTGACACATTCTTAACACATCATCATCAGTGATTGAGAACTCATTGGTGTAATGATCCTTCTATTCATTTTATTTGGTTTGAAGAAATAAAAGTCCAAATGTAAGTGAATAAAATCATGTGTATGCTGAGGAAAAGGACAAAGCAGAGAATCACAGCCAGCTTTGGGCAGTTTTTTAAGACTGTTAGAATCATTTAAGTGTCTCATTTACATCCTTATTAATATTTATTTACAAGTTATCTGAGATACACAGGAGTAAACCTTTAGGACACAACACATTTTGCTGAAATACTGCTCTGCTCTGAAAAGCTACTACACTCTGAAATTGTAGAGAGGTTCTTATTGGCATGGATTTTGGTCTTGTCTTGATACTGGTTGGTATGTGACTTAGTACTGCTTGGTATGTGCTGTGGTTATGGAATTGGTTGGTATGGGTCTTGGTACTGGTTCTTATGGGCTGGGTTGTTAGTATTGATTGGTATGGGTCTTGGTCATGTCTTGGTTGGTATGGGTCTTGGACTTGTCTTAGTATTGGTTGGTATGGGCCTTGGTCTTGGTCATAATGGGTCTTGGTCTTGTCTTAGTATTGGTTGGTATGGGTCTTGGTCTTGTCTTAGTAATGGTTGGTATGGGTCATTGTCCTGGTCATAATGGGTCTTGGTCTTGTCTTAGTATTGGTTGGTAGGCGTCTTGGTCTTGGTCATAATGGGTCTTGGTCTTGTCTTAGTGTTGTTTTGTATGGGTATTGGTCTTGATCGTAATGGATCTTGGTCATGTCTTAGTATTGGTTGGTATGGGTCTTGGTCTTGGTCGGTATGGGTATTGGTCTTGTCTTAGTATTGGTTGGTATGGGCTGTGGTCTTGGTATTGGTTGCTATGGGTCTTAGTTGTACACTGGAGAAACCTTTTAGGACCATCTTCCCTGAAACACTTAGCCCTGAAAAGCTACTACACTTAGAAGGAGAAGAGACGACTCTCAACACTCAGGTTCCACCGTCAATCTTTTTGTGTAAAAATTCATGCAGCTAGTAAAGGGTCTTTCTTGTTCAGTCTGGTGAGAATGTTCCAGGTGATAAAAGACACCTCTCCAAATAAGGCCATTAATAACCCAGCAGTCTGCTTACCATATGTCAGAGATGTACGCCCAAAGAATACAAACACTACAATGACTTTCAGAACTGGACTCTGAACAACACATATATTAGGATGTGTGTGTGTGTGCACACTCTCTACGTTCTCCCTGACTGGACCAGTGATTAGATGGATCACTGATACTAAAACATCGAAGCAAACACTATAAACAACAAAACGATCCTATTAGGCAGTGACACATTGTAGAGCACTGAGATGCAGATTTACACTCAGTGCACACAGACGTGAGTGTAAGAGGTGATAATATATTGCTTGGTAGTGTAAATGAGACACAACACATAGTGCTAATTAATGAGGGAATTTTAATTGGAGATTGAGTAGTAGCGCTACTATATCTCTGCCTGTAGACTCCCAGTGTAACAGCTAGAAACACACGAGCAGCATGAAGCAGACTTCACACACACAACAATCAATGCAGTGGCACTCACACCTCCCATGTGCTGTATGAGTGTGAGAAAATGTGCTTGTGCTGTGACTGCAAAAGATATTGCGCGACAGACTGTGTGCCTGTGTTGAGTGACAAAGAATGAGTGTCAGAGAATGAGAGCAAGCAGAAAGTGCAGCAGGCGAGTGGGTATGTGTGTGTGGGTATGTGTGTGCGGCGATGACCGTCTCTCGTGTGATCTTCAATGCATGAAAAAGGAAGCGTGTACCTGCATGCAAATTTGCCTGTGTTATATCTTTCCACCATGAGCACAGGAAACTGCAAACAGCCATAAGACTCCAGGACTATTATCAAACCCCCTCCACTAAACCATATACACGCATAAAAACACACACACGCCTAGAAACTAGCAGGAATTCTGCAATTTCCGTCCACGATTCACTCACCTCAAAGACCTGTTTGTAAAGTCACATTTATTTTGCGCTTACAGTAGTTTAGTGCAGCATTTGCACTCAGGCAACCATTAGATAGAACATTTACTCCCCTCTCATTCACTGTACCCAGTGACCATACAAGTTGTACCATGTGACCAAGTTTGCCATCAGTCTACCAAAGAAAACAGCAGAACCTTACTTTCTGTAATGGCAAAAGTAACTGCTTTATCCTGGTGAGGGTTGTGGTGCGATCTGGGAATATACTCTGGATGAGACCCCAGTCCATCGCATGACGTTATGGGCACACACATACACACTCATTCGTACCTAGAGACAATTTAGAGCTGCCAATCCACCGACGTGCATGTTTTTACAGAGGTAGGAGGAAACCAGAGAACCCTGAGCAAACCCATGTGGACAGAAACGAATATGAATGTACTCACTGTCTCACCAGTGGTGCATTCATGAATGACAGAGGACAACAAACATTGCCATGGCTAATTATCTAACCAGCCATTAATATTTCTCAGTTAGCTTGAAATGGTGGGAGGGAAAACTGAACTCATGGCACCTTAACATGACTCAGGTTTCAAAGTAATAGCAATTATTTTTGCTTCGGATATACAAACATGCTAGTATGGTGGAAATTCAGTAAGAGATAAAGTAAAAAATGTAAAAGATATACGCGATATGGCCAAACAGTTGTTGACACCTGACCAGCTTTCCCCAAACTGTTGCAACAAAGTTGGAAGCACACATTTGTCTAGGGCAGGGGTGTCCAATATTATCCGCAAAGGGTTGGTGTGGGTGCAGGAAATTGGACACTCCTGGTCTAGGATGTCTTTGTATACTGTAGCATTGAGATTTCCCTTAACTGGAATTAAGAGGCCCAAACATGTTCCAGCATGACAGTGCCCCTGTGCACAAAGCGAGCTCTGTGAAGACCTGGTTTACGAAGGTTGGTGTGAAAGCGCTTGAGTGGTCTGGACAGAGCCCTGACCTCAACGCCTTTGGGATGAACTTTAACACCGACTGGTCCCCAGGCCTCCTTGCCTGACATCAGTACCAGACCTCACTAATGTGCTTGTTGCTAAATGAGCAAATCCACACCGCCACGCTCCAAAAACAGCCTGGAAAGCCATTCCAGAAGAGCAAAGTAGTTCGACTCCATATTAATGCCCATGGTTTGGGAAGATGATGCTCAACAAGTATACAGTTGCAGTCAAAATTATTCAACCCCCATTGCAAATCAGGTTTATTTTTACACAATTTACAGAATTTCATCTGTTTGCAATGAAGAAATCAAACAAAAGCAATTGAAATAGTTCAAGACAGTGAATGCTTCAAGTGGTTTCCGCAAATTCAACTGAAAATGCAACTTATAATGATTTCTCCAGTTTCAAAATTAATTCAACCCCATGATTAGAATCCCTCACAACAGCACAAATATGCAAAACAGGACAGGTGTTGTCTCAAGCACACCTGATGCATCTAATCAAGGGCTTCATTATTTGCACCAGATGTGCGTGAGCTGGAACACATGAAATACCTGAACTGGCTAGGGGTAGGAAATATATTAAATATCTGGAAAAAGGAAGCTGTCAACGGCTGCAAGCAGATTTCTGAGAAGGCAGGTTGTGAAAAACCCTCGAGTGACTGCAAAAGACCTGCAGCAAGACATGGTGGGTTGCCACTGAGGTTTCAATGAGCACAGTAAGGTGTGTACTAAACACAGAAGGTTCCCATGCCACAACTCTAAGACGTACACCGCTACTGACCCAAAAGCACAAGAGAAATCGCCTCAAAATCATATAAATAAGCCACAGAAGTTTTGGGATTCTGTTCTGTGGTGCGATGAAACCGAACTTTTCTGCACGATGGATCAGCGGTATGTCTGGAGGAAGAAGAATGAAGAAATAACACTCTGTCCACAGTCAAGCATGGTGGTGGCTCGGTGATGCTCTGGGGCTGCTTTGCATCCTCTGGCACCGGAAACCTGCAGCGTGTGGAAGATAAGATGGATTCATTGGAGTATCAGGAAATCCTAGGAGAAAACGTCATGCTGTCTGTGAGGAAGCTGAAGCTTGGGCGTCATTGGACCTTCCAACAGGACAATGATCCCAAGCATACCTCAAATCCCACCAAGGCTTGGTTGCAGAAGAAATCCTGGAAGATTCTACAGGGCCATCACAGTCACCTGACTTGAACCCCATGGAAGATCTCTGGTGGGATTTGAAGAAGGCGGTTGCAGCACGCAAACCCGAGAATATTACTGAACTGGAGGCCACTGCTCATGAGGAATGGGGTAAGATTCCTCAGGAACGCTGCCAGAAGCGCCGCATCTCGTTTGCAGCAGGTCATAACGGTAAAAATGGCGCTCTACTAAGTACTAAAGATGCTTTCCATGAAGGGGTTGAATAATTTTGAAACTGGAGAAATCATTATAAGTTGCATTTTCAGTTGAATTTGGGGAAACCACTTGAAGCATTCGTTGTGTTGAAATATTTCAATTGCTTTTGTTTGATTTGTTCATCACAGACAGCTGAAAGTCTGTAAACTTCGACAATAAACCCGATTTGCAATGGGGGTTGAATCATTTTGATTGCAACCATATATGGTTGTGATGGTCATGTGTCCACACACTTTTGACCATACAGTGTACATATCGCAAAGAATTATGAGCGAGAATAATTCCAAACTCAATTCTAAGCTAATAAAAGCGTGATTCCTATTTAATCCAGAATCATGCAGCTCTACTTTTTAGCCAACAGCAAATGCCCTAATCAGCCGAGTGTGAGTGCAGTCCTTACCCAGGTCCAGGATAATGAGCTGGGCGCTAGCCTGGGTATTGCCAACCTCGTTCTCAGCCACACACTGATAAAAACCTTCATCAGACTTCACCAATCCCAGCACCTGCAAATCATGCTGATTCTAGGAAAGACACAGAAAAACATGTCTGAAAAACAGAAAAACAGGAAGCTGCCTTTCTGAGAGGAATTTGAATGTCATAGTCAAGGTCATGCAGCTGATAATTACGCAAAAAAAAAAAAGCGCAGATGTTATGACAAGGACACTCTCAGACACAAACTAATCAAGTGAATTTTAAGACAGCAGCATGGGCTAAGGGAAAATTGAAAACATTACGTGACAGAACCCAGTTCAGCTTTTCTGCACAAAAAGAGAAATCCAAATCAATCCTAATGCAAACACTGAAACTCATCAATCTAGAACGCAAAAATGGACTCTAGCAATGGACTTATCAGAAGACATTTTCACATACCACTATTTTAAAGTAGTCACTGGGGATGACAGCGTCTCCGTTCTTCACCCACTTCACCGTCGGAGCTGGGGAGCCCATGACATCGCACTCAAAGATAATATCCATGGCCTCATGAGCGTACATGTTCGAGGGTTTCTTTAGGAACCGAGGGGGAACTGGAAGATGGAGGGAAATGCAGGGGGAAAATGAATATAAATCAATACAAATAGATACAGGTGATAGCGAGGCATTTCAGTGCAATAAAAGGAAAGAGATCATGAACAATTGAAACTATTTCTACGGTTTACTTAGCTAGAAAGTACAAAAAAAAAAGCAAAGCAACAAGAGTTGCTCTCGTCACTATATTGAGTGTTGATTTTAAAAACGACGGGTCTGAAATGGATCCTCTTGCGCCGGCCTTTGCCTCATAGTTTGTGAAATATATGAATATGTGCACTCGGATACCTTGAAAGGACTGCCAGTGTACAGAAGTGCATCACAATGAGAAATGACAGAATGTAATATTTGTTCGTAGTGGAGCTGCAGGGAGGTGAGGTATAGAGAGTCACTTCAATGTTTAAGTGTGTTTCACTGCGGAGAAGTGGCAGTGCCAAGCTGCTCCTCGGAAAACACTGCTCGGTGTTAAGCCTTGGCTGAACACGCGCCATCGTCCATGTCTAGCGGCGGATTCTGAAATCCCATATTAACATGAACTAAGGGTATTTAATTCGCCCTCTGATCTGGCAAATGAGTCAATTTAAACGGAAAAACCCATTCATATGAATGGTGGTTTGGAAATGACCTCCTCTGACTTATGCTAATAAGTCGTCCTAGGATTAGTGCACAGAGAAGTTGTCAGAAACCTAAAATGCTGCAGAATAAAATAAAATAAAATCAAATTAAAACATATAAATAAAAACATTTACTTGCTTACATTAAGTAGAGCTAAAAAATACTGAACGCTTTCCAATGAATAATACATGTAGTACTCAAGTGTATGAGCAGCTTGTGGAACATAATGTCCGGAAATACTGTGGAAAGCAAATAATATAACGCTCATATAAACTACACAACGCGACACAATACACTGTTGGTAATGGAAGAATCAGAGATCTGGATGCTGACTCCAAGTCTCTAAATAATTAAGAGCTCCTTAATTATTTGTATAATAACCAAAACATTATCACGGTTATGGCGTCTGTGTTACGCTTAGATGTTAGGGCAGGGCTGTATTTAGTTGATTTAATTTAGTGGACTAGTTCAACAAAACAGACTATTTAAAAAACTATAATGATCTTTCCTTTACTTTCACACTATCCGTTGTTACGCAGATGAGGGTGGGTTCCCTTCTTCCTCATATCATGTTAGGGAGTTTTTCCTTGACACCGTCACTCGCTCAATAGGGATACATTCACACATTTAAAATCTGTATTCTGTGTTTTATGATTCTGTAAAGCTGCTTTGAGACAATGTCCACTGTTAAAAGCGCTATACAAATCAAATTGAATTGAATTAATTTACAAGAAAACACATCGAAATGAAATTTAGTTTAACATCCTATGAGCACAATCCAGACAGAATCCAGAGAGAACAGTGACTGTGTTATGTGGTGTATATTTCTGCCAATTAATGAATATAATCATGTGATTATTCAAAAATAGATACACACGTTCCCCCCAGGTGTGTCTGCCCATCACCCCAAACATCTACCTTGGGCAGGGCTTTTTGTGATTGAGGCAGGAAACAAAAGCCTTTCACTCAGCACTCAGATCACATCTGCTGTGTCTCCTGGGCGCTCAGAGACAAACAGATCCACCTGTACTGTCAGTCGTCAGAATGGAATGAGTAAAAAAAATAAATAATCCCTCGGAAATATAAAAGCGCCGGAAAATATCACCAGACGCAAGTCCCGGGAGACCTACATCCTATTTTTGAAGGTGTCAGCAATAGAGGTCGCAGTAAAGGTGAAAAAACATCCACACCTACAGTCATGGAGGTGACAGATGAGCTCCAACGGCCAACACACACACACACACACGCCTACAGTCAGGGAGGTGACAGATGAGCTCCAACGGCCAGCGCGCGCACACACACACACACACACACACGCACACACACCATGAGGACAAAGTCAATTACTAGTCCACGTTTTTTTCATTTCTGCTTCACGCACATAAAACCTGTCGCCGTCTCGATTGCATTAAGAGGGAAATATAAAGAAAAGAATGAGTCATAAATCGTCATCAGTAAACTTTTATAATTCTGATTCCTGCAATTAAACTTTTATTGTATAAGCAGGTGAACACTCAGAAACATGAGAGATGTGGATCAAAGCGAGAGCCAGTCCAATTCAAAGGGACCAAAACACACTATCTCTCCTACTTTATACCTCCTCCCGCACTTTACTCTCCATAGCATATAATCTGACTGGTTTACGTTTCCTGAGAACAGAACATGTGCTTCTATTAATATCGGCAGAATGTGTCTGAAACGTGACGCATGCTTTTAAATCCTCTCGTCCACTCAAATATGAACAAAATGCAAATAGAAAAGTTCTCAACATATTAATTTTTTTTTTTTTTATCTGGGATAATCTTTAATACTGGGATTGAAATGTAAATAAAAATGCTTAAAGGCCCTTTTTAATAAACAGGAAGCACAAAAGTGATTCTTGTATCCATTACACTCTTATTCACAGCTGTACACACACACACACACACACACACACACACACACACACACACACACACACACACACACACACACACACACACAAACATTTGGAATCTGGAACCTCTGTGAGGATATAATTTTTTTGTCTCTTTTATCATAAATATTGCTGATTGAATAACAGATTAAAAAAAATACACAGATTATCAGCCATAACATTAAAACCACCTGCCTAATATTATGTAGCTCCCCTTTGTGCCACCAAAACAGCTCTGACCCGTCGAGGCATGGACTCCACAAGACCTCTGAAGGTGTGCTGTGGTATCTGGCACCGAGATGTTAGCAGCAGATCCTTTAAGTCCTGTAAGTTGCGAGGTGGAGCCTCAATGGATCGGACTTGATTGTCCAGCACGTCTCACAGATGCTTGGTCAGACTGAGGTCTGTGTAATTTGGAGGCCGAGTCAACACTCTGAACTCTTTATCATGTTCCTCAAACCGTTCCTGAACATTTCCGCAGTGTGGCAGGAAAAGTAAGAGGCCGCTGCTATTAGGGAATACGGTTGCCATGAAGGGGTGTACTTGATGTAGAACAATGTTTAGGAAGGTGGTACATGTCAAAGTAACTTCCACAGCAGAACATTGCCCAGAGCATCACACTTCCACAACCGGCTTGCCTTCTTCCCATAGTGCATCCTGATGCCATCTCTTCCCCAGATAAATGACGCACATACACACCCGGTCATCCACATGATGTAAAAGAAAATGTGATTGATCAGACCAGGCCTCCTTCTTCCATTGCTCCATGGTCCAGTTCTGACGCTCATGTGTCCATTGTTGGTGCTTTCAGCAACTGGACAACGGTCTGCAGCTACACAGCCCCATACACAGCAAGCTGTGATGCACTGTGTGTTCTGACACCTTTCTATCATAGCCAGCATGAACGTTTTTAGCAACTGGTGCTATAGTAGCTCTTCTGTGGGATCAGACCAGACAGGATAGCGTTCGGATCCTTACGTTTGCTCATTTTTCCTGCTTCCAACACATCAATTACCATTGTAACGAGACAATCAATATTATTCACTTCACCTGTCAGTGGTTTTAATGTTACGGCTGATCGATGTCGGTTGGGTAGAGACGCATCAATATGGATACCGATATTGAGTGTCTGTGTGTCCAGCCCTTACCTAGTATGTTGTTCTTGACAATCAGCCACTATTGCTCAATGACAACGAGGGAATGCGATGCAGTGAAAGAAAAAAATGTATTTTATTTGAAAACCTCACTCTTCTCCACTGCAACCCAAGTCGATCCGAGTTAACTGATGTATCTCACTTATGCACTTAATTTAGCATCAACTCTGTAAATTATAAAGAACGAGCCTGGTAGGATAAGAGCATGAGCACACGTGCACTTTTCATTGCCATTATGTGGCCACAAAAGTTCTGTGAAGCCCCAGATTAATTAATATCAAGTAGTTTACTCATTTCGGGATCGGGACCTTTATCCAAAAACATGTGCTTTTATTCCATTTAAGAAAAAAAATGTGTGAAACCAGGACAGAGTTCATAAGCTAACATGTGCATTATGTAGCACTATATACCGCCAAAAATGAAGACTAAGCATACTGATACTATGTTTGAGACTTTTTTTTTTTAAATGTTTGAGATCAGAGACAAAAACAACATCCCATCGGAGTACCAGTAACGGAGCATTCTACACCACACTAACATTCAGACAGGTGCTGGTTTAGCTACCCACCTTGCACGTTAAGCTCTGCTTGGGTCTCTATGGTCTCATTGCCGTTGTCTGCCTGGCAGCTGTAAGTACCACCATCGTCCTCAGTCACATTCACAATCTGCAGGCTGCCTCCACCAATCACAGCAAACCTTTCATCACTGTAAAATAAAAAAAAAGGGGTTGGGGGATAAAATTTCATGAGGCAAAGGTGCATGAACATCCATTCATCTTCAGTAACCACTTTATCCTGGTCAGGTTCATGGTAGAGACAGATCCTGCCCTGGAAACACTGGCCACAAGGAAGGGATACACTGGATATTTCAGGCCATTCTGGACATTTCAGCAATTCCTTTGCAAATATAAGTACTTTTTTTTATCAAAACATATACTGTACTATATGGTCAAAAGTATGTAGACGTCTAACCATTGAAAACCCATTCCAAAACCATGGGCAATAGTATAGAGGTGGTCACCACTTTGCTGTTATAATAACCTACACTCTTCTGTGAGGGCTTTCCTAAGATTTTCGACTGTGGTTGTTGTGTTTGTACCAATTCAGCCATTAGATCACAAGAGGTTGGGTACTGATGTCCAACATGAAGGCCTGGGCCGAAGTTGGTGTTCCAGTTCATCCCAAAGGTGTTCAGTGGGATTGAGGTCAGGGTTCCGAGCAGGCCACACCAACCTTGGGAAACCACGTCTTTATGGACCTCACTTTGTGTTCAGGGGCATTGTCATAGATCATGGGTGTCCAATCTTATCCGGAAAGGGCCGGTGTGGGTGCAGGTTTTCATTCCAACCAAGCAGAAGCCACACTTGAGTCTATTGAAAGCCTGATTAAACAGGTGGAATCAGGTGTGGCTCCTGCTTGGTTGGAATGAAAACATGCACCAACACCGGCCCTTTCTGGACAAGTTTGGACACCCATGATCTATGACAATGCCCCTGAACACAAAGTGAGGTCCATAAAGACGTGGTTTCCCAAGGTTGGTGTGGCCTGCTCGGAACCCTGACCTCAATCCCACTGAACACCTTTGGGATGAACTGGAACACCAACTTCGGCCCAGGCCTTCTTGTTGGACATCAGTACCCAACCTCTTGTGATCTAATGGCTGAATTGGTACGCTCCTGTCATAGATAGATAAACTAAACCAACTTTGCAAATTAAACTATTAAGTATTAGTTAGTTTGAGGTGAGGACAGTTGGGAAAGCAGGCGTGTTGAGTGGAACACAGTTCCCGAGGCTGAGTAGCTCTCTAAAGAAGGCATGGCCACTAAAGCTGTGTAGTTTAATTAGAGGAACACACTAGTCAGAAAGTAAATATGATGATCAGAGAGTTAAAAAAGGGGAAAAAGAAATACTAAAGATTGAACGAGGCAAATCAATTTGAAGGGAATATATGGTGTCATGAGCAGCCAATGAAGAATGTGAAGTGAAGGTCTATAAGATGCTGATATGAAGTGTTTTATAAGAAGCGAATCAGTAATACTTTAAACAATCTGAAATTTAATTGACTCTGAACTGATCCCAAAAGAAGAGTCATATGTAAAGGACTTATAACTGGACCGGAACCAGTAAGAACTCATAAGTCATATTGCTGCTGAACATGATGTCCACACAGGTCTTAATTTCCAGCAGATACAATCAGTAATACGGCCTGGATGGGAACTGGATGGAATTTGTAGTAAAATGCCATTAGCTTGTCAGGTGCAGTCACTAGTGTGCTTGCTGGGAACCTGGGTTCAACATGCAAGATATTAAAGGAAGCATATGAATTAAAAAAATACTGGACCAAGACCTGATCCCTCATGAACCCCTTATGTATCAGGGGATATTATATCTGTCAGATAAGAAGTGAACCGGTTCACAGTGTAGTGCGGATGATGCTGGTTCTCAGAGACTTTGTAAAAGAATAAGAGTGGCACCCAAAGTCGAAGGCTGTAACAAAACGACAAGCAAATCGTTCAAGGATCAGCTCAGAGCTATAGAGTAGCCAGGAACCATACTGAAAAAGCTTTATATATTTATATATTTACTATATATCATGTATATAATTAAAAATGGTTTCTTGATTCGACAGGCAAGTTACTATAGTGTACTATATTTTAAAGAGTTAGACATAGTTTAGAGTATATGCACTGTTTATATATATATATATATGTGCATGCAAAAGTTTTAGGAACATGCAAAGAAATGCTGTAGAGCAAAGATGCCGTAAAAATAATTAAATCAAATGTGTCTACACTTTAAAAATACTGTAAAGAGCAGTAAACAGTAATAAATGAAACAAAGTAAATATTCGGTGTGACAAAAAAATGAAAAATAAAAATAGTAGTCTCCGGTACAATTAGTGCAGTTTTATAAGGAAATGAGCTGTAAGTGTTATTGAGCATCTTGCAGAACCAGACACGGATCTTCTGGAGACTTTGACAGTCGCACTCGCTTCTTATTTTTGCAGCGAAACCCAGCAGCCTTCATTGTGTTTTTTTTTTATTTTCTGAAAAGTGGCCTCTTATGTAATATACTGCTTTCTTTACTGACATACAAACATTTTTCTGCAAACATTTCATTTTGTGCTAGAAAACTAATGTTTGGGAATCTAAAATGTTCCTGTACTGACTCGAAAATGTAGACGTCATAAAATAAAAAACCTATAACAAAGTTTGTACTAAAAAAAATATATGTAAGGTGCCTAAAACTTGTGCACAGTACTGTGTGTGTCTCTCTCTCTCTTTCTCACTCTCTCTCGCTCTCTCTCTCTCTATATATATATATAAAGAGAGAGAGAGAATATATATATATAGAGAGAGAGAGAGAGAGAGAAAGAGAGAGAGAGAGCACACAGAGGTAGTAAACTCAGCTCAAAAAGTCTGTCTTTTTTCCTACTGTGACTTTAATCACATTCTTCCTTTTACTCATAATGAAACAATTTTTTTTTTATCCACAGACCAAGTAAGCAAGCCATTATGCACCATAATTATTGTTAGAACACATTTTTCTCTATATATATTTTTTGCAAATTGGACATTCAGTACATTTCTCCATGCACACACAGGGGTGGGGTTGATATCAAAACAGGATGCAATATTGATTCTGTATCCTGAAGCCTTTCCTTTAAGGACATCACAATAACAAAGCTAACTACTCCCTATGGCTTTGCTTTTGAAGTCTGCACACACAATCTACTGTTGAGCAGAAGGCAGTAGTGTGTAGTAAATTTAGAGTGTGAGAGACAAGAAGAAAAAAAAAAAAAACAGGGAAAGGAAGAGAAATGTATAGCCAGTCACCAGTGCACAAGTGCAAAGCCAAGACAGTGCACAGGGTCTGTGGGACCCTGATGGATGTCTACACTCAAATCCCATCCTGCTCCACTCTTACCCGCTCACAAGAGACTGTGAAGAGTGTCATTCATCTTGTTCTTGTTGACTTGGAGAGGCTCTAATTTAATCAGCAGTAGAAACTGATTTGTTCTGTGTCTCACTCGTAGGCTTCCTTTGAGAGATAGCACTACTCTCAACTCTTTTTTTTTTTTTTTTTTTAGTTATGGTGAATTTCCAAGGTGAATTTCAGCTCACCAGGAAATGAAAGTTAAATGAAAGTACATATACTGTACATTTATAGGCCAGTAAATGTTGTGGACCATAGCCAAAAGTGCACTCCTAAACCCAAAGTTATAGTATATGCTTCACTGAGTAGTGAAAGCACCCGACAGCAGCAACTGTGTGGCCAGTGGTCGTTGTTGTTAAAATCCGGAAAGCACAGTTATTGTAACAATGGTTGATGATTGAAATTCAACCTTAATAGTGAACCCTACTTGTAAAAAGAGCTGGTGAATGAGGTTTATGTTAATTACTGACCAAGACCAAGCCCTGATTACAACTTGGTGGAGAAGTATTCAGACACTTTATTAAACACACACACACACACACACACACACACACACTGTATACAAACATATAGCATATATACAGTGCCCACCATTAGTATTGGCACCCTTGGTAAATATGAGCAAAGAAGGCTGTGAAAATTTGTCGTTATTGTTTAACTTTTTGATTTTTGTTAAAAAAAAAAAAAAAAATTAAAATAAATTCTCTGCTCTCATGGATATCACACAATTTCAAACAAAACACAGGTTTACCAAAAAATATCTTTGTTAATTATAGGTGTGCAACAATTATTGGCACCCCTATGAATTCATATGAGAAAAATATATTTGAAGTATATTCCCACTGATATATATATATACTTCAAATATATTTTTCTCATATGAATTCATAGGGGTGCCAATAATTGTGACTTTAATCCTATTCAAAATGAATGGAGGGTTTTGAAACTGCGAGTCCATCAGAGGGAAGATCGTAACCTTGGAGAATTCAACACGATTTGCTAAGAGGAATGGACCAAATACTGCAATATGTTAATTACTTCTTAGAATAGACGCCTCGAAGCTCAAACAGCAAGAAGAAGACATATTTCCCCTCGCTGTATAATGAGCCTGTAGACTTAGCCCAATGCAAAAGGCACACATTACATTCAAACAATTTCCAAGACTGGAAGAGCACCGTGCACCTCATATAACTACAGTGCACAAATGTTCTGAAGAACACCCAAAAGACTGGAGAAAGAAAAGAAGGCACGGGAAAGGAGGATCATTAAAATATAAATGAGTGGTAGAACAGCTGCACTGTATAAAGCTGTGGTTAATTGCTTTTGAGGGTTGGGGCAGACAGAGCTGTGTGATGTCTGATGGCCTGGAAGAGACGGATGAAGGTGACACAGCACAAAGCACTATTCAATACAGTCAGATGGTTTTTCCTCAGGATGAGCAATTTTGCTTCGTCAACCTGACTGGAGCTGTAAAGTTATGTTTGCTTGTGCAATCAAAGTTTGTGTGGTTGTACAGAGGGGGGAAAGGGAGTTTATTTTGACTGATCATCTTTATCCTATGATTCCAAGATGACAATGTCCCCAACTACAGGGTACGGGGACTCAGTGATTGATTTGATGAGGATGAAAATGATGCACATCATTCACTCAGCGTCCACTTTAATAGGAACCCCTGTACACCTGCTCATTCGTTCAAAAGCAAGAAATGTGGTCTCGATGATTTTGACAGTTGCATGGTTGTTGGTGCCAAATGGGGTGGTTTGTGTATTTCAGAAAGTGCTAATCTACTGGGATTTCAGAAAGTGCTAATCTACTGGGATTTCAGAAAGTGCTAATCTACTGGCATTTCAGAAAGTGCTAATCTATTGGGATTTCAGAAAGTGCTAATCTACTGGGATTTCAGAAAGTGCTAATCTATTGGGATTTCAGAAAGTGCTAATCTATTGGGATTTCAGAAAGTGCTAATCTACTCTGATTTCAGAAAGTGCTAATCTACTGGGATTTCAGAAAGTGCTAATCTACTGGGATTTCAGAAAGTTCTAATCTACTGGGATTTCAGAAAGTGCTAATCTATTGGGATTTCAGAAAGTGCTAATCTACTGGGATTTCAGAAAGTGCTAATCTAGTGGGATTTCAGAAAGTGCTAATCTACTGGGATTTCAGAAAGTGCTAATCTACTGGGATTTCAGAAAGTGCTAATCTAGTGGGATTTCAGAAAGTGCTAATCTACTGGGAGTTCAGAAAGTGCTAATATACTGGGAGTTCAGAAAGTGCTAATCTACTGGGAGTTCAGAAAGTGCTAATATACTCTGATTTCAGAAGTGCTAATCTACTGGGAGTTCAGAAAGAGTTAATCTACTCTGATTTCAGAAAGTGCTAATCTACTGGGAGTTCAGAAAGTGCTAATCTACTGGGAGTTCAGAAAGTGCTAACCTACTCTGATTTCAGAAAGTGCTAACCTACTCTGATTTCAGAAAGTGCTAATCTACTCTGATTTCAGAAAGTGCTAATCTCCTGGGAGTTCAGAAAGTGCTGATTTCTACAGAAAGTGCTGATTTCAGCTACTCCGATTTCAGACGTGCTAATCTACTGGGAGTTCAGAAAGAGTTAATCTACTGTGATTTCAGACGTGCTAATCTACTGGGAGTTCAGAAAGAGTTAATCTACTGTGATTTCAGACGTGCTAATCTACTGGGAGTTCAGAAAGAGTTAATCTACTGTGATTTCAGAAAGTGCTAGAATCTGATGCTACAGTGTGTACAGGCTCACCGAAACTGGACAGCTGAAGATTGGAAAAACATCACCTGGTCACCATTCCCCATTCTGAAGTTTGCTGAAGCTCTTCTGAAGACCTGTATATGTATGACTTTTTTTTTTTTTTTTTGCATTGCACTAATTGGCTGGTTTGGATAATCACATGAGTACGAAGGTGTACAGGTAAAGGTAATAAAGTGGCTTGTGAGTATATACATATACATATTTCAACAACTCAGGAAGATACACACTCCAGCATGTCTTAAGAGAGATGACATATGGAAGTTATGAGCATAATTTGTCTTAAATCCATTACAGCAGTCCCTACATTTACTACTCCCCAAATGCCAATCATTACCATCAGAAGAAAACAAACAAGCTGCACAGTTCAGTTTAGCAGATCACATCCCGCTGACACTATCGATCCATGTAGCTTAGGAGCAGATGGGGGTAAAAAGCACTCAAACTCACTCAAGTGGTGCAGTTATGTGGTCACGCTAACTGCTTGCTTATGCTTAGCATGTCAGGGATGACCACTAGGGTTAAGAAAAATTTTGGACATTTCATATCAGTTTGTTTATCCAGATCCCTTTGGCTGAGATAAATCTTGAGATAAGCGTGAATGGCAAAGCCATTGGGGCAGAGTGCTTTGGCTGGCAGAGCAATAAAGCATGGCCGTGTTCATGGGGCAGAGCCAAGAGCTTACCTTAAGCTTCAATCAACCGCTGAAGGCAGACAGAGTTTCTCAAACTTCAATAAGGTTACGAGGCACAGACACAAACTGCTTTTTCTGTTAGTGGAGAGACACCTGTGTTTTGACAGCTAATAGACTGGCACGATTGCACACATCAAATGTTTTCAGCTACAAGATAACTATACAGTAAAGAACACATGCAATTGATATAAAAGAATGTACCATTGGAGTATTTATTTTCAGTGGAAATACGTTTGATTGGGTGGTAATGCATACATTCTATAGCAGGTTACGTAGTTCATTCATTCATTCATTCATTCATTCACAGTAACAGCTTTGTAGGTGGATCTGAAGCCTATGCCAAGAACATGGTGGGAACACACCCTGGATCAGCGCACGATGCAGACACTCATTCACATCTAGGGGCAGTTTAGAGTCATCAAATCACCTACAGGCATTTTATTGGGAACTGGTAGGAAAATAGAGAACCCAAAATCCAGACAAACACGGTGAGAGAAAATGAAACTAGGGACCCTGAAGCCTTGAGGAGGCAACACTACCTGGTGCGCCACCACGCCATCATGTTATCATGCTGCCACCATGTTGCAGTCACAGAAATGAACGGAAAGTCAATGAAACGCCACAATATTCGCAGGAGATTGAATACTTTTAACGCGGATTTTCCGCAGATTTGGGCAAAGAGTCATCATGTGACATCATCACCACGCGCATTCAGCCAAAGCCCCCTTTGCTTTGCGTGTGTCAAACATGAGTACGGCTAAAAGGTCTCATTCACCTACAAACATCACTGCGAACAATTTTGTGCGATTGCAATTTTGCTAATTCGAGTAGTTTTTTTTCGCCAAAAAAAGAGAAACAAGCCGCAGCAAAAGCAAGCATTTTGGGCTGCAACAGTCACAATAAAACTCTGCCAAATCCTGCATGGACTATGTTGTATACTTTGTGTGGCCTTATCATGCTCAATTCAGGAAGTAAATTCAGGAACACTGGTGAACAATCTAAAACGGTGAAAAATCACTGAACACAAGGTAAGTACTGGACTGACCAGTATGGAGCAATGCTTCCTGTACGACCAGGAAACAAGTTAGATTTATCCAATCAGGACAGTCAGCCAAGCCCTACCTAGCTTGCTAGAGAACAAATTCATTTCTACCTTTCCATCTGACTTATTTGCAGCATCTCATTCATTTGTGCATTTTTAAGATTTTTCAATATTAGAATCTTTTCTAAAAATCTAAAAGCGTAAACCATTTTCCACTTTTTTTTTTTTTTCGGACTACACAAGCAGGAAATCTCACTATACAGTTGAACGCATCAGACGTATCGATGGTTACAGTTTTCATTTTGGACAGATCATCACTTTCAAATCGTACCCCACTTGCACACTGAGGTGTAGCCTGTTCATTCCCCCAGTGGTGTAGACGCCACGCCGGCGTCTACAGTTTGCCTATTGTGCAAAAATAGCTTCCGTATGAATAAAATAGCGACGGTATCAACAAAAGCCTACATGCCATCTTTCAAAGTAATCGCTTACCCACGAGTTCTGAAATTCGAGCACTCGATAACTGAACAGGTGTCAGACGTGTCGCCTCAGCACTTGTTTACAGTCTGCCGGAAATCGTGTTCCGACGACGGAACAATAAAAAAATACAGCTGATGGGTAGAAACAACAGTTATATCATAGTTTATTTAGTAAAATGAAACATTTTGAAACCATGAACTATTTTGAAACACATCTGTCTTTTCATTTGTGAGTAGAACCCACCTTGGCCCTCTAACAAAGGTAAGATATAATGTAATATAGTGTAAAGTGTAATATAGTGTTTGTGTGTGTGTGTGTCTTCACTTCATCACAATGTCATCCCCCTATTCACGCTCTGCTGCACCCTTTCCGAACTAGACTCAGCTCAACTCCGCCGAGGCTGCATCGTTTAGTCTCTTCACTGCCACTTCGTTCAAAGCGTCACTGTTTTTTATATCGGCTCTCCCCTCTCCTCTCGCCTCGTTCACACACTACCCTTACCAGTGACATAGCCATTCGAGCAAGACACACAGTTTACACAGCCAGGGGAGTTAGACGAGGATACATCTGTACATCCGATCGGTTTCTATTATCCTAGGCAGTGGATAAAAGTGAATTAAGAAAGCCGTCTCGTTTTCTGTTCAGACACAGACACTTCGATAGTCAGACGCTGTACTTTCAAAATGACTGGCAGTACAAAAAGTACAAAAAAATCATGGGTGACTGATATGACTAAAATATATTACAATATATGAAGACATTTCTACACAGTATATGCATCGTGATATGTAGGGAGATGGACAAATAGGTAGTCCATCAGAAAAAAGAGGGAAAAAATAGAAACATTTTTTTTTTTATTGACTTTCACAAAACAAATGCTTTCATGTGGTGTATGTAAACACAAGGCGCCTTCACTGTACCTTGAGGCTACTCGATCTGAATCTCATCGTCTGCTGCACAACACACACTGGCCGGAGTGCCAACTAGTTGACATTAGAACGATTTGAACTTGGCGAATTAATTAATTAGGGCACGCAGATGACAGGCAATCTTATATATCACAATATCACTTCCAGATCACTTCTGGTGCGAGAACGCTGTGTGCGTCTGGCTGCCGCGTCGCACCTGTACTATTGTTTGTTTTGCATGCGCCTTGTGTGGATTATTTCACTTTTTGGTTCTTCAACGTTTTCAGTTTTGGACACTTTTGTGTTTTTTTTCTCGCTGCTTGATGCCTGTTTGTCTGTCGGCCTGCTGCGAACTCTTTCCCCGTTGTGTCCACCACTTTCAGCTCGGCTGGAGAGGGAGTTAATGATCTCTGCATCAGTTGTGCTGATTGTTTACTGCTTACTGTTTGGATGGGTTGCCATCCTCTTGGTAAGCTGTATATTGGTGATATGATAGTCGGGGTCTGGCTAACGTGGTATCGCTGGTGGTCCGTATCATATCTGTCAGCATATATACATGCCTCGGGCAGTTGCTCCCCTTCTACATCGTTTTTGGTAATAAAACTGAAATGGAGATTGGATACTCACCATTCCAACTGAGGGCTTTAAAGTGCCATCCACATCTTGATTCCGAGACCTATGAGTACTGTCGGACGCTTGGAATTACTCGTCGTCCGCGATATACACACCACTCATAAAGAGTATCCCAGAACACTCACTGCTCAATACCTGGTACTATCTCATGTATCTGGTCTAACAACAGGGTCCAGCCTCAGTCCAAGTCACCATACACCTGAGTTCCGGGCCTTAAAAGTTATTGGTAGACGGCCCGAGCGGCTTTATAGGAAAACTGGTCTTACTGTTTACCATCTAGCTCTCATTGATCACCTCAACACATACAAAGCTGCTCTGAACTCTGTGCGGTCTAACTATGTGTCCACAATGATCAATAAAGCAAGCAATAGGCCAAAGGTTTTGTTTGACACAATAAATAAGCTCACCCAACCTCCTGCTCATGATGTTCACACATCTGTTGCTCTTTCCTGAATTATTACCAGGAAAAGTTGAATGCTGTCTGCCAATGCTTTATAGGCAAGGCCTCAGATTTGAGTTTTCTGCCTCAATTGTCTAGCTTTACTCCTACGAACCCCTCTTCTGTCAGTGACTTAATACTGAAATCCAGTTCTTCATCTTGCCACCTACATTTCTCCTCAAACGCTGTCGTTCTCTCCTTCCTGCACCTATATTTCTCACTTCATAAAAAGATTTTTAGCTTCAGCTTCTCTCCCTCTACCACTTAAAACTGCAGCAGTGACTCCAGTTCTTAAAAAAACCTAACTTGGACCCTACTGTTCTTCCTAATTTTCGCCCTATCTCTAACTTACCGTTCATTTCCAAAATACTGGAAAAGTACTGCTGCCTCCCAGCTCTGAACTTTACTTGCTCAAAATAAGCTTTTTGACCCCTTTAATCTGGCTTTAGTTTTTTTTTACTCTCCAGTGACTCTGATTCTCTTTCTATTCTTCTATTACTTGATCTTAGTTCCGCTTTAGATACTGTCTGTCATGACTTGGATACTGGTGTCACGGTTACTGCTCTTTCCTGGCTTACTTCACATCTCATGGATTGACAGTTTTACATTTCTATGCAGGACTATCAGTCATCTACTGTATCTCTGAAATTAGGTGTCCCTCAGGGATTCCTCGACCTCATACCACATATATATATAGTTTTTGGGTCAACTTACTGGCCAAGATCAGTTACCACTGTTATGCTGATGACATTCAAATCTATACAGCTTGTAGATTTGTAGATCTGCTCCCACTCTCCAGACCGGTCCACTATCAGCATGTGTAAATTAAATAAAAGGATGGCTTATCTCCAACTTTTTAAAACGGAACATTGGACAAAACTGAGATCATTATTATTGGAGCACCAACACTTACTAAAAATATCCTTCATGACCTTATTTGTGACATTAGTGGTACTCTAATTAAACCATCTAGTACTGTAAAAAAAAAAAATTGTAGGCGTCATCTTTGGTCCCAACCTCACCTTTGAAGCTCATATAAACTCTGTTTCTAAATTTAGATTCTTTCACCTTCTTCGCATTGCTTGCCTCCGTCCCTTCATTAGCCTCAAAGCCGCTGAAACACTGGTTCGTGCATTTATACAGTGGGGGGAAATAAGTATTGGACGCGTCAGTATTTTTTTCAGTAAATACATTTCCAATGAGGTTATTCACATGAAATTTCCACCAGACATCAGTATTAACTCGAGAAATCCGGAAATATAAAGAATTCACAACATTAAAGTCCATCAATAAATTTATGTGTAATAAAGTGGGATGACACGGGAAAAAGTATTGTACATGCTGTAATTAGCAGGTAAACCAATGGGGAGTGCATTGCAATAGTCAATATGTGAGGATACAGTGGGGGAAATAAGTATCGAACGTGTCAACATCCTTTTCAATAAATATATTTCCAATGAGGCTTTTCACATGAAATTTTCACCAGACATCAGAATTAACTCAAGAAATGTCTGAACTGCATTGGCTACCGGTTTGGTTTCGCATCAAATATAAAATAACCCTGTGTACGTTTAAATGACTTCACTGTTTGGCACCTCGCTATCTTAGTGAACTGCTTCTCCCCTACAACCCGAGCCGCTCTCTCAGGTCCTCTGGGCTCGGCCTCCTCTCTGTCCCTAGATCTCGTCTCTCTACCATGGGTGGCAGGTCTTTCAGTGTTGTAGCACCCAAAATCTGGAATTCACTCCGTCTGACTCTTCACAGCATCACATCCATCTCCGAGTCCAAATCTCAACTTAAAACGTATCTGTTTTCCGAGTGGTGTTCGTCTTAACGTGTTGCTATGCATTTTTGCTCTCAGTGACTGTACTATCTGTACATGTTTTTTCATCTTTTGTGTTTGACTGTTAATTATTTTTCATAATTATTATAATTGTGTTTGTCCACGATTGTTCATTGTTTATGTATTATTGTATTGCTATTGTAAAGCGTCCTTGAGCTCTGGAAAGGCGCTGTATAAATGAAACATATTTTTATATAACCGAGCGTTATAAAGTTTGGCGCAAAGCTGTCATACAACGCTCCTGCTTGCTACACATGATTAAATACGTCGAAAGAAAATAAAGACGCTAGCTAGACTTTCTTGTAAAGAATACATGTCTTGTAATGCATTTGAACCTGGTGTAAACTGGTGTTTCTCAAAGGGCTCAAACTGACATAGGAAAGGTCTCAGTCTGGCTTCTGAGGGGTCAGAGAATTGTGGGTAACGCATCAATATTAGAACGTATGAAAGACGGCCAGGGTGCAGCAAGGGGAGCCATCAAGAATGCATTACGCTGTCGGAAGGCCATTAAAGAAGCAATTACAGGGCAAATGGAGTCTGTCAGCAATCTCCATTCTAGCTTGGCCAAATGAGCAAAGACCTGCAATTAGACATTTACCCGCGCTGCCTGTCGCTGCACGCTGACAAGAGCCGAGCTAAGAGAACACACAGAGCTGAGCATCAGGATGCAGCTGGCATGCGTTGAGGATGCCTCGCATTATCAGCTACCAAACAGCGCCTGACTACTCACCTATTTAATACAATCAATCCAATCATCACCAGTGATATTCATTAGAGTTACAGAAGGAAGGACACAACCTAGGGGAAGTTCAGAGTTAAGCAAAGGACTATGAATGTCTGGGAAATATTCTACCGTCTTTAGGGCCCAGTTTTGCTTTGCAGGAGCTTATTTTTCACATGAAATAAGAGCTGTGGTGCTCGAACTGAGCAACAGTCCTGTACTATCCTATCACTGCAGCGAATCTGCCAAGAGGTTTGCCAAGGTGTATTGATAAACGTCTTTTAAATGAAGTTAGCTTTACACATAGTCCTCCTTCCATGCCTCTTCTATCTCCAATTGCAGCCCAATCTCTTTGAAAAACACCATGCATTTTTCATGGGAAGTGGCAGAGAAAAAAAAAAAAAATCTCATCATTAATCTTGGTTGAATGGAGTCATGGGATGGACGCTGACTAACATGGATAAAAGAAATCTAGCAAAATTCCTTACAGCCCCATTCATCGTTATCTACAACTCACCCAATTCGATTTTTATCTACTCACCCTCTACCTGTTTTTCTTTGCGGAAGAAGAATGTACAACACAGAGGTGTTCAGGAAAGCAATCTAAGATGTCAGTGAACGTGATTCGTGGACAAAAGCGAGGACTTCCGTGTTCTATTAACTGAGACTTGTGCTCTCAGAGTCGCATCCATTCTAGCATGAAGGAAGTGCTCAGTGAATTATCTTTCCAGTGTTTATTATGTTCTGGATACTGACCATTTAGGCGCAATTTACATTCATTCATCAGTTTCAGTAAGTACGCCATCCTGTTTAGGGTTGCAGTGGATCTGGAAAACGGGGCAAGAAATGAGAATACACCTTGCTACCATGCACGCACACACACACACACACATTCACATGCTCATTCACAGCTAGGGGCAATTCAGTGGAGCCAATTCAGTGGCAGGAAATGGGAGGAAACTCATACGGACACGGGAGGAACATGCGATGACATGAGTCAAACGTACATTTCTGTACTAAAACACATAATGGTGCATAGACTTACTGTATAACCTAAAGGTTTTTCCAGGATTACTGAAAAATTGCCTGATATTTTCTTAAAGACATAAAACAGAAGATACTGGGCAACTCCTTCAGCCTACTAACCAAAAAGCTTGGAGATGACACACTGAAAGTGAGAGGCCAATAAGCCTTTTTACATCGCAAACACCAAGACTTTATCTCTAAGTTCATTTCACTAGGGTCAATATAATAAACACACCGACACTAAAATGAGTGACTGAGGCCAGGGTGGAAAAGGGACAGATTGGAGGCGCTGAAGGATGATTTACATGCTGAGTCAGTCTTGGCAGCTGTTCACAATTTTGTGTGTGTGTGTGTGTAGGCTTTATAAGCATAGTTATTTCCCCATTCACATTACAGCGCAACAGAACCATTTTACCAACAGAACGCAGGGCAATTTTCTGTTTGTAAATAACTTTGTGTAATCCCATGCACACATATGCGTATATAACGAGAGGTTGGTGTGTGGATATAGCATGGTTACGGCATTCCAAACAGAATTGAACACACACACACACACACACACACAAGCTGAAATAACACATCAGAGCAACTGTATACTGTATATAATGGTGGCTTTGCAGACAATGCAGTAAGAAGAGCAAATTAAGATTTAAGTACTTCCATGATCACTTGTATATACAAATCATGCAATTATCCCTTTTTTTTAAAAAGTGAGTCTCTCGGTGTTCCGGTAAAAGAGCACAGTCGGGTCTCGGAAACAATACGTTACCATTGCCAGCACTTTTGATTCAACGTTCTAATCCGGTACAGCCTTTAATGAGAGCTGGTAATGGTGGGGAATTCTAGACCCTTGCCATTTGAAATTCTTTCTTTCCCAAATAAATGAGCTCTCTTGAAAACAAGAGTGTGCATAATGGAAAGCCCAACCCAAACCCATAGGTTTTAAATGAGGTAAATTCTAAGGCTCTTAAGAGCAATTACCACAGCAAGCTAATGACTCTTTACATTGGGAAATGGTGAATGGTGCGTACTGTGTTCAAGCCAGAGCGACTGTACTCTCTTTCACTCCTTTATGAGGCTTTAGTGCTGAATTGTACTACATTTGGAGTAGAGGAACTATGAATGGCGGCAGTGTGTGTCTGTAGGTGGAGCAGTAGAGAGAGAGAGATAGAGGGACTTGTCAGTACTTCTCAATTCCATTTTCCAGCCAATACACTGCACATTTCTGTGTTCACCCGGCTCGAGCACACATGATTCAGTTCATCGGCTAATTGCATTTCTTAGCTGAGAAAGGTGTGATAGAGCGAAGAAAATAAGCATCTGCAGCACTCTGTATCTGACATCTCCAGGCATTCACATGTAAAGACGGCTTAGACTGCAGACTCGGCGAAAATCTACAGATCTGGTCCACGCAGAATATGTGGCTCTCTTTGAAACTAGAAATATTTACAAACTCTGTTTTGCTTGGGCGGGTTCGAGCCATATGTGAAGAGAGTAAGCATTATCGAGCGAGACGCCCGAGGCACACACGCTCACCTCTCATCAATGACCTTGCTGTTCTGCTTCCAGCGAATGACAGGGAGTGGGAAGCCCTTCACCACACATGGCAGTAGCACCGTCTCTCCTACCGGCTTGGACACAGCAGACGGGCCCATTAGGATTTCCATTCTCTCATCAACAGCAGAATCTGAGACACAACAGAGGAAAAACAAGCTTCAATATTCCAGTCTTCAAATGCTTTATACTGTACGCCTTTATCATATGGCTTTCCTCTTACACAATGAATCGAACATGATGATGGTTTCTTGGCTTAGAATAGCTCTGTGGTACATCTAAAACACTCGCTTTCAGTGCAATTCACACTTTTAAATACTACTAGGAGTGAGCACTGTAACAGTGAAGTTTATAGGAACTAGGCGTCACATGCGTTCACTAGTCAACTGGATGGATGCTACCGAGGCCGGAAATGAACATGGCAATTAAACTCTCGAGCCATCATTAGCCTCGAAAATCCTCCTAGTCATTGCTACAGATATAGAATCCTCCATCAAAGGAAGGCTTGAAGGTTCAAGTTATAAGTAGGGCTCTGATGATGGACGTGAGTTTCCATGCTTTCCAGAATCGAAGATTTCGGCTGAGAAACCAGGTCATCGTAAAGGAGTGTAAAATGACAATGATGTATTATTTTACACATTTATTGCACTGATTTATTTTCATCATTAACAGTGTAGCCTGAAGGATTGAATGTAATCTGTAGCCTGTGTTTTATTAAAAAAAATGAGCAATGTCCTGAATCAGTTTTTGCTTTAAAAATGGAATGATGACCACTTTCTGAATATTACACATTACAAATGCATTTGTTCAGTATTGTTACCTGGTAGAAGCTCTAGCTGAGCATCTTGGCTCGTCTTGGCCGGCCCTAGTCCCTCTATGATGCACCGATACACACCGGCATCGGCCTGTGAAGCGTTGCTGATCACCAGAGCCGCATGGGGTAGCTTTATCAGCCGCGTGTCCGTCTCTACAGCCTGACCGTTCCTCTGCCAGTGCGTGAAGGGAGAAAGATCCGGACTCACCTCACAAATTAGCAGCTCGTTACCCCTAGGATGTACAGACACACTCTCTGGTTGGCTGGAGAAATGCGGCAAACCTGCAGAGCAAAAAAAAAAAAAAAAAAAAAGCTCTCAATCAGAATACAATTGCTAGTAGGAGCCATTGTTCTGTCAACCTGAGCTAACATAATAATAATGTGCATTGCATTTTTTCAAAACATCTGTCGAAATGACAAAACCAAGGCAAAGAAAGCTTTGTTAATGAACAAATAGCCTCAAATGTCATTAACATCACTGTGAGAATAACAATAGCACAAACATTTTAACTAGAGATGCACCGATATTAAAATTTCTCAACCGATACCGATAACGGATTATTCAGAACGATATACCGATAAACGATACCGATAGATCTGCCTTTTATACCTTCTATTAAATGAATAATAATTAATTCCACAATTCTGAAAGAAATGCAGATAAAAACTTTATTCTCTCCATTTCAACAAGTTGTTTCACAGTAACTGGTCTCATAAACAGAACACACATTACTCTAATTAACATAAACACAATAACTAAATTCACAAGATTAAAGTAAGGGGGGCATGGGGGGTGGGGGAGGATCGTTTCACTGCTGCATCGTCCGGTGTAAAATTTTTTATCCGTGCAGAGCTTACAGAGTTTACAAACTGCAGCTCTGTCATCATTCCACAGAAGAGACATCATCTTTACAAAATCGATGTGTTTTCCCGCCCTCTTTTGATTGACAGGATATAATCGGCCCTGATCATCGGATGTTTTTAAACTATCGATTGTCAGTTGATACATCGGTGCATCTCTAATTTAAACTGATTGCATAACCTGCTTACAGCGACTCGAAACCATCGGCATCGACGGGGATGCCTCTGCCCTCAACGAGTCTTCTCTTTCTTGTTAATATTTTCTTTGCCAGAAATACCCTTAAAATATACTTCAAACATGAAGGAAGCTATTGAAGAAAAACTATTTTTGGGACCTTGACCCTGTTTGCTGAAGATGGCCCCACACGGACAGCCTAAAGATCAGTGAGATTACTGTGGATAGTACCACTTAAAAACCATGAAGATGGCTTTGTACTGTAATTGATATGTACAGATTGCTATGATCGATTTAGGACTACAATTGGCGCAAACAGTTCTGCACTCAAGTGTCCATCAGTGAACACTGGATAAGTTCAACAAAACAGACTTCATGTGAAAACTATAATGAATTTCCTGGTTATACACTTGCATTATTTGACTATATAGCACACATTTATAGACGATTATTATTTATAATGGCTCTATCCGGTGTAACCCAGATGAGGACGGGTTCCCTTTTGAGTCTGGTTCCTCTCATGGTTTCTTCCTCATATCGTCTTAGGGAGCCTTTCCTTGCCACCTTCACCTCTGGCTTGCTCGTTAGGGATAAATGTATACATTTAAAATGTATCATCCTGAATTGATATATTTCTGCACAGCAGCTTTATGACAAGGTCCACTGTTAAAAGCGCTATAGAAATCAAATTGAATTGAATTGGATCAACTCCAATATCTAATTGGTTCATCTGCTGGCTAAAATGATAATTCCATATAAACCTACAAACATTCCATCACTCCTTCTTGACATATCGTGCTAACAAAAATGATGGATGGACAACCCGAAATACCCTGCCACGCTTTTATCGCCAGTGTTTTAGTCCAAAGCCTCAAGCAATAGACATAGTCACATTGCTACAATCAGGGTCTCAATGCAAACATTACACATTACATTTCTCTCAACTTTGGCAATGGTGTTAACGATCATGCTCGTGGGCAGTGGGCAGGGTGGGCAATATGGGAAAAGTCTCATTTCATGATATTTATAAAGGATTTTCATGAAAAACAGCAATATGAAAGAGATTTAAACTGAAGTGGCAGCGGGGGGGGGGGCTCTGTGAGCAAATATGCAGTCTCATCAATATCTCCTCATTTTCTTTATATAGAAATCAACATTTGGGATGTACAGAAATGATCATCCAATCAGCTACTAGTTAATATAATTATCAGTGTAGTCATTCAGGCGATACCTGTGACAACCTCAGTAAAGTCTATCTAGATTTGATTTAGCACATCTTTACTACATTTTAACAAAGAAGACTATAAATTGTAAGAAAATAAGCACAGAGGCATAAACTGAAAGTGAGAATTGTATACGGCAGCGAACGCACACTTAGACATGGTTTTCTTTGTTCTTATAATATTGACACACAAGTGCAAGCCACTCTGTAGAAGCGCTGCAAAATAAAAATAATAAAAGCCCAGGAGTGCACTTTTGGGAGGTGAGGTTTATAATGGACTATTTATACGACTCCAGTAGTACTTTACTCTTTAATAGCTCTACAGACATTTAAATGTAGGGCCTGTGGGAGCCCAAGTCATGTCCTAATGTTTTCACCGGCTGTTGCTTTCTCTGTGCTGGTTTGGGGGTTAGTTTAGAAGATGTGTGGGTGTGAATCTTCATGTTGGGTTTGTGAATCTGGCTTGCAACCAATGAGATGGTGCCAGGTCCTTTGTGCACAGGAAGCAGCAACAGAAGCGTCCACAACAGGAGAAATGCCACTCTGCTACTGGATACAGATGTGCCCTTGAGCTACTACAGACCACAGTCATCTTATACACACTACACAGAGAAGTACTCACAGAGGTGGAACGACGGCGTAAACATCTCATCAGGCAAACCAACCAGCTCAAAATATACAAACAGAAACGAGGTTTCGAGGAAAGTCGAAAGAAACCAGAATCGCAAACATAAAAAAACCAAGAATCTGTTGAAGATGGCAGAAGAACAGTGAAGGTTCTACAGTCTGAGAAAAAGCCAAACATCTGGCTCCACTGCAGTGACTCATCAAAAACTGCACTGTGGGTCTTCTGGTCTCTATAAAGTGAAAATTTATTCATTCTTTGGATTCCAAGGGGCACATAAATGTGCGCACACACACACACACACACACACACACACACACACACACACACACACACAGTCCCCAAAACCCCTGTGCTGCTACCGTAGTTCTGAATGAACACAACACAGAGGAAGATCATTAAACATAGCCGTGGGCTACTCATTGCCTGGGGGGAAGCTTTCAGCTCTTAACAACTGCACATACAAACAAACAAGTTGTTTCAACGCCGGCCTACATATTTCATAGTGAAAACTCTAAAGATAATGGAGAGCCTGTATCTGAAGGACACTCATACATACCTTATTCCATATTCAATTTCTTTTAACTAAAGAAAAAAAAAAAAAAAAAAAATAGAAAATAATCAGTAAAGAACGACCCCTTTTTGTAAACAGGATTTTGTTATTGACTCTATTTCATTATACCTTGAATGTATAAACCATGCCTGCTTGCCCACTATGCATATTTACGCTCAAGCACACTTCAAATCGATTTGGTTAGTTTCTAGCTCAAAACAAGGAGCTGAATCAGCAAGAACTCGAGCGGGACTGCAAAGTGAACAGTTAGTGTTACTGCAGCCAATAACTTGAACCAATAACTGATGGAACCAATATCATTTCTCCATATCGGCCTCTTGATTAAAAAAAACACTTCTCTCATGGGGTTTCACTATTTGGCAACTACTAGAACTGCCAACCTTATTAAATTTTGCGTATGAGCTCTGTAAAAACAGAATAGTATGAGAGATGCTAATGAAACATTTCAAAAAGAAAGAAAAAGAAATAGGACAAAGATTTTGACCCAAAAAGATTCAACAGGATTACAATGAAGTTAACAAATAATGCTAATTGTGATATTAAATAATAATAAATATACTGTTTTTTTTTTTCTAACTGGCACTTTTCTGCTCAACACTGAGCAACATCAACAGAGAAAAAGCCAGCCATGTGAACATTAGACAAACGATTTCTATAAAGACTACATCCAAACGAGAGGTTATGTTATTTTGTTTGTTTGTTTGTTTTTGTCTTTTTTTAAACTGTTTGCTGCTGTAGAATTACTTAAAAATCCACCATCCAGCTGGGTTTTCGCTATTGCCACAGTTCCTGACTGCACAGCTGATATTCCCTTCCTCTCCTTAAACCTGAAATGGTGGAAATGCTCTTACGGCTAACGGTTCCGGACGATTAACTTGTTTAGCTCGATATTTGAAAATGGAAAATCGTGATCAGGCAACAATCGATATCGCACAAGCCAAGCTTGGGATTATACAGAGATCTCCACTAATATTGGCACCCTTGGTAAATATGAGCAAAGTAGGCTGTGAAAAATCGTCTTTATTGTCTAACCTTTTGATCTTTTTTTGATTTTTTTTTTTTTTTATAGACACAAAAAATACTCTGCTCTCATGGATATCAAACCATTGCAAACAAAACACAGGTTTATCCAAAAAATATATCTTGGTTAAATATAAGTGTGCAACAATTATTGGCACCCTTTTAGTCAATACTTTGTGCTACCTCCCTTTTCTTAAGATAACCGCTCTGAGTCTTCTCCTGTAATGCCTGATGGAGGTTGGAAAATACATGGCAAGGGATCTGAGACCATTCCTCCATACAGAATCTCTCCAGATACTTCAAATTTCGAGGTCCACACTGGTGGACTCTCCTCTTCAGTTCACCCCACAGGTTATCTATGGGATTTAAGTCAGGTGACTGGGATGGTCATGGCAGGTCCTTGATTTTGTGGTCAGTAAATCATTTGTGTGTGGATTTTGATGTATGTTTTGGATCATTGTCCTGCTGGAAGATCCAACCACGGCCCATTTGAAGCTTTCTGGCAAAGGCAGTCCGGTTTTCATTTAATATCTGTTGATATTTGTCCATGATGATATGTATCTTAACAAAATGTCCAGGTCCTCTGGCAGAAAAACAGCCCCAAAACATTAAAGATCCACCACCATATTTAACCATGGCCATGAGGTACTTTTCCATATGGCTACCTCTCTGTGTGCGCCAAAACCACCTCTGGTGTTTTTGCCAAAAAGCTCTATTTTGGTTTCATCTGACCATCGAACCCGATCCCATTTGAAGTGCCAGTAGTGTCTGGCAAACTGAAGATGCTTGAGTTTGTTTTTGGATGAGAGTAGAGGCTTTTTTCTTAAAACTCTTCCAAACACCTTGTGGTGATGTCGGTGACTTCAGATTGTAGTTTTGGAGACTTTCTGACCCTAAGATGCAACTAACTTCTACAATTCTCCAGCTGTGATCCTTGGAGATTTTCTGGCCACTCGAACCATCCTCTTCACAGTGCGTTTAGACGATATAGACACACATTCAATTCCAGGTTGATTCATAACATTTCCAGTTGACTGGAACTTCTTAATTATTGCCCTGATGGTGGAAATGGACATTTTCAATGCTTGTGCTATTCCCTTATAGCCACTTCCCATTTTGTGAAGCTCAACAACCTTTTGCGGCACATCACAGCTATAGTCCTTGGTCTTACCCATCATTATGAATGACTAAGGGAATTTGGCCTATGCATTACTCCTGTGAAACAGGAAGTCATAGTAGAACAATTTCCTGTTCCTAGTCACCCAGGTGTACCAAAAAATGTCAAATATTAACGGGAATATACTTCAAATATTTTTCTCATATGAATTCATAGTGGTGCCAATAATTGATGCACACCTATATTTAACAAAGTTTTTTTTTTTTTGATAAACCTGTGTTGTATTTGCAATTGTTTGATATCCATGAGAGCAGATCATTTTTGTGAATTTTTTTAACAAAAGATCAAAAGTTTAAACAATAAAGACAATTGTTCACAGCCTTCTTTGCTCATATTTACTGAGGGTGCCAATAACAGTGGAGGGCATGTATATGCTTCCTCCTAGATTCTGCGACCACATGCTTAGGCCACGTCACTGGGCACAGACTAAGCACTCTTCCCTTCCCGCTCACAGGCGCCCACAGATGGTTAGCTTAACGTATGTGCCTCCTGGCTAATTATAAAAATGAAATATCCGTAACTATGAACTAGGACAAGAAAAAATGACTTGTTTGGTATAATCATAAAGTACAATTTTGCAGTAAAATTTTCCTCCAGTCGGTAGTGCATGCTTATGCAGTTGAAATAACAAATACACATATTAAAGGCATAGCAAATGCTTTACTGAATGCCAGCTCAATATTTCAGCCTGCAGGCTTACTCCAGCAGCACACTCT
This sequence comes from Ictalurus punctatus, assembly GCF_001660625.3. Classification (NCBI taxonomy): domain Eukaryota; kingdom Metazoa; phylum Chordata; class Actinopteri; order Siluriformes; family Ictaluridae; genus Ictalurus; species Ictalurus punctatus. The sequence goes on along the minus strand of NC_030429.2, from coordinate 21,468,441 downwards.
GGCATTTGTGAATGTTCGAACTTCATGTAATCATGGTAGCAACCCGGGTTCATAGTGATCTGACATTAAGTACAAGTAATTGCACCTTATATATACTAATATATCGAATGAATACACCCGAATTGCCTCAGTGTCATTTAAGGCTTTTAACAAAGTTGTACTGGATGTTATTGGAAATTCCCCCACCCCAAGGTTTACCTCCGACCATCCGCTCACACTTTTCATCATCACACATAAACTGCTTTTCTTGCCCATATTTTCCTCACAGACTTCTTGTGGTCCCAGGGCATAACAAATACACAAAGAGTGATTTCAGTATCGAGTACTGCCATCTCGAATGGTTAATATATCTAACCATTAATATAATATTTAAAAACCCTTGCACTCCCACTGGCTAGTGTCACTCTTATTGACAGGGGAAGAGTAATGGCTGTGGCAACACTGGGACCCAATGATCTTTCTTTACACCACAGAATTAAAAAGCTGAGCTTGGCCAAAAAAAGTCAAATCTACTGTAGAATCCTTAAAGGTGCAATAGTTAAATTTTTTCATTTCTTACACGTACAAATAATGGGGATAATTATGTAGAAATGATAAATGTCATGTCACTGCAAACTAGCGACTCCATTTCTCAGAATGCACCGCAAACTACAAGCATGGCCAATGACAACGTCCAAAGCTACACACAGACATGTCACCTTCTCCTGAGGACTAATCAGACACACCTGTTCCTGATTACACTCTCAATCACACCACACATAAAAGAGACTACTCATTCACTAACTCTTCGTGAAGTATTACATTCAGTTGTCATTTGTCTCTGTTGTTTACCAAGCCTTGATTTCATGTTGGTATTGTGGTTTTGAGTTTGTTTACTCTATCGACCTTGCTTCTCTGCCTTGCCTGTTTTGTACTGTTTGCTTGATTGTGTGACCCTTGACTGTTTTATGTTTGGATTTCTGGCTATACCTTTGGATTTGTTTGCTGATTAAACTGCTATACCTGCAATTGCTTCCGTCTCATCCTCCATTACATGACAGAATACTTCGCCTTAACATGGAAGCAGCAGGAGAGCGAGGAGAACATCACACCAGCTTAACACGGCATGTCTGGCCAGAATTTGAGTCAGTCCAGGTTCCCCTAGTGGACTGACATAGACCTCCTGGACCCGAATTATAGCTTGTTCGACTACTTGAGGCAGTTCCTGTTCCACTGCCACAGTTTTTAAGCCTGTCAAACCCCAAGCCTGACAAGAGGCAGTGGCTTGGTTTCATGGTGTCCTGGTTCTATGGCACGGTCCTCCAGTGGGCGGAGGATCTGGCTAGTACGGGGTCCAGGGCACTCAACAATGTAATTCAGTTTGCAGAACTGTTTATAAAGGAGTTTGGGACTACAGGGCAGAACTGGAACCTGGATTAACTTTTTACGGGGAGTCAGTGTGACTAGCAAGCCTGATCTGCAGTTTGTTGTGGATAAAAAATGTCATAAAATAAGCATAAGGGAGCCCTAGCATCCAGCAAAGGGGAGAAGAAGAAAAGACGGGCACCTAGACACATAGAAGCGGGATTAGGCGGACATTGACAAATTGGAATTACACTTTAAAGATCTTTAAGAGCAGTAATAGTCAAAAAAGTCAAAAAGAGGTATACGAGCTGAGCTGAGGAGGGCTAAAACACACACATACACACACACACCCTCGTTCAGTCAAGGGCGGGCAAGTAGACATAACACACACACACACCATCTCTCTTGCACATACTATTATAACTTTATAAGAATAATAAAAAGGAATATTAAGATATTATAAGGGTAATGTCTTATAATAAAAAGTATATATATATATACTTTTTATAAAAATGCTATTAAGAAGTAGGAAGTACAGTAAACCGGTTTTTCAAGCAGCATATATAATAAGAGATATAGAGTAAATCTGAAAATAAAAACTAGAAATACAGGAAAATATAACTTACTCATGATTCAGATGGTGAAGATTCTCGTCTCGCAAGGAAGGCCTTAATTTTAAGAGAACCATGAAGAGAGCCAGTTATAAGGGTGGCTGGGTCAAACTGCCCCCCCTCGAGATAACGATAAGACCAAGGTCCCTCTAGGTTGTTTAGTCTTGTCCACGTTCTATCCTCTGGGTAATTGAAAAGTGAAGTTTCTGATGCCCTAAGGTAGCTGAAAATTCTGGTTTCTGATGCCCTAAGGTAACTGAAAATTCTGGTTTCTGATCCTCTGAGTAACTAGAAACTCTGGGTTTTTATTTTCTGGGTTATTAGAAATGCCTGGGTTCTGATTTTATGTGTAAATTAAAACCCCTGGTTTCAATTCTATGTGTAAGTGAAATAGCCCTTTTCTGGAACATAAGAGTAAGGTAAATGAGCTCTTTTTTAACCCTATTGGTAGTGAGATCATAGTCTTCTTGAAACATATGGGTTATTTAGTGTGTAAATACAGTATAAATACTGGAGCTTAAGCTCAGGGTATTGGGATCACCTCTGAGAATTCTCATCGGTGTGGATCTCGTGTGGTGGAACGGAACAATAAAGCCACACTTTTTATGACTAGCTCAACAGTGCGGCTTCCATAGCTCAGTGCCAAGCCCTGGGTGCTGAAGGGGGTGACACAAGCATGCAAGACCAAGGGCTGCCGGAAAGAAGCCAAGCTACAGTGTCCAACATGCATTAAACTCTGGATACCAGGATCACATTTCTGCTCTCAGGAATGTTTCAAAAGCACCTTGCTCTATTGTGAACCACAAATGGCTTCACAATAGAGCAAGAGCAGAGCTCCAGTCTGAGATCCACAAGGTAGTCTTCCCTGCAGAGCTCTGGCAGGAGGTCAACGTGGTGACCTCAGCTCCAGAGCTCCAGCCTGAAACCCAAGAGGCAATCTCAACAGCACAGTTCCTGCCAGAGGTCAACTTGGCAACCTCATCTAAAGAGCTCCAGTCTGAGACCCACGAGGTGGTCTCCCCTGCAGAGCTCCAGCTGGAGGTCAACATGGCGACTTCATCTCCAGAGCTCCAGTCTGAGACCCACAAGGTGGTCTCCCCTGCAGAGCTCCAGCTGGAGGTCAATGTGGCGACCTCATCTCCAGAGCTCCAGCCAGAGGTCAACATGGCGACCTCAACCCTAGAGATCTAGCCTGAGACCCAAGAGGCAGTCTCACCTGCAGAGTTCAACAAGGTGACCTCATCTCCAGAGCTACAGGCTGAGACCCACAAAACGGTCTGACCCGCTGAGTTCCAGTCGGAGGTCAACGTGGTGACCTCCCCCAAAAGCTCCAGCCTGAGACCCGAGAAGTGGCCTTCTCTACAAAGCCCCAGTTGTAAGTCAACCTGGCGACCTCCTCCGCAGAGCTGCAGCATGAGACCCATGAGGTGGTCTCATTTCCAGAACTCCAGCATGAGGTCAACAAGGCGACCTCCCAGGTCGACTTCCAGTTGAAGGCAGACAAGATGGCCTCCTAAGCCATGTTCCTGTCTGAGGTCGACGAGATGGCCTCCCAAGTCAAGTTCCGGCTAGAGGTTGACGAGATGACCTCCTACACCAAGTTCCAGTCTGAGGTCGAAGAGATGGCCTCCCAAACCCTGTTCCTGGCTGAGGGCAACGAGACAACCTCCCAAGCCAGGAACCTGTCTGAGGTAGACGTCACGACCAACAACGTTATGCTCATGCCTGAGACTGACAACACAGCCAACCAAGCTCTGCGTACACCTGAGGTGGACGTCATGACCAACCAAGCTCTGCTTTCACCTGAGTCTGCTGACACAGCCAACCAAGCTCAGCCCGCAGAGTTGACTGAGAACAATGCTCAGCCTCCCTGCTCAACTGAGGATGATGCTCAGCATTCTTATCCAGCTGAGGATGCCGCTCAGCCTCCGCGTTTAGCAGAGGACATTTCTCCGACTCCCGTTGCGACGAAATGCTCCGCTTTGCTTCCCTACTCTGCCATGAACGTCATTATGTCAGGCTTCTCTACAGACGAAGCTCCGCTTTCCCATGCCACCGAGGACATTGCTCTGCCATCCTGCTCCACTGAAGACATCGTTCTGCCTCCTTGCTCCATGGAGGACATCGATCCACACTCAAGAAAGGCTGACGAGATGGCCCACCAAGTCAAGCCCCTGTCTAAAGCTGACTACACAACTTATCTAGCCTGAGTCTTGCCTAACAACTGCGGCAAACCGGGCCCAGCCTCAAGTCCGCTCCTCGGCAAACCTGCTGCTTGTTAGACAAAGACTGCCTCGGAACCTGAGGGGCTGTGTGAACATTTTTCCCAGAGTGCCAGGACCGCTGGGGGAGGGAGTGTTTTCTGGTACTTTGGGAGAAGCGCCCTTGGATGGGTGGCGGCCTTGATTTTGTGGTGTTATTCTGGTTTTGACTTTGTTTATTCAATCGACCTTGTTTCTCTGCCTTGCCTGTTTTTGTACGGTTTGCCTGATCATGTAACCCTTGCTTGTTTTGTGTTTTGATTTCTGGCTATACATTTGGATTTGTTTGCTGATTAAACTGCCATACCTGCAGTTGCTTCCGCCTCATCCTCCATTACATGACAATAAGTAATAATAATAGCTTAAGCCATTTTCAAAGAAAAAGTATATGTTGTAACTGATTTTTTAAAGTCCAGAATGTGGGTTTGTATTTGGATTGGCCTCTTGTCAGTCATCTTATAGAAACACCCCTAACGCCCCTTCACATCCTCTTTAATCATTATGAGAATTTTGCATGTTTATATGTAATGAGTTGTAACTTAACATTCAAGTAGTTGAATGTCTGTGTGTGATTTAAAGTGATGCTATGATAGCCCTTGCTAAAGATAGTGCTATAGTTAGCATGCTATAGTTAGCATGCTAACTTTTGTGGAACCACCACAAAGTTGTGGGGCAGAGCTTTCTGTGCATGGGTGGAAATTGGAGTGGGCTCAGTGAGTAAACAGTCCTTCAAATTTTGTTCGGCTCCACCCATTTAACCCATTTGAAACTTTCATCCATCCAGTTTCCATAGTGCTTATCCTACACAGGGTCACGGGGAGCCTGGAGCCTGCACAAGGCAAGGTACACCCTGGATGGGGTGCCAACCCATTGCAGGGCACAATCGCACACACACTCACACACTATGGACAATTTAGAGATGCCAATCAGCCTACAACGCATGTCTTTGGACTGGGGGAGGAAACCGGAGTACCCAGAGGAAACCCAAGAAGCACGGGAAGAACATGCAAGCTCCACATATACAGGGCGGAGGCAGGTCCCCCAACCTCGGAGGTGCAAGACAAACATGCCCCATTAGAAACCTATTTCTCACAAATCTTACCTAATACACTATCAAGGGACCTTTAGTTGTCCTTCTAGAGGAAGGCTTAAAGGTTCCAGAAAGAATTCTATATCACAAAAAGGTTGAGCATTTTAGGAAACTAACCATCCATAGAACTGCAGAACCTCCTTTGCAGAACCCATTTTCTCATAGTGTGGTGCAGTTGAACAAAAAAAAGCAGAGAAACGAAACACTGTGAGTGCGATTAGTGTCATTTCTTTTCTGTGCTACTTTGCTCAGAATTCAACAGGCTCAATCAGTGCTGATGAATCTAGTGCCAATGGTGCAGGACAGGCTACAGAAAATGTGCATGGCTTTCAGTCACCAGTGCTAGTTGGCCTGCTGGGACTTTATACTGCAAGCATGTTGTGCAGCTTTTTCTGTAACCTTTTGGCTGACATTCCACCTCTGTTTCCACCTCTCTCAGCTTCCCTCTTTCCATCTTCCCTCAGCAAACAGGCAGAAAAGAAGCCCTTCAGACACTTAGCTCTCATACCTCGACCTCAGATGGATGCTGGCAGGTAAACTGACAGTGATATGTGTTGCCACTGACAAATATTTGCCAGAATATTACCACCCACAACCATTCAACATCAGGTTTGCTTGGCCCTAATCCTGTAACCAGCCAAGCTGGCCACAGTCAGAGGAACAGTGTCCCTCTGATCTTGGTGTCTGGGGTGAGGGGTTTGGGTTGTAGCTCAGGCCAGGACCTCACACACTCACCCAACCCTAGCGTGGGGAGAGCAAACAAAGCTTAGCATGAGAGCACACAGTCACCATTCAGCACTGAGAACGGCAAGTAAACTGTGAGGACCACACAAAAGCACACTGCTGCTCTATAGTAAAGTTAGGATAGGAAAGCTTAGCATTCAAAGCTTACCAACAAAGATCATGGCTGCTTACACTGTAGCTGGTATTATAGCAAGTTTATACAGGCTTTATATATACTCTTAGGCTTGGCCCAACTATATTTCCCTCACTGTTTCTCATATGGACGATACTTCACTTGCTTATCCTCAAGTGTAGGGTTTATTTCAGTCTTGCAAACAGATCAAGTCACTCCCCATGTGTGGCATTAAGCCAATAAACTCATAGCACCCCATGGTGGGTCCAGGCATGAATTTCTCACTCTTGTATCCAAGTATCCAAGCAATCCATCGTTAAGAAATAAACCACAGACACTAATTAACATCCACTAAGTAATCCATAGATACTAAAATGATGTCCATGGAGTAATCCATAGATACTAAACAATCCATAGATATTGAATAATAACCATTCAGTAACTCAAAAATACTAAATAATATTCATGTATTAATTCATAGATAATAAATAATAACCACTGAGCAATCCACAGATACTAAATAATCCATAGATGCTAAATAATATCTATAGAGGAAATAAATAATACTAAATATACTAAATTGATAAAAACATACTAAATAATAATCTGTAGGATGAATAAACCAGAGTTAAGGATGTTAGCCAATTCCATTCTTCCATTACATTAAAAAGAGCAGCTGCTTAGTATTCTTACCCAGCCGACTTCCCTTTACATGGTGGTATATGGAGCTGTTATTACCAAGAGTTAACCTACGGCTCAACACAAGAGAATAAGAAGATAAGGTCGTCTGTAACTGGCAGTCCGCTATAACTTGCACAACTCTCACAGCATGCTGTGAATTCAGAGCATTATACCATTCATTTCAAAATACTTCCACATTAAATATTTAATGAACTGGCTACAAGGGTACAATGTATTAACTATTTAAAAGTCGTCAAGTCAAACAGAGACAGAGGGAGACAAAACACATGGACAACATACACTCACTGAGAACTTTATTAAGAACACCTGTACACCTACTTATTCATGCAGTTATCTAATCAGCCAATCATTTGGCAGGAGTGCAATGCATAAAATCGTGCAGATATGGGCGAGAGGCTTCGGGTAATGCTCACATCAAACATCAGACTAGGGAAAAATGTGATCTCAGTGATCATGATTCTGTGGAATGGTCAGACTGGTTTGAGCTGACAGAAAGGCTACAGTAACTCAGATATAACCACTCTGTATAACTGTGGTAAGCAGAAACGCATCTCAGAATGCACAACATATCGAACCTTTACGACGATGGGCTACAACAGAAGAAGGCCATGTTGGGTTCCACTTCTGTCAGCTAAGAACAGAAAGCTGAGGCTGCAGTGGGCACAAGCTCACCAAAACCGGACAGTTGAAGACTAGAAAAACCTAGCCTGGTTGAAAGAATCTCGATTTCTGCTGACCGCACATAGATGGTAGAGTCAGAATTTGGCACCAACAGCATGAATCCATGGACCCAACCTGCCTTGTGTCAACAGTCCAAACTGGTGGAGGTAGTGTGATTGTGTGTGAGATGTTTTCTTGGCACACTTTGGGCCCGGTTAATACCAAACAATCATCTCTTGGATGCTACAGCCTATTTGAGTACTGTTGCTGACCATGTGCATCCTTTCAAGCCCACAATTGACCCATCTTCTAATGCCTACTTCCAGCATGATAATGAAAGTGCACCTGAAAAATCTACAGGAATTGCGTGATGCAATCATGTCAACATGGACCCGAATCTCAAAGGATTGTTTCCAACATCTTGTGGAATCCATGCCACGAAAAACTGTTTTGAGAGCAAAAGTATGCTCTACCCGGTATTAGTATAGTGTTCCTAATAAAGTGTTTGGCGAGTGTACACTAAGAATACACCAAGATGTTCCTTACTGAACATCACATGCTCATTGCTGATGTCTATAGCACATCGGTCTGAGCAACCACAGAAAATAATGTTTACAGTAAGTGATAACATGAGAATTAAAATAAATCTACTGATGTTTTTAGATATTTTAGACATGCTGTCAAATTTTCATGGCTTTAATATGGCTTTATAATTTTTGGTTTTGCTGTCATGTTGTTTTGTTGTTTTTTTTTTTAAATTTGCTGTTATTTTTCTTGTTTTGCTGACGTGTTTAAGGTTTTGTTGTCAAGTTTCTGAACTGTTGTGTGTTGTGTGTATTTTTGCCACCATTCATTCACTGGGCTGTGGATGTAAAACAGTCAAACACACTCACTAATTTCACAGCTGTGCACGTGCCCGACTTTGTAATTATCGAGTATAAGTTTTATTCCAGTCTTACAACACTAATTACTTGGAGGACGGCCCCGTGACAAATGAGCAGCAGAGATCAATCTTAAGAGTCTCAATAATCTCAGATGGTTCTCCAGAGATCTAAAGCACTGCCTCCAAAAGCCAGCAGCTGGAGAACATGTGGCCCAAACCTCCATTCAGCATGTTGCTCAAGACAGACAGGCCTTACACACACACACTGCAAAACTGTTCTTTTTCATTACGTTATAAAAAAAATCTGAAAGGAGCAACATTTCTCAATGGTTGCTTTCCAGTCTGCTAAAATCGGGCTAATTTTCAGCCACATGTTTGGAAACACGACACCGGACAAGATCAGATCAAAGCCAGGCCTTATGATCTTGCTGATTACAGCTCGAGTGACTTCTCCTTCTTTGAGGTTGCTTTCCTACATCTTGCAAACAAAGCCTAACCGGCAAATGATGGATAAAAAGTCTACACACACCGATGAAATTGCAGGGTTTTGTGATGTAAAAAAAATAAACAAAGAGACCAAGATCAGATCTTTTTGCACCATTAATGTGATAAAGCAACCAACAAACGTTCAGTGAAAAACAACTTACCAACCTACCAAATTAGCGCATTTATTTGGTAAATTTATTCCACTCTATCTTGCAAAAATGTTTCCAGATTTATCAAATTGTTTGGGGATCTTCTGTACACAGCCCTCTTCAAGTCATTCCACAGGGTTTTGATAGGATTGAGATCTGGGTTCTCATTGGTCCATTCCAAAACTTTGATCTTCTTATTCTTTTATTCCTTTGTTGACTTGTATTTGTTGACTTGAGGCCTGCAGGTTTTGTGCCAAAACTAGACTGGAATTTGGAGTTATCGTGACTAGAGCCACAGTCCCACCTGAAGTGAAGCAGCCCCACAACTTGATGCTGCCACCACCATGCTTCACTGTGGGTATGTTGTTCATTGGATGATAAACAGTTTTGTTTTTGTGCCAAAACTATCTTTAAGCCCAAAACATCATGCCATAACACAGTTTGTCCCATGGTTTGTGCTGTTTTTTTTAGGTAGGTCTGTCTAGGTCTAGTTATTCTACTTCATACCCCAGACATGCGAAGAATGCAAGAAATTATTGTAGGGCATGACCAGTACTTCCCAGATATTACTATAGCACCTTTAATGCTGCCGTAAGGCTCTTGGAAGCCTCCATTTGTCCCTCCTGTTTTGGAAGGAAGTCCTGTTCTTGGTAATGCCACTGTAGTGCCCCATTTTATCCACTTGTTAAGGATGGCCTTCACAATGTTCCATTGTACATCTAATATTTGAAGATTCTTCCTGATCAATACTTAATGAGATCCCACACATGCTTTGTAAGCTCTTTGCAGACCATGGCTTCGGATGAAACTAAGAAGATGCCAGGAAATCCTACACAAACAGCTGTTATTTATTTGGGGTTAATTAGCATTACTTCATTGATGGGGGCAGTGGTGGCTTGGTATTTAAAGTTCTGGGTTACTGATCAGAAGGTCGGGGGTTCAAGCACCAGCACTGCCAAGCTGCCACTGTTGGGCCCTTGAGCAAGGGCCTTAACCCTCTCTGCTCCAGGGGCGGTGTATCATCGCTGACCCTGCGCTCTGACCCCAACCTCCTGACATCCTGGGGTATGTGAAGAAAATAATTTCACTGTGCTGTAATGTATATGTGATCAATAAAGACTATTATCATTGATGACAGGTATATAATAATAACATGAGTTTAATTGAGATTGGGCTCATTTTGAGCACAGTCACATGCCCCATTATAAAAGGGTGTGCACACTTCCTTGTACGCGTTTTTCTTTTTCTTTCCATAGAACATTTTGTTTGTTTTTCACTTCAATTTTCTTGGTTGCTATAATCACATTAAAGGTGGGGGGGAAAAAATCTGATATGATTTATGTTGAGTTGTTTTGGGAAGGGGGAGGGGTTACATCACAAAACCCTGCTATTTTAACAGGTGTATGTAGACTTTTTTTAATATCCACAGTATACTCACACATATGTAAACAAGGAGCAAACTGAGCTCCAGAAAAGTCTAATAAATGGTAACTTAAAATGTTACGAATGCATCTGCTAGAGATGCTTTTCTGCAGAAAGAAAAAAAAAGAATAATCAAATGACACTTGTATGTATTTTTGCCTAGTAAGCAGTTAGCACAAGAAACATAAAACACTGGATATGTGGGCGAGCGAAACGAGATAAACATGTGACAGACGTGTTACTCCTGATTTTACAGCGCTTGCATAAGCCTTTGTGTGAATGTGAAATGTTAATCTCTAATTTAGTACGGCAGACACTGTTCTCAATTATGGCTTTAATGATGTCACGTAGCCAGCCCTAATGGATAAAGACAAGAAGAGCAGTCAGTAAAAAAGACCAGGCGTAACAGCTGTGTAGCTTCCTTTGAGAATTTAATTCTCCGTTAATAAGGGGGATAAATCTAGGTAAGGGTATGGAGAAGGGTTTTACATATACACATGGAGATAATGCTAGATCAGTGTATGAGCGAGGACATTGAGACCGGTGAAAGACATGAGCCCAGTGATGATACCAAGAACCAAATCTAAGAGCTAGAGGTTATATTAATCAGCATGACCAAGACCAAAACGGAGACAGGAAGCCTGGAACCTAAATTTGGAACGATGACTGGTCCATGATCCAATTATCCAAGAAAGAGCAGACTGAAATGATGTCATTAAAAGGTCAGAGTCATTATATCACAAACGTGGTCCAGGTTCATAAGTCATTAGCGACTGCTATATGTATAGAAAAAAAACCCCAGTTGACCCAAGATCAAACAGGAGGAGTTAGTGGAGAACGTGTGTGGTGTAATCTGGGTCAAAAATGCATCAGAGATAATTAAAGGACCCCTTACTGTATCCTCCAGTGCAGACATTCATCATGACCTCACACCTCACTATAAGAAAGTGTCAAATATGGAATTGTCATGCTGATATCGTGTGGTCATTGTGTGACTTAAGGCTGGTTCTGAAATGATGCAAATTCAACTGGGCCATTCCAAAATCATCTTCATTTAAATCCATTCCTTTGTTGACTTGGATTTGTATTTTGGGTCATTATCGTGCTGGAAGGTGAAGTTTTTCTTCATCTGCATCTTTCAAAAAGTGGCCTGCAGGTTTTGTGCCCAAGTAGATTGGTATTTGGAGCCATCCATGATTCTCTCTATTTTGACTAGAGCCACAGTTCCAACAGACGAGAAGCAGGCACACAACTTGATGCTGCCACCACCATGCTTCACTGTGGGTATGGTGTTTTTTGGGTGATAAGTCGTTTTGTTTTTGTGCCAAACATATCTTTAAGAGCAAAAGGTTCTACCTTGGTCTCATTGGACCATAACACAGTCTGGTCCATGGTTTAGAGTGATTAGCGGGGCCCGATTGTGGGATATTTATTTATTTATTTATTTATTTATTTATTTATTTTTTCCAGTGAGAAAGTGTTTCTGTCTAGCCACTGTACCCCATAGCCCAGACATGTGAACAATACAAAAGATATTTGTATGGAGTGACTGGTACTTGCTAGATATTCCTGCAGCTGCATGCTGCTGTAGGTCTCTTGGAAGCCTCCTGATAAGTTTTCTTCTCGTCCTTTTGTCTATTTTGGAGGGAACAACATGTCACTGTGGTGCCCATTTCCTCTGCCTTTTAATGATGGCCTTCAGGATGTTCCTTGGTACATCTAATGCTTTGAAAATTCTTGGAGGTCATTATGTGACTCAAAGGTGGTTCTGCCATGATGAACATTCACACATCTGCATTGTTACACTGAGTAGGGTCTTAAAGGTAAGCGCAGCTCATAGAGCAGGGATGGACAAACCGATCACATGCGTGAGTTATTCGTTTTTTTTTTTTTCATATTATTTTAAAGTTGACTGGCTGACAGGGAAGTTGTGCAAATCTACAATGCTAGGTGTCTAGCAGACCGCAGTCTGGATGCGCACCCAGCAAAGCACTTTGAACAAAAATAAAATACTACAGTAAAAATGATCAACGAAAAAAATTCCTGTAGTTCAGCGACTCCTTTTTTCTCCTTCTTTGTTTTTTTTTTACAGGTCCTCTGTTGTGAACTGTTTTGCTCAATCGCATGCATTTATGGAAATGATTTAATTATTTACCTTAAGGCAGCTTATCAAGAAAGGAACTAGTTTCACAGACTTTCATCGTTTTTCTATTTCACTTCCCCTCTCTGATCCAATTAGTCACGTGAAAAGAACCCCCCCCCCCCCCCCCCCAAAAAAAAAAAGATGACGAAACAGAATGAAACTGTTTAAAGACAAATGGACAAAGAAGTGTGTGTTTACTCTCCGCTCCAAGTTTAAAATGTTGTGGGATGTTTCATCCAAGGTGCTAGTCAAATGTAGTAACGTTGAGTGCTTCGAATCGAAACATAACTACATCCAAGTGATGTGTCTTACTAACAGAATTAACAGTATATAACTATATATGAATTAATTACTGATGGTTAAGAATGAAAACTGTTGCTGTTGTCACCACTCAGGTTGTCATGTTAGTTGCTTATCTACTCCTTTATACACAAGGAACTTTGTATAACTGGATGGTCACTAATTATATTTGAATACCCCTGGTATCGACTCCTGAAGTCAAACAGCAAGCAAACATACTTCTGGACTTTTCATCTCTGAATTTCATTCATTTCTAAATGCATTCCTGTGTCTTGGTTGTGTTTTGTTAAAAATATCTCAATATTTGTCTGCATGATTATTTGAATACAAGCAAAACGATGACCCCCCCCCCCCCCCTCTTTTAACCAAAACTATGACACTCCTTAAAGAATGTAAAAAAAAAAAAAAAATCCCCATCACCCCTCACAGTCCCGCACAACAATAATTTTCTCGTATTCATGAAAGACCCTTTCCCATCCAAGATAATGCTTTAATCTGACTGGAAACCCAGCATTGCCCTGATGCAGCACTATAATAAGCATCTGGTAAGTGCTGATGTGCAGAGAGATAAGGAAGTGCGATAGAGAAGGGTCCAGCTGCAGCTCCAGCATGGGCATGAAGCACATACTCACACATGAGCATGAAATACAAGGCCACATGTCTATAGTTTTACAGCATGTAGAGTTAAATAACTTAATATCCATGACCATCTGTTTTTGTGGAAAAAATTTGAAAATCCCAATTGGTCCTTTTTCTGGTCAACTTTAATGCCTAGGTAAGTCGTGAGCATCAGCGGTATGGAGTCCATTACGTCACCATTTCATTCATTCTGTCGTGAAACACAACATTTTGGTTTAGTTTTTCATTTCCTGCTCCCTAATGGACATGCTCATGTTACATTTAAGTATCAAAGCAGACATCTATGTCAGTGGTTCCTGAACCTTTCGGGCAAAACATTTGTTACTAACATCATAAAATGGTCAAATGCTACAGTAGTCCTATAGTCCTGTATTATTAAAAATAAAATCTTGCGGTCACAGAAATTTCATGATGTTCATAAGCCTTGACCGAATTATTTATTTTATTATTATTTTTTATAATATAGGACTACTGTAACATTTGAACATTTACAGTGCTGTTTATCCATCTCGATTTCTTCTGTTTTTGTGTATATCTCATACTAAATTGAAACAAAGGCAACCTGAGTAAACACAAAATACAGTTTTTAAGTGATAATGTTATTTATTGTAGCAAAAAAGTTATCCAGTACCAACTGGGCCTGTGTGAAAATTTATTTGCCCCCGTGGTTACTAATTCCCCAGGTCTATGAAACTGCATTCATAATGGGGTTCAGCTGGACGAGACGCAACCAGGCCTGATTACTGTAAACCCTGTTCAATCACATCAACACCTAAATAGAACTTTTTCAACAGCATGAAGTTGGTTAAAAGGTCTTACCCAGTAACACATTATGCCAAAGTTGAATTCCAGAAATGATGAAGAAGAAGGTGATTGAAATACATCAGTCTGGGAAGGGTTACAAAGCTATTTCAAAGGCTCTCGGACTCCAAAGAGCCACAGTGAGAGCCATCATCTCCAAATGGAAAAACTCGGCACAGTAGTGAACCTTCTCAGAAGACAGGTCTTCCAAAGTTCCTCCAAGAGCACAGTGACGACTCATCCAGGAAGTCACAAAAGAGCCAAGGACAACATCAAAGGCCTCTTTTGCATCAATAAAAGTCACTGTTCATGACTCCACTATCAGAAAGACACAGGGCAAAAATGGCATCCATGTAAGAGTGGCAAGGTGAAAACCACTGCTAACACAGAGGAACATTAAGGCTCATCTCAATTTTGCCAAAACACACCTTGATGATCCTGATGAGTTGAAAGTGGAACTGTTTGGAAGATGGGGGTCTCGTTACATATGACATAAACCAAACACAGAATTCCACAAAAAGAACATCATACCTATGATCAAGCATGGTGGAGGGAGTGTGATGGTGTGGGGATGCTTTGCTGCTTCAGGGCCTGGGCAACTTGCAGTAATTGAGGGAAACATGAATTCTGCTCTCTACCAGAAAATCCTAAAGGAGAATGTCCGGTCTTCAGCCCATTAATGAAACTCAAGCACAACTGGATTATGCAGCAAGACAATGATCCAAAGCATAGGAGTAAGTCCTAGTCCTAGAAGTAAGTGAAAGTCTGATCTCCAGTTATCAGAAGCATTTGGTTGCAGTTATTGCTGCTAAAGTTGGCACAACCAGATTTTAAATTTAAAGGGGCAATTAGTGTTTCACATGCGTAATAGGTGTTGGATAACTTTTTTTTGCTAACACCTGGTTAGCGTTCGTACTCAATAACGGTCTAGAATGTTACATAAGTGTATGATTTGAGAGACAACGCGAGTTTGCTTAGCGGAGGAAGATAGACGGGAAATTTGTTGATTTTTATTGCTGAACTCCGCTACTGCTTTTTTCACAGGAGAGTGAAAAAAGACAAAAATAATATGTACCCTATTCATTTAAATGTAGCTTGTCTGAATGTGACTCCCAGTAACAATTTAAAATATTAACACACAAAATCTTCAATATATCTAGTATTAATTTGTAAAATAAATGAATGAAACAAAAGATTATGAGTTTTTCTCACGACCTCATGTAAATCAAGTGACCCCACATGGGGTTGCAACCCCTAGTTCTGGAACCCCTGACCAATGTGATCGGCTGATTTCCCAGTTTTTTTTTTTTGTTTTGATTTTTTATTTACATACTTGTAAATGTTTACATATTTGTAAATAACCAGCAGCATTTTGGTGATGAAGTCAAACCGAATTAGCCGAGAATCGTCTCTTTTGTGTTGGAAAAGCTTGGATCGGTTCAAGATTAGACTGCTTTTAACAGATACCAGGCTAGTGGCTTAAGGAAGATGAGTAAAATCCTCTCACACACACTGTTGGCTGTATAAACATTGGAGGGGCCACATAGACTCACTCCTGCATCAAATTAGGCCTCCACTAATGGAGGAACCCCAGCCTGGGGTTACTCTCCCTGCTGGGACTGCACTCTCGTCTTACAAAGAAAGGCATTTAAACTGATAATTATTGGTCTTCCCTCTGCCGTCTCACTGGTGTTAGCTGTGCAATCACCAGGAGGTGACAATACCAATTATGCAGCTACACAGCTGAGAGCTGTACTGATTATATACAATGTGGAATAAAATAAATAAATAAATAAACAAACAAACAATTAAATAAATAATAACTCCAACCCACTGACAAAAACTAACTTCATCCAGTGACATTAAATTATGGGGTTAGAATTGTTTCATATTTCCAAATAAATATATTACGATCCACAAATAAATTCACAAAAATTCACAAATACATGTAAGAAGTTTCACAAAAATGAATTAAATTCACAAATAAATAAAGATTTGCGAATAAAAATTTTTTGGTTTTCATGTCACAAACACAAACAATACCTGGCATTCATTTGTGAATCGCGTCCTGTGCATTTGTAGATTTTTGCACGTATTTGCGGGGTTTTGAAACATTTCTAGCTCCGAGTGCATACAAATCCACAAATAGTTGGACTCCGCCCACCGTTTACTCAAGCCAATCAGATAACGGCCGAATTGCACTGACCAATCGTAGCACGTTCTCGATCCGACCAATCACATTTTGTTTTAAAATCAGGGCAGGAACGGAGACATACTGCACTGAACTCACATACTATTAAGGCTCTCCAACATGGCCGATCAGGAGGAATGACGACAGGAGAGTGGATCTGGTTCGGCCATGTCGGAGAGTCTTCATAGTATGCGAGTTCAGTGACCTTTCACTGAATGCGGCATATTGAAAATTAGCTTGTAAAATCTCTAACTATGACTATACAGTTAAAGGAGGTAAATATCCATCCATCTTCTATACCGCTTATCCTTTTCAGGGTCACGGGGAAACCTGGAGCCTATTCCAGGGGGCATCGGGCATAAGGCGGGGTACACCCTGGACAGGGTGCCAATCCATCGCAGGGCACACAAACATTCACACACTAGGCTGATTTGGACATGCCAATCAGCCTACCATGCATGTCTTTGGACTGGGGGAGGAAACCAGAGCACCCGGAGGAAACCCCCGCAGCACGGGGAGAACATGCAAACTTCACACGCACAGGGCCACGGTGGGAGTCGAACCCCCCAAACCCGGAGGTGTGAGGCGAACGTGTTAACCACTAAGCCACCATGCGCCCAGGAGGGAAATATACATGAGAAGCCTGGAGACTATCCCAAGGCACAAGGACACACCCTGGATGGGGTGGCAAACTATCAAAACTATTCAAACCCCAAACCCTGGAGGTGCGAGGCAACCGTGCCCCCCACTCTTCAATTCAGTACAATTCAATTACATTTGATTTATATAGCGTTTTAACAATGCACACAAAGCAGCTTTACAGATATCCAGATATTGATATAGATTTGTCCCTACTGAGCAAGCCATGGCAAGACATGGGGGTGTCCGTGTTCTTAACTTTGTAGCTCAAAAAAGTCAAGCAAAAAGTAGATCCTGTGCCTCAGTGAATAATAATCAAGCATAACACTGAAAAACAACCTCTACTATCTTAATCTTTCTTTACAAAATATCTTCCCAAGTATCAGATTCCCACGGCAATAAGCTGAAAACAAGCCCAATGTACAGAAACAAACCAGCCCAAAGAAGGAGAAGGAAAAAAGAGTGAGAGAGGCTAGGAAATGCAAACTAAGACTCAAAGAGTTTGACGAAATGGCTCTACACCCAAGAGAAGTGCAATGACTATGAAACAAGATGCTAAACAAAAGCTTGTGGAGTAGGACTAAGCTGCTTTAGGACATACTGAAAGACAGGCTCCCTCAGGACGGAACGATTGTCATGACTTCCCAGATTGCACTGTTTCAAGCAATAATGGCCAGCAGCAGGGAACACAACCGACGGGCATTTAAAAAGAGGACACAAAAGAAGAATAGTGGGTCATCCAAACTCAATGGAGTTAAATGGATTGTTACTAAACCACTTTCTGTGAACGCCTGCACTTACAATTAATCAAGGAAGAAATAATACTTCAGATAGTATTCTGTATAAAAGTCTGAGTACATGCTCTAAAGACTCTGAGAGACAGAAGAAGAATGGACACTGTGTGACACTGTCTTCTATGTGTTGTGGATGGGGTGGGGGTGGGGGTACTGTGTAACATTTAAGTGTGGCTTCATCCCTGGAGGAGACACAACAAAGTAAAGTGACAGCGGCACGGTGAGTGTAAACTTCACATGTAAACTTCCAAGTGTTTCGTTTGGAGTTTAAAGGGCAGACGGAACGTTCCAGCAAAAAACCTTGAAAAGTTCAAACTAGTGTTTTGGATGGAATTACACAGCTTTTATGGGTTGTGGCGGAACGAGTGTTCACGAGAACGAGTTTTATAAGAGACTGAGTAAAGGGATTTGATGCAACACGCCTCTGATCTCAGACGCCATGCCACACCAGTACAAGCCATTATTACTGTACATGTAATTAGATTTTATTTATCATTTCAAATATCGTATCGCAGTAGTCCTTACATGACTGTTCATAAGCATGTAAAACTGGGCTGTGGGGCTGTATAAAGCATCTAATCCAAGCCTTTTTGTTACTATTTGGCGAATGAAGAGGAAGGTCAATAAATTATACATGTAATGCCATAATATATGCAGTATTTCCTTTCATGACATGTCTTACATTTTTTTAAAAACCTTATTATGCAAAAATAATATATAACGCTTTGCAATTTACCCTGGTTTATCAAACAGCACAGAAAATTGCTCTGTCCTACCTGCCACTTGCTCCCGGTGTTAAAAAAAAAAGAAAAGAAAAAAAAAGAATCTCTCTATGCTTCTGTAAGTATCTCTCTAGAGTTTGCTTCATGGGGGTTGAGTTGAGCTAATGAAGATGTAACGCTCTGCGCTTTCACTCGGAGACTGATGTACCTCTTACAGCATTTACTGCTAATCTGCATGCGGCCAGGCGACTGCTACAGCCAGTGCTATAGTAATGAAGTCTGCTGTAGTGGAGCCTAAGGGACGTTAGTACAATATAATCTATGATACTTACCTCTAGAAAAAGTGAAAAAGACACCCTTGCAGTGAGCGTGCACTTTCTCTGCTTCTATAAAGAGCAAGCCGACTTCCCTGTAAGTACATTTCCACTCCCAGATTTGCTGAGAAATGGATCCTCATTCACTCCGTAACATTCGATCCTATTCGTTTGGAGTAACGAATGAGTAAGTGAGTAAGTAAGTCTGAGAGGGAACGCAGTATTTTTGAGCACGTTCGATTTTCCCCGAGATGGCTCGTGTGAGCCCGTCTGCAACTAGTAACGAGAACACAGATGAAAAACAGGCTGAAAGGAAATCAAATGAATTTGCTGTAATGCGCAGCAGATCCCTGAATCCAGTTCATCATCCCTCTATTTGTGTGGGAAGGTGAGGGCAGAAAACATAAGCGCAGTAATAATACTTTTATTCGAACGGATTTGGAGTGTCATACCCAAACGGTTGTTAAAAACAGCCAAAATAAAAACAAGCACTTCATGATCCCTGGTGGTGCACAGTATAAATCCAGCTGTTCCTCCAGTTCTCTTTGCAGAACAGACAGTTCTCTATGTCTGCTTTCTCCCAACAAATATTTTCTCGCCGTCTTTTTTTTTTCTTTTCCGTTTTCCTTTTTTCCATACAAAACAGTGACAAAGTCACATTTATATTTATTTCCGTGAGGAAGTGGGATTTGGGGATCGGGCACGCTTGTCTGCGATCAAAGATTGTGTAGCTACATCCACCAAACAACTGATCGCAAGCTGTTAAAGTCATGTAGTGTGCACTTGACATTAGTGGAACTACCTGGGTTTTATTCTGATGTCTCCTAAACACCGCTGTCCTATAGAAATGTCCACTTAAATCTGAAGCAACATACAATTACAGTGGGGGAAATAAGTATTGGGCGCGTCAACGTGTATTTCATTAAATATGTTTCCAATGACATGAAATTTTCACCAGACATCAGTATTAACTCAAGAATTCTGGAAATGTAAAGAATTCACGACATTAAAGTATATAAATAAAGTGATGTGTAATAAAGACACCTATCCAGTTCAGAGATGATTCATTCCATTTGCTGTTTTTTTTTGATGCGCTAGTTTGATTAATTCATAAGCCATATGTATGTCAATGGTCCTAAAAGATGCGTCAATCTTAGCCTTGTGTTGTATCTAAAATCGGCGGGAATGCTTATATACGGGGTGTCCCAAAAGTCTCCATGTTTTCCAGGACAATGTCGGTTGTGCCTTCGTCAGCGGATGTTGGTGGACGTCCACTTCTCGGTCGGTCCGCAACACTTCTAGTCTTTTTGGGTTTGTTAATAAGTTTGGCAGTGTCGTGTGATGCGCTCGCCATGTTTCCTGTTAAAGTCCATCGCAACCTTGCGACAGCTTCCTGATCCAGCCGTAAGAACGATCTCAATACGTTCTTCTTTTCTCAAAGGCGTTCTTAAAGATTATATATATATAATATATGTAATATAACATATATAAACATATTACATGAAGTAAATATAAAAAAATTTGGAAGACATTTGACTAAAAAGTGTTAAGTTCATCTATGTATGAAGACTTTTGGACAACCTGTAGTATACACTATGTGACCAAAAGTTTGTGGACACTTGACTGTCATACTCGTATGTGTTCCTTTCCCGACCTTTTGCCACAAAATTGGAAGGACACAATTGTCTAGA
The DNA here is from genome assembly GCF_001660625.3 of Ictalurus punctatus. Taxonomy (NCBI): domain Eukaryota; kingdom Metazoa; phylum Chordata; class Actinopteri; order Siluriformes; family Ictaluridae; genus Ictalurus; species Ictalurus punctatus. The sequence goes on along the minus strand of NC_030429.2, from coordinate 21,447,743 downwards.
ATGTCTTTGCATGCTGTAGCATTACAATTTCCCTTCACTGGAACTAAGACGCCCAAACCTGTTCCAGCATGACGATGCCCCTGTGCACAAAGTGAGCGCCATGAAGACATGGTTTGTCAAGGTTGGAGAGGAAGAGCTTGAGTGTCCTGCACAGAGCCCTGACCTCAACCCCACACCTTTGGTATGAACTGGAACCCCGACCGCACCCCAGACCGCCTCACCCCAACATCAGTGATCAACTCACTAATGCTCTTGTGGCTGAATGAGCACAAAATCCACACTCCAAAGTCTAGTGCAAAGCCTTGAAGAAGAGTGGAGGAACTAAATCTGTAATGGCATGGAAAGCACATGTAAGTATGATGATCAGGTGTCCACAAAATGTCTGGCCATATACTGTATGAATTATATAACTGTTTAATCTGATCCACACCAGTTTTTTTTGTTTAGAAAGTCTTTTGCATTCTTTTCATACTTATTTTATCACACTAGCCATGAGGTACCTTAATCAATCTCAGCTCATGAGCCTTCTTATTTTTGCCATTTGAAGTCATTCAATTTATTTATTCTTATTTACCTCTGCCTACTGAAGTTCTCGCTGTCCATTAGGGCTGGACTTTTCCTGATATCCAAAACAGATTTTTTTATGTCTCATGCTAGCCAAGTGAACTCAATTTTATCCGCAGCATGTGTAGATATGGCTTAGAAATGTCCGAGTGCAGCTCATGACAACTTGCCCGCTCGAGCACAGACTGATGTGCTGGATTTACACAAGGGCTTTCTCTTTAGAAACACGAGAGGACTGAGTGCAAACATCTCACATTCGCGCAACCCTCTTTCACTGACCTGGCACAAAACAGACACAAGCACACCCAAACTGTCGGTTTGAACATCACAGCAAATATGAAAGTCAAGCTGCACCAACATCTGTGCAGAAGACTGACAGTGTGTTTTAACACTTTGAAGAGTCTTCCATCTTCTTTTAACACTTCCATTGCACTGAGCAGCAGGATCGCTCCCTAAAGCACTACCACTTCACTTTCATTCCTCCCTTCATCCTCACACGAATGCCCATAGAGAGGAAGAGGGGAAAAAAATACAGGAAGAAGAGGATCTGAGACTCCTTTATGAGCAACACGACAGTACTGAGATTCACCCAGCTCCATACAAAATTATATACATTTTTTAATAAAATCGTGATAAATAAAGGCAGGAGACAAATAAACTGTGCAGGAGAAGGGAATGGTGTCCAAATGAATGATCATCATGTCTCAAAGCCTCGAATGCGAGTGATGTATGTAACTGTGGTTCTATCAACACCGGCTCAGTGTCGGTTCTGAATGATAAAATGTCTCGGAGGTGATCCCGGATGCACAGAACCACAGCTACATGTGTACCCGGTGTTCTATTTCAATCGTCCTAATATAGCCACGTTATATTTACTAAGCTACAGCAAGAACACCTGGAAATCAACGCTCCACTGCCAGTGTAACACAAAGTGTGTGCGACAGGGCCATGCACACACCACCCTGCTTCAGTACTCTGTTCTCCCACCTCTCCTCTCACACCTCTCCTCTCTCACTACACCTCCCCCTGACCCCAAGATTGGTTCATGTCGCCCACAATATCAAAACAGGACTCTTGCATTAAAAAATATGGATTAAAATAAAAATAAAATGTGTTTTTCTAATGGCATAATATATAATCGGACGGTCACTGATGTTACATAGGTTTGGGAGGGAAGTATGGAGAGAGAGAGAAAGGAAAGAAGGAAAGATGGAACAAAGGAAGGAGAGTGAAAAAAGGAGAGAAAAATGAAGTAAGGAAGGAGAGAAATGGGGGAAGGAAGGACCTGGAGAAAGGAAGAAGAGAGAGAAAGAGAGAGAGAGAGAGAGAGAGCGAAAAGGATGAGAGAATGACAGGACGGTGGGAAGGCAGAAGAGAGAGAAAGAGATGAAAGAAGGAAGGCAGGAAGGAAGGAGAGAAATGGGGGAAGGAATGACTGGGAGAAAGGAAGTAGAGAGAGAAAAAAGAAATGGAGGGAAGGTAGGGAAGAGAGAGAGGGAAAGAAAGGAAGGAGTGTGAGAAAGAGAAAGGAATGTTGGAAGGTGGGGGGGAGTGAGACAGACAAAGAGAGAGAGACAGGGAGAGAGAGTGAAAGGGATGAGAGAATGACAGGAAGGTAGGAAGGCAGAAGAGAGAGAACGAGGTGAAAGAAGGAAGGGAGGAGGGAGAAAGAGAGAGAAGAGAGAGAGAGAGAGAGAAAGGAAGGTAGGAATGTGGGAGAAAGAGTGAGACAAACAAAGAGAGAGAGACATCAAGAGAGAGAGAGACAAGGAAGAGAATGATAGGAAGGTAGGAAGGCAGAAGAGAGAGAAAGAGATAAAAGAAGGAAGGGAGGAGGGAGAAAGAGAGAGATGAGAGAGAGGGAAAGGAAAGAAGGAAGGAAGGAGAGAGGAAAGAAAGAAAGAAAGAATGGAGGAGGGACATAGAAAGAAAAGGGAAAGGAAAAAGGGAAAGAAAGAAAGAGAGAATGACCGAACAAACGACAGACAGACAGAAAGAAAGGTGTGTCCTTACCTGCCACGGTGACTCGGGCGGCGCGGCTGATGACGGTGCCCAGGTTGTCGATGGAGGCCACACACTGATACACGCCCTCGTCTGGCTTGTTGTGAACAGAGTGCTCCACGGTGCTGATGAACAGAGAGCCGTCGTGGAGGAGGCGTCTGCGCTCATCTGCCGCCAGGTTCAGGAACGTGCCGTCCTTCTTCCATTCTACCCTCACCGGATACTCGCTCACCACCGAGCAGTTCAACACGGCGGGTAAACCCCGTACAGCGAACACGTCCACCGGCTCCACGGAGAACCGCAGCAGAGTGAATGTCCTCACTGCAGAACACGACAAGACACGTGAAGAAGAGGCTGTGAGAAATAAACCTTAAAGCTCGGAACCAAAAAAAATGGAAGAAAATGTGAAAGAACAGTCATCCATCCATCTTTTCAGGGTCACGGGGAACCTATCCCAGGGAGCATCGGGCACAAGGCGGGGTATACCCTGGACAGGGTGCCAATCCATCACAGGGCACAATCACATTCACACACTCATTCATACACTACGCTCACTTTAGACACGCCAATCAGCCTACCATGCATGTCTTTGGACTGGGGGAGGAAACCGGAGTACCCGGAGGAAACCCCCGCAGCACAGGGAGAACATGCAAACTTGCACGTGCACACACATGGCCCCGGCGGGACTCGAACCCAGGACGTGTGAGGTGAACATGCTAACCACTAAGCCACCACGCACCCCCAAGAACAGTCATCCACAGCTCTAAATCCATCTGAAACACATCTGTAGCTCCTCGTATCAAATGCAGAAATTCTAAACTGCTTTAAATGATAAAGTCAAAGGTCACAGATTTCTGTTGTAAGGTTCACACTCCATATGTTACGCCGGGCTTCCAAATAGATGCATTTCTGTGGGACGCTATACATCAGCGTATAATTACATTAGACTTGTCGCATAATTAAAAGAAAAAAAGGAAGGGGAAAAAAAAACCAGTGTGTTTTTCAGATGATAATCAGGCCAATTATCTGCATCACGGAGTGCCGCAAAAACAATTACAGCGAAACGCTTTCGAACGGAACAAGCAAGCCGTTTTATATTTTCATTAAGAAAACCTCTTTTTCTGGCTCGGGTGAAGCATTCCACAAATAACAGGATCACTATCTTTTCGTTTACTCCTTCGACTTGGTCATCTGACATCTAATTAAAGGAATTTCATTTCTCTACAGGATATTTTTAACTCTTGTTTTTCTCATCAGGGTCTCCCATGCACAGCTGCACCCAAAATTCACAGCAAAAACACTTCAAAGTCTCTTAAAACTTTGACAGAACCCATCAATATGACAGAACAATTCTCGAGCTTTTTCCCCCTTAATGTGCATCATTAAAAGATCTGAGGAAGTCATGAAAACGCCACACACCGCTTGGAATATTTTAACGCACAGCCTTTCGGTACAGAGATCGCTCTCGGATTTAGACGAACTTACACTGCCGATGGGGATTTTCCATTCAAATCCTTTTAAGCCAGGACTAGGCTTGATCTCTGTGTGGAACAGCATACCTAAGCTCTACAAATGTGGAGAAAAAAAAAAAGTGTGCGAGTCTGTGTGGGATCAGGAGAACAAATATCTTAAATTGATCTAGACATGCAAGCTGGGGATTTTCTAACCAGCTTAAATAGAAATGAAAAACAAGCAGGTTCAAGTGCATTCCTCTAAAATCCTCCAGAAACGTTTTCATGCTTGAACAATGATGGGAAGGGTATCATTATTTTTCAATCTGGTATTAGGAAATATGGGGACTCCCACCACAGTGGAGTAAGTCGTGGCGGCGGCGGGGGCGTGGTCGAGCGGCGGTTTGTGAATGGAGGGTGGGGTCAGGAGGATGAGCACCTGGGGGTGATTTACTAACAAGTGCTTTGTGTTTTAGTGAGCGGCGGCGAGGAGATAAAGGGGAAGCGACGAGAGAGGGCGTGCGAGAGAGGTGAGAAGAGAGCCGCACAGTGAGAGCTGACCTGTTTGCGTGTGTTAATAAGTGATGTTGAAAAGTGTATGGGTGGAAAAAACAAGAACATTAATAAAGTAAAAACATCTGCAAGGCCGTCTGCCTTTTCCTCATTCCCATCTAAACTGATGAGTGTCATACTCGTGCATTAGCTTTGAATGACACTTCGCTTTTCCCCATGATTTAACATTTTGGAAATAAAATGCAGTAAACAATTTAATTAGCCGGGAAAATTAACATTTCCATTATTCAGGTTAGAGAATAAACGGGTGTATAATATTACCAACTGTGCAGTCAGGAACTCCTTGCTGGCAGTGGCAATTGCAAAAACTCTGATTTATATATATATATATATATATATATAATAGAAAGAGAGAGAGAGTGAGAGAGAGAGTGTTGAGGTCATACGTTTACATACGCCTTGCAGATTGTGCAAAATGTTAATAATTTAAAATAATAAGAGAGGGATCATAAAAATAGCATTTTGTTGTTTATGAAGTTCTCCCCTGAATAAACTATTTCACATAACAGATGTCTACATAAAGTCTACAAGACACAATAATAACAGAATTTACACAGATGCACCAGTTCAAAAGTTTACACACGCTTGATTCTTAATCCTGTGTGTCGTTACCTGGATGATCAGCGACTGTGTTTATGTTTTGTGATAGTTGTTCATGAGTCACTTGTTTGTCCTGAGCAGTTAAACTACCCCCTGTTCTTCAGAAAAATCCTCCAGGTCCTGCACATTCTTTACTTTTCCAGCCTCTTCTGCATATTTGACCCCTTTCCAACAGCGACTATATGACGTTCAGATCCGTCTTTTCACACCGAGGATGACTGAGGGACTCGTACACGACTATTACGAAATTTCCAAACGTTCACTGATGCTCAAGAAGGCAACACGATACATTAAGATCCAGGGGGGTGTAAACTTTTGAACAGGATGGTCGATGTAAATCTGTTATGATTTTGTTTAAAGATCTTTTTCATTTAGTACTGCCCTTCAGAAGCTACATAAGATACTTACATGTTTCCCAGAAGACAAAATAATAACAATTTACATTTAATCTTTATAAATTGGTGGTCTGATATCCATGCGGTTAACATTTTCACAGCTCCACTGTAAAGTGCCAACTAGTCTGTAGTTGGCTACATCCAAAAGCGCGTCCTACTACTACCAAAATCTTACATCAAAACACTACGCTTGTCGGGTCAACTCAGTCAGCGAAATCAATTTCCCAGAACACACCGCAACCTACAAACATGGCCAACCCGGACGACACTCCCCAGGACCCACTTCCACTAACACGTTCCCAATCACCAGACTTCTGATCACTCTCACCATATAAAAGAGACTCACAGCACACTCGACGTGAAGCATTAAGCCTTTGTATCGGTGCATTACTAAGCCTGTTATTTCTGTGATCACAATTCTGGTTTCCTAGTTTTTATGTTTTAACTTTGCCCTGTTTACTCTGTTTGAGCCTGTTTTTGACCTTGACTTTATCGTATTGGACTCATGATAACTTTTGTTGGTTTGTTATTTTGATGTATTCCTTATGCTGCTGTTCAGGTTTGGATGCAGATGTAATAACAGAAAATATAGTTACAGCTGCAAAAGGCTTAGCTAACACTGTTAGTAGTTATTACAGACTATTCAGTCAAATAATTTCCACTTATGAACCTGGTGTCATGACTGTTTGGCTGGACGTCTTGGGAACACCGGGCGAAACATAACCCTTACTAGATTTGTTAACATGCTAAACTATCATAGTAACATTCAGCATACAACTTCTCCTCCCATGAAGCAGCATGCGGGCTATCATGAGAATCCTCTGACTCTAAATCCTAATTACCCATGACAGCATGGAGCTGGCATGGTGGCAGAGCATATGGCTTTGGAAGGCTATATTTCACACGGAGGGGACAGGCCAATCTATCCAGGGCCAACTCTGATGATGCAGTAAGGGATATGACTGTGCATCCTTGACCCCACAACAGCAAAACAGCTAGAAAATAAGGCTGTCAGCTTGAAGAGTATGAGTCGTTGGTCTCTGTCCGCATGCTCGAGAGTAAAAATGATCCACTTTAGAAACCGCTCCAGTTGGCTCAACCTCACGCAACTGATAGGAGAACATCACAGGATGATGAATACCGTGGGACAGAGAGCACGGGGAGTGAAAGGAGTACAGGAGGGCGATACTGTAGCCATGTATCGTGAGTGTACACGTTTTAGGCATTGCATCATTTGTTTAAAAGTAGATAATTGTACTCACACTAAAAAAGTGGGCAAAAATGATACCAGTAAACTCGCAGAGAAGTTGGTATCAGTATTTAGTATTGGTCCATGGTAAATATCTGAAGCATCAGATCGGCTTCATCCTGGTCTAATCAGTCATGCACTCACGGTTCATTTTAATAGGAACACCTGCACATTCATGCAGTTATCTAATCAGATTGCTCAATAGACAGATAGATTTTCTTTCTATACTCACTGATGGGACATTTGGGAAAGCATGCCTGTGTTTTGAGGGACACCATGCAGAGCAAGTGAAGTTCTTTTAAAAGAACGAATTTCTAAGTGCCCTAATATTTCAGCTTTAAACACCGTAGCAAGGCAAGGTAGTCTCACGTCTCATTAATTTTCTCTGGAGATGAGCGCAAATCCTGAGCAGAGGATTGAGAAAGTCAGAGTGAAGGAATGCATGCAATGAGAGCGGGGGAAAAAATGGCTCAACATTATCTACAGCCATCCAAGGTCTGGTGAAAGACTTGGCCAGTCTAAAACCTTCCACTTTTCCCCCCTGATAAAGTCCTTTGTTGAGTTGGTAGTGTGTTTTGGATCATTGTCTTGCTGCATGATGAAGTTCCTCCTGATTAATTTGGATGCATTTCTTTGTAAATTGTCAGACAGAATGTTCCTTTAAACTTCTGAATTCAGTCTGCTGCTACCATCACGAGTTACAGCATCAATAAAGATTAGTGAGAATGTTCCAGAAGCAGCCGTGCAAACCCAAGCCATGACACTACCTCCACCATGCTTCATAGATGAGCTTGTATGTTTTTGGATCATGAGCAAAACCTTTCTTTCTCCACACTTTGGTAGAAGTTAATCTTGGCTCCAGACAGCTCTCTTATCTTCATGTTGGCTTATCCTTTTTAACAACAAATGCAGTCTGCACAGGGGAAACTGAAGGCTAAAACCAAGATGTTCAGAGCTATTTATTGTTTAAACAATCAATCTAAACAGGACACGCCAGGGTAACAAGACACACCTGTCAGTCACATGTTCCAATACTTTTGTTTGCCTACAAATTGGTCTATGTTCTATGTCATTTAACACATCTACATACAAATACCAGGAGATAAAAGCTGAAATTCTGTACTCTCTTCTAATATTCATTTTGATCTCAAACCCAAATGTCTTCAGTCTACAGCAAAAAGAAATTAATTGGCCTTGTCATTCCAATAGTTTCGGAAGGGACTGAAAAAAGAGAAAAAGAAAGGGTGGCTTCGCTTTGATTTACCCTGAAACCAAAGCATCTGAAATCAAAGCTTGCTTCAAATATATAGCTGTATAGCCTCGGGGCATGCAGGCATTGAACTGTGAACCAACAGATCAGAAATGTCCCGTCCTCCAGATAATGTGTGCCTGATTGGAGGCCATTACATAGAATTACACCACTACTCTGTGTGACCCCTGTGTGTTTGTGAATGCCTGAATCTGGAAAAGTCCCTCCTGCAGCAGGGGCTTAGTGAGTTACTGAGCTAGATGTGCAACATAATATTGCACGAGTAACAGTGAAAATGGTTCAGGAGGGAATAAACCATGCGTAATCCATTTCCATCAGGCCAGTCTGACAGATACAGTGCTGTTAAAATGCACAGACCTGTCCTGGTGGAATAGGATCTATACTGGGGGAAACAGCTGCTAATGAGCTGGAGAAAGGGCTTCCAGACTGAGAAGTACATCTACCACTGTGATGACTGACATATGGCCAGTCACTTAACACAACCCCCCCCCCCCCCCCCCCCGCACTTAAAAGTAAACATCTATCAGATCCAATCCTAAAAGCAGAAACCAGCCATGCCACATCCTTCATGTCAAAAAATTAATAACTCCCTGCCACAAGATGACAACTTCTATTAGTCGATTTAGGATGTAGCACAAAACATTTACTTAGTTTGTCTTCTCTTTTGATTTCTTTCTGTCTTTTATTGCCTGTTCTGTTGCATTTCAGTAGTAATAACTAATTTAGGTCACCAGAGGTCGGGTTACGTTCTGTGCTGAGTTTCATATGTTCACCTAGTGTTCTCAGGAAAGTCTCTGAAACCACTGTACTACAACGATCATTCAAATTGGTAGACGATCCGATCCTTTGCACCACATATGAAACAATACCCACTGGCAGCTCTGTGGTTTCTAGCTCTGTGCTTACATATTTCAGTATTAACGTGGAATAACACATTAAAAAAGTATTGGAAAAAAACACACAAAGAAAAAGCAGTACTGCAAGACAAGGTAAGGCAAGGAACCAGCTGAAATCCGTAAGTAATTATACCCCGTATCTGTGCAAATTAACATCAGCTAGCTTAGTAAACTGATGGTCTATAAAAAGGCTTTTCGTTACCAAGGTGTCACACAAGAAACATCTCATGATGGGTAAAAGCAAAGAGTTCTCCCAAGACCTTCGCAACCTTGTCGTTGTGAAACATATTGATGGAATCGGATACAGACGTATTTTAAAACTTCTGAATCTTCCAGTAAGCTCCTCGCAAGATTTCTGACCAGGGAGTCAGAAGAATAGTCAGTAGAGTAGCCCAAGAGTCAAAGATCACTCGGAAAGAGCTCCAGAAACACTTGGAGGCAGAAGATACCATAGTCACAAAGAAAACAATAGGCAATGCACTCCACTGCTCACGCTCACCCTACAAGACTCCATTACTAAAGAAAAGACATCTCAAATATCGTTTAAAGTTTGCTACAACTCATTTGGACAAGCCTATGAAATACCGGGAGAGGGTAATCTGGTCAGACGAGAGTAAAATTAAACTTCTTGGCTGTCATACTACACACCATGTTTGGAGAAGAAATGGCACTGCACATCACCCTAAAAACACTACACCAACAGTGAAGTCTGGAGGTGGAAGCATCATGGTGTGGGGCTGTTTTTCATCTCACGGTACTGGCAGACTTCATATAATTGAAGGAACGATGAATGGAGCCTTTACCAGGAGATTCTTGAGAAGGATCTGCTGCCATCCACCAGGATGATGAAGATGAGACGTGGGTGGACTTCCAGCAGGACAACGATCCAAAGCATACAGCAAAGGAAACTCTCCATTGGTTTCAGAGAAAATAAATCAAGGTGTTAGAATGGCCCAGTCAATCACCTGACTCGAATCCAACTGAACAAGATTTAAAGACAATGTGTTTAGAAGAATGAGCCAAAATCACACCTGAATACTGCGGAACATTCATTTCTTCATACAGGAAGCGTCTTGAAGCCGTCATTACAAACAAAGCCTTCTCCACTGACTATTAAATACATTTCAGTTAGCGTGTTCAATACCTTTTTCCTGCATCATTCCTTTTTATTACACATAACTTCATTTATGGACTTAAATGTTTGGATTTCTTGAGTTAATACTGATGTCTGGTGAAAATTTCATGTCAATAACCTCATTAGAAATATATTTACTGAAAAAAATGTTGACACATCCAATACTTATTTCCCCCACTGTAATTCTATGCTTCCAAATTTGGGGCCCTGTATTCCTGTTCCAGCACAATGCCCCTGTGAACAAAGCGAGCTCCATGAAGACATGGTTTGCCAAGTTTGGAGTGCAAGAACTCGAATGGCCTGCACAGAGCCCTCATCTCAACCTCACTGAACACCTTTGGGATGAACTGGAATCTCAACTGCGAGCCAGGCCTTCTCATTCAACATCACTGCCTGACCTTATGAATGTTCTTTCGACTGAATGGGCACAATTTCCCACAGACACACTCCAAAATCTTGTAGAAAGCCATACCAAAAGAGTGGAGGCTGTTATATCTGCAACTCCATATTAATGCCCATGGTTTTGGAATGGGATCTCCAACAAGCTCATATAGCTGTGATGGCCATGTGTAGTGTAGCTACTAAAGCCAACTAATTTAACACAAATTAAACAACACACTAATCAGTGTGAAATCTAGATGTCTGATTTACATGTTAGCTTTGTTGGCAGATTAGGGAAGCAAGCTAAATCTACTACTTATAGTACCTACACTCACCAGAGGCACCCAAGATACCTGGTATTCCCTTCCAGGCTTAATTGTTCCTCATGATGTCTATAAACACCTTTAACGAGAGGTCGTATATGACAGGATAAGATGAAACCACGTTTCCAAGCTTTTCCTCCATTTTTGTGGAAAAAATGAAGAACCAACAGACTACGGAATAATTCGAGCCAGTTGTTTGGCAACAAGCTTTACCTCGTCATAACTAATTTGCATGGAATTCAGAAAACCTCAATTCAAATGTTACTTGTTGTGCTATCGCTTTGTCACTGAAATCACAGCTCCCTAGAAAACCAATGATTGCCTGTCACTTGCTAATGTGAATGTAGGGTTATGCTTAAAGATCAAGTAGGGGACAAAAAAAAAAAAGCAACTGCTGAAATGCTTTATCATTTAAACCGGATCAAACAGGTGGGTTCTTTTAACACCAATACAGCTCTTCTGACCAGCTTGTGCAGCGTGAATGTCATAAGACTTTGAGTTAAAGTAGACTAATTCAGCATGACAGTGAAGAGGACCCATTTCAGCCTTTTCACACCAGCACCATTCACAATGAGGGAAGCAACACTTTCAACACTAACAGTGTGAGTATGATCTTGTGGGTTGGGGGTGTGCGGGGGACACCCCAGGGCCTCAAGGGTTACCATGGAGAGATTTTCTCCACGCTCTTCATGAGCAGCAGGAGGGGGAAGTCACATCACAATAGTGCTATTGAAGAAGCACTGAGTGGATACGGGGCGGGACTTTTCCCATTAATCAAATAAAAGATAAGGCCTCAATGATATTCCATGCAAGCGCAGATCACTTTTGTAAGTTTGAAAGTTAAGACGGGTCATCCGAGGTCTCGCCAGTTTTATTTCCTGTTTATTTGGCATCGCATTAAACTAAGAGCGTCATGGTTCAGTCTTAAATCCGTGTGTGAATGAGTGCGAGTGTGTGACTCAGTCCCCACCCCCCTTACCTCAGCAAAAACATTCACTTTCTTTCAAATGGAGCTTCTGCAACTTTACTTCAGCCCTGGCCAGAATATACTCCATTTAATCCTCCCTAAACAACATTTCACACGCATCCCTTTGCATAAGTGGAAAAGCACAGTGCAGTCTAGAAGACAAACCCTCACGGTCATGCTCAAGAGCCGAGCAGGAAATTGATTTTAGATGCCGTTAGCTCGCCCTTCTGACAAGGGGGGGGGGGGGGGAGCCACAAAAACACTGAACATCCCAGCCAAACAGCCCTCACCTGCACTAATTTGGACACAGGCAAAGCTGCAATAAGAAAAGAGAAGATAATGATGATAAATAATAGTCCAGAATACAATTAATCTCCTTGAGGTTCCTCTTCAGGGAAGGCGAGAGCATCAGCGAAATCTCTACTCCGCCCTCGCCTCGCTGCAGGACGTTCCAGGTGACAATACGCAGAACAAAACATCTAATACTGCACTCAGTTCAGACATCCATTCAATTCTCTTCCCACTGATTGACCTGATTGCTGCAAAGGTTTGATTGCTACATTACAGCCATTCAAATACTTCTCATGTCTTATCCTTTCTTTGGAAGTTGGAACACAACATTATGTACCTTTATGCAAATGATGTCCGTGCGTACCTGCTTGAGCAGTCTGTGATCAGCAGGTTGTTATTAGCGCTGCTTTTAGTGCGTTGTGAAAAATGAGGTTCGCAAGCTCCAAGAATTGCTCAGGATTTCCACTAGTACTTACCTTTAAAAGCATGAAATCGTGTTCGTTTTGTGTCTGTGTAACTGCTTCAGATAACAAAATTACATGGGATTTTGACCACAACAAGGAATGGGACATCCACATAACGAGGCTTGTGAATTCTAGCTGAACTAAAAGCTTGTAGCCGTCGGCCTGCGCTGCTTCAGTTTTGCCCATGAGGTGGCAGGGTCCTGGCTTGAAGGATAAAGTCCACCCTGAACAACTTACATAGCAATATGTATTATTAGTATATAATGATGATTATGTCTTTAGTGGTCATGTATACATTACAGCACAGTGAAATTCATCTCTTCACATACCCCAGCATGTCAGGAAGCTGGGGTCAGAGCGCAGGGTCAGCCATGATACAGCACCCCTGGAGCAGAGAGGGTTAAGGGCCTTGCTCAAGGGCCCAACGGTGGCAGCTTGTTAGTGCTGGAGCTTGAACCCCTGACTTTCTGATCAGTAACCCAGAGCCTTAACCACCAAGCCACCACTGCCCCCATCATTTCATGATTCTTATGTTGACTTAAAACGTCCTTCCTCAACATGCTAATCTATTTTCACTTTGGTTAACGGTTTCCTAAAATACCCTCAATTCCGCTTGACTACTCGCTGATAGCGGCACCAATGGGAATTCATCTCCATCTAAAGACAATGGCGCAACAGCGTTTTAATCCTTTAGTCCGTCCAGTTCTCGCAGAAGTTCTAAAGCATCAACTTCCATGCGAATACCAACATAGGCACCATTGCCAAGTCTGTCATGACGTAGCATGAACGTAGCAGTACATTCTGGAACTTCTCCACTACTTCTACTATAGATTTCTCATTGATATGACCTTGAACGTCGCTGGAAAATGGCGAGGGGGAAAAGGAGCTGTTGCTCTGTTGGTTTTTAGGAGCTAACAGCAAATACAGATTGTTATCAATAGTGTTTGGGTAACCGTGCTGGCCATGTCACCATGCGTCACAACATTAACGTCTCACAAAGTAGAATAAAAATACACCACCTACCAACAAATGAGCACTAAGCTTCACCAAGTACACCATACATCTTTCAACGTAAATATATTGAATGTGTTTCAGAGTTGGATTTTTTCCTTTAAAACCAAAACCAGTTATTATGGCAGTGTTATTAAAATAGCCCTGACAAAAATGCCCTAGTAGATATTTTTATGTGAAGCTAGTCTACACTGAAATGTCCTTTCTCTAAATAGAAGGTGATTCTCATATAGCAACAAAATATTTGAAACCCACTTTCGTGCTCCACAAGGGAAGTACACGCATGCTAGAGCATGCAATCTCTGTTACGAGCCAAACTACAGCTCGCTGCAACACCATGCACTGCCCATCAAGTCGGATTAAATCCAAGAGCGCAGGCTGGCTTCGAAAAAGAATAAAAAATGTTTTTCCTAACCCTCAGTGGTCTTAACACTCAAGCAAAAATGGGATGGTGTGTCTGGGGCAGAACCATCAATTGAGAGCCAACATACAGTGGAACAGTCATGGCAAAAGAGAGGAAGTTCTAGGCTTGATGACCTGTGTTCATGGGTCTGCTGGAGAAAATGGAGAAAGAAGAGTGCATTGCCATCGCCAGGAACAATGCTGGTCTATCATTGTCATGGCAACCCTCTTAATGGTGACAGGCCTTTCTGAGTAACCAATCATATCGTCCCGTAGGAGTAGAACCCACCCCTCCACCGCATGCATCGCCTTGGGCAGGTACGCTCTGTCAAAGAGACAAATGAGATCATGAAGGCCTGGAGTGTAGGGTTTGACAGCACCTGTGTCGTATCCCTGGATCTCCTGCTGTGCCTGCAACAGTGGGAGTTCCCTATGACAGACAGGCTCTGGGTGGAGAACCCTGAGGTGGTCCAGCTACTCTGCCCAGGTGGCCCATTTGTAACTGGGAAAGAATGTGTTGGTGTGTGCGTGAAAGGGAGATAGAGAATATGTCTGAATTATGTGCATGAGCAGCACAGCAACATAAGGAGCCTATGTAAAATGTGTGTCTCATACTGAGAGAGACAAGTGAGACCGCATGAGTGTGTGAGGTGTGACAAAGATGAGCTGTGTGTGTGTGTATATGCATACTGAGCATATTGAGTAGACAGCCCTGTGCTTCTCTAGGCTGTGTGAGTGAATCAGAGAAGGAATATGATGTTAGATCAGTAGCCATATACCCATTAAGAGCTGGATTTATCTGTCTGAAGTGATCCAATCATAAGTGACAGTGAGAAAAAAAACAACAACAACACGTTGTATATGTGGGGCGCACGGTGGCTTAGTGGCTCATTAGCACGTTCACCTCACACCTCCAGGGTCGGGGGTTCGATTCCCACCGTGGCCCTGTGTGTGTGGAGTTTGCATGTTCTCCCCGTGCTGCGGGGGTTTTCTCCGGGTACTCTGGTTTCCTCCCCCAGTCCAAAGACATGCATGGTAGGCTGATTGGCATGTCTAAAGTGTCTGTAGTGTATGAATGGGTGTGTGAGTGTGTATGTGATTGTGTCCTGCGATGGATTGGCACCCTGTCCAGGGTATAAACCTGCCTTGTGCCCGATGCTCCCTGGGATAGGCTCCAGGTTCCCCGTGACCCTGAAAAGGATAAGCGGTATAGGAGATGGATGGATGGATGGACGTTATATATGTGAGTTGTATTCCTGCTGAGAAAAATAAGTGAGTAGGCCAAAACGTGTAGAGAGTAAGCAGTGCATCTGTTAGTGCTGTCCTTTTATGAGCTTCGCAACAGAAAAGCTCTAATGTCAGGTCTAATCACGAGTTCGAATTCTTACTCTCTCTCCCCTGTCAATCACAAGCTATGTTTCCATCCAAGCTGCTAATTGAACTTATACGAAAAATCACAATATCGCATAAAACATTGCCAGACGAAGCACCGTTTCCATCCCATGTGTTCGATGAAACAAAATCGTCACTTCCGGGGGAAACTGGCGCAAAGTAAAATAAATTATAAATATAAATATAAATAAATATAAATAAATTTTATTTTACTGATACCGATGACTAAGTTGGGCAGTTTTTAAAACTGATACTGAATGAAAACTTAACGCTCAATGTAAAATACTGCTGAACTTTATAATGAAAATAAACAGTACTGACTGTACCATGAAAATGTACTGCACTTTTTTTAATGAAATAAATATATAAATATTAATATATACTAACTATTATATATAATTATAAAATAAATATTAAAGTAAATAAAATATACATCCAAACTGAACCGACAAGTAACAAATTGAGATAGAGACATGCAAAATGAACCAAAAAAAAAACACTTCAAATAACACAACAAAATTTGTCAGTTTGACTTTTTATTTCGCCTCTAGAGGCCGCTCTCATACTACAGAATGACAGCGGACCCTTCTCAGCCGGTCCTGCTACGGACGCGACCAGGAAAGACTATCATGTGAGAAAGTTCTGGGAAGTTATTATACCAAACGATTTTGATGACGGACTTTGGCGCAGGCATTTCAGAATCACAACATTTGAAATGCCGTGCAACGAGATCCGCTGGTTAGTCCGGTTATGCCGATCCACCACGGCCCATTTCCCACAGAAAAACGCATTGCCATTGCGCAGTATAAGAGTTCATCCGGTAAACGTGTTCCCATCGTAGTTTAAACACGTCCCCTTCATCGAATGAAAAAAGCATCTGCCTCAATTGAGCACGTAAGTATTTTATGCGCATTTTGAAGATTTTATTCGCATCTGGTGTTTCCATCCAGCCTTTTTTTATGCAGTAGTCCAAAATTCGCATAAAAATACGTAGATGGAAACATATCTCGTGTGACACTAGCCGATCGTGGGTTCATGTATGTGGAAGAGGGCGGATAGCGCTTTCCTCTGAGTCGCAGTTCGAAAAGATGAGGTGGCAAAGATATTTACTGTTCACGTAAAATATTTACAGCAGAGCGTGTATCAGCACTATACCGTGTTCGTATTGCAAATACCAACATTACCTGCGCTCCAAATGGAGTACAATGGAACCACATACCACATGCTATACGCGATGTTCTCGAGTGTGCTCAGTTTTTTTTAATCATTTTGTATTTTTGAATAGCGTCTCGTATAAAAACGCAAACGTTTCGCGGTAAACGAAAATGGCGCTGAAGTTACGATGCAGTCCAAACCCATCTGGGAAGCTGCGGAAGAACGCTCATCAGTTAACACGACTTGCACACGGTAAATTAAAAAGGCAAAGAGTTGAAAAATGATGGTCGTGAGGTGTCCGTGCACAGCACAGTGTTTTCATTAGCCCAAATTTGACGGATCCTGCACGGAACACAGATGCTGATTTATGAAGAGAAGCATACAGCTCTATAATAAATCCCTACTGTGTTTTTTCTTTTTTAATCCCTGGGGACACACACACACACACACACACACACACAGGCCTTGATATCAGCGTTTGTTCAAAAGGGACTACTTATGCTTTTTATACTTAATGCATTATTTTGTGTGTGCAGACGCAGAAGCAGTGCTAGCTGCATTGTTCACATACTCGCCTCATGTACATCTAGAGGATTTAAGCAGCATCCATTGGATGACATGTAAGTCAGATGCCTGTCAGATATTTTTGTGTCAACTAGACACAAATGTTAAGCAAATTTCATGGCAATTATTTTGGAATATACACCGATCAGCCATAACATTAAAACCACCTGCCTGATATTGTGTAGGTCCCGCTTGTGCCAACAAAACAGCTCGGACCCTTCGAGGCGTGGACTCAACAAGACCTCTGAACGTGTGCTGTAGTATCTAGCAACAAGATGTTCACAACAGATCCTTTAAGTCCTGAAAGTTGTGAGGTGGGGCCTCCGTGGATCGGACTTGTTTGTCCAGTACGTCCCACAGATACTTCATCGATTTGAGATCTGGGGAATTTGGAGGCCAGGTCAACACTCTGAACTCTTTGTGATGTTCCTCAAACCGTTCCTGAACAATTTTTGCAGTTTCGCAGGGCGCATTATGCAGCTGAAAGAGGCCACTGCCATTAGGGAATACCGTTGCCACGAAGGAGTGTACGCCAGCATGCCTTCTTCCCATAGTGCATCCTGGTGCCATCTCTTCCATCCATCTATCCATTTTCTATACCGCTTATCCTACAGGGTCGCGGGGAACCTTGAGCCTATCCCAGGGAGCATGAGGCACAAGGCGGGGTACACCCTGGACGGGGTGCCAATCCCTCGCAAGGCACATTCTGACCCGCTACTTTACTTTTGTACACTGGCACTTCACCACATGCAAGTGACATGTTAATATGCGTGCAATTTACATTCCGAATGAATGCAGGATTCACGATCCAGATGTTTTGAGTATTTTTTTTAAACCCCCCCCCCCCCCCCCCCCCCCCCCCGTAGTATAAACTCAGAGCCATACTCAGAGCTGCAGCAGAGATTAGCTTCATTGACTGAATGATCGATGTGATCACCAGCCGTATAAGAATCACAGCATTGATCCGTATCTGCAGAGGTCCTTATGAAACCTGCTTTGCAAACACAAATCCTCAATAAATGGCTGCAAATTTAATCCGGAGCTTTTTTTTTCATTTGCAAGTCATTCTTTGTCACACTTGAGGATCAACATTAGTCTCTTAGGATGTGGCTTTAGGTTTTACACTAACCTCACTGCTTATGTTTCACGGGGCAGGATCGACCTTTTCTGTCACACAGTAAAGGAAAAAATAAACTGTACAGAAACCCTGAATAACACTACTGTATGTGTGTTTAGTCCTCAGTGCCCTTTCCTGGAACAATAGGTTGGAGGTTAACAGCGTGACTAAATCCACTCTATCACACACTGGGAGTCGGAGTTAACATTTCAGATGTACTCTCCTTTACAGCTCTTTCTTGTTCTATCCAGAACATGAGAAAGTAGAATAAACCGGTGTGTGTTTTAAAGCATGACAGATAAGAGCTTCAACAGAGTGACTCAGAGTCACTAAAAGTTTAAAATATTTTGTGTCTGAGAGCGGCTGTGCACTGAGGTTAAGGCAGATCAGCGAGTAACCACAGCTCCAAACCCAGACAGGAAAGCAGACAGTGTGACAGCTCAGTCCTCATAGTGGCAGCCATAAACATGTCTTTCTGGTGTGGTAACACAGTCATCAGAGAATATACAGAATATTAAATATGCATAAATATGCATTTGGTTCATGTGAATTAAACCCTGATGTGTTTTCCTCTCAGTGTGGTTTGTTTGTGAAGTTGATAACACGGCAATCTAACTCGGGCGTGGACTAAAATAACAGGTTCGATTGCAGCGAGGCAGCGATTCAACCCTGAATCGACCCAACTGCAGGGAGCAGTAGTTATTTATATCGTTATCCGGTTGTTTTCTTGCGATTTTTACGGTTTCTAACCTCACTTGGCAAAGATTTGTTTACCTTTTTCCTTTGCCATATTTCTGACCGGTGATGTTTTTTGGTTGTGTAGTGTGAAATCAAACCAATCTAAATAGTAAATGAGCCAAAAGACTCAATTTCGCTCTGATTCAGACTTGGCAAATGGACTAACGGTGTAAATGCGCCCAAAGAGGGCGTGAGCGAGGTGGTCTACTTCCAAATGACTTGCAGGAAGTGAAGCCGACATGCCGCGTGTTCTGGGTCGCGGTTTTTATTTTTGTAGTGTAGCGCCGAGCTTGGAAACTGAGCTGCGAAGAGCAATCGGAGCCAAAAGACCGAGCTGTAGAACTGTAGACGTGTGACGTGTTCTAGATATTTGGATCAATTAACAAAAAAGTAGAACTTGAGACCAACCATCAAAAAGTCTAGTCCTTCTTGTTACTCATTTGGATGCCAGTAACTTCCTTTAAAATAGACTTCAAACTGACAAAAAGCTATTCCAGACATTTGACCCTGATCTTGCCCCTGCTTGGATCGATTCCAAAATCTAAACACTTCCTTCTTCTGCTGGTTACAGTGATTCAACATTCAACCAATAGTGCTTGAGATATCGAGTGAACAAGAA
Source organism: Ictalurus punctatus (assembly GCF_001660625.3). Taxonomy (NCBI): domain Eukaryota; kingdom Metazoa; phylum Chordata; class Actinopteri; order Siluriformes; family Ictaluridae; genus Ictalurus; species Ictalurus punctatus. The sequence continues at coordinate 21,428,185 of NC_030429.2, read as the reverse complement.
TCTTGGAAGCATATGCATACACAAAACATTTAAACTAGCGATGTATCTTTTATTTATTACTGGCTCTGTGCTCGTCATGCTCGGGTAATTGCTGTCGTATTTTTGACTGATGAATAAAAAAGTTTTACAAGTGTATTTTCAACCCTACACGCGCCTCAGACGATGTCTTTAGGGCATTTCCTTTTTATAAATTATGTGTAGTGTGAAAACAAATCAAACCAAACAGTAAACAAACCAGCATTACTAGGGGTGTAACGATGCAAATGTGACAAGGCGCATCGTAGAAAGTGCGATTCACTTTGTGAGGATTGGCGAAATCCTGGCGGGACCGAATTATGCATCTGCACTATTTGAACATCAAAGGTCCCAAACCAATGTGCAACCCATAGAGTTCAAATATACAGAGCACGCTGACCGATAGCTCCAGATCATAATGACACGCATTATAGGTGTTACGGCTACACGATCATTATGAAAGTCAAGACTAGGTCTTCAGTAGCTTTCAAACAACAGCCCTGCATTGCTGCATTCTACAGTGCCCAATAAAGAGGCCAGGGAGGACGGGCATTTTAGCCGACTTTGGAGCTTTACTTTCAGTTTTTACATTTAAAATGACGCCTAAGGCGTTGCCACGGAGCTCATTATGTTTCAATCGATCATTTACCCAGGTCAGAAACTTTGTTTATTCAATTTATTTTTTGAGAGAATTTTTAAATGTATTTATTTATGATATGGTGAACTAATATTACATGTTGTTTACAATATTAAACCTCTGGTCATAGCAATTTCTGGTTTATAAAGTGTTATACAAAGAAAAATGCATATTATTTTGAAATAAAATTTAAAAAAGTCTTTGGGGTAGCTGTGGCTCAGGTGGTAGAGTGGGTTGTCCATTAATCATAGGGTTGGTGGTTCGATTCCTGGTCCACATGACTCCACAAGCCGAACTGAACCCCAAGTTGCTCCTGATGGCAAGCTGGTGCCTTGCATAGGAGCTCTGCTTTCACTGGTGTGTGTGTGTGAATGGGTGAATAAGCACCAGTGTAAAGTGCTTTGAGAACCACTAAGGTTAAAAAAGCGCTATATATAAGCGCGGAGCATTTTTCTTCATTAAAATTTTGTTTGAAATATTCTGAGAATCGAATTGAGAACGCAGTACCGTGAATCTAATCGAATTGTGACGTTGTGCAGTTTGGCTAGTGTGACACTTTCGGTAGTTAAAAATGAAAAGGCTTTCTATAACTGATAGAAAGCTCTTTTTATGAAACATTTAATTAGTCAGTCTATAAGTACTGATATGAGTTTCAGGCTAATCTGAGAAAATAGATATATTTTAATCACGTGAACAAGGTAGACTCCTCATGAGACGTGTGTTACTGTGTTTAGGTTCTATGTCGGGGGTGCAATTAGGAATATTATTTAATTTAAAAAAAATATATATTTTTTATGAGGTATGTACTATAGGGAGTTGAACGGCTGGAATTTTTAAGATTTTAATACTACAGGCACAGCACTTGAGGTCTGTGTGTGTGTGTGTGTGTGTGTGTATTTGTATGCTGGTATAGTTTTGTTGATTTGGTTTGAAAGGCAACAACAGAACGTAACTAGCAACTCTTCTGAAGTGGCAAAACTGTAAGAAGAGACCAGTTGAACAAGAGGTCAGAGGTGAACAGGTGATGAAGTGCTGGTGAGGAAGTGTGCTTTACTAAGCACAGCTGAGTGGGAACTGTCATGAAGAGACGTTCACTTTCAATAGCTTCTTTACAAGTGGACTGTCACAGCACAGTCGAAACACGTGTGTGTGTGTGAGAGAGAGAGAGAGAGAGAGAGAGAGAGAGAGAAGACTACAGGCTATGAGCAGGTGAGCTAAAGAAGATGTGACCAGAATACACAGCAGCCTCTCTGCGACATCTGTTAACGCAAGTGTTACGACATGCCTTACTGTCACTCTCCAGACGACCCCACTGCACCACAGCCGCAATAAACGAATACACAAATTCATCCGACTGCCATCAGCCTCAAAATTTTTTAACAATATTACGCAGCAGTGTCTGTGATGAATGTGATCGGTTCCGGTTGGCGGTATTCGGGCGAAGAGACAGAAGCTCTCCCTTGTCCACAGGGAGAGATTAGAGCAGACGAGCAGCTACGCATCGCCAGCTGCACAGGTGATTAGATATTTAATCAGTGAGAAGTTTGCTGACTTCAGGTCGGTGGATCACGTATGTACAGCATTACCGCACTTCCTCGCATGGTGAGGCGTTCATTGATTTGACAAAACCCACTGGATGAGCTACAACTCTCCAGGTTCTTCATCTAAGGCACCCCTGTAAAATCAGCTCATTTTAATTTCAATTCAATTCAATTCAATTTTATTTGTATAGCGCTTTTTACAATAGACATTGTCTCAAAGCAGCTTTACAGAAATATCAACACGGTATACAGATATTAAAGGTGCGAATTTATCCCAACTGAGCAAGCCACTGAGTGGCGACGGTGGCGAGGAAAAACTCCCTAAGATGTTTTAAGAGGAAGAAACCTTGAGAGGAACCCGACTCAGAAGGGAACCCATCCTCATCTGGGTAACAACAGATAGTGTGAAAAAGTTCATTATGGATTTATATGAAGTCTGTATGGCGTTAAGAGCAGCCGTAGCCCCAGCAGTCTGGAATTAGAGAAAATTTGAGCTCCATCCAGAGGCAGAAAGGATCTGGATCTCTAGTATCTCCATAAAAACCGTTAAAACCGTTTAAACCGTTATACAGAATCTACATAGAATTACAGCAAACTGAACGAAACGATGAGTTGTGAACATCTCTACTGTATACCTTTACGCTCGTTAAAAATGGCAGGATAAGAATGTGCTATTTGAAAACACCCCCCAAAAAAGCAGGAAGTTAAATGAGTTTTTATTTATCACGTCAACAAGTGGGATTTCAGTGTAAGAGACATGAGGTAGAATAACAGCGTCGTAATCTCTCAGATTTATAAAACAGAACCCAAATCTGTGAAACAAACCACAACACACACATGATCTTGCTAATCACTTGAATGATATGCTAGCTCAATATGCTATGGTGGTTCTGGGGTTTTCAAGCTCCACACCATTTTCTAATCTTACCACGTGATTGGTCCAAACCCATAAATCCCATAAAAAAGGGAAATTTTACACTAAATAACATCTGTTGCATGAATCAGAAATATATATAGATATATTGTTTGTTTGTTTAAAATCAAAACCTCAAGAGGTACTTTAACGTTTCCATCACTGAAACACGTGATTCACCTCCACAAGCTCTTCGAAATAAATGAGATAAATAAATATGAGATCTCTAGGAGAGCCACTATACCACATATTAGACTTTCCCAAAACAAAGCCTAAGAATAGTTTTACATGTGCTAAGCATGGACAAAGAATGTATTATATTTGAAGACATTTCTAGGAACCCTGTCCAGGGTGTACCCCGCCTTGTGCCCGATACTCCCCGGGATAGGCTCCAGGTTCCCCGTGACCCTGAAAAGGATAAGCGGTATAGAAGATGGATGGATGGGTGGACATTTCTAGGATACACAATACGTATCACAATGTATAAGTTTGCTAACAAATTACCAGCCAAACACACGATAAAAAAAAACCTTGTGAAAAATTTGTGAATTCAATAATACGTAAGGGATAATCCATGGCTACGTGTGCATCACACGATTTTAATGCATGACATAGAGGCAAAGAACTATTGGAACATGGGACTCCCAGGTGTTCCTTGTTACCCGGGTGTGTCCTGTTAGATTGATTGTTTAAACAATAAAGTTCTTTGTTCGAATGTTTTGAGATACTGGATTTTTGAGTTCCATGAGCTGTCAGCCTTAATCATCAAGACTAAAACAAACAAAAAAAGGCTTGAAATATTTCACTTGATGTGTACTGTACCTAGAATATATGAAAGTTCTACTTTTTGAATTAAATTACGGAAAGAAAAAAAAACCTTTACACGATAGTTTCATTTTTTGACCTATGCTGAAACTGAAGTAATCCAGGTCAGGAATGTGACACGGTGGGTTTAACGCAGGTTTTATCTCATAGTGGCGTCAGTAACATGGAAAGTGTTTTTGAATCAGAGGAGTTCGATTTGACCTACTGAAGCATTAGTCCTTCTCTCTCACGCTCAGAGAGGATTTAGTTAAGAAACACGCCCATGCTGATGAGCCCTGACTGATTCCTGGATCGTTTCATTCATATGACAACAGCTTAGGCTAGAGGACTAATCTGATAGAGCTAATACCAAATTAATCCCCATTCCTAGCTCAGAGGATAGAGACATGAGTATAAGGGCATCTTCTGCAGGTCTGCGTGCAATGAGAGATGCTTGCTATGTAATGAGCGACGGCATCGTGCTCAAATCCGATTTACTGCTAGAAATTGATTCTGGGAAGGTAGAGGATGTAGCTGGGTAAAGCGTGACTTTGAGCTCCAGCGCGATAAACCACACAGATTTGCCAGAACTGTACAGACTGAAGAGTGTGGTGTTAACTACTATCACGAGAGCCGATTCAAACACGGATAAAGCGAGACCCCATTTTAAGAGCAGCACCATCAAAATGTCTCTTAAAATGGAAGTAAATACGTAAAACCGTCAAACAAAAACGTTCTTCTTTTCTCTCCTTCCTCCATCGCCTTTACCGTGTGCAATGTGCAGTAGGCTTGAGGCAGGGCGCTTGCTAGGAAAGAATAGATGTGCAAATGAGGCAGTAAAGAACTATTAATAATGATTTCTGCTTCACACCTGGGTGTCTGGAGCTGCACCAGGCTGAACCCCTGCCCAGGCTTGGAGCTCTGAAACCGCAGCACACCACTTCACCAATCACAATCTCAACCCAAGCCGATTCTCTCGTTCCGCTGTCAAGTCGCTGGCACAGCTTCACAAACTGAGCTCCTGAGATCTCTGGAATTGTTCTGAGAACATTTCAAGGTGAGCGGGAAAACTTTCCCTATTGTAAGTGAGCTACATGTTGAGTACGACTGAAGCACCAAGAAACCACAAAGCGTGACTCCATATCAAATCGACCACAGGACTTTTCCGCCAGACCGTCTCAGATTTTGCTGATTTTTGTTTTCATTTTTTAATGAACTGTCCCTTTAACAAAGTATTATGAAGATGAAATTTGGTATATTTATGTAATTATTTATGTAGAATCAGAATTTTCAATATCATTCCAAACACTGGCATAACTATATATAGTACTACTATATATATACTATATAGTAGGTAAGTATGCGGTTTCAGACGCAGCCATGGTAACCGGCGGAGCTGCTGCTTTGGCTCTTCTTGTTGCACGGTGCACCCATGAAAAGTTCCCGACTGACCACCTGTCAGACAGTGCGTCAGTACTGGGTTGACCCGGTACCACCGATACTTATGAAAATCTGGCACCGTCAACTTTTTTCTTTTTAGTACCGAATAGGTACCGAAGTACCGGTACTTTTGACAACCCTAATACAAGTACACAAGTATTTGCGTTAGCTCAGCTTGATTCAGCTTAGAATTATATACTATCCTAGTCAACAAAAACATTACCAATATCATGCCAGGAACTTTTAGGAATGTTCTGCATGTTATAGCGGTTTTTATTTTATTCAAAGCATCAGGGATGTATCAGTGTGAACCTGGTGACTGGAATCATGGTCGATAATGAGCTGAAATACTGGACTAGTATCTGATTTGGCATATTTTCCAACATGTCATGTTTATTCCACTGTAATATCACTGTAAAAGTGTCAATACCAGATCAGTATCACGTATCGGCACATACTCATGGCTCTGACACTGAAATTGTTCTAAAATTAGAAAAAATAATCGTACATTTTAACACAGCGTTTAATATTCTACGTGAACAGTGCCAGCTTACAGTTCATCCTTTAGTTGTTTAGTTCTACAGACATTATTACAGTCAGAGTCTGAATCCTGTCTGAGTGGCCAACATTCCTGCTGGGACTGTGTGCAGATATTGTATACTGCAAAAAAATTTCCGCTTCATTATTCGGCAGCTCTGCGCCAGGCTTTACAGCTCGGAGGAATGGACCGAGCACTGAGGACTTCCCCAGGGTTGGCTGGGAAATATCCGAGGGTGGTGAAGGGGGGGGAAGTGAACCGAACGAGTTTATGTGGGTAAACCGCGAGATCGTTCTGAGTTCTGAGGACAGCGGGGCAATGATAGAACTGAGAGCACCTTGCTGAAATAAATAAATCATTGCTGCTTTACACTCGGTGTCAGCAGCTCTAGTGGATGTGATTATATTATGGGGGAGTGAGTTGAGGGGAGTGTGTGTGTGTGTATAAAAAAAATATAGACAGAGCAAAGGAAAAAAAGTCACCAGGGAAGTGATGTAAAGACAAAAAAAAAATCACACACAGACACCAAGAGAGGGTTAATAAACAAGCAAAAAAAAGAGAAGGACCACTTATAAATCTTTCATGTGGAGGTGTTCAGCAAGGAATTACAGCACAACTCTCTTAACCCACTTAGTCGATGAATCAGTCCGTTTCTACCACTGAAAACGTACGGGATAGAAACCATACAACATTTATATTTATTACACTACATTTCTATTTTCTCTAAAGAGACCTAACTGAGACAGGATACAATTGATTAGTTGCTCGCATGGGTTTGAACTTAAAAACTTTTTAACCACTGAGCCTGCCCTTGTGTGGTGTCTGGGACATTCCTTCAAGCTGAGCCTGTGTTTCTGTTCTGAGCTGGTGTGCAGATTGTGGACAGGAAGTAGCACAGCACTAGCACAGACTGAGCACATGCATTGTCGAACGCACGTTCAGCCAGAGGTCACCGTTTAAAATGGACGTAATGGATGTAAGAAAAAGAAAAGGTGTGGGTAATGAGCTCAATTTACTATACTGAGATTGTTGCACAGCCAGATTCGAAATAACTCCCCAGCACGTGCTGTAATAAGGAGGTGGAGGATGTGCGAGGTGGTGGTGGTGGTGGTGGGGGGTGTTTAGATGAAAAATTACAGTGCCATCATACTGCAAATAGGTTTAGGGCTGGGGGGGCGGGGGGGCTGTGACAACACAACATTCGTATCACGCAACACCGGGAACTTGATTAATAAGCAAATTAATCGGGTGATGACACGTCGTCTTCCTGACAAAGACATTTCATTCACTGAATTCCCACACGGAAGCTGTGACGGACAGCTAACCAAATTTATGGAAATGAAACTTCGACGTGGATGTAGAATTGGGCTTGGCTCATGACAGCAGGCTGTTTAGGCGCACAAAGCAGCTGTTCAGAAACGAGGTTCGTTCTGCAGTGTGTAAAACGCTCACACGCTCTGGAAGAACATTAGCCTGAAAACTGCTGGCATTTTACACACACACACACACACACACACACACACACACACACACATTTTACTATCCTTGTGAGGACTTGTCCTCATTGGGACCAGCCAAATGTCCCCAGAAGGTCACAACTGCCAGATATTCCTACCTTTATGGGGGCATTTGGTCCCAACCATGACACACACACACACACACACACACACCGTACAATCCTTGTGAGGACTTTTCCTCATTGGGACCAGTCACATGTCCCCAGAAGGTCACAACTGCCAGATATTCCTACCTTTATGGGGCATTTGGTCCCAACCATGACACACACACACACACACACACATACACACACACACACCGTACAATTCTTGTGAGGACTTTTCCTCATTGGGACCAGCCAAATGTCCCCAGAAGGTCACAATTGCCAGATATTCCTACCTTTATGGGGGCATTTGGTGCCAACCACAACACACACACACACACACACACACACACACACACACACACACACACACACATAGAGCCTGGCACTAATCACATAACCGATCACAGGCAAAGGCATTAAACCCAATATCATCCCACTTAAAGCCCTCATGTACTCTGCTCTAATTCCATTAACACAGTTAATACAGCAAATGTAGAGGTGTGAGACAAGGTGAGCGTGGCTTTTGCAAAACTTCTCACTAGCACCACTGTTTAAGCGAGAGTGCCCGTCCTTCACCTCCTCATGTAATAAATGAGTGCTACATTTAATCAGGAGCGGGGGTGAGTGAGAGGGTAAATTGGGCAGCAGAAGTGAGCTTGATTTATGATTTATGCACCCGCAGTGCTAATGGAGAGAAAACTCTGGGCAGTGACAGGAGAGCGCCACACACAGTCTCTCCTGTTTTCTTGTGCACCACGTGTCCTAAGCTTCATCTTCAGGCATTTGAGATTTGCGAGTAGTATAACTGGAGTGAATTCGGTGTATGTTGAATTAATTTCCGTTATGAAATTAAAATGGGAAAACAAGGAAAAAGCTTTTTATATTCATTTTGTTCACACTTGTTTTAAAAAATATATATATACTGATTCAAATATTGCACTGGCACCCTATTTGAATTCTTCTTCTTCATATTATTATTATTATTATTATTATTATTATTATTATACTTCCTATAAGGAATCTATGGCAGGCCATAAAAAGCTTTGTGTGCTTTTTATGAAATTTGGCAGAATGATAGAGGGCAGTGTCAGCTACCTTCACAAGGTTTTTGCACCACCAATAGGGCAATTTTTGACATAATTTACAAGATCACAAGCTCAAATCCCAAAGATGTCAAAGCCATCCATGGCCATGAGTCCAAGCGAGCAAATTGGGCATGCTCTTTCAGTGGGTGGGGCCAATCAAAGAGATGCTAGCCAATCATAGTTGTCTGTGTGCTCATGTATGTGGAAGAGGGCAAATAGTGCTTTCCACAGCGTGTGTGATGCTGCCTTGTGATGCAGTTTGGAAAGATGTGGTAGGCTGGCTTCCAGGTCATTCAAGAGCGTTGATTCATTTTAGCCTCAGAATGAGTGTGAAATGCTGAAAAACGAGCAAAGGAGAAATATGAGAGCTTTTTGTAATGTCTATTGTTTTAAAGCCAAAAACTATTTTCAACATCTTGTCAACTCATACATTTTATTTCACTTTAAAAACAAACAAAAAAAAAACAACCAAAAAAAACACACACACACACACACACACCGTACACACACACACACCGTACACGGACACAAAGGCCTGCTACTATTTGTAGTTCTCATGCACAAACAAGTTCAACCCACACAGTCACGTAACTGATCTAAAGTAAACTTGCATTGTGCTTTCTGCATGAAGTCTCTCAAATGGAAAAGTATAATTACAATAAATACAGAGATCCAGCAGCAGCGTACATGCTGTGACCTGTGCTTCTGTCACAGTGTGCTCGTTAAGAGAAAAAAATAGAAGGAAATAAAAAAGTATCACTTGAGATGACATCAACTCTCATTTACCGTGAAACTGCAGGAAGGGGGAAAAGGCGACACTTAAAATAAACCAAGCTGGCTCTTCCTCTTAGGACTCTCAACGATACGACGTGATGCACGGTTTCTCACCAGGAGTCCTACAGGAGTCCTATGGACAATTAAGCTCCCGTGAATACCTGCTAAATATGTTGGATTTGCTCGCCATACATACAGATGGCAACTGGATAAGCCTTGATACCAATTAATGCACAAGACGTCTTTATCGAGACTTAAGATCTAAGGCGGGAAGAAAAAAATGTCGAGATTATCTGTAGATAAAAAGGCTTTACGTGGACACACGGGGACACTAAGAGCATTTCCTAAGTACTGTCTGAAGCAGGGGCATTAATTAGAGAAGAATGGATTGTTAATGGTCTGAACTCTCCACCATTATTGCCATCACCATGGTAACACGGGAGGGAAAAACTGGGCGTATCAGTTGTGAACTGAATCTTGCTACGCGAAACCCTGGGATCAGTAAAATCCCACTGCACACACAGATTGCGCAAGTTCACTTTTTCTGAGGAGCGAGATTCCCTCGGACTAATCCGAGTTTGTGAGAACGGGGAAATGGGTCAGCGATGTCTAGCAATCTCTAGAATCCGTAGATCATTAATCAAAAAGCGAGATGATACAACACATGAACGACAGCACATATGAGAAACATGAAGGACACATTAAGTCACTGACAAACTGATGAATATTGAAACGTATTCAGGGCTGATTTAATTATCATGTGTAATGCATCCCATCCTGAGTCCGTGTTCCCGTCTTGCACCCAGTGTTCCCAGTGAATCCATGCCCCTGACCAGGATGAAGCACATACAAAGAATGAATGAATAAATGAATGCATGTGTAATGGCAAAAAAATCCGAGCAAACAGGCAAGAACTTGTCATATTGGTCTTCAACCCGCTTCATTTCATACTGTTATTGAAATTTTTAGCAGGCGACAGAAACTGTAACGTACGGGTTAAGAAGAGCAGCGAGTGAAGCTTGTCATTATGGGTGGGTGATATGGCAAAAAAAAAAAAAAATTGTATCATAATACTTGAGGACGTTTCTATGATACGTGATAAGTATCTCGATGTGTAATTTAGCTAATAAATAATATAATAATAATCCCTACAAAAATGACTAAAACTAAAAAAAAAAAAAAAAAAAGGAAAAACTGAAAGAAATCTACGGAGAATTTACGATTTTACTTTACAGTCCCAATTTGACAGAAATGGATCAAAATCGAAGCAGTTTTTCAAAATGGCCGTGGATTTTCCACAGTTTTGGGCCGAGGCGTGTCATGTGACGTCATCACGACGCGCATTCAGCCAAAGCCCTCTTCGATTCAGGTGCGTCCAACATGACTACAGCTAAAAGGTCTCATTTACCAACAAATATCACTGCGAAAGACCGCCGTGCAAAACCTTCTTTCCTGCAATTCCCGTTTCGCCAATTCAAGTAGTTTTCCGCAAAACAAGCACACAAAAAAAACTTAGAAAACTTAGCAGATTTAGAAAAAAATGTAAAATAAAAAGCAAAATCAAGCGTTTCTGGCTGCAACTATCGCAAAAATAAAACTCTCCGAAATCCTGTACGGACTCAAGTTTTCAAAAAATATCATTCTATTTAGTTTAGAATTATTAAAAAATATATATATTTACAGTTATAAAAAGATATCATGATACATGATACATCACGATGATGCATCAGAAAAGTGTATCGCTGCATCGTTTATTACAATTTCAGAGTTATATCCGCATATCATTCGGCCCTACTTGCCATTTTGTAGGTCGGCGATTTAAACTGAATGGACAGAGAGCAGGAGACCTATCTGCATGGCATTTATATGTTTACACTGTAGCCTACAGACTCTTGTTTTGCAGAAGACATTTAATTCCTCTCCCAATACATGAAGCAGTGGCAACAGCGGTCTTATTACCCAGATGTCTAGCTTTAACTAAAGAGAGTGGCAACTTTTTAATCAGCATAAACTGCATACTCCGACAGAAAGTGGTCATCTGAGCGACTTTATAACGGACTCATCCCCAACCTTTTCGGACGCATTCAAACAAAAACGCAGCTTTCTTGAAACCTTTTTCGATCTGATAACAATATCTTGCTTCGAAAAGCTCATTCAGTCCCGGTGTTCCAAAGTTTGGTTAGTAGCTGGCGCACGTAAGGACGTGCAGATAGAGACTGTGACCCTGAATGTTCGTAGGCTTGTCACACACACGCACAAAAAAAAAAGTGTTCAGTAAATAGCATGGCGCATGGGCAGAGGTCCTGCGTCCACATCCAGACAGCGCAGAGCTTATCAAGTTAAATATTAGAAGCAAAGACAAATCAGCGACATCTCATATCTCTCCTGCTGCTGAGGCCTGATGGAAAATAAGGTTAGTGACTTATCCCTGGCTTTATCTGAGCATCTGCTATTAGAATAATATGTTGACTTTTTTCTTATACTGTCACGTCTAATAAATACGGAGGCTCCACTGGCATAATGCGTCGTCTGTTTCTCATCGGATTCTTCGTACTTAGTGTGAAGACTTAGACCAAGGTCAGAGCCGAACAGCGCTAAGTAACAAGACCTATAAGAAACTTTTAATCCGACTGCTTCCATACTAGTCGTTGTCCTGGATAATATACTTTACATGTGATATTTACTTATTAGCAGACGTTTATGTGTTTTGCGTTAACATCACCCTATGCTAGTATGAGTCATCACTCAAAAATACGCCAAAAGATTAGTCTTTTTCTCCTCGATAAAACAGGCGACGTTTTCAGACTCTCTGACATGAACTGACACCACTTTCAAGCCCCGCCCACTTCACTTATTTCACATGCTCTCGGCGGGACTCGAGCACCATGCTGACTATCTGTCAAGATACATAGTGAATGTTTTCAGTTGATTCGTGCGAAATAAAATCTATCGCTTTATGTTCGACTCGGCCAACGTTACGCAAGTATATTTAACATCCGTTAACTATATGTATCTAACACTTTACAAATAAGTTTAATGGTCAGGAATATTAGACAGTGATTAAATACGCGGTCATGGACATTAGACAGTCAGTTTGTAAAAGAATTATATTTAAAATGTACTGTTATGGGTTTTTTTTTCTTCTGTTCACTGTGCATTACTGTAGAATCACCTAAAAGCCCACCGTCCAGCTGAATTTTCACGACTGCCACTGCCAGCAAGCAGTTCCTGACTACACAGCTGATATTATTATTACACTCTCCCCTACTCTCTTTAAAGTGCCTTGAAATGCGCAGTAGACGTAGACATAATTTCCACTGAAACAGGAAGTCATGGCATGACATATCGAGTGGCTCCTCCCCTTTTTAAACAGCCATTAGCGTTTAGCTTACTTCACGGCCCGGGCTAAGCCGTAATTGACGGTTAGTACCGTGGATTTTTATAACGTCGGGGGCGGGACACTTCAGATTCTAGAGAGTATTTGTTTGGACAGAAGATCTGATGAGACCCTGAAGTGCAGAATGATGTCATCGAAATTATTGATCCGTATCGATGGTAGAGAGAGTGTGCAAATTTTGAATGTGTGTATCTTCTAAACGCGAATGTTTGTCATTGTTTTTGGAGTGCACTAGCTTATAGAGAACCTTAAGGCTAACACATTCATACTAAAAGCCACAAAATTTCCATTCTGATTTCCTGGGGACTTTAAATCTGAAATGGTATAAAATACATGTTCCCCTGTCTTTTTTAAGTCTGTTGGTTCTGGGTGATTAAATCATTTCTTGGAATTATTTTTTTTATGATTATTTAATTGCGAGCAGAAAAAAAAAAAATCTATATCGCACAAGCCTAGCCTCGAGTTTTGATAACCTTAACATGGCTGTCACAGCAGTACAACCATAGTGTCATTGTTCTCGCATTCCTACATCTCATTCCTACATCACTGACATTTCATTAAAGGGTAAAATTAGATGTCTTATACACAACATTTTAGGTTTGCTTGTTAGCATATAATATAAGAAGGTTCATCGTACATGCTCAAATGTTCACACACTTAATAAACACTCACACTTAATAACATGACAAAAGCTACACAATAACCTGTGAATAGTTTACGGTGTGGGAGTCAGAACACCTTTCATTGTTATACGCGCAATCCGATGCTGGTTTAGGTGTGTTCAGGTTACGGTTAAGCTCAGTCGGCTCACAGCTGGATTACGCTGACTGCAAGTCTTTAACATGGATTTTTAGCTCATACTGCTTCCTGGATACAGTCTCTCACATACTTTTCTCAAGGGTCCTAATTTTGCCTAGCATCTTCACATGTAGAGAGAGGAAAACGACTATCAGGCAAAGGTTAAACTCTGACAGTGGGGATTCTCTCTAGGGTTTTTTTTTTTTCTTTCATGGAATGAGGTCCCTGTCTGAAATAATGAAAAGATATTGAAATAGCAGGTGAAAGGAAACATAATAGTGAGGCACCACCTCAGCAAATCTCCGGCTCATTTTCACGCCGTGCTCCTAGACTGCGAGCCAAAGCCGATACGATCTCGAGGCTTGCGGGTGTGATGCTAAACGGCAGCCATGTTCCTGCTCAAACTGGTCTCTGTTCTATCAGCAACTTGACTTATCAAATATCCAGCAAAGCTGTGTGCATTAAGAGCACAGCCCCAGTAGCTGAGGGTGTTAGGAAACACCTGCTCTGATGGCACCTGTCCAAGCGGGTGAGTGTGTGTGTGTGTGTGTGTGTGGGGGGGGGGGGGGGGGTGGTCCCAATTCACCAACTGTATCAACAGACTGTAATTGGCTTCTTGCCACACAACGGCCACAGAGTCCAGTTCTGTGCATGTGGTAAGGTCCATTTTCTGACTTGGAGCGCTAGATATATAGCAGTAGTAATGAGAACAAACCTCTGTGTGAGCATACCTTCCAACCAACCCCAATAAAAGGAACATGCGTGTCTATTTATCCCTCGAGCTTGGTGTGCGGATCACTGCAAAGACACTTCTTTTATTAGTCTGAGCAGGACTATACTTCAGAATGCGTGTTACAGGAGATCGAAAGAGGCAGTCATGCAGCAGAATCTCTCTCCCTCTCTCACTCAAAATTCTCCCCATGAGAGACACGGCATAAGTCCTTTCAAGCATGGTGCTGTGAAATTCCCTTTCGATTCATCTCGATAAGGGCTTGATGTACAGTAAAGGGTCTATAACTATTATTAGATGTGCGATATACATAGAATGTTGTGCATGTAACAACTTTTTGGGGCAAAAATAATTTCAGTAAATAAAGAGACTTCACCTGTCGCTGGTGCAATTCAGGTGGTGTATTAAAAACACACATACACATACCCACATACATACACACACGCTTCAGGTATGAGGATGCAGGGAATTGTGGTGAGAGATAAGATGACAAGCCACTACAGTAGTCAGAAGCAATTCCAAAACAACCAGCCTTACACTGTCAGGAGAGGAAAACAAAACAAATCATTCCTTACATCCACAGGAGAAACACAGAAATGCTCCAAGCCTTCGCTTATTAACAGCTAACCAAGTATCCTTTAAGCAACTAAGAAACTGTTTGATGAATGCTTCAATTGACTACAGTGGTAATCTCCGACATCTGAACTGGTGGTTTATTATTATTATTATTATTATTATTATTATTCAGTACGTTTACATGGACAACAATAATCCGATATTAACCCGATATAGATGATACTCTGGTTAAGAAACTTGCATGTAAACAGCGATTATTGATGACCTTAATCCGACTAAAGTCATGCTCGAAGTAAACACAACTCGAATTAAGACGTGTGGAGTATCCCTGTTTTAGTCGCATTACAGACATGTACACACCTTAACCACACTGTTAACGTCGTGTGGGAGTTTTCACCACATTTTGCGACAGCACACGTACACGCACGGCAGCGCTCAACCGTTTGACGGTAAACAAGAGAGCACGGCTGCGTCCTAAACCGTATTTTTGCCTACTATATAGTAGGTGAAATACATGTATTTTGGCTACGATATAGTAGGTAAGTACGCGGTTTGGGACGCAGCCTACGGCTTCAAGCAGTCGTCTATTTGCACGTACAGCATGATAAATAATTAACTGCACTTGAAGCGTTCGTAAAATTAAAATTTAAACACCCAAAACTGTATACGGTACCATAACGAAGACGAACTGTATGTCGATACGTGAAATTCGGGAGGGAACGTCGGACGGTGTGGCGTGGGGACGTAATGACGTGTGCCGTTAATCGATCTATGTTCTATAACGTGTAAACGAGAACATGAAAGGAGTATTCTAAAAGCGACACATGTAAACACCTTAATCAGAATATTGTCTTATTCAGAATAAGCTCAATAATTAGATTACTGCTGTCCATGTAAATGTAGTCATTGTGAGAAACGCTGACGTTTCCACTCAATTAGTGCCTTCATCTACAGAACAAACGTGCTCACATTTTAGAGAAAATAGCTTACAGCTTAGGTAGTATTCACTGATCTCTGTAGACTTGGAGACTTCTGTCTATGGATAGTCATATTTAATTAAATGTGTTAGCATGGGGATGTGAGACACTTGTGTGAGAAAGATCGCCGTTGCTGCCCAAAGCAAAGCATATATATTATAAATGTTTTATTTAAAAAGAAAAAACTGAACTACACCTAAGTTTGTCCACACAATTTTGTGAAGACAAGCAAAAATAATCCAAAACATGAACACCATTATATTAAATAGCAAACTGAAAGTGAACAAAGTAGACAAATCTTGCGCGAGTACTATGATTTATTGAGTCCGATTTAGTATCCCATTGCCACACTAGCTAAACTAAACTGCCAAGAAATCAGAAAACTTACAGTATAATAACCCCTCGAGGCCTCCATAACATTTTATTAGCCACTAACCGTTTCAAGTCTCAATATATCTGCCCTTTCCGGGCAAAAACAGCACGGAGTTGCCTCAATCCAGCGATACTATTCTTCTCAGGTGCGAATAAGATTGTTCGAAATTAGCACGATTAGTAAATCTGGTATACGTCATCATACCTTAGATTTGTCAAGCAATATAATACAATGAGAAGCCCCAGTGAGAGTTCACTGTCTATGGAAGGGAAACGTGGTCCAATGCAAAACATGTAGCAGTGTACGCAATTCCAAAGCCTTGCAACTTTGACAAGACACTCGATCAACTCTTAGCTACCGAATCAACCGTCAGTGTACTAGACTAAGCCCTGAAAATGTAGACATTCGAATCTGTCTCACTAAAAACAATGTTACAACATCAAGACAGGCTATGGTTCACTTTATTCTCTTAACCGAAGTTAGCTATGCTCAACAGGGAAGCGATAAAATTAGGTAAACAATGCAAGTTAATGATCAATATAAGTTCCTTTTAGCTACACCTTCTTTCTGTTTGTCAGCTAAAGTGAACTTATAGCCATATTAGAAAAAGACTTGGCGATATCGACTATTGATTTTGTTGTCCTATGTAAATTCTGATAGTTTGCTAGCACAAGCAAACGAATGCTGCACTCGAGGTGAAATTGCAACTTGTAATTCCCTGCCTACAACCGGTAAAAACCACCAAAAACATCCCTTCAAACCTGAAATTTCAACTCGTCAGCTTGGGGTAGTCTTCTCAACAACCTGTTCCTTCCGTGTTTACAGAGTAACGTCAAATCAACCTGGCCGTGCCCACTGTGTAAATGAGTTTATAGCAGTATTGTCTTTAGATCAATTAAAGTGCACCTATTATGGTTTTTCAAGTATTTCCTTTCATGTAGTATGTTATATACGTAGCTATTTGTGAATGTAACGTTTCAAAAATCAAACTGCACGACAATCGGACTTATTGACTCCCAAAAGTAGGAACGATTCTGAACAGCTGAAACGAGTCGTTAGTGATTCCAGACTTTACTTCCTGTACTAACCTACGTAGGTTTGTAACAAAAAGCCCCGCTTCTGGTCTTCATCGGCTGCTCGCTGACAGACGGAACTGAAACTCGTTATGGTAGTGGCCGTTTCCTTTTTGAAACACATTGACAGCGGTAGACCAATCACAACAGACTGGAACATCTGACCAATCAGAGCAGAGGATGCTCTCTGAAAGGAGGAGTTCAGAACGAATCCTTTAGAACGGATCGTTTAACGACTCGTTTTTGACACTGGAAGGGAAAACAAGGTAACGCTGCAATTTAAATTATGAGTGTTTTTTGAACTTGGATGCATGTAAATCTAGTGAGAACTTTAAAACAAAATTAGGCACATTTCAAAACCACAATAGGTGCGCTTTAATATACAGGCAGAGTACTTGGTTATCTATAACACTGACCATATTAATTGCTGTTTTGAGGTGGTACCCATTAACACTGCTCGCTATTGTCCGTTGTTGTTGCTGTGCTGCAATGTCAATCCAGAATGTTGCACGAATGTTTGAAGTTCATTACAGTAAAACCAAACCAATAGCTACTCAGGACTGTAAAAACTATTTAAAAAATGCTATTAAAGAAGATTTTTATAGCTTTTACATGATCAACAAACACGCTTTTGTGGAGGTATCCATGGTTATTTTCACTTCACATGTCAAAAGTGATGTTATTATACCTTATTATGATTTTTGTTACCATTTACAAGGCACCACAGTGTTCAACAGTTGGTTAACAGTTCGTTGACGATTAATTCTCAGATAAACAGCCTTATCCTTATTATAGGAAGTCCTATAATCAGATTCATTTACGCTACTGATCTGCATATTCAAACTCTAATGAGCCACAGACACATTCAACACAGGAAGTACAAAAATTCTTGCCGTTTCTTCTCATTCGACATACAAGAGTCTTCCTGGTTTCCCGCTACTGTTCTTCAGTACAAAGGGTTCTAAGGCAACATTAATTAGCACAAACGACCTCAAAGCACACAACAACCCCATTTAAAGGCCTAATAATACACACAATTATATTGAGACTCCAACACAGTCATTTTCTCCTATTGTGGTGAAAGTTGCTTTTATGCTGATCGCAGATCGGCTTTGTGGTTCATATTATAATGAATCAGATTGAAATTGGGATGAGGGAAGCAACATAAAAGGGATAGTACCCCTGAGAGCTCACAGGCCTGACCAGCCTCATTAGCATTGGCAGGTTAAATTAGTTTAGAGCAGAATGAAGTCCCAACAGAACTAGAACTGGGTCAGTGGTAAATATCTGTTCAATACAGGTACACTATGGTAATTGTTCTGAACCCTCTCTAGATTTGAGCCAATCTACATCTTAGTCACTCCCAAAGTGCCTCATTCAACTACGATTCCTAAATACATTAGGAGTTAATGTAGGAAGGACCATTAAACCAAAACAGAATTGAGTAATCAAAACAAGTCCCCAGATACCAAAGCAAGCACTATTCGCAATGAGCTCAGGAGACTGGAGCAAGAATGGATTTGTGAGTATGTGCCTTCTAGTCTCCAGAAAATGTATGGCTTATCCTGAAGAGACAAGCATTGATGCTTTAGCACAATGTTTCCCACAGTTCAAACATGTTTATTGGCCATCAAATCAAATGAAGTCGTTACAATTTCTGACTGATTGCATTTATTTAGCAATGAGTATCTACCTCCAGCTTATTTATCTGTTTATGGATGCCAAGGACGTACAACTGGCAGTAGGGAAGATGCACTATATCGCTATATATAAGGCTGTGCTAATCTGTCCATCACACCCAGATGTGATTTTTGAAGGCTTTTCGCTTGTTTTTAGGGTGTGGCTGTTGGGATTTGTGTGCATTCATCTACAAGGGAATTAGTGAGGTCAGGCACTAGTGTTGCACGAGGAGGCAGTCAGCATTCCAATGCGTCCCAAACGTGATCAGTTGGGTTGAGGTCAGGGCTCTGTATAGGTCACGCAACTTTTTTCAACATCAATCAATCATGCTGGAACACATTTGGGCCCCTTAGTTCCAGTAAAGGGAAATCTTAATCCTACACCATACAAAGACATTTTAGACAATTCTGGGCTTCTAAATTTGTGGCAACAATTTGGTGAAGGCCCACATATAGGCGTGAAGGTCAGATGTCCACATACTTTTGGCTGTACAGTGTATTTGGTCAGAAGGGGATGTGGACAAAACTCAGTGTGTTATGAAGGGTTTGAGCAAAGAGTTGGGGGGAGATTAGTAGCCATCTTTCATTAAACAAGGCAAGAAGTTCCAGTACAGAACGGGGATGTCTCATTCTGAGCAGAAGTAAAGCCTCGTAGGACTTCCTTGATTTCGCTCTCCTGAAGCCTTAGCGAAGGAGGCCGTCAGAATGTGCTTCTTGAAATCCCAGCACGATATCTATTCCAGAAATATTTAAAAGGTACAACAGAAAAACAGCATCTCCCTCCAGCGTTTTCCTGATGTTGCCTCTTTTTCTTTCCCTCTTGTTCCTCATGTCTCTCACCTTTCTGAGTCTGCCCTTTCCATTACTGCTTTGGCCTCGTCTTCTCCGGCGGACGTGACTGGGCTTTTATCTCCCCACTGCAGCCGTTCTTGACAACCAGCCGGCTTAAAAGCAGAAACCGGCTCAAACTCTCCAAGGGTGGATAAACGGATTAAAAATATCAATCAGATATTTCTCAACTGAGCAAAGTGAGGAAAATCTTTGTTAGTCATTTGGCTTTGGCTTTATCTTAGTATTGATGACAAATCTGCAGCTGGAAATGAATCGGTTTTATTGTTCCATGACAAGAGCAAGCAGTTGATTTCAGTACATCATGCTATGACAAGAGGGTTTTGGGAAAGGACTTGGGCATCAAAACAGCAATTAAATTGGTAAAGGGTTGGATTGATGGGTTACGATTTCACAGCTTTAGGGAAAAAAAATATTGGTGTAAATTATCAGGATGACAAAAATTTGGAAATTCATTGGTAGGTAGATGTGATCAGATCTCATCACTAATTTCATTACCAAAATGATTCATCAATTGAAATGCTCATGAAATAAATTAACTGCAACATCATGTCAAAGGACAAATATGAGCTTGTTTCAGTAGTTCCCCAGAAGCATAATGGAACCTTAATAACAGCAGTAGCTGATCCAGCAGCAGGGGATAGATGAGTGCCTAAGGCGCTTTCCTTAAAACTGCACCCTGCCCTTGTTGTCCAATGAAGTGCCAGTGGACATGAAGCAGCCCCAAAGCCCCCAAACGACTAAGTAAATTGGTCACGGCCAATGATCCGTCACAGTTATCACAGACCTACATAAACACTTTAGTCATTAATCATGGAGCAAACCGCCATACGGAGGATGACTGGGACTTGCTGCAGGTCAGGAGAGAGCCATAAGGAGTTGTTAAATCACCTCCACTGCTTTTTCATTACACAATGTAATTTACAGGAAGGGTGGATGTGATGACACCTTACTGTGATGAATGAAAGAATATGACCTTCCAGTGGAGCGCTGGACAAGTCATGGGTTAATTAACATTGTCATTCAAAAGCATAATTAAAGGGTCCATAAAAACTAGGAAAAGTTTCTACATGACACAAAAAACACTCCTTGACCACACCGTGACTGCAGCTCCTACACGTCTACCAAATTAACTTGAACTGACTGAACGACGTCTAGGTGAAGTAGTGAGAATTCGATCCAAAAACAAAATGGCCGTCCAGTCAGGAAGATCCTCTCAGTCAATGAAAGGCAAAGATTCTTAAGGAGAATATTGTGTATTTAGAGCTTACATTAACGCTGTATGGCCAAAAGTTTGTGGACGCATGACCATCACATCCATATGTGCTTCTGAAACATTCCATTCCAGATTTTGGAGTGTGGCTTTGGGGATTTGTCGATTCAGCTACAAGAGGTCAAAGTGATGTTTGGTGAGGAAATCTGGGGTGCAGTCGATGTTCTGTTTCATCCCAAAGGTGTTCAGTGGTGTTGAGGTCAGGGCTTTGTGCAGGCCACTCATGTTCTTCCATTCCAACCTCAGCAAACCATGTCTTCATGGATCTCACTTTGTACAGGGGCACTGTCATGCTGGAACAGGTTTGGGCCTCATAGTCCCAGTGAAGGGAAATCTCAATGCTATAGCATACAAAGACATTCTAGACAATTGTGTGCTTCCAATTTTGTGGAAGGAACACATACGGGTGTGATGGTCATGTGTCCACAAACTTTTGGCCTTATAGTGTATTTTACACAGGAAACACAAGGATTAATCATAGGAAAGGTATCTGTCTCATTTGGGTGCACACACACACACACACACACACACACACACACACACACACACCTCCATCCAAATATATTTACTCAGGGAGATTAGGCAACAGCCAGCTCATCATAATTGCTTCCTGTATAACATATAATAATTTCCCCTCAGGAAGCCTTATCAATACAGCCCACTGTCGCTCAAACTATAAACCATGGTGGTTAAGACCAGGAGGTTCAAAACACGTGTGCAGACTGGGAATGCCTAATTTTACTAATCAGGTACATTAACAGTTAATGAATGGATACCCAGTTAACCGCATCGCATTTAATGTAAATTATTTAAAGTATCATTTTCCTCTTTAATTCAAAACCCCCCATATCGGTAGTGGCACACATGGCTTAACGGAGGAAATAATGGACAGATATAATCGTTTTAAACATGCACAGCGGACACTTTACTGAGTGTCGGCTCAATAGTTCAGCCTTCAGTCCTGCTGCAGCAGCGTGCGCTCTGGCATTAGTTAAATTTCAAACACTGCGATGGTTCTACCTACCACAGAGTTTTTAAAAAGGCTACAACCCTCATTGATTTGTGGGTAGGATGTCTGAAAATCTTACCGAAATCGAAGGGTTGTAATAATCTGAAGGTCAATCCATACATTTCCATGTCAGGCTTACTAAACCAGTGGGGGGGGATGAAAGCTTTGGTGTAAAATGAGACGTGTCATTAGGGAGTTGTGATGCTTCACATGTGGAGGAAAGGTACCTGGTGTGTCCATTGTCGCTTTTAATGGCGTTGTACTGGATGGTATTGGAAATGTATTACTGTGCAATTCTTGTGTTGTGAGCTTCATATCTGGCCTCCTGCATGACACTGAAAACTGCCCCTGGCACCAACATACTGCCATATACTGCTTTCCAACTGGCGAAATCGCAATTGCATAAAATTGTTCCGCACGGTCTGTTCGGTCGCAGTGATGTTTGTTGGTAAATGACACCTTTTATCTGTACTCATGTTCGCCGCACGTGAATCTTACAGGGCTTCGGCTGAATGCGTGTTGTGAACACTTCAACACTGAACTTCGTTACAAACGCCGAAACAGTGATTTCAGGATTCCAATAATAGCAGACTAAAACACGGTGCCATGGCTCAGCCCAAAGGCACTTCAGCTTAAAAGTAAAACAAAACAGGGAAGCACTGTTGTTGTGCAATGTCACGGGTCCAATTAATTACACCTTCAGGTGCATTGGTGAGAGTAAACGCACACTGACCGTGTTAACATTTCAGCAATGACTGATTTATTAATAGGGTGTAATTCTCTCATTTAATTAAGTAGTACTGGTAGAATGGGGCATTGTGCTCAATCTCATAGCCTTCGGGGAGCCGTCTGAACCTTCACACGAGCTTTATCTCGAGGGCCAATACGACACCTGTCTCTCTCTCTCTCCGTCTCTCTCTCTCTCTCTCTCACACACACACACACACAATAACAAGACGGTGCCATTTAAGTACAGAATTCTACCGCTTTCCGTAACATCGCAGCAAAAAAATAAATGATGGCATATGCACGATGCATATTCCTCCATCACATGCTCAATTTCAGGCTGCTTTATTGCCATGAAACAATGGACATGCAATAATGTCCAAAAACAAGAGTAAATAAAGAGCAAGTGATAAGATTATGGATGCGCTCTCCGATACCATGTGACGTTATGTGATGTAAGCTTAGTGTACGTGGGCAAGCTCATGAACACACAACGCGAAATGACCGCGATCTGGACATACTCCACAATTAATCCAGTCGGGTTGCCGTGTGGCAACGATTTATGAATCTCTGGATTTTTTTGAACACAAAGCTATTATTTTCCTATGAATGAGTGCAAAGTTCTGTGAATCGCGCACGCTCAAAGACGTTCACAAGCATCGAGCAGTGAAGCGAGCATGCAGAGACAGAAACTGACGCACTCGAGCAGTTCATGTCGGTGAGCACTGAGACACGCAAGCTTCCTTTTTCTGCTCGGTTTACAGCATCTATAACGTGACTCGTGAGTCGAGGTGCTGTTGCGTAGCACCTTCCGTTCGTTCTTAACACCGCACTCGCTCAGGTCGACCACCGTCTCTCTCTCTCTATTAAAGATACTATTTAAACACCATAGGATCTTAAATATAAACTCAGCTCGAGGAGTTCTCAGACGGGAGAGTCAAGAGGGGCAAAGAAGCAAAGTACTTCCTAAATTATCACCAGACCACAGATTTGAGTACTGCAACCTCCTGCTGTCTCTTCCAAAGCAGCCACTTCCGATGCCAAGTTGACAACGCTCTCGTGTTTGTGTGTGTGTGTACGCGCGTGTGTGGAGAACGCACGCTCTCTAGACCTCTCACACGTACAGAACCTGCAAATATAAATATGTTAAAACAATCGCAAGGCTTCGTACACAACTTGAGAATTTGCTCAGGCGAGTGTCCCTGGAGACCCCTCTTGCGTAAAGGAATATGTATTCCTGTCATACCACAGGCAGCGGCTAATTGCACGCCTTAACTTGTGTTTAATTAGCAACAGTGATTTCATTCAGGCTGAAGAGGCCCCACGCAACAGCGGCGCTGGATCCATACTCGCACGTATGAAAACATTTATTATCCGCTCTTACCAAAAGGATGAAATTAATTGGCTCACTGACAACACATATAATATACCATATAATTAGTTCTTCATCAGTCTTTCCAGAGCGATATCTCGACTCAGGGATGCGACGGTTATGACAGGTTCAAACAGGGGTCAGTGTAAGCGTAATCAAGAAGCACACGGTTCCTCTGGCGTACCCGGGGCACGAGAAGTGCAGAGGACAAAGAAAGTCAGTCACAAGAAGATTAAAGATGTGCTAATTACCGGACACGCCATCATTTATTACAAGCGCCAGTCCCTTGCAGTACGTTCGCTTATACTGCGTTCGACCTACCTAGGACACCTCCATGGTCGCGTTTGTTAGCCAGCTTACTGTGAGTGGCGTATAGTTACCTCTACAGCCGTGTTGAGAAGTCCGTACAGGATTTCGCACGTTTTTTTGTGGTATTAATCAACCGTTTAAAGAACACGTGAACAGTGAAGAACAAATGTATGACAAACTCGTTGTATAATGCTTCTTTGCACAAAATGATGCGAATGCACACGTGAACTTGAACTTAAGTAAGGTGCTAGGTAGAGTGCTAAGTCACGTTGTGAATACACTCTTTCCGTAACAACGCACTAAAACACGATCAGTCAATAACTAAAGCATAAAGAATTCACAATATTGTATTGCAATCAGAGGTGGGTTTTTGAATAAAAATGACTTAGGTTTAACCTTAACTTAGGTGGGTTTAACTGGCCGTACTTATACTCCTACTCAGCTTTATTTTTAATCACAGAAATGTACTTTTACATCGTTACATCCCGTGCCGTTCCTCTGTTACTGTTAAATATTAATGAATATATATATAAATAATTAGTTTATATCACGTATAATGAGATCACGAGTCTCGCAATACGCTGCAGTGGTCTGAATGCGGACGCAACAACCGCTCACTTTTTCGAGGCAGGACACACACACACACACACACACACACACACACACACAATCATGCTGACACAAACACTTACTCTCTCTATACCCTCTTTCTCGTCTGTTTTGTTGATACACGTTTAAGTTCATATATAAAATTCGTGAATATTTGGGTTACTTTTTGCATTTTATCATCGACTAAAATGCCGTGGACTAACATTCAATACCATTTTAGTCCGAGTAAAACGGAATAAATATGACGAAATACTGAATAAAATTTAAATGATATTTTCGTCAGACGACAAAAACAATTTTTGACGTTCCAATTCTAATACCTGAATATTCTGAAGAGTTAAAAGTTCCTCGCTCTTTGAAAGGGTGTCCTTGCATTATTATTATTATTATTATTATTATATTATCATCATATCAGTGGCATACGACGGTTTTAAAATGACAATAATATCTTTTATCGCAATTATTCCTGGGACAGTATATCATCCAGCAAACGTAGTTATCGTGACAGGGCTACTAAAATACACTACAAGGTGTTTTTTTGTTTTTTTTAAACAGGGCAGACTATATTTAACGGCCCAGGGCAAAGAAACTGTGTGTAGACTGAGAGTCTGGGTAAAAATAAAAAATTGCACTCTTGCATTTCATGTGGAATGCTTCTTGAAAAATGTGAAACTCTAAGCAAATATGTTTAGTGCCTCGTGACGAAGTAACATTTTTACTCGTCTTTTACTCGGCTGTGTCTTGCCCAATGGGGTTTAAGGACGTTCTCTTGTTTTTTTCCAATACAAAAAAAAAAAAAACATCACACAGAGGCCTAGCCATGAAAAGGCCCTGCCCTGGAGAGATAAAGCTGATACTCCATAAAACTAATGAGAAGGAAAGGTCAGTTTATCATTCACAAGCCATTGCCAAGCCTGACTGCATTTTACGACCACTGCGGCCTGTGTGTAGCGCTACTGTAAAGCACAGCATTACTGCAGCCTTTACGCTCTTCAATCAATCATTCATGGAAAAAGGAAAAAATATATGGCTTTCCCAGCAGTTTCAAGACCATCATCATTTAAAGATGTTTATGTACAAGTAAGCCTGAAATTGTATTTTTGATCAGTCTGGTTTTATCTGAGCTTAGCTAAAAAGCAAGGACTGCACGCATTTCCTTTATTAACATGTGTCCGATGTGTCCGAGTCTCTATTTTAGCGGTTCTTTCAAACAGACGCCGCTCTGTCCGGGCGGCTGTGGCTCAGGTGGTAGAGCGGGTTGTCCACTAACCGTAGGGTTGGTGGTTCGATTCCCGACCCACGTGACTCCACATGCCGAAGTGTTCTTGGGCAAGACACTGAACCCCAAGTTGCTCCCGATGGCAAGTTAGCGCCTTGCGTGGCAGCTCTGCTACCACTGGTGTGTGAGTGTGTGTGTGAATGGGTGAATGAGACACAGTGTAAAGTGCTTTGGATAAAAGCGCTATATAAGTGCAGACCATTTTACATTTAAGATATTCGCTTGCCAATTGTTTTTTTTTTTACAGAAAACATCTTAAAATTAAGCCCGAGTAGATGCCAGTCAGGGGTCACGCTCAAGCATCAACGGTTGAAAAATTTAAGCTCTCGACTTCACCTTCTCCCATCAGGCTTCACCTTTGAGCCACTACCCCCTCTCTCCAGGACCACTCCTTCCCAAGACATGCGCACACACACACACACACACACACACACACACACACACACACACACACACACACACAATGCAATGCTAAGAAGACATGGCACAGGGATCAGGAGTGCTTTTGTTCTACTCAGACAGGTACACACCTCATTCCAGAGGAAATCCTTCCCTTGTATGTGTGTGATTCTGTGTCAAAATCGTACATGCTGCATAGGGGGTCCAAACATCTGAGAGCACTAGTGAAAAATGTTTCTATTTTGCATTCTTTTCTAATTGAATACAACAAATTTTCATTACAGATTATATCATTGACAACAACTTGAGTGAAAAAGTAGAATTTTTGAAATGTTTACACTGAGATTTCAGAGTTTCTTAGCATTTGTTACACGCCCCTTCTTTCTTTAATGACAGCGCGCACTCGAGCTGGCACGGACTCCGCAAGTTTGTGCAAAACCTGATGATCCATTTTAGATCAAATCCGCGAGAGAGTTGTCTGAACACGTGCTTCAATGGGAGAGATTAGACGTGAGGAAAATCTGACCTTTTGTATGAAGCAGTTAACACGGTCAATATCACACGATGCGTACATTTAAACAGGGCCCTAGGAATAGTGCGTATTAAATATTCTAAATATTGGACATTTTCTTTCTTTAGACCTTCTGTTTATTTCCAAATTTAAATGGAAAAAAAAAGAAGAAGAAGAAAAAAAAAGAAAAACCCCAGATTTTCAATGTGGTCTCAGACTTTTGGATACGTGCTAATTTTAAATCCATGGCAAATATTGAAATCCGTGTGTTTTGCTATTTCAGTCACTTTAGTGCAAAGATCAGATCAAACAAAAAGAGTGAAGGCCATTACCAGCCCAAAGTGGATTATCTTCCTATGGCAGCACATCCCAAAGTATTTTATTCCTCTTTTACCACAGCAACGTGCCTCCAATTAGAATGTTTCATTCATTAATAAACAGCACTTTGCACTTGATGTCGTGGAACATCTGCAAGACAAGTTAGTTCGTGTTTTCATTTACGTGAACGGTCGATCCCTCATTATGCTCCATTTTTCTCTTTCTCAAGGTCAGTACGACAAAAAAACAACAACTACATATTAGAAAGAAATCAGAGAGTACAAAGTCCTCTGTCCTGAAGACAACTTCCTGACCGTTAGCACTGACACCCAAGACTCAAACTCTAAAATCTCCTTACAGAAAGCCTTGCAATGTCATCAATTCAACATGTTTGTTAAACAACAATCTGCTTATTATAGACTTAGATCATCTGCCACTTAAGTCCCCTTGAATGAGTTGTTACCATAGAAACAATAATGCATGCGTTAGATTGAGTGCATTAATATAAACCTCTGATTAGAATGACACTACTGTTAAAGTCGCTGTTATAGAAACTTAATCAACGTCTGACCAATCAGATTTGAGAATTCCACCGCACTGTAGTATAAAGAAAATTTAAAAATGGGTACTTCTGGTACGTTTAGATGGACAACAATAATCCGAGATTAACCCGATATAGACGATACTCTGATTAAGAAACTAGCATGTAAACAGCGATTTCTGATGACCTTAATCCAATTAAAGTCATACTCGAAGTAAACACAAATGGAATTAAGACGTGTGGAGTATTCCTGTTTTAGTCGCATTATCGACGTGCGTTACAGACACGTACACACCTTAATCACACTATTAACGTCGTATGGGAGCTTCGAGTGGATTCTTGCTTTAAGAAAGAGCACAGCATTTATCATATGTGCTGAATCCTAATTGCCCTGCACCGTCCAGGGTGTACCCTGCCTTGTGCCCCATGCTCCCTGGGATAGGCTCCAGGTTCCCCGTGACCCTGAAAAGGAGTAAGCGGTAGAAGATGGATAGATGGATGGATGAATCTTAATTGTAAGTGTTGCACACCTTTCCTTAGCTTCACTTATTTTAAATCCACGTATGTCAGTAGCCAGGCTCTAGGAAAGTCGTTTGTAGTGAAAATCTCTATTTAAAAAAAAAAAAAATGGTACGTACACACTTCAGGCCAGCGCTTAGATCAGTTAGTGACAATCTTTACCATGTTTGGCTTTTACACAACTTTAGATCAGTAGTCCATTTCTTTTTGCATTTCTGATTCAGTTTTACATTTCATATATCAATTTGATTGCTTAACAAAATAAACATTTACCGATAGAATTCCTAACAGAGGAAAACAAACACAATCCATGGCTCTAGGTGGACTGAAAGGCGGCCAAGTTTGGCCCTTTCAATTTCTCACAAATGGCTGTCAAGACCGTCAATTTCAATTCCAATACACAGCTTCCCCCGCCGCCCCCTGTACGCCTCACTTTTTCATTCCAAGCCTGCTGGCCTGTCAGGCAGCTGTCAACAAAAGCTGTGTTGACCGAGTTAAAGTCGAGTTTTGGCCTTTAACCCCTAACTTCTACTTCTCCATGGTCTTCGCAGTATAGCTGCAAAAAATCAACAGAGGTGTTGAACAAGCACTAATAAACAGCTAGGCTTTCTATTCCGTCAGAACATTTGGAGATACCAAGAGCGCCCTCTTA
Source organism: Ictalurus punctatus (assembly GCF_001660625.3). NCBI lineage: Eukaryota > Metazoa > Chordata > Actinopteri > Siluriformes > Ictaluridae > Ictalurus > Ictalurus punctatus. The sequence goes on along the minus strand of NC_030429.2, from coordinate 21,398,866 downwards.
ACAAGTCAGTAATCGATGCGTTCCCCAAGCCAAAGATTTTCTGCCATGATAAACAGCAGCATGAGACGCAGCTGAGCCTGGAATCTGACATCTATCCCACACCCACAAATTTCCTGGCCTCAGTCATTTCTCCTGTCCAAGCCGCAGCGTTCCAGCATGTTCTCCTGCCATCTCAGCATGGGTTCCAGAACGTCTCGCCAACATGGGTTATAGGATGCTCGTCCAACCAAGCAAGGTTGGGACAAAATAGCAACAAACATGCACTATAAGTTCAAAATCAGCCAGGAGCGTTAGGATTAAACACTAAAGCATGCATAATCTAAAAAAAAAAAAAAAAAGTCTTACACGGCTTCTCTGATTGTTCTTAGGACATTTGGTTCTGTTCAGAAAACTGTTTGTGTTGATAAATTTGATAACTGAAGAATAATTCGACAGAAAAGGACCGATCACCTTCCACTGGTAAAGATGTGCCAAAAAATGCAATGAATCCTGGTCCATTCTTCATAGCTGAATGAGCAGTACTCAATGAATAGCCTCAAACCCCAAATGAACGCTCGAGCGTTCATTACCCTGCCCTGTCCGTTTCTACATGTTTACACATGGGTTTAATTAGCCAGGTTGATTAATCCATCTCAGGCAGGAGGCTAGAATGAGGGGCAGCTGTGACAGGCAGCAGAGCAACAGCTGAGAGAAGCTGAGACACCCTGCTGCCTCTCCCATTCACACATAGGCAAGAGCACACAGATAGGACGTGTTGGTGTGTGTGTGTGTGTGGGGGAATGTGTGTGTGGGTTCTGAGTCAGCTGCAGTCAATCGGACCTCAACACAATGCTAATGAGTAGTGTGTGTGTGTGTGTGTGTGTGTGTGTGTGTGTGTGTGTGAGTGTGTGTGTGTCCATGCAAGCTCGGACACTCATTTTCCATCAGGTTTGGAGCGATCGCAGTAAAATGTCAATCATCTTCACTGACACTAATGAGGATTAAGCCTGCATCCCCCCTGCAGAGAACTCAAGTGTGACACTGAGGCAGTTACAGATGTCTCCATTTCTGCTCATTACCTACCGTGCCACATGCAATTAAGAAAAAAGAAACTCCAACCATAAAGTCAGCAGATCTAACAATAATGTAATCAGAGGATATTTACATTTAAACATCAATGTTTAAAGCAAAGCTCAATAAAAGTCATTTGCAAATAAGCATGCCTGGCTTGCTTCCTTCTCCAGAACATTTTTGGACTACATATTATGCATATTTCAGTGTGTGAAGAAATGATTCAAACAAGTCAGAGAAAGCCATCGGATAATAGAACCAAAGCGCCGACTAGGCATTGCAGATTCACGCTTTAAACACAGAGTCTATAGTTTATAGCTTAGACAGTTGATTGAACTGGTTTCTTCCATCCAATATTATTATGTTGTCCTCACTAATTTGTGTGCGTTGTTCTTGTGCTTTTACATTTTAGCTATTGCATTCCCGGGTTTGATCCTGAGCTTGAACGTTCGCCAGTTCTCCATGTGCTCAAGTGGGTTTCCTCTGGGTTCTCCGCTTTCCTCCTACCTCTTTTTTTTTATTTTTTTTTTTTTAATTTGCCGCTAAATGGACTATGTTAAATTGCCTGTAAGTGTGCAAATGACCCTGCTGAAAAAAACCCAACAGAAACCATTACAGAAATTCGAAACGTTTTCCACGACAAATACCATTACAAACCATCAGCTAAGCATTAAAACCTTTACCGGTCCTTAATGGTGTCGACTAGACATAACATGCCACCAGTAGAAGGTAACAAATAACCAGTAGAGACCCATGGGGACCATTAGAGTTTCCATTAAAACCAATACAATTCCCATTATAACCATTACATCCATTAGAAATCCTATGAGGGTATCTATTGGGTTTTTGTTTTTTCTTTCAAGTAGGGGAGTGTATGACTACTGTGTGTGCATGGTGCTCGGCGATACTAGTGTCCCATCCAGAGTGTATCCCTTCCTCGGAGGAAAATGCGAGACCAGGAGAAAGCGGTTAGCGAAGATGAACGAACGAACGAACAAACGAATGGATGAATGAACGAAACGTTGCACTCGTCTCACACGTGAGGCTGTATAACAACGTGTCGCTTCTCAATCCGACGTATACGAGTTATACGAAGAGAAATGACTTTATGAAACCCTCTGGAACCGTCCGTTGATCCACACTCTTTCTGAGAGGATTTCGACGGGCAGTCCGAAACCCCAGGATGTGTGTTTTAAACAAACGAGGCTTGTTTCCAGGACGAAGCTTTGGTTAGTAACTTGAAACTTGCCACATGAACAAAACATTCTCCATGACCAACACACACATTCAAAGCTCCTTCACTTCTACAAATACAAAAGCTCAGACATTCAGCACATGTCCGTGTTTAAAAATAATACATCCAGAGGAAACATTTGTGGGAAACATTGAGGGTTTGCTGTTGTTGTTTTGTTTGTTTTTCTTTTCTTGTTCATCGAGCATGTACTAGTGTAATGTCTGGTGTGACTACTTCAAATCCATCCATCACTCCTGAATCAGACCCACTCTTCTGAAGATTTCAGTGCTATAGTCCTCTAGTAATAATGTAATAAAGTCTAAACACCCATCGTGGTCTACATGCAGTCTGGACTGTCTCCCTTCATTGTCGTTTCCCTGTAATAATTCACCAAAGAGAAGACTCCAGGGGCTTAAGATACACAACAGAGGTTCAAACAGTCATATGATTCATAAAGTACACACTGAAAGAGTGTATTTTTTTTTTAAAGAGAAAAACAAACAAACAAACAAACAAGCTACTAAGTGTCGCCAGTGAGCCCTGAGGAAAACAGCAGTGTTCCTCTTCCAAACCAGACAGAGGGAGGTCTTTTATCAATCCAATCCTGCAGATTTAACACTGATAAACATGCATGGGAGAAAGAAATCACTTGGAAATGGAAGACTTACCTTTCTGTGCAAGAGAAACACCGGAGTACAGAGAGGTGAGAGCTGCTGAAATAACGAGGAACAGACGCGCTCGCTGCTCCGCCATCACTTCCACAAGAGACACACACACAAAAAGTAAACAAAAAAATAGATAGAGATGCAGATATGTATATTTTTTAAAAAAAAACCGCAAGGGAAACTGAGTTCGCTGCAAAGTTGAACTAGAAAACCGGCGCAGGAATTTGGCAGCAAAACGCTGAGAAGAGCAGAAGCCCGGAGAGGTGTGAATTGTCCTGCAGGAGACACATTGAGCTTGTGGAGGGAGAAGAGAAGCTCTCGGCGGTTTGGATTCAACTTAGCGAGAAGGAGCTGCAAAAGGAGACGCAGAGTTTTTGGTGGGGTTTTGTTGTTTTTGTTTTGTTTTTTGTTTTTGTTTTTTTTTAAAAAAGGGGGGAGACAAACGCCACAAGCAGTCACATTACAGCTTTAAAGGAGTAATGAAGTAACAGAAAAGAGCTGGAAATGTTCTGTAGGCTGCCTCCCCGCACACACACACACACACACACATACCACACACACATACCACACACACCGGTCCACGCACATGAATACAGTAGAGACACTGCAGTGTAGAGTGTGGAGTCGCGGTGCTGTGCTGAGGAGGTTTGTAGTAGTAGCTGCTGGTCGATGAAAACACCCGGCAGTGGAGCAGCACATGAGTGGGATTCCGGAGTGTGTGTGTGTGTGTGTGTGTGTGTGTGTGTGTGAGAGAGAGAGAGAGAGAGAGCGTGCGCGTGTGCGTATGCGCGTGTGCGTATGCGCGTGTGCTTGTGTGCGTATGCGCGTGTGCTTGTGTGCGTATGCGCGTGTGCGTGCGTTCACACGACCCATTTAAAGTGTATTGTTCTGAATGTCTTCACTTTAACCATCTCTAAAATACATAGCTTCTTATTCAGTAAGTGCTTTATCCATGGATTCGGAGTACTGACCAGATTCACACACTGGTTCACCCACAGAGACAACTCAGCACAGCCTGGAATGTTGGAGGTAATGGGGGGTTTATATATATATATATATATATATATATATATATATATATATATATATATATATAAGCATCCTTGGTAAATATGAGCAAAGAAGGCTGTGAAAATTAGTCTTTATTGTTTAACCTTTTGATCTTTTGTTTTTAACAGAAATACTTTGTTCGCAAGGGTGCCAATATTAGATATTAGTGGAGGGCACAATGGCTCATGGAAGTTAGCGAGAAGTCGTACATTGTTTACATAGCTATTAATATGAATAAAATCTAATTTAGTAACATTTTGGCATTTGTCAAAACTGATCTGATGAATTATTGAATTATCCAAAATGGAGCCCTGAGGTCCTCCGCTTCGGTAACATCATCGAGGTTGTGAATCTACAATATGGTGCATGACTGCTCAAAGGCTTGATTGAGGATTTGGGACAATTCAAAAGATATCATCAATGTTCTTGGATGTTGATTGTTGTATTTAGTGTGGTGCATTCACCATGGCTTGTTATTCATCAATACTGGTTGAGAATTACAAACTTACTGTTTCACTGTGAGTTCAGACACGTGTATATGTTTTTTACAAACTCCCAAGTGGCAAATAGTTGGAAAACATTCGTTGCGACGTGATAGCTAATAAAAACACAAACTTCACTTCCCATTCGGAGATGAATGAAGTTCACAATTATTTCCTAAACCCCTTCCCAAAACAACTGTACAAAAAGATCACACTGACAAATTCACAAGAACAAATTCAAATGATGGCTACATGTATGATCATGTGTAAGTAGGCTATAGACATGAACTAGGTAATTATCTAAATGGAGTAATTGATCATCGTTGGTTTATTCTGCTGGGTTTCGTTCACATAAATTGCAACCCTAATACTCCTTAGTGACAATTGTAGGATTTTATGTGGTGATCTCCATCAACCTTGTAAGAGTAAGAGAACTCTGCTGAGTTTACTTTAATCATGGGCACGTGTGACATTTGATACATGTGCCAATCGTGGTTGGATTTTACACAACGAGTTTGTTTATAAGCACACTTATAATACAATCATTACATGATTATGACAGTTTTTACATCAGTTGTTACTCAAGTGCATTATTTATATAAACCACATACAACTTTATCTTATATCAGACTAATCAAGAAATCCACTTGGACTGTAGTCTAATAATTGGGTTACTAGCATATAACATTAAACGAACATCTTTTAATTGACTTTTATGTATGTAAACAATCATGACGGGATAGAGATGAGCTACTAGATATACACAATATAAAGATTGCTGTTACATTGCTATTAAATTTGAACAATATATGCTTTGCAGTGTATTAAACTTCTTTAAGCTGAAAGAAGGACAGCAACTGAAAAGCTGCAAAAAAAAAAAAATGAAAAAGTAAGATAGTTATAAGAAGAACATTTAGAGCAACAACAAAGGCTGCAAATTGGCGTAAGTGCTATTACTCATGACTGCTACAAACACTAATCATGAGGCACAAAAATCTGTTTTGTGCTTTGTAATTCACTCATAACAGTAAAAGGGTCCAGGTTACTTTAGAGAAGTAAAGAAAAAAAAAGGGGGTTACTCAAATTACAAAGAATGTCCAGAAATCTTTTCTAAATTGAACACAATTTAATCTTAGACCTGAAACGATGATCCATCCGCTGGTATCTCTGCTCAACACGTTGCAATGCTTTCTAATATCTTTAGTTAATTTATCTCTTTGTCTCAAAGTCTCTTTGAAACAGTGCCTATTAATAAAGGTGATACACTGTATCAAATGACACATAAAATAGACATTTTGTAGTAATTTTCACAATTTAAATTAACAAAAAAAAACAAAACAGATCAGTCACATGGAAAAAGTAAGTACACTGCTTCATTTATCACACCTTCAAATCCATAAAATTAGAATCAGGTGTTGAAGATTGGGTGCCAGTGATTAGAATCTGCTTAGGGAGTGCAGGTGGAACCGGTCTTATTTAAACCTCTCATATCTAGTGTCTGGTGTTCCCTTTGTTATTGAGGTGTGTGGTGTCATCATGCCAAGATCTAAAGAGTTCCCTAAGGCCTTCAGAAAAAATGTTGTGGATGATTATGAGTCTGGCAACAGATTTAAAAAGATCTACAAATTATTTGAAGTACATCAATGGTCTGTAAGGTAAATCATCTACACGTGGCGCAGATTTCAAATGACTGCCAATTTGCCCAGGACTGGCCGTCCCAGCAAATTCAGCCCAAGAGCAGACCATCTGATGCAAAAAGAAGCCTCCAAGAACCCCAAAATTTAATCACAGGATCTGCTAGTAAGTCTTGCAACTGTTGGTGTCAAAGTGTATGCTTCTACAATCAGAAAAAGATTGCACAAATTTGGCCTGCATGGGAGGCGTGCCAGGAAAAAGCCTTTGCAGGACTACAGTCTGCCAATGAGCATATAGGCAAAGACCAAGCCTTTTGGAATAATGTGCTCTGAACAGACGAATCAAAGATAGAGTTGTTTGGCCATAGTAACAGCAGACATGTTTGGCCCAGACCAAAGACAGCTTTTCAGGAGAAGCACCTCATACCAACTGTGAAGCACGGTGGTGGAAATGTTATGGTTTGGGGTTGCTTCGCTGCCTCAGGGAGTGGACAGCTTGCATTCATTGATTCAACTATGAATTCTGCATCATATCAAAGAGTGCTTGAAGATAATATGAGGCCATCTTTCCAAATGTTGAAGTTGAACCGAAAATGGACCATTCAAAAGGATAATGATCTTAAGCACACTAGCAAATCACACCGAGGAATGGCTCAAAAAGAAGAAATGGAGGGTTACGGAATGGCCTAGTCAAAGCCTGGATTTGAATCCCATTGAAATGTTGTGGGGGGATGTGAAACGGGCAGGAAAACATGCAAGAAAACCCTCAAACATCTTGCAACTGAAAAAATATTGCATGGAAGAGTTGTCAAAAATTCCAGCAAGCCTGGTAGACAGTTATGCAAGACTCCTACAAGAAGTTATTTCTGCTAAAGGGGGAAATACTTCTGAGGCCAAGGGTATACTTACTTTTTCCAAAGAAGAATATCACATCTATTGATATTTCTGTTAAATAAATGATTGGAAAAGCTAATTTTCCTTGTGGTTTTGTTCAAGTATATCAACTGTATTAATATTATATATATAATCCTGTTCATCACCATATTATCAAACATTCATGACGTTATAATGGGTGTGTAATATCCAACATGAATGTGTAATGGACCTATTTAACCTCTGTATTAGGTGTGTTAGAGTAGTGAAATCATGGCATTTGAATAAAGACAGTTGTTTAACCTGCGATTCAAAACAATGGTTTGTTTACATTTTTTAAAATGCTATACATTTATGCATCTATATCTATGTACATAATAAGTGTTATGCTCTTTTTGATCGATTTTTGTGCTTTGCCACCTGTTGCATGTTTGTGACACAGACATGTGAGATAGTTAAACATCCAACAGGTAGAGGAGTTGCATCAATGTATATACTCAAGGCTATTTGTTTAGATATGTTTTTTCAGTTTGCCAAGCTTTATGGTAATAATAGATGATACATCTAGGGTTCAGGGGCACAGTGGTTAGGGGTTTGCCTTGCACCTCTGGGGCTGGGGGTTCGAATCCTGCCTCTGCCCTGTGTGCACGGAGTTTGCATGTTCTCCCCATGCTTCGGGGGTTTCCTGCGGTACTCCAGGTACTCTGGCTAAGAATGATTGGCATTTGCAAATTGTCTGTAGTGTGTAAATGTGTGTGAGACTCCCTTGTATAGTCTCCAGGCTCCCCCGTAACCCTGAGTAGGATAAGCAGTATGGATGCATGAACATACAGGGTTTTTAAGTTCTTTTTCTTTACTTTATAGTTTAGCCATCAGATTCAGATGCTTGAAGAGGGAAATCTACAAACTGTTGTGGACATTCAAGAACTTCCCTCGATTACACCACTGCTTTGTGAAAATATGCTCTGCTCTGTGGTCCTTAGTTAAAAGTTCAGCCATCACAAAAGGGTAACAAATTTCACAGCAAAACGTTGACAAGCAGACAAACCCAGCGAGTTCTCAAGTACCTCCGGGAGTCTAGTTTATTTCCACCAGGTCAGTGTATAATGTCTAATATTATATGTAAAAAAAAACAAAACTAAACAAAACAAAACAGGATTTTCATCTGACAATCTTTTCTGTTTCAAAGGCTCCCTCAGGAGGGACTTTTAGGGTGAAGTGTAATTCCGAGTTGAGCCGATGGCGAGCTGTGTTGTGAGCTGCTTGGTAATGTCATTTTCCATGTCGATATTCAATCTTTATTTATATGGGGATGGACGTTCTGTGTTTTTAGCATTGTGTTAGTAATCTGTATGTGATTATAATGCCAAAAGAGTTACTGCCATTTCGCCCTTGAGCTGGATGAGTATTCCCTTCTGACATAATGGACTCTGATGAGGAGATTATTGGAGCAGCTTGCCCCAAGTGCTGCACTCACCCTCCAGCTTACCTACAGCAGTACGAGGTGCAATATGTCAGAGGCAGACCTGTCACAGAGTAAAATATTCCAAGTACCTGTGAGGCACATAGCCACCAGAGTCCCTCCCCCAGCTCTCTGGCCCTGTTCCAGGGGTGTCCAATCTTATCCGCAAAGGGCCGGTGTGGGTGCAGGTTTTCATTCCAACCAAGCAGGAGTCTTCTTGGGAAACAGAGTTTCTGAGATACAGGAGCTGACTGAGAAGTGTTCTTGGCATTGTGTAAGCTCATTGGACAACCCTGCTGATGACTTCATTAAACGAAAACCTCTCCAGTACCTTGATACATCAAACCGATGGTCTCAAGGACCCTCCTTCCTACTCCAGGATCTTTCTGGTCAAAATTGGAAGACACATAGAGAAGCGTTGGGGTATTCTCTTTAAATGCCTGACCACCAGAGCGGTGTATTTTAACTTGCTCCCTAGTATTAGTAGAGACTCATTCCTCATGGCTTTCAGAAGGGTTGCCGCCAGGAGAGGGACACCTTCGGAGTTATGGTCGGATCAGAGAATGAACTTCTGAGGGGATGAATGAGAGTTGCAGGAAGCTTATGCCATGCTGGCTCCTGACCTACAGCGTCAGCTTGCCCGTCAGAGAATCAGCTTGCATTTCAATTCCCCATCGGCCCCCCACTTCGGTGGAGTTTGGGAGAGGGAAATAAGATCCGTTAAATCGGCCTTGTACACAGTTGTGGCTGCACAGTCAGTTCTAGAGGAAGTCTTAATGACAGTCTTGCTGGAATTGGAGGCTATCCTGAACTCAAAACCCTTAGGGTCTGTGTCGTCGAACGTGGCAGATGCCGACCCAGTGACACCAAATAGTCTCCTCATGGGGCGGCCTGATGGGTCGCTGCCTCAAGTGATTTACCCAGAATTGGACATGTGGAGTCGTCGGCACTGGAGACATTCCCAGGTCCTAGCGGATCGATTCTGCTCCAGGTTTATCAAAGACTACCTTCCTACTCTCCAAACCTGGCAGAAATGGCAGGCCTCTCCTCCTGACTTAAAGGATATAATGCTGGTCATGATCATAGATCCCCATCTACCTCGGACCTTATGGCCTGTGGAACAAGTCACCAAGACTCATCCAAGCCCGGATGGTCATGTTAGGTCAGCTGACTTGGAGATAAAGGGCCAAGTGTACACTAGACCTGTAGCACGCCTAGTCATCCTGCCTGCTTTACCACGGGATGGTCCTAAAACCACCAACCCTGATTAGTTGAATCGCCTTTCATAGAATCAAAGTTGCTCCACATCTTTGGAGACGGCTGTTTCAAACGCTCCCCCAAGAGGGACTTTTAGGGTGAAGTGTAATTCCGAGCCATGTTGTGAGTTGAGCTGCCACTGGCTGCTGCGTCACGGTGATTTGTTAGCTGAAAGATCACAAAATTCCTGTTCGTTTATGGTTGTTGTTGATGAGGTATCGTCAAAGTGTTCGTCAATGACCCTACAGTAAGCATAAATTTGATTTATATTTGTGTTAACCGCAGTTGGAACCAAATTATTTGGTTTCTGTGTTATATGGGAATGCCCAGACATGTAGCTATCATTCAGTAGCATCCAGCTTGGTAATGTCATTTTCCATGTCGATATTCTTTATTTATGTGAGGATGGACGTTCTGTGTTAGTAATCTGTATGTGATTGTAATGCCGAACGAGTCACGCCATTTTGCGCCATTGAATGCTGCGTATTTGCACGGCTAGCCTATACATATGTGAGCACTGCATGTTATTAATGGCAAAATTTCCTTTATGGGCTGTATTTTCTGCTAAATGCATTGCTTCTGTTCATTTAAATAGGCCTTTATACAGAAATGTCACTAAGGCACGTATTATGTAACAGTGAATGCTTATTGCCTATATTTATTTATTTTATCATTTTTACTGTATTTGTTCATCCTCAGACTACCTACATCTTTGAATATACATTTGTGGTTACCTCCAATACCAAAATCAGAACCTAACACGCCAAAAGCCTCTACATTTTCCAAACGCATAAATTGCAAACATCTCTCTTGATCTGCTTTAAAAGTTTGGAGTGCAAATTAATATCCTGTTTAATATCCTGAGGACAAACAAATAATGCTATACTTAATAAATGATAAAGTCCATAACAAACAGAAGCGGATTTATTCCCTATGCTGATTTTAGGGCGTGTAAACACACAGAGCTCAGAATAACAATCTTGCTTAGATGCTGTTTGATACTTACAACCCCTCTTGCACATGTAAGATGCACCGTTTGATTAAAATGAGATTTTGTCAACCGCAAAAAGAGCTCGAGTCTGATTTCAGCGAGTCATTTCCCATTAAACGTTTCAACACGATGCATTCTGTCGTGCATTTGTGGGCCTCATCACTTGCTTTATCTCCTCTCGATGCAGACAGGTCCAATTATGACCAGCACTTAGTCTTAGTTGTCTTCCCACCCATCACCAAGCACCCCAACTTAAGGTTATGCATTCATTTTGCGTTGGATTAAAATGAGGACTTTTTTGACGAGTACTAAAGTGAGAAAAAGCAAGGCTTACATATATCACAAAGGACTCTCTTCACATGCCGATTAAGAACCAGCTTTGCCTCAAATGCAACTTCTGTTATCAAATAATAAATACTCCAGGCATCAAAGGGCTCTGCACCATATTATCTTTGTGCCCTGGTTCAAAACTACACACCTGCATGCCAACTCTGATCTCCATCCTGAGGAAAATTTTCATGTCCTTCTCCTAAACATGATCTATTGCAAGATCTCACTGCTTCGGTTCTGTGGTCAATTTAAATTTGTGATCAAGTGTGGTCAGATAGTTCTGTTTCTATTTCTTCCACAAAGGAATAAAGACTTACATTATGAGACAGTGACTATGTATACTGTACATCCACATCAATATTCCGATATTTTTAATCGGAATTTGGCAAAAGTCTGATTAGTACAGAGTCGTGTAAACGCCGCAATCCGATTGCCGATGCAGATTTAGAAGATATTCTGATTAACCAAATTCCGATCCCCGCCCCCTTGGAATATGCCTGTTTTAATTGGAAATTTGTTGCACCTTATTCAAAAAATCCACTGAGAGGAGATATATGCATATGCTCATTCTGCAAGGAATTGTGGGTGCTATCAGATGCATAGCTGTAAACTAGGCATTTAGGAATGGCAAGGCATACTTTTACAACAATCATGTATACAGGAATCTTCCGAAGCCTGCACGCATATAAACATCATATTTGGAATATTGCTTCAACCAAAATATAGACAAACAAAATTTTATGTGCAATGTCCAGGATAACGCTTCATTATTTTTTCAATTTTTGTATTAATTTTTCTGTATTATTGTTAATGCCTTATGGTGGCCTTTTGGAAAAGCGTCCTTTTGGTGCTAAATAACTTATTTTCTGACCTTATTTGTATTAAAGTTTTTGCACGTATATTTAATATATATATATATATATATATATATATATATATATATATATATATATATATATATATATATATAATTTTTATTTTTTTTACAGCCTAGATAACATTTACCGGCATTAGTATCAGTTTTTTTCATGCTGGGAACCCAGGATGCAAGAGATAAAAGTAAAAGAATCAAAATCCATGTGAAGACTGCTTCAAAAATAATCCAGATGGAAAAATTACATGACACAGCATTAGATCACTGCACAACTTTGACAACACTAGAGCCTCAGTGTGACTGACAGGCTGGATGAGGCAGTCTTCATCTTCTGTCTGCGTGAAGGGAGCAGTGACTGATGAGGTCAGAGCTCCTGCAGCTCCTCTTGCTTCTCTCTCTCCTTCCTCAGGGGATGAAATCTTTAACAGCCAAACTCCTCAGTTCCCTATGAGTTACAAATAATTACTCAAACTGTAGAGTATTACCTATCAGCAACAAAACACTGACAGAATTTACGTGATTATTGTAAGAGTTAGATGAAGATTATGATCACTGTGTGTATGAGGGAGCGAGAGAGAGAGAGTGAGAGAGAGAGGGAGAGAGAGAGAGAGAGAGAGATCTCGGCTTTGCAGGGATCACGAGTGAAGGAATTGATTGCTCAACTCCACAAGCAGTTAATGGCACACCTCGTCTGTCATGTGTGATGTTCAAGAAAGGATTCACCTCTAATCCAAATTCTTCCATTTTGGATATACGATACAAAATACACTGTGTGGCCAAAAGTTTGTGGACGCCTGACCATCATACCACAGTCCTTCTTGAACATCCCTTTTCAGATTTATTCTCCCTTTGCTGTTATAATACTTTCCACTTTTCTGGGAAGTCTTTCCACTAGATTTTGGAGCGTGGCTGTGGGGATTTGTGTTCATTCGGTGCCATTGTGTGCTTCCAATTTTGTGGCAACAATTTGGAAAAGACCCACATATGGGTGTTGTTGTCAGATGTCCAAATACTTTTGGCCATGTAGTGTATGTCAAAGCAATGGATATCGAATGATATCAAATACTGATTTGAGACTGACATCCTCGTAGTAACCAAGTCAGCTTTCTGTCACATTATCTTGCCATATTATTTCAAAATGCATTGTTCACACTCGTGGTCTGGGTTGTACAGGGTCCATGCCACAAAAGTTCACAGCATAATCTTTGGATCTGATCAGAAAATTTCAAATCCAATCTAATAGCAATATGACATCTCAAGCATTGATACTGTACAGATACTCAAATTGGATCAAATTTGTACTCTATATTCTTAATTTTAGAACATATTTTTTCATGTATCTACAGATTTACTTAAACCTCCCTTAAGCATTCTACATTTATGAGTATTATTCTTAATGTACGATATTCAATACTAATGAATATTTAGGTAACGCATGGCATTTACGTGAGAAATACATACAACAGTCTACTAAGGCAAACATGCATGAACTCACAGCTCATATCTACTACACTGACTTAATCATTATATGTATCTTTGTACATAATGAGACAGTTTAGAGAGCAATCCTCCAGAAGAGCAGATAATTCCATTCCATAATATTTAATTGCAGAGAACATGATGAAAGGTACAGCCAGTGTTTGTCTCGTCTTACGGTTAGTGCACGTGTTCAGTAATTGAAGGGCAGTGATTACATTTTGACTGCCTCTTGTCACCTGTCCTGCATAATCAAGGGTGTGAATTTAGTGTGGTTGGCTGTGAGTTTGCTTGGTGTCTCTGCTGTCATCGTCGCCATCAAGATAGCACATCTCCTCCCAGCGATTGGCAAGGAAGAGCAGGGAGGACAAGTCTGTCAGTCAAGCTCATCCACAGAACAGATGCACTGCAGATGGAAAAAAACCTGACAGCTGGTGTAGGGGGCATTAGACTGGAACAAGGCCACCTTCCTATTAAAACTGTAGGTTTGTGTCTTCTCATATTTGAAGAGCACTCAGGGGTGTGACATTTTCATGGTAGTCCATGTCTATCATAGACTGTCTTGATACGGATACATTAAATAATGTAGCAATGCATTTATAGGGTATATTTTCTATAACAATATACAGATGGATGACAAAGGGAAATACAACAAAAAGTTTCTTAGTATTCGAAAATATTTTTTGAAAGAATAGTGTTTACCTCTCCTGTACAATTCCAGAGACTTGTAGAAGGCACACTGAAAGTGTTCTGGAGTGTTAAACACCATTCTTCCAAAAGATATCCCTTCATTTAGAGTTTTGATAATGATAATGCTGGAGAAAGCCATCTAATGACCATCCGTCTATCCAAAAGTGTTCGGTTGGGTTGAGATCTGGTGACTGAGAAGGCCCTAGCATACGATTTCCATCCTCATTAAACCATTCAGTGAGCCCTCGGACCCCGTGCATGCGGACAGTGTCATCCTGAAGGAAGCACTCCCATCAGGATAGAAATGTTTCATCAATGTAAAAACAGCCAGAAGAACTTTGTATTGATTTGCAGTGACACTTCGCCTTAAGCAGAGTCAAAACTATATCAGAAAAATTACCTTGACAGCATAACAAAGCCGTTGTTTTTATTTTTTAATTAAATTTCTCACCAATCTGCATCACCAGTGCATGATATTTACTCTATGAATCAAGAAACTACTATTCAGTCATGCCATAATATTCTCTCCTATTACAGCTTTATGGTTGTCCTCAAGACAATTTGTGCCTTCTTCCCATATGAAACTTTGATTCAACAGTAATGCTGAGAACAATAATAACTTATTTATAATGAGCTAATGAGTAAATTATAAAGTGTACCGTGGAATGGTTCTCCACCATATTTACTATTTGAATAATGTGAGAAATGTTGATTAATCAGACTATTGCCTGACGCCAACATATTCGACAGGGTTAAGGTTGTTAAAGACATCTAAGAAGCCATGAATAATAAGCTATAATTATTCTAATTTCAAGAAGGTAAAATTATTCAGTGTTTTCAGGGTAAAGGTTCGGATGTTACAACGCAAGACGGGACGTTTTGTTCTGACATGGTTATCACACTTTTCTTCAGCATGTGCTATAAACACTGACTATTTAAAATGTTATATGAAAAATGTATTGTAAGTATTAAACTGCATACTGAAGTATCATGTTTGTATAAACACAAATAGTATGTAATATATCAGATTCAGATAAAGAGCGCAAAAGAGGCTTTACTGAAGATCAGGGCAAACAGAGTGAAATTACAGTCCAATGTTTAAACAGTGAGGCAGACAAAGGTCAAAACACAATCAGGCAGAATTTGACGAGGCCAGTGGGATAATCCAGAGAATAATCCAATAAACACAACAAGGGTTCACACACAGTCAAGACAGGCAGCAATGGCATATTTTACTCAATGCAGTGATTGGCAAGGCTTCGTCAAACCAGGTGTGCTTTAATACAACAGAGTCCAGAAATGGCTTGGAAATAATTGTCAGAGGTTGGGTTAAAAGTCTGGTGAGTCAGCTGGCAGTCAGAGTGCTGGTGTTCATTCATTCATTCATTCGTTTTCCTAACACTTTTCCCGGTGGGATCACCGTGAGAACCAGTCAATCCAGAGTTCTCGAACCCTAGCCATAGATTCTCCTACTGAGGAATTCCTAGATGTTACCAAGCCAACTGTAAAATAGTATCTCTCTAGAAATTTTTGGATCTGCCCTTGAATCTTTCTGCCTGATACAGAGCTACCGAGAAACATCCCTGTAAAGTGCCCAAACCACCTCAACTGATTCCTCTCAATTTGGACAAGCAGCAAACTCCCCCCAAGAGGGGTTACTTTTTGGTTGGGAAAAGTGAAATGAGGTTCCTAGACCTTCCCAGAGTTAGATTCCATGCCAAGGGCTTAATTCATCTAAGACTGTCATCGGGTTGGTGTTACACTGTAAACACCAAGCTATACCAATTAATATTTACTCATTCCTTTCCTTTTATGTAATTGCTTTATCCTGGATGATGGAAGGGATACACCATTGTAGGGTATCACGCACACACACAAACACATTGACACCTATAGAAGCCAATGAATCCACCCATCATGATGTTTTTGGGAGGTGCGAGGAAACTGGAGAATATATATAGTCCAGTAACCCAAGCTCAGGATGAAACCCCAGCCCCAGCAGCTGTGAGGCGGAAACACTACCACAGTAGTGCCCTAGAATTAAAACAACTAATGCAAAGCCACTACTGAGTAGATATTCAGTAAAGTAAAAGAAGTGAAAGAAAAGTTCTGGGTCAAATCTGCATCTGTTTCGACTGCATGCTTTCGTCTTAGATTATGACACAAAAAAGACCATCACTGTGAAAATGGGGCAAATTCTCCACACAGCAAACACACACACACAAACACACAAAACGCACAAGCATTAGAGAGGACAATGAGATAAAAGCCTGCAATCGTTCAGAACCAGGGTTCCAGCAGGACTTTCATAAAAAGAAGCTCTCTCATATCAGCACTAAACAAGACGTTGTGAGGAAGAGGAGTTGAGCTGGGTTCATGCTGTGCTCCTCCTCTATGCCAAAGCTCTCTGAACTCTCTCTTTTTTCGCTATTACAAAGCCACGGGACGGTTGCTGCTATTCTTTTTTGGAACGTAAAGTAGGGCACATCCTTTAAGGATAGGACTGTCAAGAGTGCACATGCAGTGTCTTTCTAAATAGCTTAAGATCATCACTGTCTGTTGTTGTCTTTTACTGTTAACTTTCTGACATTTAGAGGCAATTATTCTCTATAGTAATTTTCTGTAGAGCTCAACACACATTCGCAGTATCCCTGTGTGTGAAACTGAAGTGTATGATGCAGATTCAAATTAGGATCCCTATAAAAACATATATATATATATATATATATATATTTTAATATAAATTAAGGCTCGTATATGACTGGATGAGCTTTATATGGGAGGGTAAAAGCTAAAAGCAGGGGATCAAAAGGAAACGAGAATGTGAGAGAGAGAGAGCGAAGTGTGTGTAATTTAACGGCATGCATATTTCAGAGGATGAGATGGTTTTAAGAATGTTGCTCGCTCTGTGCATGTGTGGGTGTGAAAATGTGTATGTGTGTGCTGCTGAGCCAAGAGTCCTCGCTCTTACATCTCAGCAGGGTGCCGGCACTGATCAAGGAGGGCTTGTGGAGCGAAGAGTACAAAAAAATGCAGACTCACTAATCAGTTCCTAAATCCACGCCGGCTGGCATTAGGAACGACTGCTGGGTTCCTGCTCCCTTTTAAAGAGATCCCTTCTTTAATTGGCCATCAGCGAGGCTCTGATTAGCGCCGGACACTCTGTGTGACTGTGTTTTTGAAGATTAGCATAGTTCAAATATGCGTAATAATTCCCCAAATATTTTGACAAGAACCAAATCAAAAGGACAACCCTATCAATTTCACCAAAACTGAAGGATAATAAAGCTGAACTGAAATGAGTTCAGGTTAATGATCCCATTAGACTGAAGGATTTTTTTTTTTTTATTAAGAAAATAATAATGTATTTGCCAACATCAGGAACGACAACTGAACCGCTGAAGATGTTTTTGCACGAGTAGTTGTTGCTGTACTTGCCAACACCTATGTTTGCAAATACATTGCTTTGTGCTTTGTAAAGGAAATAGTAATGTCATTTGCCATCATCATCATCATCATCATCATTATCATCATCATCATCATCATCATCATCATCATCATGTGGCTTTTTAGGTTCGCTTTCACAAATCCTTTTCGCTGCCGTAAATACCAAACTAGTGTAAATAAATCTTGCTTATTCTTGAAATAACTGTGTTTGAATCACTCTGGATAATATAAACTGAGATTACATTCATGCAAAAATTCTAAATTTTCCCACCCAGGTAAAAAAAAGTTCCAGAATTAGACCATTAGTTTATATGATTCTACAATTAGTGTACATAATAATAGACTTTCCAGTGGGTCTGACTGTCCAGTGTGAGAACTTTATGCTCTATCCGAGTCTTGGATGAACCCTTTTGCAATGCAAAGGCAGCCATTTAATAATATGTGGAAAAACTGGTGTGTTATATTCCTTTTTTCTTCTTCTTCATTTAAACGCTATGCCTTTATTAAAGAACCAGTATTGGAGATTACAAAGCACGGAATCAACATTTCATGCATCCGTCCTGATGCCCTACTTCTGGTTGGAGTTCTCATCACTTGGAAATCACTCCCTGCTGCTGCTGATGGTGTCATATGGACAGCCTAAAGATACATGAGATTACTGAGGATGGTCCCACTTAAAAACCATGAAGGCAACTGTGGACTGCAATGGATATGAAAAGTTTTGCTTTAGGACTACAATTCTCCAACTCAAGTCTCCATCAGTGAACAGTTGATAACTTGTTGAACAGTTGGAACAAAACAGACTTCATGTGAAAGCTTTAATGAGTTTCCGGGTTACACAATTGCACTTTTTGACCCTGTAGTACACAGTTATTTATAATCGCACTATCCGGTGTACCCTTTGAGTCTGGTTCCTCTCATGGTTTCTTCCTCATGTCGTCTCAGGGAGTTTTTCCTTGCCACAGTCTCCTCTGGCTTGCTCATTAGGGATACATTTATCCATTTAATATGTATATCCTGAATTTATATATTTCTGTAAAGTTGCTTTGTGACGATGTCTATTGTTAAATGCGATATACAAATAAAACGGAATTGTTATGCATTATTTATCATTGCAAATATTTATTTATAATGTCATTCAGATGATTGAACAAGTGCACTTTTAACTAACAGACTGGCATTCCTCTTTGGGTTTATTAGGCTTCCATCATCCCCACCCAGCACTTTAACTCACACACACACACACATCTGTATGTATCACTGCTTTAATTCTCCTGATCTAAATGGACTTTATATATAAGTGCCTGTGTAACTCTCATGAACAAAGGATAAGCCAGAAATTAAGGAACTGATAAAAAAAAATAACAGCTGACCTTTTCTCTCTTCATGTGCGTCCATTTATTTTTTTTTCATACTCCACTACTCTATACTACGTCATCCTTCGAGTTCTCTCTGCAGGTTGGTCTGCTGAGAGCTGTCAAGTGATGAAGGGAAAAGGTCACAGCACTTTACAGCTCGAAAAATAGCTGCATACATATGAACTGGCGTTTCTCTCGCAATAATTGCTTTAAGCATTTAGCACATTTTAGAATCCCTTCCATACTGTTATTGAGTGAATAATCATGGTTATGAGTGGGGAAAAATATGCGAACAACTCCACTATGAATTTAGTGTGAGTGTGTGTGTGTGTGTGTGTGTGTGTGTGTGTGTGTGTGCAGCTGAGTAACGAGTTTCTTACGTTTTATTAATCACTGTTAGTGTCACAGACAAAATATAAAGGTACAGAATGGCAATAAATAGGTAATAAAATAGCAATTCTTTACATTTAAGTGTTTACTACCTGGCCATTCTGAGAACCTAATGGGAATCTAAATGATGCTTTAAAAAAAAAAAAAAAAAAGCATTAAAAAAAGCATGTTTACCCTCTGAGTGTCCTCAAAGGGTAAACAAATTCAGCCTATAGCGAAAAGAATTAAAGACAGAGCTATAATTAATGGTAAGACAAATATATGTTGTGTGCTACATTAACAACGATGAGTCAACACAGACAGACAGACAGAAAGAACAACTGAGAGAGAGAGAGAGAGAGAGAGAGAGAGAGAGAGAGACTTTGTATTACAGAAAATGTCTATCTTAACCCTTAAATTAGGATAACCTACATCAAGGGCACTTGTATGGCGCTTGTACTCTCCACATAATGTAAGCCTGATAATAAACTGATTTTATAAACGGGATGTTATTTAACAATGGAACACAGTGAGAGCTTTTGTAACAGGGACTAACATTTTATATCAGGGGAGAGTCTTATTATCTTATTAATGTCAAGAAACAGAGAAAAAAGACAAGCTGCTGAGTTTATAGTTTATAGCTGTTGTAATGTAGGTAATACCAGGAACTCGTGGATATACAGTAATAATAAATGTAACCCTAAATGGATAGAAAAAAAAAACACAATGTGTTGTTCACTAATAAACAAAAAACTGTAACCGTTTACAGATTGCTGTAGTGTAAGAGGAATAAAACACTTCGGGCCGTGCTGAAATTGGATAATAATCTGTCACGTTTTAGCCCTCGAGTCAGTGCTGCAGTATTGCAGCGTGCTTGGAAAACTGAAGCACAAGCTCGTGCATGAGCTCGGTGTGCGAGCTCTTAGCGAACGCCCGCTTTTCGGTCTTCAATGACATTGACTTTGTTTACGTAGCTTTTGTTATGGTTATGTTCTGTCTCTGCCCCTGTTTTGTCAATGGTTGTTTCCCGAATGTGTCATCACTGTGTTCAGCTGTCCCGTGTTTAACCCATGATTACGTTCATTATATAAACCCCTCGTGTCTCTGTGCACATTGCGTAGTATTGAGTTTATCTCATTACCAAGCGGTTTGTCTTGTTTTTCGTTTTGATTCATGTTTATCGACCTTGTTTCTCATTTCTCGGTTTTCAATTCTAGCCTAGCCCAATTTATGCCTGTTTGTATATCACCTGACCGTTTGCCTGTCATTAGACCACACTTCGGATTACCGTTTTGGATTTGTCTGCCTGCCTCTCTCTCTAATAAACGTCTTTTATTGCACTTGCATCCGTCCTAACCTCCCTTACGTCAGTTACGTGACATAATCAATGTCACTTCAGGCTGCATCATACCACTCCAGTGCTGATTATTTTCCTACAACAACTTTATGCCTGGGCGCACGGTGGCTTGGTGGTACACTTCCAGGGTCGGGGGTTTGATTCCCACCGTGGCCCTGTGTGTGTGGAGTTTGCATGTTCTCCCAGTGTTGCGGGGGTTTCCTCCGGGTACTCCGGTTTCCTCCTCCAGTCCTGATGGTAGGCTGATTGGCGAGTCCAAAGTGTCCGTAGTGTATGAATGGGTGTGTGAATGTGTAAGTGATTGTGCCCTGCGATGGATTGGCACCCTGTCCAGGGTGTACCTCGCCTTGTGTTCCCTGGGATAGGCTCCAGGTTTCCCCTGAAAAGGATTAAGCGGTATAGAAGATGGATGGATGGATGGATGGAACTTTATGCCTCATTTGAGGTAATTAAACTATCATACATAGTTTAGATAGCTAGCTACCTGACATGAACTTTTTCTATTCGGACAACATTTTCTTACAGACTTCCCTCAGGCTGAGAAACCCTTTTTTTTTTTTAAAAATGGTTTTGCAAAAATACCATTATTGTTGTAATATCGAACAGCATGATTTAAAATCTAGGGCAAAATAGAACGTAGCTAACTTATCCTCATTGTTTACACAAAGCTAGCCTGCTGTTTTAAATATTAACCAATTGCAACTGCTGCCCAAAGCAGATCTAAATATTTTCTACAAATGATTATCTAGCTAACTAACTTGATGTGTATCAGTAGTGACTGGATGCTATAACTAGTTCAGTGAAAATTGAAAGTTCTGCACTTACCCAAGACGTTTTTGGTGTCTTGTGGATTTCTTTCTTCAGGTTCGCAAGTAATGGAAGTCGATGTTGCTGCACCAACTCGTTGTACTCATTGCACTAACTTGCCTCTAACAGGGTTTTTAACTTGAGGATATGTTGGATATCTTGATGAAGACTACAAAACACCGTTATCCACATTACTTGTTCGCTACAATAGCATTCCTGTACCAGGGAAAAACTAAAGAAACAAACATTGCGCAACAAGCTTCTCTTGGCTGATCACATTGCATTTGAAGTAAACGGAGAACTGTAAATTATTCCATTAAGTGTTAAGTTAACCTAATGTACGTTATTCCATTAATATTTTAAGTACATAGCTATATTGTTATACAGGCCTTAAACACAAAACAAAGATATATTACCTTTAAAACAAACAAAAAAACAGCTATATTTGAATCAAATCTTCATATTCTTTGTAGTATTCTGGAGTACTTGTAATGACGGCATTCCTCATGTAATGAATGCTGGAGTGACATAAATATTCAGTTGGCTTACAGCAATTAGTCAGATAAAAAAAGAGCAGTTAGTCCCTGCACAGGCAGTACGTGTCCTAATAGCAGTAATTAACCGTTTCCCTTTATCCATAAAGCATATGGAAACACTAGAGCAGGGAAGAAGCTCCCTTTGATGAGTTCCAGATTTGTGAAAGCACCAACCCTTTAAAGGAGGTCACATTTTCTCTGAAATCGCTCAAATGCATTTTCTGATAGACACTGAATGGGCGTCTATAGCAGGACCTTGTCATTTGAAGCCTCATTACATCTCCGAATGGCGAAATGTTTCAGCAGTATACAATAATAAAGAGAACCAAGAGGGTGAACTGCAGTTTAAATTGGATTCAGTACCTAATAAATTGGATTCAGTACCTAATACCGTTAAAGAGATAACGGAAGGTGGAAGCCAAATACAGAACGCTATTTTAAAGTCCTGAGGGACATGAGCTGTGATGAGCCCATGCTCAACTGAATTGAAGAGGCAAAGAGACTAGCAGAAGCAAAGATATGAGGCTGAATGGGAACTCTGTTGCATATACTGTATAATTTAGAGGCATTATCCCAGTTAATCCATGTTATTTGTCCTAAACAATCTTTTGATTCTCTATTGTTCATATGTTAGGTGGTGTGCATTCATGTTATACGTTTAGTCCTAGTCAGTCACATCAAATATACAATAATCATGATTATTTATTCCATATAGCATTACTTTCACGTCCACAACACACAACCTTCTCCAATCCAGCCTCTACCAAGCATTACAGCCACAGGCGAATACAGCTGCTGTTTTTTTTTTTTTTTTTTTTGTGATATTTTTTGCTGATTGTGTCATTTCATTCCTGGGGAGTATATAATTTGGTGAGGGGGGAAAAAAAGATGGTCCCTGCATAATTGAACCAAAACAAATGCAAGTAATGTGATGATTAATTCATGACTGGAAATCAAAGACACAGGATTAAATAATTGTCTTGCATCAGCGTTGGATCATTAGGAAATTTCTATTCAAGATGCACCACAAATCTGTTTCTGCCACAATTAATAATACTTTGCAAACAAATTACGAACACGCCGCTGATTCTGAAATAGGGGAAAGCAGGCGGAATAGTGGTATGGATTAGAGAAATTACAGGAGTAGAAACAAGTAGCTTCCTGGGGACATTTCTATCTCCTGTAACACTATTACAATCAGTCAAACTTAGATTGTAATTGGCTGCAAATAGGGTTCAGGATTATTTTTCCCTGTTGATGGGAATTCATGGGAATTTCAGACCTACTGGAATTTTATTGAAAGCACTTATGTATTCTAGCACAAAAAAATGATTAAAAAAAAAATCAGAGGCAAGAGTAACCTAATTCCAATCCAAAATCAACAGAGTAAAGAAGCAGAGTCTGGTATGATATACGTATATGCTATATTAGGTCAAGCTGTTGTAGTCATTTTTGGCGCAGCAGGTAGTGCTGCTGCCTCACAGCTCCAGGGTCTCTCTCTGGTTTGACATGTGGACATCCTCTGCGGTCTCCAATTTTCTCCTGGAGGAAAAAGATCCAACTGTAAAGTGCTCCTAGAGGTGAATGAGTGCTATTATTTTTGTTTAAATATCTTTTTTTTTTTTCATTTAGTCCTGCCCTTCAGAAGCTACATGAGATATTTACATGTTTCCCAGAACACAAAATAATAATAATTTACACCGATCATCTTGTTCAAAAGTTTACACACCACTGGATCTTCATGTATCTTGAGCATCAGTGAACGTTTGGACCTTTCGTAATAGTCGTGTACGAGTCCCTCAGTTGTCCTCAGTGTGAAAAGACGGATCTGAACATCATATAGTCGCTGTTGGAAAGGGGTCAAATATGCAGAATATGCTGGAAAAGTAAAGAATGTGCAGGACCTGGAGTATTTTTCTGAAGAACAGTGGGCAGTTTAACAGCTCAAGACAAACAAGAGACTCATGAACAACTCTCACAAAACATAAACATGGTCACTGATCATCCAGGTAACGACACACAGGATTAAGAATCAAGGGTGTGTAAACTTTTGAACTGGTTCATTTGTGTAAATTCAGTTATTATTGTGTCTATGTGAAATAGTTTATTCAGGGCAGGACTAAATAAACAACAAAATGCAATTAAAAAAAAAAATTATTAACATTTTGCAGATTCTGCAAGGCATATGTAAACTTATGACCTCAACTGGATTAAGAACAAATGTTGTTAAAGTTATCATATCCTCTATATATTCACCATCATGGACCCTTCCATTGTGCTAGATAATTTCCTGTTTTGCTACTGCAGATTCTAACACTGCAAACTCCATTCATTTATAGGCATGCTGGGAATGGGTGAGGATGGCGCACGCTGTAACTGACACTAATCATGTTTGAGTTTGTACGGTGTGTGTCTTGCATGTCCCTGGAGTAGAGACAAGGTGAATGGCCTCCAAATGTAAAGTGATATCACGATCTGGCGTGATAGAATTGAAGTGTGTTTCGAGGATGTCTTGGAATCGGCAGATGGCCTCGGGCAGATGTGCCAGTCCCAGGCGATCTGGGAGAAAGAAGCGTCTGTCAATTTAAAAACGTAATCTGCTCACAACCCCCCCCCCCTCCCCCCCCCTTTTCTGCTCCTTTAACCTCTATAAAGCACCTGCCTCTGATAGTGTTCATCCAAAACACTCTCACCTGTATAAAGCACTTTGGAATTGTATAACAACATTTTGGGCAAAGCAGTGTGCTATGGTTAAGCGGAAAACTGAAAATATGATATATATATATATATATATATATATATATATATATATATATATATATATATATATATATATATATATATATACACACACACTGAAATATAAGTGGATATATATTTTGATATATAAACATGCAGCTGACTTATGTTAGTAAGATTTGGTCAGCCATGGCAAAAAAGAAGATCTGCGGCTTAATTGCCTTTCAGGATCTCCTAGATGTGCATAAATACACACACACATACGCACACAGATATATACAGAGCAGTAGCACAAAAACCAGCTGAATTTAAAAACAAAGCAGTTTTTGGTGGTTGTCATTTCACCTCATAAGCTAACGCAAAGCATTCTACACGCTACAACATGAACAATAACATTGCTCTTCCAGATAGGAGACTGCAAACGAATATATTCCAGGCATATATTAAATCCAGGATGCATGAAGTGATGAAGGGCACAGCAGGTTCCCCTACATTAGGGACAATCTTCTGCAGAGCAACCTTCAGCGTACACGGATTTCATTTCTCTCGCTCTACATCAGGACTCTGTGGGTTTATCTGATCAGACAACGCTGCAATCAGAGGAATTCATTCTACATTCTGTTTGAATAGAAGCCAAGAAGCAAGCAATCTGTGCTCTGCTCCCTCCACACAGCTTTAAACAAACCGATCTGTTAGCACAGAGTGCACGATTTCACATACTGTTTTCTTCACATTATTGTAGCTGATGTAAATGGGATCGTCATTTCGGAATACTTCTTAGTAATAAGAATGTGCGCCTGCTTGTTAAATTTGTATATGTACATGAACAAGCAAGCACACACACATGCACATAACCTCAGGCATAGGCAGTATATAGTGGCTTGTCATCATGCCAATCTACTTTCTTTCCTCTTTTTGAAGCTGTAATTACTTCGAGCCTCTCCGCTCACCTCACACACACACACACACACACTTCCCATGGAGATCAGAAGTGGCAGGAACTTCATTACATCTGCCCTAAATGGCCTAAGGTTGCATCATGCTCATATGAGTAATTAGCAGATGGATGAGTGAGGAGAAGGGCGAGGGCAGATTTGCAGCCACACGCACTAATGATCTTACTGAGAAGCTGTGTCTCAGATGAAACTGTCGATAGTCATCATCGGTAGCCATATTGGTGCTCCTCGTGCTCCTGCCATCACCCTTCGCAATTTGAGATTCTGAATGGAATTGATACTGTCATGACACAGTTTAAAATGAACTCATTATTTTCGTTTCATTTATGAATTCATCTTCAGTAAGGGCTTTATCCTGATCAGGGTTGTGGTAGATCCAGAGCCAATCCTGGGAATGCTGGATACGAGGTGGGAATACGTACTAAATGGGACCACCATGCACACACACACACACACACACACACACACACACACACACATTCAAACACTCATTCGTACCTAGGGGCCGTTTAGAGTCTCCAGTCCACCTACTGGTATGTTTTTGGGAGGCAAGAGAAAACCAGAGAACCCAAAAACATCCAACTTGCGGAACTCCACACAGAGAGTAACCCAAGCTCAGGATTCAACCAAGGAATCTGGAGCTGTGAGCGAGAAACACTACACAGTGCTGTCCCACTGTACCACCACTAATCAGAAATTGTCTCCATATAGTATCTGGGTTCGTCAATACCATTGGTCTTTGGGAGGAAATCAATAAAGCAGCAACTGTTTTTAAAGAACTGATATTAAATAGGGATGACACCTATATGATTAACAGGATTTAGATACGAGACAAAAATGGTGAATCGGATATCAGATAGAAGACATATCAGATATCAGATCCTGTAACAAATGGCAAAGATTGGAATTGGATTTGGAAGAAAAAAAAATTAGACTTTGAAATTGTTTACGTAATATAAAGAGATGACGGATTTGTCTTTTATTAGGATAGATTTTATTATATTTATACTTTAATGTGTTTAGTTTGTGATTTTTTTTTTTTTTTTTTGTGTGTGTGTGTGAAAGAGTTTTATCAGTTTTTTAACGAAAATGATATTGGAATGGCATCGGTATTGGCTGATACTGGTTTCAGTCTTGTTATCAGGAAAGAAAAACTAGTATTGTGCCATCTCTAATAATAACTGTCACGTATCGAGGTTGAGCCAGAAGCAAGTTCAGATAATGACATTTATTGAAACAAACGTACTATGAAACACAGACACTAAGACAACTTGGACTAACACTGTGGCATGACACAAAACACAGAGACACGAACAACAAGGGTCTAGGACAACGAAAGACAAACAAACAGTGCAGACAAGGACTATATATATACACACGAGTACTCATTAACAAAACGTGAGTCAGGTGCAGGTGGTCATGTGACAGCTAGTGCAGTGCAGTGGCTGATGGGAAGTGGAGTCCAGAGTTTCTTGATACATGACAATAACAATGTAGTGCAGTGCATATAAAATGTTTTTCTTTATGCATCATAGCACCTTTCTACCAAATGGTGGGTAGAAATATTAATGTTCTTTATTCATATAGTTTACATTATAGAAACATTAATTTAAACAAATGTATTATTACCATTATCAAATTTATGTATTACTTTGCTTAAATACGTTACTTGTATCTCCTCATTTGTAAATCGCTTTGGATTAAAGCGTCTGCTAAATGAATAAATGTAAATAAATGTAACTGTATTACATTCAAGCATAAAAATCTTTCTTCATATTCCTATACTCAGATTCTTGATATCTGGCGTTTCTTGAGAAATACAATGACCATTTCTTAAACCTGAAATCACGTTCAAATGTTCATTTACTGAGAAAAGTAGTACATTCTTGAGCCAGTGGTTTGAGAGAGTGGTTTGAGAAGAGACCAGTTGATGGACTGATGCCTCTGCACGCTGCTTCCGAAACTCATTAAGAATCTATTCAGCACGGCTTTCCACCGAGGCTGATGATCGAAAACAAATTAGAGTAAAGCAAATCATCAGAAAAGATAAATGCTATTTTGTCTTAGGAGCATGGTGGTAATTTACAACACAAATTAGAAGGCGGCGGTAAAGAGAAACAACTGATTACCCTTTTACTGGCAGAAATACAGAGCAGACAGTGGTTCAATGGCTAACAGCACAACAACTCCAACTACAAAATGCTAAATAAGCACTGTGAAAAGAGTATGGGACTGTAAGGCAGGCGAGGTTGCACTTTCTAAATGAAACATTATGCAAGTTATTTTAAAACACTTATGCCTTTCTAGGAAGTCCAAAATTGAAATTGAATTGAGATGGAGAAACAGACGAGGGGTAATCCGAGAAATCAAAGACTGGTGGCCAGCACTGAATTTTTAATGACTCCTCGCTGGGTGGAGTGTGTGTGTGTGTGTGTGTTTGTGTGTGTGTGTGTGTGTGTGTGTGTGTGTGTGTGTGGGTGTACATCAGTTTGATAAAACTGATAAAGAAAGCTTCTGCTTCGCAGTCTAGCTGGATTCTCCATTCTCTTTTAAATCCATCAATCTGTGAAATGAATTATTTTTTCTGTCCTCGCACATTTTGGTCATCCCTCCCTGATGGATATCGAAGACACCATGTTGTCTGCCGCAGTATGAAAGCAGGTTTGAAACAAGGACTTTAAAGGGTATCACAAGATTAAAGAAGAACGACACACTGAAGATTTGATGCAGCAGAATGTAAATGTTAAATGTACTTATCTGTATTATTAACTTTCAACTATTTAAAAACTTGAAAATCCATATTGCCATCAATTTATAACACTGTCTCGTGACCACTGTTTTATTTAACATTAAACATTAATTATTTAATGTATTCATTTATTCATATTTATTCATAATTTATTCAACATTTTTATTAATTCAACATACCGTGGATTCGGTTATTTACTGAGGTGCTTGAAAGTTTGTGAACCCTTTAGAATGTTCTATATATCTGCATAAATATGACCTAAAACATCATCAGGTTTTTTTTATTGTTATTATCCTAAAAGTAGATAAAGAGAACTCCATTAAACAAAAGAGACAGAAATATGATACTTGGAGGTTTATTTATTGAGGAAAATGGTGCAATATTACATATCTGTGAGTGGCAAAAATATGAGAACCTCTAGGATTATCAGTTTAATTTGAAGGTGAAATTAGATTCAGGTGTTTTCAATCAATGGAATGACAATCAGGTGTGAGTGAGTGCCTGGTTTTATTTAAAGAACAAGGATCTATCAAAGTCTGATCTTCACTACACATATTTGTGGAACAGTATCATGGCACGAACAACAGGGATTTATGAGGACCTGTGAAAAAGAGTT
Organism: Ictalurus punctatus; assembly: GCF_001660625.3. NCBI lineage: Eukaryota > Metazoa > Chordata > Actinopteri > Siluriformes > Ictaluridae > Ictalurus > Ictalurus punctatus. Next base: position 21,369,864 of record NC_030429.2, on the reverse strand, counting down.
GTTGATGTTCATCAGGCTGGAAAGGGTTACAAAACCATCTCTAAACACTTTGGACCAACAAAGATCACTTAAAGAACAAGATGTGTAATAGTCCATGAGATCACAAAAGAACCCAGGGTAACTTCTAAGCAACTATAAGCCTTTCTTACATTGGCAAATGTTAATGTTCAAGAGTCCACCATCAGGAGAACACTGAACAACAATGGTGTGCATGGCAGGATTGCAAGGAGAAAGCCACTAATCGCCAAACAGAACATTGCTGCCCTTCTGCAGTTTGCTAAGGATCATGTGGACAAGCCAGAAGGCTTTTGGAAAAATGTTCTGTGGATGGATGAGATTTTTGGTTTAAATAGAAGCATTATAGTTGGAGAAAGGAAAACTCTGCATTCCAGCATAAGAACCTTATACCATCTGTGAAACATGATGGTGGTAGTATCATGCTTTGAGCCTGTTTTGGTACATTTGGGCCTGGAAGGCTTGACATCATTGATGGAACAGTGAATTCTGAATTATACCAGCAATTTCTAAAGGAAAATATCAGGACATTTGTGCATGATTTGAATCTTAAGACAAAGTGGGTCATACAGCAAGACAAGGATGATAAACACACAAGTCGTTCTACCAAAGAATGGTTAAAGAAGAATAAAGATAATGTTTTGGAATGGCCAAGTCAAAGTCCTGACCTTAATCCAATAGAAATGTTTTGGAATAACCTGAAGCAATCAGTTCATGTGAGGAAACACACCAACATCCCAGAGTTTAAGCTGCTCTGTTCTGAGAAACGGGCTAAAATTCCTCCAGGCCGATGTGCAGGACTGATCAACAGTTACCGGAAATGTTTAGTTGCAGTTATTACTGCATAAGGGGGTCACACCAGACACTGAAAGCAAAGGTTCACATACTTTTGCAACTCACAGATATGTAATATTGGATCATTTTCCTCAATAAATAAATGACCAAGTATAAAATGCTTGTCTCATTTGTTTAATTTGGATCTCTTTATCTACTTTTAGGACTTGTATGGAGATCTGTTGAAGTTTTAGGTCATATTTATGCAGATCTATAAAACATTCTAGCAAACTTTCAAGCACCACTGTAAGCCTTCAGGAGCTTTTGAACATGAGCAGCAGATGCATACAGTATGATTAAATCAGCAATAAAACTCTACAATTTTGGATTGTAAAATGCTAAATTAAGAGTCAGTAAATTGAGATCATTGAGATGCAGATGGAATCCCTACCCAGGGGCATCTCTCTCAAGCCTTTTTGATGGATGCTGTGATTACTGTAACATTAAGTGATAAGATTTGGTTCTCACACAATACACGGGACAGACATATGCCTGTGTTAGACTGTATTGAGTCGCTGCCTCAGAATGATTAGATTCATAAATCTATTTTGGCTTATTCACATGCGTATTCTGGATGTTTAGTTTTAGTCATGATGTTATTTGTCAAGATGGATTGTACAATTCTTTGCCTATATAATACAGCCACCTGTTGGTAGAGAAGGAGAACAGCAGGAAAATAGAACCCCCAACATCAGCAACAACACCTGTGAGAGGTTCATAAGGACATCTAGCTTATGTCTACTTATGAGCACAAGGTGTAAATCATAGGTTAGGACATATCGAAGTTATATCATCCTTTACAATATAGCAAAGCTGTTTGGTGTGGTTTTAACATTCATTAAGATGTTTGTTGGCCTTTAAGTTGTGTCAGTGCAACAAAATTAAGTCCAGACACCAAGATAAATAGATAATTATGGTGTTGAATTCACTCTATGCAATTTAACTTCCTAGGTTTAGTTCCAACTAACCAAAAAAAAAAAAAGAACATGTCTGATTGAGCCTAAGGTTAATGTGATCAGCTGTAAAGGATGGCAGTTTAGACTAAACTCTGCAAGATTGCAAGAGGATCCTTCAGCCTAAATCAAGAGTATACCTTGTTCTACTTTAGTATTCTTATGGGCTGCGTGCACCATTGGAGTATTTTACAACCCATCTTGTGAATAACAGAGTGGCATATAGTTAATCCCAATAGGATTGGGAGCACGGTGGCTTAATGGGTAGCATGTTTGCCTTGGGGTCGGGGGCCTGAATCCCTCCTCCACCCTGTGTGCGCGGAGGTTGCATGTTCTCCCCGTGCTTATAGGGTTTTCTCCAGGTACTTCGTTTTCCTCCCCTAGTCCAAAGACGTGTATTGTAGGTTTCCAAATTGTCCCTAGTGTGCGAATGGGTGTGTGATTGTGCCCTGGGATGAGTTAGCACCCTGTCCATGGTGCTCCTCCACCTTGTGCCCCAAGTTCCCTGGGATAGGCTCCAGGCTCCCCGGTGTAGGATAAGCGCTATGGAAAATGGATGAATCAATAATTATGTGGTCTTGTGCTATTAATAAGCTACTTTAACACATTAATTTCTTTCGAGGGGTCAATTAAATGTTATCTGTCAATTCATGCAGACACTATAGTACCGTGCATGTTCACCCTGCGTCCTTGTGGGTTTCCTCCAGGTTCTTCGGTTTCCTCCGTTGAGTAAGTAATGTTTTATTAATAATGATTAATGATAGACACACCCTTCATAAACTCCTGTGCAGTTTAAGACGGTTACTTACTGCTGTATTTTAACAGAGATATAATAACACTGTAGATCAGTAGTTCTCAGTGTGCAGGATAAAACATAGCCAGGAGTTCTATGAAATTTTCATTAAGTTACCATATTGGAAATCGCAGCACACCATTTTCATTTTTCTTCATTGAGTTTGTTCATAACAGTGTGGTTTGGTTCTGCAACCAGTAATGAGCTGAACAGACTGTGACATATTGTCAGGTCGACTGAAAAGCTCATAGGAAGAAACCTGCCCTCCCTGTAATAACTATTCTCCTCCAGAAGCAAGAAGAGAGCAGAAAAAAATAATCACCAGCCCACTGCACCCAGGCCGCCACAACTCCTTCCCTACAGGCAGCGCATCAAATAAATGTGTGTCAAAATCCCCAGACATTGGAAAAGCTTCTTTCCACATGCAATCAGACTTACATGAGCACTTGATTGCTTCAGAAACATGATGACTTTTTCACTGAAAGCATTGGGTATTGTGTTCAAGATGCACTAACTTATGTGTGCAGTATTTATGTGTGCAGGATTCGGCTCTGTGTAATATTCTTCTTTTTTTGCTTACAGTGGAATAACTGTATGTAGCATCCACTTCTGTTCACAGCAAATGTTTTATTATTATCTGTTCATAGCAAATGTGTCATATTATTATATTACAGTGTTGTGGAATCGAGTCATGACTTTTGACACAAGACTTGTGCCTCGACTTTGACATCAGTAACTTTACTTGGACTTGTACCCTTTTACTTAGAATGACTTGTTACATTCTCAATGTATCACAAGAGTGATACATGACTCAAGTCTCAATACTGGACTTGTGATTGTCTTCATTTGGGACTTGACTTGTGTATTGTCTGTCGTGACTTGTGACTTGCCTATCTTGATTTGTGTCTTGACTTGTGTCTTGTATGTCTTGATTTGGGACTTGACTTGTGTCTTGTCTGTCTTGATTTGGGATTTGACTTGTGTCTTGTCTGTCTTGATTTGGGACTTGACTTGTGTCTTGTCTGTCTTGACTTTTGACTTCACTTCTGACTTGCCTGTCTTGACTTGTGTCTTGTCTGTCTTGACTTGTGTCTTGTCTATCTCGACTTGGAACTTGACTTGTGTCTTGTCTGTCTTGACTTTTGACTTGCCAGTCTTGACTTGGGACTTGACTAGTGTCTTGCCTGTCTTACTTGACTTGTGACTTGCATGTCTTGACTTGGGACTTGACTTGCGTCTTGTCTGTCTTGACTTTTGACTTGTGTCTTGTCTATCTCGACTTGGGACTTGACTTGCGTCTTGTCTGTCTTGACTTTTGACTTGACTTGTGTCTTGTCTGTCTCGACTTGGGACTTGACTTGTGCCTTGTCTGTCTTGACTTTTGACTTGACTTCTGTCTTGCCAGTCTTGACTTGGGACTTGATTAGTGTCTTGCCTGTCTTGACTTGTGTCTTGACTTGTGTCTTGACTTGTGTCTTGCCTGTCTTTGACTTGTGACTTGACTTGTGACTTGACTTGTGACTTGACTTTTGACTTGCCAGTCTCGACTTGGGACTTGACACTTGTCTTACCTGTCTTGACTTGGCTTGTGACGTGCCTGTCTTGACTTGTGTCTTGACTTGTGTCTTGACTTGTGTCTTGACTTGTGTCTTGACTTGTGTCTTGACTTGTGACTTGACTTGTGACTTGACTTGTGACTTGACTTGTGACTTGACTTGTGACTTGACTTGTGACTTGCCTGTCTTGACTTGTGTCTTGACTTGTCACTTATCGGTCTTGCCCCACCTCTGTTATATTACCAGTGTTATCCAACTAACTGTAACATGCAATGCCTGTAAGCACAAGAGCTCAACAACAAATTCTTTGCATTTTCTAGTACACTTGACCAATAAATCTCGATCATCAAAGTTATCACACGTATCATTTACCTCCTTTACCTAAGAGCCATTTTAGCTGGAACTGAACCAGTTTAATCCAAATCTCAAAAACTCAGAATACAAGTAGGCTTATAAACAATGTCAAATGTCATTCCAATGTCAAGTTGGAAGTCATATGCTCTGTTGGTGGAAGGTTCAGAAATAGAAAGCGCTCTAGACACAATATTATTGTACATTTTAAATAAAGTCTATGAAATGAATGTGTACCGACTGAGGGCTGTACTGCAATTCGTTTCACACAGTTATAAAGGGGTACAAGCATGCCTACACCGCTAATTAACTGGTGAACTGGCTGAGTTGACTTCCTTTAGAAAGCGACGATGCTATTCAGCAACCCGCAGTACTGCGGTAAATGAACGGAAATTGCGTATCTCCCTCAGTAACCCAGTCTCCCTACGCAGGAACACTAAAGTCCTTCCGCGTTTCAGACGTGGCGCCGGAGCTCATTCAGCAGCCAGCCTCATTCACAGCCCTGGCTTTCATACTCATCTCTCAGGTTAGTCTGCACTGCATTTATCCCCGACTCAGAAACACGTCTTCGTCATCGTACTTTATTGCTGTTTTATTGTAAGATAGATGCATTTGTTAGCTAGTTAGCCAAACGTCAAGCTAACGCTAGCTCTCTGTATGGGGCTGAATGTAGTGTATGTGAGCAGAGAGGCAGCTAGTCAGCTTGTTTACTCATTAGGGAGAACTTGATATACAGGGAAGCCATGGCAATACTGCACAGTTTGAATAGGTATTTTGTTAACTAGCAAGCTTCACTAAACACATAGTTGGGTATTGTGCCAGAACCATGCTGGACTGCTTGTAAGGTCATTTAGATCTCTTTATTGATGACTGATCACCAAAACAAACACTGCACTATTTTTAAGTTGCATCAGATCCAGTGGTGATTAAAATCACTTAAAACGAAAAGAAGTTACTTTCAACCACTTTGGTAGGTTGGTAATCAATGAATACAACCACTTTCTTAAACAACAACAACTGTTTTGGTGGTTTAATAATTCCAGTTAGTGAACAGTGAAGTTCCCTTTTGTGTTCTCTGTATTCAGGTATACAAGAGAGTCTGTACAAGTCTCTGCTTTCTGTGTGGATACAACCGTTTATGAATAACCGTGTTGTGTTGTGTTGTGTTGTGTTTGTATGTGTATGTTTGGCTGGTTGTGTTCCAGACCCTTTGCTTGAACCATGTGGAAGAAGGCTGCTCTAGTGGCATTGCTGGCCCTTGCAGTAGGTTACCTCTATCACACAAACCCCAAGCTTCAGGAGCATGCGGTACGTCTCATCACCCAGTCCATCCCTCAGTCACTACTGTCCTCACAGCATGAAGGTAGTACTCGGAACCTGGAAGAGACCATCTCCAGAGCCTGGGACGCCCTCATCACTGCACCCGCAAGGCAATGGGGTCGAATCGCTGTCGGGTAGGTCTCTGTGTAAATATATATATTTACACACTACTAGTCAAAAGTTTTAGGACACTCGACTGAAATGTTTCTCGTGATCTTTATAAAAAGCTTTTGATCTGAAGGTGTGTGATTAAATGTTTGAAAGCGGTGTTGCAGACAAAAATATAATCGTGCCGACACATTCATTTCTTTCATTAGAAAACTAACATTTTATTTCCAAAAAAAAACCATCTTTATTTAAACGGAGCGAAATATTCCGGAAAGCAGCCGATAAGAGTCCGGCGTCGGTGTGAACTCCTTTAATACAGTTTAAAAAGAATCTCGGGCGAAATTCCTCAAGAAATCGGTCGAGAAAACGCCAAGAATACATTTCAGGAAATGTACTAGGCAAAAAGGGCGTCTACTTTGAAGATGCTAAAATATTAAATTATTTTGATTTATTTTGTAATTTAAAATTTTTTTTTTATCACAACATAATTCCCATAGTTCCATTTGTGTTACTCCAGAGTTTTGATGACTTTATTATTCTACAATGTGGGGAAAATAAAGTTTGTGTGTCTAAACTTTTGCTTGGTAGTGTACGTACACACACACACACTTGTGATATTTAACCACATGACAAATGGCGCCTTTTCACCTCTTCCTGAGAACGACAGCCAATAAACCGAAAGTCACTTTATCTGTGCTTGAAGTATTTTATTTAAAAAAAAAAAAAAGCATGTTTTTTTTTTATTGCTATTTCAGTACATGAGGCTCTTAAAATAGGCATCAGAAATCATGAACACAGTGATGCATGCATGTTTTGTTTATACACAAGCATTTCCTTCCATTTTTATATTTAGAGATCAAATGGCTGGTTTTATATACGTACCGTAACTCAGTAAAACCGTCACGACTGGAAGTAAACTAACCGTAGGAACGCCCACTAGTGACCAGCGCAGTACGAGTTGAGTGAAAAATCACTACAAAGTAAACTGCTGTTCGAAAAGAAAGAAAAAGAGATATTGGATAGCTCCAACAAAGTTTGGCGTTCGTCTACTGAAAACATGGGTCAGGTCTTTCTAAGTGGCAGCACACGGAATGTTGCGTTATGAATATGGCATCTTGGAACTTTCTGGGGAAGCATGGGAGTGATGTAGAACCTACATACGTTTTATTCACAGATGATTCTGTCTTTTTGAACAAGTCACTAAGCGGGTTCTGCGTTTCTCACTACCACTTCCTTTCGTTCAATTTTTGCTGATGGGCTTCTCGATTAACCACGTTTGCACTCTCTGACTCAAGACTGACTGACTCAGTCAGCAGCAGAACGGTTAATACCTAATTAATTCATCGAAAAAAGTGTAGACTGATGCACTCCATTTCCATACATATCTGTAACATATAGCGGTGCTTGAAAGTTTGTGAACCCTTTAGAGATTTCTATATATCTGCATAAACGGGACCTAAAACATCATCAGATTTTCACAGAAGTCCTAAAAGTAGACAAAGAGAACCCAATTAAACAAACGAGACATAAATACTATATTCGGTCATTTATTTATTGAGGGAAATGATCCAATATTACATATCTATGAGTGGGTGAAAGTATGTGAAGTGCTAGGATTAGCAGTTTAATTTGAAGGAAGAAATTAGAGGCAGGTGTTTTCAATCAGTGGGATGACGATCAGGTGTGATTGAGTGCCTTGTTTTATTTAAAGAACAGGGATCTATCGGAGTTCGTATAGGACTTGTGTGAAAATCTGATGATGTTTTAGGTCACGTTTATGCAGAGAGAGAGAGAGAGAAAGTTCTAAAGGGTTCACAAACTTTCAAGCACCACTGTAGATATCAACCGGAAATTTTATGATGCTTTACGCTATGTAAGTTCTAACCGTTTCAACTGGCTCAAGTAACTGAAAAGAGAAAAAGCTCGAAACTTTTCGCCTAGGAACAACGACTCAGCGCTGATCTCTGGTTTCCTTCCTCAGGGTAAATGCCTGTATTGACGTAGTGGTGTCAGGCGTCAGCTTGCTCCAGGCTTTGGCTCTTGACCCGGGATCCGGACATGACCACGACGTGTTGCACTCCAAAGAGGACCTAAAAGAGGCCTTTATTCACTACATGGAAAGGGGAGCAGCCGCAGAGCGCTTCTTCTCGGATAAAGAAGTCTTCCAAAGGATCGCAAGGGCCGCTGCTGAATATCCTGGCGCTCAGGTACGGTGTGTTGGCTTTAGGGTTGAGTTGTCGTTGGTGTTGCTTTGAATGTGTAGCCAGTGATTTTGGCAGAGGTTAGCAGAAGCTGGCTGGATTTGCAATTTAAATTCCAAACAAATAAAGCCACTTCCTTGTCCTAGTGGATTGGATCATTTGTTTTCTGCGACATCTGAACAGATTATTATTTGTTTTTATTAATATCTGCCAGAATGTGAGGAGAACTTTGCCAAATTGCGCTGACTGAAAAAATAGCCGATCCACCAAATAACAGTACAGTCATACCGGGTCTACTAGCAGTACTGTAATTAGCTTTTGAAGGGCCTTTTGATCTAATAAGAGCATAACCCAAGTGTATGCCTTGTTTTAGATGTGGCTGATTACAGGCCTATATGAAGAAGAAGAATCCCGGAAGTAACTGCAGTGCAGAATACTGGCTAGTAGAAAAACATAAGCGTAGTACGTGAAGTTTTCAAAGTAAGAGCTGTTAATCAGCTATGACTGTAGTACAGTGCAAGGATGTATCTTTGTTTTGCTCCTGGATGGTGATTATGGACATTTTTTTAAAACTCATTACATAGAGTAGTCAGGGATCAACATGAATCGAAAACCAAACTACTCCAGCTAATTAAACTAGGTCTCCTTTCCAATGCACTGTTAGTAGCGTACTTCTGGTTGATTTTAGCTTAATTGGAAAATAGATAGCAGAATTTATGTTGTTGCAGGATGGTGTGGTTTTTATGCATAATACATTGCATAAGGCTTCGAAGGAAAATAAATATGCTTCTCAGAATCAAATATAAAGAAATGTGTGAGCACAAACATTAGTCTGAAAGATATTTTTGATCGCTGACGGCAGTAATTACAAACCCTTATTACGCAGAAACTGGACTGCATTCGGTAACTGCACGAAGAAACACGGCATGTTCTGGTTCGCCAGTGCGAAACACAAATACTTGTATGGTGTGTGTGTGTGTGTGTATATATATATATATATATATATAAGTACAGCTGAACCCTGTACCCATTAAACATGTTAGGGACCTGTAAAGAAAGTGCTCCCTCAGTAGAGTTGACAGTTTAAATATTGAATGAAGGCTGAGTCCAGGGAGGATTGAGTTTCTGTGTCAGATTTAATTCTGCTTAGTTGACAGTAATTAATATTTTCAGCAGCAGACTCGAGTCATGCTTGCTCTTGCATTACTCCATACGTATGTTTTGTTTTGGCTCACCCGTGACCTCTTCAGCTTTGAAGCTTCAAGTCAGTTTTTCACAGTGCATTCTGGTCACGGGTAATAAGATACAGTCCCCTCCGAAAGTATTGGAACAGCAAGGCCGATTCTTTTCTCTTTTTTTTTTCTTTATGCTATACATCGAAGACATTTGGGTTTCAGATCAAGAGACGATGGATCAGAATTCCAGCGTTCATTTCCTGATTATTTTATATTATATGGGTGCGTTAAACAACCTAGAACATGCCTTTGGTGGCAGTACACCATACCTCCAAGTATTGGAACAGATAAGTCTTAAAGCGCACCTATTATGGTTTTGAAACATACCTAATTTTGTTTTAAAGCTCTCATACAGTAGATTTACATGCATCAAAGATCAAAAAAGACTTTAATGTACTCATAATTTAAACTGCAGCATTACACCCCCCGTTGTCACAAACGACTCGTTCATTGTTATAAAGGATTCATTCGGAACTCCTCCTTTCAGAGAGCATACTCAGCTCTGATTGGTCAGATGTCCCAGTCTGTTGTGATTGGTCTACCACTGTCAGCGTGTTTCAAAAAGGAAACGCCCACTACCGTAACGAGTTTCTGCTCCGTCTGTCAGCGAGCAGCCGATGAAGAGCAGAAGCGGGGCTTTTTGTTACAAACCTACGTAGGTTAGTACAGGAAGTAAAGTCTGGAATCACTAACGACTCGTTTCCACTCGTTGCATATCCCTTGCCTGCAATAACTGCGTCAAGCCTGTGACTCATTGGCATCACCAAATTAGTGAGCCCATGCCAGCCTTGCAAGCCCAAGCCATGACACTACCTCCACCGTGTTTGACTTGAATAATTTGAATCATGAGTACAACGTTTCTGTCATCAACTGCTGTTGTTTTCCTTGTTCCATGTCTGGTTGTTAGTACACCAGTGCTTTCTTTCTCTTTCAGGATGGTCCAAATTGTTGCATTGGCTATGCTCAATGCTTGTGCAATGGCTCTGATCGATTGTTATTTATTTTATTTTTTTTCTTGTTTCTCGGCTTTTTTATCCTTCTTTTTTTTTTTTTAATCAACAAATGCAGTCTTCACAGGTGAAACCCAGGTCTCACACCAAGAGTAGACAATCAGAGCTATTCTTTAAAGTCAATTTAACAGGGCACATCTGGGCAACAAGAAACACCTGTTAGTCACACGTTCCTATATTTTTGATCACTTGAAAAAAATATGTGGGTTCAAACAAAAGTCCAGTTTTTAAAAAGTTGTTTAACACATCTAGATGTAACTATCAGGAAATTAAAGCTGAACTTCTGATCTATCGTGTCATGTTCATTGTTTGATCTCAAACCCAAATATCTTCAATGTCTAGCAAAAAAATAAATAAAATTTGCTGTTCCAATACTTTCAGAAGGGACTGTATACCTATGGGTGATGGAGGATATTTCATAATCATTGGCTTCTCAATTTCCTGTCTCCTGTAGGTGTATGTGGGAGGAAATGCCGCTCTGATTGGCCAGAAACTCGCCTCTTACCCAGAGCTGGTGGTGAGTACATATCCGCATCTCTGTAGATTATCTGTCTGCAATGAATCATAGACAGTGTAGCATGTACACATCTACTGACTGCCGGTTCTTGTTCATGCATCAAGACATACCTCATCGGGGTAAAGCACCATTTGTTTGTTTGGTTTTCCCTTAGGTTCTTTTGTGTGGCCCTATTGGGCCTAAGCTGCATGAATTGCTGGATGAACAGATAGTTGTTCCACCACAATCACTTCAGGAGACTGATGAGTATCACCTCATCCTTGAGTACAAGGCAGGTCAGGACAGATTCCTCTTTCCCTGTATAAGCACGACCATGCAAGAAGTCTACTAGAGATAATGTGCGAGTGTTTGTCTCATTAAAAACTAACAGTTTTTGGAAACCTGTTTATTTTTAAAATGGCTTATGAACGTATGAGATGTGTTATTACCAGAATGATGGTCTTGTTAACCAGACTGTAAAAGCTAAAGTCAGCTCTCTCTGTGTGTGTGTGTGTGTGTGTGTGTGTGTGTGTGTGTGTGTGTGTGTGTGTGTGTGTGTGTGTGTGTGTGTGTTTGTTTAGGAGAGCAGTGGGGATCGAGTCAGGCCCCTCAAGCCAATCGCTTCATCTTCTCTCATGACGTCTCCAATGGGGAGATGAGCACTTTGGAGACCTTTGTGGCAAGTCTAGAGGAGTTTCAGCCCGGGCTGGTGGTGCTGTCTGGACTCCACATGATGGAGGGAATGGGGCGTAAGCTTTGGGAGGACAGACTCAAAGAGGTGTGCTGTACGTTTGAACTACGTAGGATTTAAAATACACTGTTTATATTATTGTAATCAGCCACCCATAAAGTATTTGTCATTTCTGTGAGCTTATATATAAGGCTTAGCTAATGCTAGTTTCTGGGTATTGCCTCTGCCAATCTTTTTTAGATGTGAGTGAGACTTGCATCAAGTAAGTACAACTGTGTTTCAGACAGTGGTCAAGCCAGCCTCAATAGAACCTTGATAGAGTGCACGAACTGTATGTATGTGTGTGTGCGTGGGTGTATACCCTTCGGATGACTATGCTACCGGATTTTTGCCCATGGCCCATTTTTTCCACGTGCCATAACGCTTCCTTCTGATTAACTATTAACTAGGCAGTCTTCGAGGCAGTTAGGTTCACACTCTCTCAAACGTCTGTATGCTAATACCGCTGGTGCTGCCGGCTAGAGTGTAAGAAAAACATACTGATCTTAAAAAGTAACTGAATCTCTTACAGTTTGCAGTTGCCCTCTCTGACGTTCGCAATGAGGCGCCCGTCCATCTGGAGCTGGCCAGTATGACTGATCGAGATTACATGAGCATCATCACCAGGGAGGTAAATGTATATGTTTAACACATGTCCTCTTCTAGTCCTTATTCCATACTAAGGGCTAGACAAAATTCTCTTCATCATTTAAACTTACATATATTTTTCAAGAAAGCAGAGTTGAGGAAGTTTAGACCAACATACTTTATACTGTTTGTAATAACAGACGGTTTAATATTATGCCTTTTTATCTTATGATTAAAGGTCGTATTGCAGGGTCTGCATTACATTTGTATTGTGTAAACATGGATACTGAAGTTTCATAACATATGGACTTAATGGAGCTTTATTGGATAACCTTCTGTAGCTGAAAATCGTGTGTACCACATTCAATACTGTGTGCTCTTTCGTTAGCAGGTCTTGCCTTTGGTGAACTCGATCGGCCTGAACGAGCAGGAGCTGCTCTTCCTGTCTCAGGCTGCTGGAGGTCCTCACTCTGACCTCCGCTCGTGGAACGGCGTTCCTGACGTGGGCCGCGTCTCTGATATCCTCCTCTGGATCCTAGATCAGTATGGCCGAGCCGACCTGCACTCTGAAGCCCATCTGACCCGCATCCACTTCCACACTCTCGCTTATCATGTGCTGGCCACGGTTGACGGCCACTGGGGGAACCAGCGTGGAGCCGTAGCGGCCGGGGCTCGCATTGCCAGCGCTCAGGCTTGCGGATTACGAGCTGTGGACGTCAGTAAGGTGGAGCTGAAGGCTCCGCTCAGCTTCTACAGCTCTTTCTCAGAACCGAAAGAGGGCTTAGTTTTGGACCCGTTCAATCCGGTGACGGTGTGGCGAAGGGGGAACGTGTCCTTCCATCTCAGTCCAGTACTCGTATGCAAACAGCCGCTGCGGACAGTAGGGCTGGGGGACGCGATCTCAGCAGAAGGACTCCTCTACTCGGAGATTGTGCCCCAGCTACAGTCTGATGAGTGAAAGTGAACTTTTTTTGTTTATTATTTTAAGGTATTTAGAGTCCCTGAGGTCCAATAACAATGTCTTAAAAACACTTACTTTCCTTACTCTTGGTCCTCTCTACAGTGCCGCTAAGCATCTAACCAGCTGTATAGATGTTCCTGTAGGTGCTCTTCCAGTCACTTAGACCTTAATGTGAACAGTGAGAAATGGAGGAAGAGAGGATGTTTTTCATGGGTACAGGAAAGAGACTTTATCCTTACTTTGTCTTCTTGTGCGAACTCGGTGCGTAGTCTTCAATCCGTTTGGTGAGTACTGTACTTAGTCTTACTTGAGACTGTATTATTGCACTGAGTAGAAAATGCTGTTTTTGTTTTTATTTTTTTTCTCCTCCAGACCATTGACTTTTCATTGACTACTATGACCATGACCTACTTATTAACAGGAACCATGAGCTGCTATGAAATGAAAATAAAAATGGCTTGAGAATCCTACAGGCACCCAATGAAATCAAATGCCCTAACCAAAACTATTATGCGAATAAAATACGAATATACCCCCCCCCCCCCCAAAAAAAAACAAAAAAACAAAAAACAAAAACAAAAAAAAACAACCAACCTAAAACTATGCTTCTATATGGCTTTCTGGACTTGTTTAACCCTCCTATTATGTTATGGGTCAATTTGACCCATTTCCACATTTGAGATGTCTGAAATACTCTTTTAATCTTCTCTTTGGGATTCTTTGACTTTTCCTCACTTACATATATGCAAATATTTCTTCTTATGGCTTGTCTCAAACAAGCCATAATAAAGGTTTACTGTTTTAAGCTTTTGTTTGCTGGGGTTTTTTGGTGTGTATTTAATTAAACTTGAAGTCATTTGGCCCATAACATCATGGATGTTATGGGCCAAATAATAATAGGAGGCCAACATAATAGGAGGGATAACTTAATGAATCTATTACTGGTATTTAAAACTATCTAATTCTCGCATACGTCACAAGTTTTGACACCCTTACCCATGGAAGGGTTTTTACTATTTTATAATAATAATCAGTCCCTACAGGATTTTGTGGAAATTAGTTTTTTTGTTTTGTTTTGATTGTCGTGGCCAAAAATACTCGATATTGCTGCGTCGTTTTTCAAAACTTGCGATGGAATTTGGAGAGGTTTTTTTTTTTTTTTTGGTGAAATTGCAATTCCACTAAACTGTTTAGCACGGTGTTTCGCAGTGATGTTTGTCGGTAAATGAGACCTTTTAGCTGCACTCATGTTCGACGCACGTGAATCAAAGAGGACTTTGGCTGAATGCGCACACGATGCATCTTGGCCCGAATCTGCGGGAATTTTGACAAATTTCAAGCTCCTAGGAATATTGTGGAGTTCGCTTGATTTTGCAATCCAGGGTTTCAGAATGGACTGAATAATAATAATAATAATAATAATAATAATAATAATAATAATAAAGATTCAATTCCTAACAGTATTCCTTATGAAGCTTTGCACATTCGTGCCCCTGTCTTAACCAGCTTAATGAGGGAGCTTTTCCCGAAAAGACCAAGCTCCAAGCTCCTTCTCCTAAAATTGACTTGTCCATGGAAACAATATAATTTTAAGTAAAAACTACTTATTAAAAATACATGTTGATTCTGAAATTTATACATGGGCATTAACTCCACTATGTACAACTGTCTTAAAAATTTCAGCTGTATGCTTTTATCAGAATGTCTTTAAAACAATGAAAAGTAGATATATTTGGTCCAATGTGTCCAAAACTTTTGACTGATAGTATAGGACAAAACATAAACTTTTTTGGTTACTGAAATTGTGTATTGTAATTTGCACCTACCTGAACGGCAATACACAAGCTTATAGAAATGCCGGACATCTTAGTGTTCTGCTTCGTAGAATATTTGTAAGAACACCAGCACTCACTTCATCCTCAGCATGTTTTAGATCATTTTACTCACTTAAGAAAACAAATCCTGCCTCTTTTATGCTGAATGGCTGAAAGGATGTAAGGGAACATTTTCCTACTTATTTAGTCATGTCTTGTACTATTCCTACTTTGATAGAGCAGAAATCAGATCATGTCTGTACATATATAGTGTTCAAATGATTCAGTAGCTTGTTGAGATTGTGAAATTGTAAAAAAAAAAAAAAAAAGTTTTTAAAAATCCTGCCATTACCAACTGACTGTCGGTTTATTTCGTTGTTTTGATGGTTCAGAGGTCATAAAGCTGCTACTGTAAGCAAACAGACATAATTCTAAGACTATATGATAACTGTTTCTAATCTGGACTGATGATTGCCAAAAGCTGCACATATCATTGAACTATAAATTTGGTTTTATGCAAATATACGTTTTCTTTATTTTAAGGCTTTCTTCTCCTTTAAAGAAAAAGGCGTGTCTTCAGCAGCTCCGTTTCTGCAGTTAACATGCCATATTTACCTTTTTATGCTTTCTTTCTGTCTTTAGCTCTGTATTTTTGACACTTTTTTTTTGTTTGTTTCTTTAAAATGACTCCATATTAGGGTGCCGTATAGCGCATTTAATTGAGAATAGTTAGTTTGTACAAATTATGCAAAAGGATATTAAGGTAACAGGACTATTTAGGTTAAGGTTTAGGTTTTAATTATATTTTTATAGCAATAAAATATTCTGTTGATCCAAAATGTACTGTCTTGATGTTATTTATTTATAGAAATATTCTTGAAGAAATTGATAGTGATTGGGTAGATTATAGACTAGTTTAAACTGTAATGGGGGTGGGGCGGGGGATGCAAACAGCAGAACTCGTTTATTTCTCACCAAGCTCAGATACAGTATATGGAAAAGCATGGTGCTTTACATTAATGTAATGCATATTTGCATGTAAGTATCCATATTTATTATAATTTCCAAAAATGATAAGTATAAACAGTTTTCCATTACATTAGAAGTCATTTTCTACGTATTAAAACCCTGTCAGTGTTAATGTGCTTAAAACAACACAGCAAGGACTATAAGCCATTTCTGTACACGTCTAAATCATTCCTGAGCGCGTGTAGTAACTCTGATTGAACGTATTCACACTGTGTGACGTGTTCGGATTTCTCCAGGTTCAGATTTGATTAATGATGTGAACAAAAAAACAAAACAAAAGCTTGAACGTGGCAGACTCTTAAGAACCGAGTAAGCATCCGAGCAATATTTTTACAGAGAGATCATAATGTAAAAACTCTTTGTACAAGCAATATGCCTACAAAAATAAATATACTATACATTTCATAGGACACAAATACTCTAGAAAGCATACACACACACACTGTTTACCAAGCTCTACTCTGCGACTGCTCTGGGCTTGCTCTTTGTCTTCTCCTTGGATTTGGGAAGTTCTTCTGCTTCATCACCTTCATGTCCAGCATCTCCTTGAGGCTCAGAGGGGGGTGCTGGTGCACTCTGCACATCTGGCTCTACACAGGAAATAAGAACGTTAAGGATGGACAGAACCTGAGAGCGGCAGCGGCTGGTGTCCAGAGATGGTGGAGCTGGATGACATCGATAATGACAATCTCAAACAAAATGAAGTCTGCTTGTCTTAAGCTATAGGCTACTATCTAGTAAACCTTAATCCATCCATCTATCTTCTATACCGCTTATCTTTTCAGGGTCACGGGGAACCTGGAGCCAACCGCAGGGAACATCAGGCACAAGGCGGGGTACACCCTGGACAGGGTGCCAATCCATCGCAGGGCACAATCACATACAAACTCACACACCCATTCGTAAATCTTTAGTAGCACTGTAAAAGGCAGTAGTCATCCAGCATTGAGTCTAGCAGTTTTAGATGTACCTTTTGTTCAACTGCGTTCGATACAGCAGGTGTATTTTCCATGTGCGAGGGTTGCCAGGTTTCAGAAAACATTTCCAGCCGAACCACACCTCAAAAACCACACAAAAGACCTAAAACTAGCCCCCAGAAAATCAAAATGGAAAAGGAAGACAATTTTCCTCAGCCTTTGTGTGGGAGTATTTCACATTTCTGATGGACGGACAATTTTTGCTTTTTTTCCCGGAAAATGATTGGATTTAATGCTAAAGATTTTGCTATAAAACAATATCTTGGCAGCCATCGGGGTATTTAAAACTAGTCCAATTTGGAAACCCGGACATTAACTGTCCGTCCTCTGCTTGTTTCACAAGCGCAGGGCAGCGGGATTCCTGGCCCAATGGGACTCTGTTGCAGTTCTCATTTTTGACCACAAGGTGCAATAATAACTCTATAGAAGCTGAATGGAGCAGTAAGAGCTCTGACCCATGACTGCAACATCTAGAAGGACGAGCACATCAATATTTGATATATCTGTGAAATAGTCATTGTTATTCACTGGTCATTCTAGAGAGTTAATTAGTATTCCAGTGGAATTAGTTTTTTTTAACTGTACACTATATGTTACATTATTATTTGTAAAACAATAAATATTAAGAACACAGCAACAAAGTGCAGTACTAGTGCTTGTACTTAGATCTAATACCTTGACACAATTTTTCAGCTGGTTTAATCAATGAACGTGTCCATGACCCACTTAAAATCTTAGTGTGATTTGAAACATGTCCGACTCAGGTTCATATAAAATAAATGTACCAGTATGCTGAATTGTTATACCTGCAGCCAGCTGCATGCTTTTGCTGTAACCTGCAGCAGACGACATGGCCTGACCCAAGGCTTGATTAGAGCCCAGGGGCTGCTGGGAGGAGGACTGCTTGCTGGAAGATGAGCGCTGGCTGCTCTTGGACTCTTTGCCAGGTTTCGACCAGAATAAATTGTCCCCAGCCTGAAGGGCTGCACCCATTTTATGAGCCATCTCTATGAGCTGTGGAGAAAGCAGTGCCATGTGCACTGTATATGAATGCAGTGAACTCTTGCTTTAACATGAGTTAAGTAATGCTAATGGACTGGCTAATTATACTGGCAAGGGAAGACAGGACTAGATGTGTGAGTCCCTGGTTTCTCTAGACTGCTAGTTCACATTAGCTACTTGACATGAGGATATGATTTCTGAGATGAATTTAAAACCATTAAACGGGTACACGATAAGAATTTGAGTACAGTAAAAATGAATTATTTATTGAGTTCAAGCCTAATTTAATCACTACTCAGAAACATTTACAAATATAATATTCCCAAATAGTGTTTCTAATTCAATACTAAACACTGCTGTTTATTTGTATCTAAGTATTTCATATTTTCTAGTGTCCTTCACTTATCTACAGTATGAGTGGCATTATATCATCCCAACTCTGAGCTGTATTTGTTTAGTGAAGTTCTACCTCAGGGTCAAACTCAGTGTTGCTGTTGTGCTCTATCAACGTGTTGACTTTTTTCTCCATCTCCTGGTACTGCTCTAGTGCTGCCTTCTTGTCTCCCTGATTATACAGCAGCACTGCAAAATTCAGATTCACCAGAGGGTTGGACCTGGTAGAGACACAGAAAACCAGAGACAGTGTCACCTTCGGATAGCCTGTGGAAATCAGCTTCTTCGAAAATTTAGAAGACTTACTCATCCAGCTGAACGGCTTGTTCGTATGACCTGCGCGCATTTTCTACGTCGTCCAAATTGGTCAAGGCGACTGTCACAAACCAAGACATGAACAACTATTAGTCAACACCTAGACCTATAGAGCAAAACAAGACTATGAGAACGTTCTATTGATCAGATTGCTCAGAACTCGACAATAAATAACCAGCGCAATACAACAACACAGTACATATGTAATGGAAATTTTAGAGGCTATGCTTTGTAGAGGTCGACCGATAGACTGATTTGGGCGGTACCTACCTGCCGATACTGATTAATAAATCGTTTTAGTTTTTTTAAATCGATACTGAATGAAAATATAACACTCAAAGTAATATATTGCTGAACTTTATTTTAAAAATAAACAGTACTGACTGTACAATGAAAATGTTTTTACTTTTTTAAAATGAAATATATATATATATAAACTCTTAATAAATATTAAAGTAAATAAGACATACATCCAAACTCAACCAAAACGTAACGCTCCAAATAACAAATAAATAACGAATAAAAAAACGTGTCAAATAACAGAACAAGATCCGGCTGTGGTAATTTTTATTTCGCCTCTAGTGGTCTCTCTTGTACTGTATAACGACGGCGGACACTTCTCAGCTGCTCTCGCGACTGGCGAAACTGGGAAAAAACTATCGGTGTGGATTTTTGCCTATAACCAATAGTTCCAGCAATGGGTTATTGGCGCTGATTAACTGATTAATTGGTCGACCGCTAATGCATTGACAGATTAGCTCGAGCGCTGTCTAGTTAAAACTGCTGAAGTTAACCAATTATTCCTGTATTAATCAATCAGAAAACTTCTGTGAGTAGGCTATAAATGAACTGAAAGTCTTTCAAATCTCCACGTTGCAGCCAATCTGCCTCAGTGGTCAACATGTCCTGACATGCTTTTCTGCTCACCATGGTTGTAAAGAGTGGTAAATCTCTGGTGAGTGTACATTCACTGCAGCCTCAAATTCCTTGCCAGAGCCATATCTCCCTGCAGTTCCAGCCTGGATTCCCACTGAAGCTAAACAGGGTTGAGGCTGGCCAGTAGCTGGGTAGGAGAACTCTTGGGGAAAACTAAGGTGGCTGCTGGAAGTGGTATTGGTGAGGCCAGAGGCCTAATGCCCCTGTATAGTGATGGGGAAAACAGCACTATCTTTCGGATGAGACATTAACCCGAGGTCCTGACTCTCTGTGGTCATTGAAAATCCCAGGACACTTCTCGTAAAAAAGTAGGGGTATAACCTTTGGGTCCTGACGATATTCCCCCATTGGCCCTTCTCTATCATGGCCCCCGAAATATCCCCATCTCTGAATTGGCTGCATCACTCTCTCCTCTCCACTAATAGCTGGTGTGTGGCGGGCATTCTGGTGCACTATGGCATCATCCAGGTAGATGCTACACACTAGTGGTGGTTGAGGAGATCCCCCCCATACAATGTAAAGCGCTTTGAGTGTCTAGAAAAGCGCTATGTAACTGTATGTAACAGGATTCTTGGCTGACAGGAGCAGTTGTCTTCTGCTGTTGTAACTAATCCACCATGTGTTTTGTGCGCTCTGAGATGCCATTCTGCTCACCACGTTTGTAAAGAGTGGTTACTTGAGTTACTGTAGCCTTCCTGTCAGCTTGTACCAGTCCGGCCATTCTCCTGTCCATTCTCCACTCTGGTGAGCAGAAAGGCATCTCAGAACGCGCAACACGTCGAATCTTGAGGAGGATATGCTACAACAGCAAAAGACCACATCAATTTCCACTCCTGTCAGCCAAGAAGAGGAAACTGAGGCTACAGTGTGCACAAGGCTCCCCGGAGACTTGTGTGATCTTATGTTGCATAATGACACTGGTTATTGCATGTTGTTCTTGTGTAAAAATGTCAAATTATGCAGAAGTATGCTTACAGTCACATTATAAAGTAAGCTTGAATTAATTTGATTAGACCTACACTAACACCATTTTAATCTTTTTCTCCCTCTATTTAGATTAGGAAGGAAGGAAGTAAAGAGGTGTCAATACCTGCGAGTAGCATGTAGAGCTCTCCCATGCGTGTATGCAGATTAATGGCAGCACTGAGGAAGTGGAAGGCTGAGGCGTACTGCTGCATGGTGAGATGCACCAGACCAAGATTATACAAGACCTTCCAGTCAAATGGAGACAGGTAGTTTGCTCTCTTCAGACAGCTTATAGCCTGAGAAACAAACAAACGGGGGAAAGAATGAGGGGAAAAAAAGCACAACAAAATTAAATTAAGAAGGCAGAAATCATTATTGTGGCATCATAGAAATATTTAACGACACAAGGTGAAAAACTCTAAAGCTCACAGCTACATATTTCTTTTTGCCGAAGAAGCACATGCCAATGTTGTTCCAGAGCGGGGGGCTTTCAGGCACAGTGAAAGCTGCCACACGATACTTATTCATGGCCACATCGAAATCCCCATGTCTCTGCATCATGCTTCCTGCTGCCAGGATGGCCTGGGGGAAAACACACCCACTGAGTATATTACGTTTAACTTCAAAGGCAAGACAAGTTGCAATCAAAATTATTCAACCCCCATTGCAAATCAGGTTTATTGTCAAAATTTACAGACTTTCAGCTGTTTGCAATGAACAAATCAAACAAAAACAATTAAAATAGTTCAACAGGTTTCCCCAAAGTCAACTGAAAAATGCAACTTAGAATGATTTCTCCAGTCTCAAAATTAATTCAACCCCCTGAATAGAATCCCTCACAACAGCACAAATATGCAAAAGAGGTGTTGTCTGAAGCACACACCTGATGCAACTAATCAAGGGCTTCATTAGTTGCACCAGGTGTGCTTGAGCTGGAACACACGAAATACCTGGACGGGGTGGAAAAAGGAAGCCATCAACAGCTGCAACCAGATTTCTGAGAAGGCAAGTTGTGAAGAACCCTCGAGTGACTGCAAAAGACCTGCAGCAAGACATGGTGGTAACAGGCACTGAGGTTTCAGTGAGCGCAGTAAGGTGCGTACTAAACACAGAAGGTTTCCATACCAGAACTCCAAGACGTACACCGCTACTGACCAAAAAGCACAAGAAAATTCAGCTCAAAATCATATAAATAAGCCACAGAAGTTTTGGGATTCTGTTCTGTGGTGCGATGAAACAGAACTTTTCTGCACGATGGATCAGCGGTATGTCTGGAGGAAGAAGAATGAAGAAAGAACACTCTGTCCACAGTCAAGCATGGTGGTGGCTTGGTGATGCTCTGGGGCTGCTTTGCATCCTCTGGCACCGGAAACCTGCAGCGTGTGGAAGATAAGATGGATTCATTGGAGTATCAGGAAATCCTAGGAGAAAACGTTATGCTGTCTGTGAGGAAGCTGAAGCTTGGGCGTCATTGGACCTTCCAACAGGACAATGATCCCAAGCATACCTCAGAAGATCTCTGGTGGGATTTGAAGAAGGCGGTTGCAGCATGCAAACCCAAGAATATTACTGAACTGGAGGCCATTGATCATGAGGAATGGGCTAAGATTCTTCAGGAATGCTGCCAGAAGCGCCGCATCTCGTTTGCAGCAGGTCATAACGGTAAAAATGGCGCTCTACTAAGTACTAAAGATGCTTGCCATGAAGGGGTTGAATAATTTTGAGACTGGAGAAATCATTATAAGTTGCATTTTCAGTTGAATTTGGGGAAACCACTTGAAGCATTCATTGTGTTGAACTATTTCAGTTGTTTTTGTTTGATTTGTTTATTGCAAACAGCTGAAAGTCTGTAAACTCCGACAATAAACTTGATTTGCAATGGGGGTTGAATCATTTTGATTGCAACTGTATTACTTGAAATGGAAGTTTTTCTGACCTTGTAATTGTTTGGGTCATATGTCAGAGCATTCCCAAGATGTTCGAAGGCCCTCTGATATTTTCCGAGCTAAGAAGAAACACAAACATGTTATGAATTTGAAATATGGACCATCCAAGGCAAGAGTAGGTTTCAAGCCCAGGCTGCCTGCTGAAACTGACCTGCATATACAAGAGTCCCAGTGTGGTCAGCAACTCTGTGTTCTCTGGGGAAAACCTACAAAACACATCAACTGCAAGGATGAAGTATCCACAAAAAAAGTAATAAATAAATAAATAAATTATATATATATATATATATATATATATATATATATATATATATATATATATATATATATATATACACCTACATACAAACAGTGGTGCTTGAATGTTTGTGAACCCTTTAGAATTTGCTATGTATCTGAATAAATATGACCTAAAAGATTACATTTTCACACAAGCCCTAAAAGTAGATAAAGAGAACCAGATTAAACAGATGAGACAATGTCTCAAGAAAATGATCAAATATTACCTATCTGTGAGTGGCTAAAGTACATGAACCTCTAATATTAGCAGTTTAATGTGAAGGTGAAATTAGAGTCAGGTGTTTTTAATCAATTTGATGACAATCATGTGTGAGTGAGCACCTGTTTCATTTAAATAACAGAGACCTACCAAAGTCTGATCTTTATAACACATATGTGTATCATGGCACGAACAAAGATTTCTGAGGACCTCCAAAAAAGAGTTGTTGATGCTCATCAGGCTGGAAAAGGTTATAAAAACCATCTCTAAAGAGTTTGGACTCCACCAATCCACAGTCAGATAGATTGTGTACAATTGGAGGAAATTCAAGACCACTGTTACCTTCACCAGGAGTGGAGACCAACAAAGATCACTCCAAGCGCAAGACGTGTAAAAGTCCATGAGGTCACAAAGGAAAGAGGAAGAACGGAAAGAAAGAAAGGAAAATGCTGCATTCCAGCATAAGAACCTTATCCCATCTGTGAAATATGGTGGTGGTAGTATCGTGGTTTGGACCTGTTTTGCTGCATCTGGGCCAGGACGACTTGCCATCATTGATGGAACAATGAATTCTGAATTATACCAGCGAATTCTGAAGGAAAATTCCAGGATATCTATCCGTGAACTGAATCTCAAGAGAAAGTGGGTAATGCAGCAAGACAACAACCCTAAGCACACAAGTCATTCTACCAAAGAACGGTTAAAGAAGAATAAAGATAATGTTTTGGAATGGCCAAGTCAAATTCCTGACCTTAATCCAATAGAAATCTTGTGGAAGAACCTGAAACAAGCAGTTCATGTGAGGAAACCCACCAACATCCCAGAGTTGAAGCTACTGAGTACTGAGGAACGGGCTAAAATTCCTCCAAGATGATGTGCAGCACTGATCAACAGTTACCGGAAACGTTTAGTTGCAATTATTGCTGCACAAGGGGGTCACACCAGATACTGAAAACAAAGCTTCACATACTTTTACCACTCTCAGATATGTAATATCGGCTCATTTTCCTTAATAAATAAATGACCAAGTATAATAATTTCTTCCCATTTGTTTAATTGGGTTCTCTTTATCTACTTTTAGGACTTGTGTGAACATCCAATTATGTTTTTAGGTCATATTTATGCAGCTATATAGAAAATTCTAAAGGGTTCAAAAACTTTCAAGCACCACCCTATAGACCATGTAAAATTTAGGTAAATGGCAAATGACCAAACGCTCTACTACATACTGTCGACACAGATAAAGTGTTTTCAACTACAATGGTGTTACAATGACATCATTCTTAACATATCTTTCTTCTCATTCTTAATCGATCTACTTTCAATCCTAAAATTTGGAACAGGTCTGACCTAAATATTTTGCCATGAATATCGAGGATGTTAATGCAACCTCGCTCGCTCTGTAACAACCAAGACATTCGCCATTTTCTGCCTAGCAGCATTATATTTGTCTTCTACTTTCTCTTCTCGGTGCAGCTCATCTCAGCAAGCTGTTAGTTATTCATTTTGGCTCGGAGGAAGAACAGAGGGAGTACGGCTCTTTCTTCTATCTCTAGTGTAAATGAGCCGAGGAAACCGAGGTTTCTTGCTTCAGGAGAAGCCCGGCACTGCTCATTAAAGCAGATCAACATTACTAATTCAGCCGCTCTACAGGAGGGCCATGGTAAAGATGAGGACACATACTGTGCTCGCAGCAGCTCTTCTGCCTCCACGTATTTACTCTCCTAGAGTTCCTCTGATATCTGTGCCAGAGTATACACTAACAACCTCAACAAGTTATTTCCTAAAGTCAATAAAAGCAACAAAAATAAATAAATAAATAAATCAAACAACGTTCACTAGGGTGGTAAATACCACTGATTCTTTTGTTAGCTATATCCAATCAACGTGTGAAATCCGTTTAAGACGTGACTCTGATATTTAAAGAATCCTCACTCAAAGCTCTTAAAAATGTTCTTTCTTTAACAGTCAGCCTGTAAATGTGATTAATTACAGCCACTGCTCTGCGTCTCATCCCAGCCTGCCGTTTTTCCCTAAAGCGTTGACTTTATCTGCCACCACCACTTGCTGTGAATCTCTAAGAGGCATCTGAGGTTACTCTCATCACAAAGCGCCTTTGATCATGTGTCTTCTGGGTCACAGAAAACAAGGCTCAGAGCTAGAAAAAGATTTGGTTGAAAAAGTTAACATCTGAAACTGCACTTTGGCAATGCCAATGGACTTGTGATACAGTATAGCAGAACCCGACCAGAGGCGTTAAGGCAAGAACAGGCTTACTCCACTGCACTCTTGTAGATCTCAATGGCCTTCTCTGTGTCTCCCTGTAGCAGATAGCTCTTTCCCAGCATCATGTAAGTCATGTCGTGCTTGTTAAGCTGCAGCGCCGTGTTTAGATGCTCCTCAGCCTGCATACAAGTCAGAGGGTCAAACTTGAAAGCAGCCACAAAACTACACTAAATAAGATAATCAGTAATCCATATGTTAATTATAAGTTTTATATATATATAAAATATGTGTATACACACACACAATCTGTATGGCCAAAAGTATATGGACACCTGACCATCATTTAGTCCCACTTTGCTAGTATGATGACCTTCACTCTTCTAGGAAGGCTTTCCACTACATTTTGGAGCGTGACTGTGGGAATTTGTGCTGCATTCATCCCCAAGAGCATTAGTGATGTCGGGTGAGGAGGTCTGGGGTGCGATCGGTGTTCCAGTTCAGTTGGGTTGAGGTCAGGGCTCTGTGCAGGACACTCGAGTTCTTCCACTCCAACCTTGGCAAAAAATGTCTTCATAGAGCTAGCTATGTGCACAGGGTCATCGTCATGCTGGAACAGGTTTGGTGAAGGGAAACTGTAATGCTACAGCATACAAAGACATTCTAAACCATTGTGTGCTTCAGACTTTGTGGCAAAAGTTTGCTGAAGAACCACATATGGCTTGTGATGGTCAGGTGTCCACAAACGTTTGCCCATGTAATGTAAACTGACTGACCGAAATTACAACACAGAACACCACGGCCAACTTACACTCTTGAAGTCCTTGGTGTAGATGTAGCAAACTCCGAGATTATGGTTGATCTCCTGCAAATAAACTGAAATGTCACTTTGTGCTACAGAGTATACATTTCAGAGTTGTGGGTAATAATTATTAGAAGTGCTAGGAACTTTTACCCAGTCTTTCTGATTGAGTCGAGCCGCCTCATTGTAAACCTCAATGGCAGCCTTATGTTTTCCTAAGAGAAAACTGAACACACACACACACACACACACACACACACACAACATTACTTTCTTTCTGGCAGAATCTACAAATTTTCACAAAAAAACAAACAAACAAAAAAAAAAACAAGACATACACTACTAGTCAAAAGTTTGTGGACACTCAACTGAAACGTTTCTCATGATGTTTAAAAGCTTTTGATCTGAAGGTGTGTGATTAAATGTTTGAAATCGGTGTTGTAGACAAAAATATCATCGTACTGACACATTCATTTCTTTCATTAGAAAACTAACATTTTAGTTACAAAAAAAATCTTTATGTAAATGGACGACTCGTAGCTAAATATTCCGGAAAGCAGCAGATAAGAGTCCGGCGTCGGTGTGAACTCCTTACTGTTTAAAAAGCATCTCGGGGAAATTCCTCAAGAAATCGGTCGAGAAAACGCCAAGAATACATTTCTGGAAATTCTAGACAAAAAGGGCGTCTACTTTGAAGATGCTAAAATATTAAATTATTTTTATTTATTTATTTATTTACTTTTATCACAACATAATTCCCATAGTTCCATTTGTGTTACTCCAGAGTGTTGATGACTTTTCTTTATATCTTTATTATTCTAAAATGTGAAAAATAAATAAAGAATGTGTCTAAACTTTTGACTGGTAGTGTATCAACACAGGATGCTTACAGAGAGCGAGCCACTTGTTTGAGGTTGTCTGAGCTGGTGGGGTTGAGGATGGCACAGCTCTGAAACAGCTCTAGAGACTGCTGGATATTCCCCTCTACACGTAGGATCAGAGCTACACACACACACACACACACACAGACACACACATTACCGAAGGGAACTGTCATTACAGACTTAGAAAAGGGTGCAGTAGTAGTGGTAGTAGTAATGGATAGCAATAATGGGTGCCCATCACACATTAACCCTATTTATTAAAAAAAGTGTTTCCTGTAGGTTATATTCAAAAACACTGAAATGTCTGAAACCACAGCAGCAACTTTGAGCGACATAACGTAAGAACTGCATGTAGTTAGAGGTTACCTTGGACATATATGGCATATTCACACATGCCCTGAGTCTCCTGCAGCTGCTCTTTTATAATCATCTGAGAAGATATGAAACAAATTCTACACAATGAAGGAACAAGGGTGACAGAAGTTGAAGAAGCTGCCAGAAGAAGAAGACCTCGCACCTTGCACGTCTCGTAGTCTTTACGGATGTAGTGTAGATGGATGAGCCAGTTCCTCCTCTCTAGTATCGGGAGCTCTGGGGCTGAGATAAGAAATATAATACATTGTATATATAAGCCATCACCAAATCTCCAGGTTTATTAAGTTACATTAGTGTGACCTTGTGATATAACCATGTGCAACCAGCCTGCTGCAACAAAATATTAGGTAGCAATAAAGGTATTTTGTTTCAATATAGTAACCTATGCAGGATTTTGTGCCATTTCAGGTCACACTTCACCTTAAATGTCGGGTGAGAATAGAAAAAGAGGGGGAGTTCAAAATGTTTTACACGAGGAGAACTGGTTAAACATAAAAAAAAAGGACAATAATCGGTGTCTTATTTGCTGCTTATGCCACTGTGCCTAGTCTCAGGGTCTCACTGCAGGAGAGCATGTACAGCTCCCAGTCCTCAATCCTAAAACAAATGGAGCTTCCACACTCCAGGTGCATCTGCGTATTACTTAGCATGCCCACAAGCCTGCTGGCAAAATCTGATCCCAAGCCGTTCTATATCGGGACAGACTTTTCTCTCCGAGCTTTAATCCTCTTCAAACCAAACCAGTGCATGAAAAATCAACAAACAGCACCATCCACAGGAGAAACTGAAGAATGACAGTCAGAGCAAAAAGGTGATAAACATTACTCAGACTATGCATTCAGTTACAACTGTACCTGGAGGTGATGAGTGTCAGAGTAATAAATTAAAATACACACACAAAAAAAATTAATAAAACAGAATCGAAACTATTAATCCCCTATATTCCTCTCCAAACTGCCATTAAATTACAGAAAATCTGAGGTAAAAACATTATCAAATGAACTTTCTGAAATATTGGCCTGTAGTCTTCTGTGATTTTACAAGAGATAAGATATTTACATGTTTCCCAGAAGACAATAACAATTTACATCGATCATCCTGTTAAAAAGTTTACACCCCCCTGGCTCTTAATGTATCGTGTTGCCTTCTTGAGCATCAGTGAACGTATCTTACACATCTTACCAAGCACAGTACACTCTACAGCACCCTCAAAAAAGAGCTTTCCAGAGCCCAAATTAAAGTTCACGTCTTTCTGGAAGTGCAATGGGTCCATTCAGCAGGACCATAATGTTAGAAATGATCTCTCTTAATGTTTTCAGTTAGCTCACAGCATGGGGTAGCACATGAACAGCTCTGAAACCTGGACTTCAGGTACGTACCTTTTTTAGGACGGGCTTTCGTGGCCACAGGTAGCGAATCCTCCTAAAGTCAATAAATAGATCAAAATATCAAAAATACACTGTAACACTAGATACACATGAATACTATATGAATACTCCATTTCGGTTACAAATACATAACCGTCACTGCTGTTAATGACAATTTAATGACAATCAATCAGCTTAGAACCGTATAAACACTCGCAAGAAGAAATACAAAATCTCGTGTAACGTCACCTTCCTGCCAGTAGATTTCTGACAGTAAGTATGAATTGATAGTCCATACAGGACAACTAAAACGTGGTCTTAAGAACCAAGGCTAAATTATTCTCCATATTGAAGAAGTAGAAGAACCTGAGGAAAGAAATCTCTCACACATGCTTACCTTGTCATAAACACTATCTACTGACCAAAGAACAAAACGTGATTGAAAAAGATTGCAATCATTTTTATGTCGAGTGTTTTCAGTTCTACAGAAACCCATTATAGTGCAGTTTAATGACCTTAAAACACACTTCAGTAATCAGAACTACTGTCTACTATCAAAATAATGACTCCTTAAACTAAATGTAAAGCATATTAAGCTCAGTTTTATCCTGGATAGGATTGTAACGATCCAGAGTTTATCCCAGGAATCCCTGGCACGAGGTGGGAATACACCCTGGATTAGACGCTATTCCCATTCAGACACCCTTCAAAGCTAGGGGCAGTTTTCCTACTGGCATGTTTTTGGGAAACCCACGAGGAGTAGGGCTGTGCCATATTGTATCGTCCATGATGGGCAGTGGTGGATGCACCCATGATACAGCGCCCCTGGAGCAGAGAGGGTTAAGGGCCTTGCTCAACAGTGGCAGCTTGGAAGTGCTGGGGCCTGAACCCCTGACCTTCCGATCAGTAACCCAGAACCTTAACTGCTTACTTTTAGACCCTGCACTCTGACCCTAACGTCCTGACAGGCTGGGGTATATGAAGAAAAGAATTTCACTGTGCTCTACTGTATATGTGACCAATAAAGTCTCATTATCATGATATATTCCTCCCTAATAAGAATTGGTCCTCCTGCGATATTAACGGTACAGCCGATGATGTGTTTACACGCTGCAACGTGGGCGTCTCGCACTTAGAACAAGCACAGAGGGAGGCGAGGAAGAAGAATTAATCCCCAAAAAAGGCGCTTCCTCCATAGTACGGAAGTGGTTCGGATACAGAGTATCAGATGTGAATCGAACGCCTGTGATTTGTAAAGTGTGGAAACCCATCAAGCAATAACACCGACCCCTGTACGCTGATGTGACTAGTGGCCAAAAAGATATGACTGAATGTCGAATGTTACAATTTTCATATCGTTACCGCTAAAAATTTACCATGAAATATCACGATACAGTCCGAATCGGCCATCCCGAATGTAGTGAACATGCACAGAGACACACAGCGTGTGTAACCCGAGCTCAGGATCGGACCCTGGAGCGGTGAGGCTCTTACATTTTACAGTTAGTTTAATGGCATCGCTATTTTCAGACTGGACAGTAGTTATGATTAATAAAGCGTGATAAAAAATGTGGTCCTTCTGGGTCGCTGTTCGGACACCTTGTTGAACACATTAACTTGTTCATTAGCCTATAATAAGGTTCGAATGGGAATATGCTTAACTGTGATTTATATTTAGTTTAAGGGATTATTATTTTGATAATAGACAGCAGTTCTGGTGCATAAAAAAGTGAGTGAAATTTGGTGTGTATATGTGCTTTGTTTTAATATATTAAGCCAGTGGTTCCCAAACTTTTCCAGGGCAAGGCCCCCCAAAAGGCATTAAAATTTGACTGAGGCCCCCCTTTTGCAAGATGTCTTTAAAACACATTAAAAATACAGACTTCTGAATATATCCCCCTTTTTAAAAAAAAAATAATAATTACATCTTTACATTACATTAGGAATTGATTGTGTGTGTGTGTGTGTGTGTGTGTGTGTGTGTGTGTGTCTGAGAGTGAGAAAGAGAAAACATACATTTATTTATTTTTCACACCAAATTGTTGAGGCCCCCGGGCGCCCCCTGGCGGCCCCCACTTTGAAAACCACTGTATTAAGCCATGTTAAGCTTATTAAGAGGCCAAAAGGCATAAAGTGAACACGACTGTGTGTTTTTTTATGAACTATTTTGTCTTTTGAGGAGTAGATGGTGTTTATGATATTAAGGTAGGTGTGTGTGTGTTTGTGAGAGAGATTTGATGTAGCTTGGCCATTGTTTTGCTACATTAAGCCACGTTTTAGGACTTCCCGAAGTAAACACTAAGTGCAGCTGTTCCAGAAAACTAAACAGACCAGGTGTAGATGTTCATGTAAGTGTTATTACTCCATTATTATTTCCTCTGAAAGCAGAATTTGTTGCTGTGCTCGTGCCTCGCGCTGTGCTTCACACTACAGCCCCAAAATCAATTCGCGACATGATAAATACATGAATTATCTACTGACTGCACTTTAGGACGTACAAAGTAAACGGACAAACATGTGTTTAAACAAACGGTTTAATGAAATCCTCACCGTTTTGACGGTCTCGTCGTCAGCCATCCTTTCGTGCAGCAGATTATAAGGACACGCACTTCCGGTTTCTCACAGCGCCACCAAACGCACAGCCGTTACTAAGGCAACGCTCTACCGCCAGCGCAGTGTAGAAACGGTGGCGTTATGTGTGACGTTATATTAAAGTATATTATAACATTATGTTATACTATTAGATTTATATTCGTTTTTCGAGAATAATCAGTTTTAATATTTAAGTACTCCTAAACATGTTATCAAACAGTTACAATGGTGTGTGTAAAACAATAAGACGTTTAAGTTGGGATAAAAATATTAACATGACCTAGGAACATAAAAATATACCAGGATGAATACACATAAATATAAAAAAAAAATACCACAATGAATATACATAAACATATATATAAAAAAAAGAGGATTAATATACATAAACATACAAAAATACCAGGATGAATATACATAAACATACCAAAATATACCAGGATGAATACACAAGAACATGCAATTCCTTCTGCAAACTCTATCCTAATATGAATTTACCTTTAAAAACATATAATTCAGATTTATGTACTGTGATTTCGAGATTTGGGGGTGATAAATCTGAATCCTAAATAGATATCTAAAAAAATGCATTTGGGATTTCCAGGGAAAAGTAGTGATTTTCAGAGTGGTCAAGATTAGCATTTAACCAATCCCAGCTATTTGCTAAATGTAGCTATTTCATTAAAAACATAAAAACTTTACGTGCACTTACCTCATTACAGCTCATATCTTGTTTTGACTCCACTTAACTCTACTCCATTTCTTTTCACTTCACTTCACGGACATGAGCACAGTAGATGACTGTGGTTGGCTAAATTCTGAGGTCGACCATTCTGAAATCGTCTACTTTCCCCAGGGTGCTTCATCTTTGGCCTAATTTACATGAAATCTGTATTTTTGAGATTTGTATTTAGGGTTTTTATTTTTATTTTTTTGTCTCAAAGCCATAACCGATCATTTCAAATCTATTTTCAAAACAAAGTAAAGTTTTCTTTAGTGAACAGTGGACTAGTTCAACAGACTTCATGTTAAAACCATAATGAACTTTCCTTTACTTTCACACTATCTGTTGTGACCCAGATGAGGACGGGTTCCCTTCTGAGTCTGGTTCCGCTCAAGGTTTCTTCCTCATATCATCTTAGGGAGTTTTCCTCACCACCGACACACTCAATAGTGATAAATTCACACACTTAAAATCTGTATCATGTGTTTATATGTATCTGTAAAGCTGCTTTGAGACAATGACTATTGTTGTAAGCTCTATACAAATAAAATTGAATTAAATTGATCAGTAATGCATGGACCTCCATATTTTATTTTGATTTAAGGTGAAACAGAAATTATAGATGAACAATCTTTTTAATTCCATACAGTTGATCATATGTCAGACAGCCATCACTGTTCTGGCTCAGCCTTTCAATTCAGATCGATCTTAATATTTGATGTAATACAGAATTTCCAAAGATCTCACATTTGTGTTAGCAGTGTTTGCTGGCAGGTGGGAAGACAGGGTTTTCTGTTTATAATGTAATGAGGGATCCATTGTGGATCTGGGTACGACTGAAGCTTCTGAGAATCACTCTTAAAATTAAGGCTTAACTATCAGAGTATAGGAGTAACATCCTGATTTCTAAGGATTAGCAATTAAAACCAAAATGTTCCTCGGAGAGACTTCACACACATACTGGCCCTGATGGTCCCACAGTGCATGTCATCCTTCACTTCTGGTAAAGGAATAACTGCCCATAATATTCAGTTCAGAGTCTACATTTGGTTAATGTGTACAGGTTGTTTATTTGTCTAAGCTACATTTAGACACTGGACAAAATTGGATAATTGTGGATATCGGGTTCAGGAAAGAAAAGAGGTGCAGTTCTTTAACAGCAGAGGTTTAGCAATCTCCAGGAGGTCCAAGTTTGGGTCCAGTGACCTTCCCAAGCCTTCCAGGACCATGATGGCAAACACAACGGAGGCAAAGTTGCTCTCCAGCTTCACCTGCAAACAAAACGACCACAACAATACAATGACGTTTGACAAAAATGCATCCTATTATGGATTGCATTGCGAATTATACCATGAGGACCTGAAAGAAATTAGGCTACGTCCCATGAAAGGTAAATATGAACGCTATCATACATTCTTATTCACCTGATTTTATTTATCAACAATAACATTTTAATTGAAAAACAGAATTTAGCCTTCATTTGATCTAAACTGTTATTTAATTTAGTTTTCTATAACAAGTCAACACATTATAGACCCAAAATAAAGTCTTTATTTTTTTTTCGAATAATTAATGAATGTAAAATATATTTAAGAGTCACAATATTTTAAGCTATATGGCTTTTCTTGGCTGGTTAATAGTGGAATATAATGGATTAGATACAATGAGAAATGGCTAGTTTGGCACTCTAGTGTGTGTATAGGCATGTATTTCTTTAAATAAATTAATACGGCGAACGGATCGCTATCGGAGTCAGTCGTTTTGTCTAGATTTGCGGTTTGCAATGTGGAAGCCAAAGCACTATATCTCTTACATTCGACTCTGTAACTGACAGAGATTTTACATATAGAGGTTTCTGTTATAGGTTTCTGTGTTTTTCAAACATTATTTGTTTTTATAGGTACCATCCATCCATCCATTCATCTTCCATGCTGTTTATCCTACACAGGGTCATGTGGGAGCATGGAGTCTATCCCAGGGAACTTGGGACACAACCCTGGACGGGGTGTCAACCCATCACAGGGTACAATCACACACTCATTCACACACTACGGACAATTTGGAGATGCTAATCAGCCTACAACACATGTACTGGGGGAGGAAACTGGAGTACCCGGAGGAAACCCCCGAAGCACTAAGGGCGAAGGTGCGATTTGAACGCCCAACCCTGGAGGTGCGAGGCAAACATGCTAAACGCGCTTTATCATAAAGATAATCAGAAAATCTTTCAGCCATTCCTTTTTTTTTCCCTCTTTAATTGATGTATTTATCTGTCAGTGTTTCAACACCCATCGCTGATGATTCAAAGGAGTCAGTGAGTTCAATGAATCCCATTCTGACTCATTTGATCAGAGGAAGATTTCAACTACAGAGCATGCACTAGTAGTCTGTGTTGATGTGACTGAATGTGAAAAAGAATTCCTCGAAACGACGCAAAATGGTAATGTTTTACTTAATGGTAATGTTTTACATGAACAGACTGAACATTTGGCCAAACTGGAAATCCAACCGAGAGAACTGGTGAACAAATCTGAGCGATTCATTCAACTGAACGGATTCAACTGACTCAAGTTATAGAAAAGACTCAAAAAGTGTGTCTGTGTTTGTTCACATTAAACATTTCACATACCTTGTGGTGGATTAGCAATCCAAATACTCGTGACAACAGCTCTGCCACCTGAATCTTTACAGGATTACAAAGCATAGCATGAATAAAAATTGCTAATTGAATCATCTACATTGACACTGTGCACAAATCAGGGTGAAATTTCTTTGCAGTAGGCATGTGGTGTACCTTCCCCAGAGACAGCGTGTCACTGACAGCAAGGTTCACCAGCTCAGCCATTTCCTTTTTGAAGCGTGGCACATCCTGGCACTCGTTCGCCCTGGCATGTTTTAGAATCAGCTCTGCTACACGCTCCCCCTTACATGGATGAAAACATTAGAAGTACTATACAATGTGCACGTTTACACAGATTCCATTTCCTGTTAGCCTACCCTAATCTCTTGCATGAGTCCTAGTACCTGTTGGAGCACCACAGCAGTGAAGACAGCTCTCAGGTTACACAGATCTCCCTCGCTTAACTGGGCAACAATTCCAGCATCCAGCAGCACCAGCTGTAACGGAGGAGGAGAAGGTCTCAGGCTGACCACCACCGTGTCCCACAGATCCGTCAGAGTGGCTTTGTCCTGGGGCGAGACCCCCTGATCTGCCTGAACTAGGATATTCCCTGGATGGAGGTCTCCGTGGACAAAGTTATCCACAAACACCTGCACAGAAATACAGCCTAATGTTGTACGAGCACATATATTTAGTTATGAAAATAAAGAAATAGTACTATATTTCGTTTGAAAGAAATATATTTTAAGGTCGATGCAATCCAAAATGCTGGTCAATGACTTGCTGATTTTTTTTGTTTGAATGTAAAAAATTGTGCTACATTAGACACATTACAAAAGGAGAATTGTTTGTTTCTCTTAGTCTGTATTAATACACGTAACTAGCAAACTCCATGCGTTATTATACATTAGATATCACTCTTTAGCCGTAGTCAATTATGTTTCTGGGCAACCAAATCACAGGGACTGGGCAGCACATGGGAGCTTTTACTTGCCCTGTGCACTAGCTAATGGATTTATGACATGTCCACCCCTGTGTCTCATTCTACAAAGCCAATTGAGATTTAATCTTGAGAGTCAGATTTAATCTTGCTAAATTGTCTGGTACTGGACAATCAGATTTAAAGCAAATGGTATCATACACTCCCGTCTAAAGCTGAGACTACATGGGATGAAACTAATACTACATACAACAGTAAAAGGATATGTGGAAATTTGAGGAAACATTTCTGTCAATATACACAGCATCTCCCTTTATTATAAATCCATCCATCCCATCCCATCATATTTTTTTTTTAAATAAAACATTTCACTATTGTAAATGCTGTCACAACAATGGTTGTGTGGGTCGGTGTGACCCATAAAGTTTGACTCATTTTGACTATACTTAATAAGCGAAGACTGTATTATGTGCATGAGCACGTTTTATCCTCACACCATTTTCAGCAGCGTGTCCACCCCCATGCGGGCAATTCTCTGCTTCACAGCCACAGAAACCTCAGATCGAAGGTAGTTCGAAATGGGTTCACTCTCCTAAAAAACAAAAACAAACAAACAAACAAGTAAAACGCACATGACGGACGCAGACTAGCCATCTACTGACGTATATCACAAGGAATTTACCGACCTCGTACGTTTCAACCAGGACAGTCCTTGTGACAAACGGTCTTAGTGGTGTTGGAAACTTGACATATTCTAAGTCCTTGAAGTTGTTCTTGAACTTCTCCATGTTCCTTGCTTCAAAACGAAGGTCTATCTGCAACCAAAGCAAAGTTGTTGCTGGTTTTTTTTTTTTAAATGGCAATAAATAAATAAATAAATAATGGAGTTATTTGCAAGAGTTTGCAAGAGTATCTGATGAACGTTAGTACTACCTGCTTCATCATGAGCTTCTCAAATTCATCCACCACTTCGGGTAGACTGAGCCACTTGAAGCCTGGTAAGCAGCTGATGAGCACACTGCCTGCCTTCATCAGAATCAGGTCTAACTGAACCTGTCTCCTGATACCAGGATGAAGCACCTGATATGAAACAGTAGGAAGAACGTTGTGACATTGCAAAACACTTTTTCCATATAATAATGATACTGAGTCATGCAGTGATTGCACATCAGAGAGAGAATAAGACAGGCTGAAAAGTAGATTTTAGGAAAATTTCTAAAAGAACTTTCACTGTCTTTATTTGTATGACTACCTGCTCCAGGATTAACAACATATTTTAACCAAATACCTCAGAAGCAGAGTTTGTACCTTAATCGCCACTGGTATTAGTCCCTTATCCTCTGCGTGTGGAAGCTCAGCAGAACCTCCATCCACATTCTCAGACATCTCCTCCTCTCCTTTCTCGGACCCCCATAAATAACCCAAAGTGCCTCCAAGACCTGGAACCTCCCAGGCTTCCAGCAGGTCCTCTTGTTCAAGGCCCTCCACCAGCTGCTGGAATGCCGGGTCTTTCACGCTTGCTACTTGAGCCTTGGCCCGATACACCTGTGCCACACATCCTGAACCCACAGGCTCCTTACTGTCAAAGACAAAGAGCTGCCTCCATCCTTCCCCAAAGGCCCGTGTCAGACATTGCTTAGTGTGATTCCACGAATGAGGATGCACCCTGACGTGGAGACGGGAAAAGCGATCGCAGAACTCATGGGAGAAGATGTCCCGTCGCGTGCTGGCCCACTGACCGAGTTTGATAAACGTCGGACCAGACGTCTCCGTGACCCAGAGCAGGGCGTCTAGCCAGTATGTGGTCCAGTGCTTGGACAGCAGACTCAGTGGGTACAGTAGCAAAAGCGGGCTAAATTTCAGTAGGAGGACTAAGGCACGGATGCCCAGCCTCAACACAAATGTTAGTTTGTGGACCTGCACTTTGGCAAGAGACTTTCTCTCCGCAGTTCTCCGAGGAAGCACTGCCTCCTGTGCTGAAGCGCAAGTGATTCCACCTGCACCCCAACACAACAACGCCACTTTGGGTGTTCGAGAAAGAATCCGATGGCTGCTCTTGACAAAGAAAGTTCTGTATGGTATGAATCGAATGGACACCGAGACTCTCTGAATGGTACACCTGAGGCTTTGGAAAACAAGCTTTGTGCAAAATGCAGACATTATGATGTCCTTGGCATCAGTTACTAGTGTATAATGGTATATTTTGGTGCAGATTTCACATCTGAGCTACTCTTGACTGGACTGTAATGTTAAGTTACTGCGTACAGACAGTTAAGGCTCCTGTAGATACACTGGATTAGGGTAGATAACGGATGAGGTGAGTTTCACAGTACTACATCCCCTCTACGTTAAATCCTGTAAACAGAGACATGCACGAGTATCTAGTATCAGTTTAACTGCTTCAAGCTACATACGGTGATACACTTATGATAAAACCGATCAATAAACGGGCATATAAAATAGTCTGCTAATAAGTACGACTCGTTATACAGCACTAGTTCCGACACATCACCCGGAAACGGCACTCTGTGTTTATATATTCATTCATACTTGCTGTGAAATTTGGACGCTTTCCCCGGTGCAACATTTAAATCCTTCCGTACAGGTTTACATGACCGTGGAATCGTGTTCCGCCTTACTTCCAAACTTTCCGATTGAAACGTTTACGTTTGGTTGTGGTTTTGAGGAGGTATTACAGATTTAGTTACTCATATTGCCAAATGTCTTTAAAGTGTATAATGATATTGTAATAGTTGCCGTTTTTCTTAACCGAAATGTCTCAACATTTTTTAAATGACTACTACATGTGCTCAGTACTAAAATGCAACTTGATGACTGTATACAGAAATACATAACCACATATACATGTATGTATTATGCAAAAGGTCATGGACAAAAACAACAATAAAATGCACCACATGTGGGACCAGAGTGGACAAGCTACTCTCCTGGATACCGAATAGTACTGCAAGTGTCAACCCTGCTTAAAATAAACAAACAACAACAACAACAAACAATAGAAACCCTCATAGAATTTGTAATGGGTTTAATGGTTATAATGGGAATTGTATTGGTCTTAATGGAAACTGTAATTGTTCCGGTAGGTCTCTACTGGTAATTTGTTGCCTTCTGTTGGGTGGCTGTGGCTCAGGTGGTAGAGCGGGTTTTCCACTATTCATAGGGTTGGAGGTTTGATTCCTGGCCCACATGACTCCATATGCCGAAGTGTCCTTGGGCAAGATGCCAAGTTGCTCCCGATGGCAAGCTAGCACCTTGCATGGCAGCTCTGCTACTTTTGGCGTGTGAGTGTGTGAATGGGGAAACAGTGTAAAACGCTTTGTAGAACCACTAAGGTTAAAAAAGTGCTATATAAGTGCAGACCATTTATTGGTGACATGTTATGTCTAGTAGATACCATTAAGAACCTACATGTCCTGCTACATAACGGAAACCATTTGGTGATGGTTTTAATGGTTAACAGCTGTTGGTTTGTGATGGTATTTGTAGTGGAAAAGTGGTTTCTATTGTTTTTAATTCTTAAGTACTTGATACTCAATAAAGCCTTCTGGCTCAGAGATGAACATATTGATGCCGCATACTGGTACCTTTCTGAAAAGTTCCTCAAGTGGATGAAATCCAGTCAACCCTAGTTAATGCTGGATTATAATATTGCAGAGTGTTTGGAACTCCACAAAGAGTTTGTGCTGGTACTTCATACAAAAAAAAAAAAAAAATGATGACAGGTTTACAGTAAGCAATAATTTTCCCAAGGAAAATCCATTGCTTATCTATGACAGCAAGGGTAGCAAAACTTTTGATCTAGACTCAGACACACAACAAAAGCTTTCATGGATGATCCACACACAAGAACATGACTTCACTGTGTCTCACAGCCAAGAGAACCTCAACAGATAAATTGCAGCTCATGCAGGTTGTTTGTGCTGATTACACCAGTAAACGAAGACATGTTTTATAGTAAGAACCACCAAAATCAGTTATTGATGTCTGAGTCATAAAGTTAGGTCCCCAACTAGGTAGGTTACTTGTTAATATTAAGGGCATACAAATGTATAACTTCATAACTATGCTTTTTGAAGTATAGTCTTTAAATCTCCAGCTACTTGGAATAAAAGACTGAAATAGACAACATGTAATACCACTGATATTATCCTCCAATGCCAACATCAGGTAGTCCATTTAGTGTATACGTTTGGTCTATATGTTTTTGTTGAATATGTTTAAATGGGCCTAAGTATAGTATAGTATAGTATAGTATAGTATAGTATAGTATAGTATTTTTATTGGAAAATATTTGGGTACTCGTGCTCCAGAGCATCCATAGCGCTGACACTTAAGCAGTTAACCTTAGATTCCAAACTAGTTTGCATGAACCTGTGTCTTCCTGTTTAATTGCTCTTAAACTGAACATACAAAAGAGGATTTCATTCAAACTTGGCCCACCCTCTAGAACCACCTATGATTGGTAGGTTTCTTTTTGAATGACATGGTAGTGCCAAAAAGGGCAAAGAACTACACTACCCATCAGCCCCAACACATCACATGACCAAGTCACATGCCTCACTAATCACTTGTACCTCTGTCTCTTTATGCCTTGTTTGCACCACTATTTAAGCTCTAGTTTTCATTGTCTCACTGTCAGGCTTTTGTTGTAGTTGTAGGTGTTTGTTGTCGTGTGTGCGTGCCACAGTATCACTTATAATCTTTATATCTCTGGCCTCGTATCCACAGTTCATGTTTATGGTGCTGTTTTCATGGTTTTGATTGCTTTGTTTGCACTTTACATAAATGATCTGCACTTGCATCTGCCTCCATCTCCATTCAGTGACATTGCACAGTTCCCAGAAACCCACAGTATGAAAAAATAAAGGTGTAACTGCCATGGTAGCGCCCATAGGGCTCTGAACTATACTTCCCAGCAGCCCAAGCATGTCCTAATCATGGTCACCTATGCCTCGTCTCACCCTCATCAGCACTTCTATTTATGTCCTAGTGGTTCAACACCTCAGTGTCAAACTTTTGTTGTTGTCTTGTCCATGTCGTGTCGTGTGTGCACCACAGCATAGCTCTTAGTCAATGTTTTTTTTGCTTAGTATCCATTGCTCTTTGTGTTTTGTTGTTTGTTTTGCGCTTTAATAAATCTGTACTTGTATCCACCGCTACTGACTCCATTCGTGACAGTATCACTTTACTGATCTGATGTTCAGCTGTCATTGAGAGGTTAATATACTTGAGGGTCATCTTGTTACTGTATGAACAGTTTTTTTTTTAAAGAAAGGTAAAATAGAATAGAAACAAGGAATGGTTTAATAAGGAAAAAAGAAAATGTATGCACATTTCTGCACTGAAAATTGCCAATATCTGTGTGAAATGTGATTCGCCACTTCTCCTATCTCCTACTTTCTTGAATGCTAGCTAGGAGTCATATCTGACCTTCTACCTTCTCTCCTCATGTCCAGCAGTGGTGCCTGTGGATTACGTCATGGAATTACAGCTGAACAGAACAGTGAGACGGCTCTGTCTCATTCTGCATTACAGCATGGTGAAAA
Source organism: Ictalurus punctatus (assembly GCF_001660625.3). Lineage (NCBI taxonomy): Eukaryota > Metazoa > Chordata > Actinopteri > Siluriformes > Ictaluridae > Ictalurus > Ictalurus punctatus. The sequence goes on along the minus strand of NC_030429.2, from coordinate 21,328,742 downwards.
ACAATGATCGTAGATTTTGTACTTGACTTTTTCCAACTACACTGGAAGGCAAATCCAAAACTTAAAGGGTTTTTCAGTTGTGTGTCTGGGGGAACCCTTAAAGATTATATGTAGGGGCTCTGGTGTGGTGTAAATGAAAAGTGTATGCGTTATTGTTGGGAGATTGAAAGCTCAAATCCCTACAATGTCACAATGTTCTGTAGCCAGGAGTCAAGTGAGCCAAATTGGGCATGACTATACACTCTCTACCATGTCGGATCACAGCGACACTAACCGATCATGGGCTTTTGTGAGATCATGTTTGAAGAATGTGTAGAGAGTGTAGAATGTGCTTTTTCCAAGTGTACTGCAGCGTCAGCAGCAGTTCATAACAATCTGGAAGACCACACTAGCTTTCATCCCTTTCTGGTCAGTATCTGTTTTATGTTAGGGTGGAAACTAGCAGGTGACCCATATTGGAAAGGAAAAATTGGCAAAAATTAATACATTTTAAATAAGGAGAAAGAGGGTCGAATCATGTTAGGATGCAAAGAACCTACAATTATTCACAGAGGACTTGGGGAACCCATTTTGGAAGAGTGTAGGAATAATAAGAAATATCATGGCAAGATCACACAGTTAAAAAAAAAAAATGATGACATTAAATATAAGATATAAATCTCCAGTAGAAGTACTCTGTTGTGTTAAGGAAACTGATACATCGTTCATCTTTTAAATTAGACCTCAGAATGATTTCATTTAGCATTGTTTTTATGGTACTGTCTTCATAGCATATTTTAAGAGGCGCAGCACCTGGAAATGTATTTCTCTGACAAAACAATCAAATCTGGTATGGTAAAATATTAATGGTATAACTGTATATATGGGGTTTTATATATATATATATATATATATATATATATATATATATATATATATATATATATATATATATATATATATATATAGTTATTTGATTTCTGATTTTATCATCAGAGTACAGCCTACAGCCATATTGGAATAATGTCACGTGCCTAACTTGTGTATACATATACTACTAATCGGGAATACAAGTGTCAAATGCTTGTTTTATTTTCTGTGTCCTTTATTTAAGCGTTCAGATTTGCTTTCTTCTGTGGCTAAAACAGGACACTTGATCACCAAGACAACCAGACCTCCAATCACTCAGCCAGCTGTAGATTAGTTCAGCAGTAGGGGGTGGAGGGATGATGGTAAAGGGGAGGAGGGAGAGAAGGAGAGAGAGAGAGAGAGAGAGGGACAAGAGTGGGAGGGGGGTCTTGGTGAGAGAGGAGGGAGGGGTGGGAAAAGTGCAGAGAAAGAGCATGTGAGAGAAAGAGAGAGAAACAGAGTAGAAGGCAAGAGTGCAGAGGGAAGCAGGAGGGAGAGATAAGGTTGCCTGGGCTGAAGTTGCTGGAGATAGTTTTCAGACTTTCAGTCTGATTCTAGTTTCCTTCTCATTGCATGTTTTGTGGGGGAAAAAAGGCTTGGGGGTGATCAGAGGAACAGAGACAGATCAAGGAAAGAGTGTTTGGAAGGGGTGAAAGAAAAAAACAGAAGAAGAAGAAGAAGAAGAAGAAGAAGCAGGACTGGCTGCTCCAAGAGAGATCATTGAGTGGATGTTGCTGTACTCCGTAGTGTCAGGTTTCACAAAATGAAAGACCACTACAAGAGCGCTTCTGCAGGGCTCAACCAACCAAGCCAGGTACAGCTGTGTGTGTGTGTGTGTGTGTGTGTGTGTGTGTGTGTGTGTGTGTGTGTGTGTGTGCGCGCGCACACCCATCTGTGTGCTTGATAGAAAGCATATACCATTAATAAATGTTCTCCGAATGAAACATAAAGAGAATGTGTTGTGTTACTCTGAGGACGTTTAGTCACTTCTAATGAACTTCTTTTCCATTCAGACTCTGAGTGCAGACAGGGTTCAGTGAGAGGTGGTTTGCACTAGCTAGGGGAGAGGTGTGCGTTAAATAGGTGCATTCCAGTGCAGGCAAGGAGAGACAGCGCAGATAGAGAAGTGGGTAATTGGATAAGTGAGGCGAGTCATTTTGAACCCACAGAACAATGGTCTCTCTTCACTGCTCCACTGAAAGAGATAGAGTGAAAGGAGAGGTGGTAAACAGAGCAGCTGGAGCACAGATCAAGCCCTTCCATCAAGCAGGACTAAATCTACCTGACTGTTTAAGATCATATGTTACTCACTCTCAAAATCAAGTCAATTAACAAAAAACGGTCATGTTTACCTTTGTGACCATACACTAGGGATGGACAATATCATATTCTAATACTTCATGATACACAGTATGCCTCGTTTCCAAGAGAAAGAACCTTTCTTACGATTAAAAATGTAAAGGAAGTTCATTATGAGGGAATATTTCAGTTAATAATATAATATAATATAATATAATATAATATAATATGCATATCGTATTGCCAAGCCGTGTTGTTTGCTATTCACTTAACAGTTAAACTGTAATGCTGCACAGACTCGAAGCCACATGCTTCTTCGAAAATGACTTCTAAGAAGAATAAAGCCTAATTGAATTTCTGAGCTTTTCCGGATGACTCTCAGGGCTGTCACGCAGCCACTGACTCATATCCATACTGTGGTTTGGATTCATGAGTTCAAGTTTTCAACTCTTATTTAGCAAACCCACCTCTTCAGCATGTTACAGGCTTCAGCTACCAAGCATGTAATTATTGTCCAGTGACACGGTTTATTGCACTTCAGATCTCCAAGTGGTAGAGAATGTTTCCAGGCAAAAAACAAAACAAAAGAAAGAAGAGGATTTGAGACAGCAGTATGAGTTGTGCATAGCAGGAAAATAGTGTGTGTGAAGTGAATTTGGAGAGGAGCCTGGTTGCCTTTGTGTCTGTTATGTGATTGCAGGCTGTTTGATAGTAAGAGCTGTTTACACTGATCTCCTCTTAACTGGAGGATTGCTTTAGAAAGAAAAGATGAAGCAACAACCCTTCTACTCGATATGTTTATGGGATGTTTGTCTGATCTGAGCATAATTACAGTGTATTCCATTACCCAGTGCATTTTTATTTAAACCATTATATCTTATATTTAAACTTGTTTAGTGAGAAGCTTGGTTTGAAAACAATTTTTCAAATGAATTGCATGATTCACTTATGAGTCACGTGTTGCTTTATAAGTAATTCACTCGTTTTCATGTGATGTTTTTCATTGAATTCATTTTTCACATTAGGTTTTATTTGTTTCATTTGTTTCGATGTGAATTTTTCTCACGATTCATTTGTTTTCACACGACTCAGTGAATGTGTTTTTCCACGATTCATTTATTTGCACAACAGATTCTTTCACATGATTCATTTATTTAGTATGTGCATTTTTTATTTACTTTTTTTTTTTTTTTTACACACGATTCATTTCTCCATATGATTTCCCCCCCACACTTGATTCATCTATAAGTACATGTGATTTCCCCACCACCACAAGACTCATTTATTTAGATGACTCATGTGATTCATTTATTTTAACATGCAACTTCCCTACACGATTCATATATTTTTACATGAAGACATATGGCTTTATTTATTATATATTATTCACGTAATTAATTTAGTTATTTGAGTTACACATGAATGTTTGTGCAATTTCAGGACAAACCATGTTGAACTGCTCTTCACACCTAACACACTAGTTGTTTGTTTGTTTGTTTGTTTGTTTTAAATGTATTTTTATTTTTTTACATGGAATCACTTATTACTCACAAAATCACATACACTCCAATAGGGAATATGTGCGTGTGTGTGTGTGTGTGCACAAGCCATGATATGTGTCCATGAATGTCTTTATCACTCTAGATTAATGCTAGACATTCATCAAACCTGTATGAACTGACATCTGGCCTTAATTGTGCTGATTGTATGTATAAATACAGATCATGCATTTTGTCAGATGCTCAGTCATAGGACTGCAATGCACTGAAACCGTACTGCTACAGTAATCCACCAGGGAGTCTTTTATATTAAAGCAATTTCAGACTCTGAGTCTCTTTCACGGCTCGGCCGTCTCCGTGGCAGCACTTACAGAATGCTCTGTGCTGGTGAGGGAATTCTGGCTGCTCAGGATTCCACAAGCTCTCTGCCTTTTGTGCTGCAGTGGTTGGGAACGGAGCACAGATGCTGTGGTCACTGCCCGCCCCCTTCCTTCACACACACACACAGACACACACACACACTGTTTCCATTCCCTTCCTCCTTCATCCTCGCTCTCTCTCCCACCCCCTGCTGCCACTGGAGCCGTGCTTGCAAGCTGTTGCTCTGACATGGGCCCTGTCAAGGTTCAGTGCACTTTGTAGAGCTGTTCTTTTTTTTTTTTTTTTTTAAACCCAGGGTGGGAAAGAGGGGGGAGAGGAAGTGGCAGTAGATGTAGTTTGTTTTCTATAGTGAGAAATACTGGATGTAAATCTCCACTCCAAATATGGTGTGATTGGCACAGTATTCGCTTTAACAGTTCATTGTACTTTTGAATCATTTAAATCAGTTTATTGAGCCTCAAGTGGAAATTTAGGGACGTCACAGTGATGTCTACGTTTGTGTGGGTGACAATAGATGCAACAAAACATAGAATAAACCAATTGGACAAAATGTATTTCGACCAGGTCAGTGGTGACAGTATTGTACCAAACTTTCATACATCTTGAAACAAAGCATATAGATAGAAAGATATCCATCCTGATGGCAGATTTGTGTTTGTGACTGGTGTCATTTATAACTTCTCATACTGATAAACAAATACATTTATTCTTTTCTTGGGAAACAGCCAGTATAAGAACAATATCAGAATGTTTTCATAGTTTGGGCTACAGAGTTCAAATCATGGGGTCCATGAACTATCCCATGGTCAAAGACTTCACTTCCATAACCCTATTTTGGGAGGACTAAAGTGAGGAGATCCTCTCTAGCATGTGTAACATAGACAACAGCACCTTCATCCATTATCTTGATGTAGTGGAGCCTAAAATTTTCCACCACAGTCTTGGATTTTGGCTTGCTGTGCAAGACGTGGCTCTAATTTTGGAGGACGGCTACAGTGACTCGTTATGTAAACTAATCTGTAAAGCTTGTTTGCAGTTGTTTGTGTGGTCTCAATGCAATATGGATGATGGATTAAATCAATATTGTGACAGTTATTTAGATTGAATAGCATACTGTATAAGACGTGCTACATGCCAGAGCTGTGTAATTGCAGTAGGTTGGAGGATTTCTGCTGATGGTTCAGTTCTTGGAAAATGTTGAAGATCATCACGAGGTATGCAGAGCCTATGCCCATGTTTGACAAGAAAAATGGAGCCATATGCTTTTAAAAGACTTATTAAATAGATTTGATGCACTTCTTTTATTGCTTATAATGGGCAAAAAAAATAGTTTAGACTATTAAACATCTGCCTAGCTCGGTGTTTTGCTTAGAATCACTTTTTATCACTCTGGCTGCCTGGGTTTCATTCACTCTGGAAATGTTGATTTTGAGAATGGGGGTGGGGGTTTACAGAGACCAAAACTGTCTGTTGCTTGGTGGATCCTTGACTCCGGAAGAGCACTTTCCCAAGCTCTCGCCACGCTGCACTCCTCTGGGAATACTGCAGGGAATTATTGGAATCTGTCTGTGCTTTGAGTGCAGGGCTGGGAGCAGGAATGCCAGTGGGAATGGTCAGGCGGAACCGCAGAAGCGTGAGGGAAAACAGGAAGGGTAACTGGAGACCTGGCACAGAGTCAGCACACAGAGAAAAGCGGCAAGAAGACACAGGGAAAAGGGAAAGAAATTTCATGATATACCACAATAATATTGAGCAGAAGGGTATATCCTAGTTATCCCAGTTATGTGCTCGGGCAGGGCGTGATTGATTTCAGAACTAATCTAAAACTTGTAAACTCATCATAGTATCATATGGGAAATGTCTCAAATTTGGTCTTAGATCAGCTTTTACTTCAGTAAATTTTGTTTGAGTTTGAATTCAATTATATTGTCTATGCATGCTTTCCCAACTATTAGGGGGCATTGGTGGCTTAGCAGTTACAATGTTTGCCTCTTCATCCTGCCCCTGCCCTGTGTGTGTGGCATTTTCATGTTCTCCCCATGCTTCGGGGTTTTCCTCCAGGTTCTCCGGTTTCCTCCCCAATCCTAAGACACGCACCGATTGCCGTTTCCGATTTGTCCGTAATGTGTGAAATAGTGTGTGAACATGTGTGCGACTGTGCCCTGCAATGGGTTGGCACCCCATCCAGGGTGTTCCCCGAGTTCCCTGGGATAGGCACCAGCTTCCTCCATGACCCTGCGTAGGATAAGCGGTATGCAAAACGGATGGATTATCTACCCCATCCAGGGTCCCCCCACCTTGTGCCCCAAGTTCCCTGGGGTAGGCTTCATGTTCCCCTTTGACCCCTGTGTATTATAAGCAGTACAGAAAATGGATGAGTGGATGAATGGATTATCTTTTTATTATATGTATATAAGAAGAATGGCACCTGCCAACGTGCAAAAAAAAAAAAGTGTTATATTGACTGACCGATACTCACTGTAGTACATCTGTTGCTTGTCAATCCCTTTCTACTTGTACATCAACGCAATGGACCACCATTGACGATACATTATTAGGGTGTTGGATCATTCTCAGCAGGGTGGCACAGTGATGCAGCTCCAAGGTCATTGCTTCAATCCTGAGCTTGTTCTGTGTGGAATTTTGAATGTTTTCTTTATGTCCATGTGGGTTTCTTTCTGCTCTCTGGTTTCCTCCCACCTTCCAAAAACATGCATGCAGGTAGGCAGATTTACTACGCTAAATTGCCCATAGGTGTAAAAGAGTGTGTGTGTGTGTGTGTGTGTGTGTGTGTGTGTGTGTGTGTGTGTGTGTGTGTGTGTGTGTGTGTGTGTGTGTGTCTGTGTGTGTGTGTGTGTGTGTCTGTGTGTCTGTGTACAGTACCCTGCAATGGACTGGTGTCCCATTTAGGCTGATTGTCCAGCCTCATGTCCATTTTCCCGGGATAGACTGTGACCCTGACCAGGATTAGATGGTAATGAAGCACAGTGACGACAGTGGCATGGTAGGGACAAGGTAGTGTGTGTTGCACTGGTATGAGGGAAGTAGTGTTGTAGGGTAACCTCAGTGTAAATGATGGGGTTGAGAACAGTCCACCAACCAAAAATATCCAGCAAACAGCAATTCTGTGGTCAAAAACTGACAATGACGAAGAGGTTGAGAACAAATGAAACAAGACAAGTCTCAAATAGTATACCTAGGTATGCCTACACTGTGTACACTTATTGACTACTTTATCAGACACATCTACCTTCAAGGCAGATGTGTCTGATAATCTACCTTCAAGGTAGATGTGTCTAAAGTAGCCAATAAGTGTACACATCTAGCAGTGCTTGATACACTCATACAACAACACACACTGACAATGATCCACCACCTAAATATCTGCTCAGTGTCCTGATGGACAGGGTGAGTATGTGTGGAACACGTGGACTGTAGTCAGTAATTGGGTACCTACATGTACAAAGTGACCTATATGTAGTTTTACCTAAAATAAATAAAAAAATAAAAAAAAGATCCAATGGGTAAACAGATGAAAAGTATACAGGGTGACTGCTTACTCAATGTGCATCTATCAGTTAGCAGTACTGTAGACATTTCTGTGATTTCTGAGTTATTTTCTCTGGGGGAACATACAGTGCATCCAGAAAGTATTCACAGCGCTTCACTTTTTCCACATTTTGTTATGTTACAGCTTTATTCCAAAATGGATTAAATTCATTATTTTCCTCAAAATTCTACAAAACAATACCCCATAATGACAATGTGAAAGAAGTTTGTTTGAAATCTTTGCAAATTTATTACAAATAAAAAAACCCCAAAAAAAGCACACGTACATAAGTATTCACAGCCTTTGCTCAATACTTTGTTGAAGCACTTTTGGCACCAATTACAGCCTCAAGTCTTTCTGAGTATGATGCTACAGGCTTGGCACAACTATTTTTGGGCAGTTTCTCCCATTCTTCCTTGCAGAACCTCTCAAGCTCCATCAGGTTGGATGGGGAGCGTCAGTGCACAGCCATTTTCAGATCTCTCCAGAGATGTTCAATCGGGTTCAAGTCTGGGCTCTGGCTGGGCCACTCAAGGACATTCAGAGTTTTCCTGTAGCCACTCCTTTGTTACCTTGGCTGTGTGCTTTGGGTTGTTGTCCTGTTGGAAGGTTCATCAATGGGTGGACTCCAATCAAGTTGTAGAAACATCTCAAGGATGATCAGTGGAAACAGGATGCACCTGAGCTCAATTTTGAGTGTCACGGCAAAGGCTGTGAATACTTATGTACATGTGCTTTTTTGTTTTTTTATTTTTAATAAATTTGCAAAGATTTCAAACAAACTTCTTTCATGGTGTCATTATGGGGTATTGTTTGTAGAATTTTGAGGGAAATAATGAATTTAATCCAATTTGGAATAAGGCTGTAACATAACAAAATGTGGAAAAAGTGAAGCGCTGTGAATACTTTCCGGATGCACTGTATATTTGAGCGAGCATTTAAGTGCATTTTACAAAAAATATGCTTGCCTTAGGCCAAACTGGAAAGTAAAATGAACTCTAAGCTGTCTGCAGACTTGCTGGCTGTTGATTTGGTCAATAATTTATTTTTTTTCTCTCTAACCCCCACTAGCTGAAATAATTCACACGTTTAGTTTCCAACACGTTCAATAACAGTCAGGTCCATAAGTATTTGGACAGCGACACCATTTTTGTAATTTTATCTGTTCACCACCACAATGAATTTACAAACGAAGTAATCAAGATGTGATTGCAGTGTAGACTTTCAGCTTTAATTCAAGGGGTTTGACAAAAAATATTGCTTTAACTCTTTAGGAATTACAGCCATTTTTTCCATAGTCCCTCCATTTTCACAGGCTCAAAAGTAATTGGACAATGGACTGAAAAGCAGCTTCATGGCCAGGTGTGGCTTGTTTCCTCATTATTTCATCACCGATTAAGGAGATAAAAGGTCTAGAGTTGACTGAAATCCAAGCCTTGAATTTGCATTAGGTAGCTGTTCATGGGAACTCTCAATATGCGGTCCAAAGAGGTGTCGATGCAAGTGAAGGAGGCCATCACTAGGCTGAAAAAACAAAACTGACCTATCAGAGAGAGAGCAGAAATTTTAGGTGTGGCCAAATCACCAGTTTGGTACATTCTTAAAAAGAATGTATGCACTGGCGAGCTCAGAAACACTGAAAGTCCTGGAAGGACAAGGAAGATGGTCAAAGTGGACATCTAGCCAAGTCGAGAACACTTATTATTAGGTAGGCGTATTATTGTCAAAGTCTACAATCAAGAGACGCCTTCATGAATGTAAATACAGACCTCTAAAAAAAAGCCTGACCAGTACTGATGCAAGATGAACTTGTACCAGAATGATGGGAAGAGAAGAACATAGAGAAGGAAAGGAAGGGCTCATGATCCAAAGCATACCACGTCATCTGTCAAACATGGTGGAGGAAGTGTTATGGCATGGGTATGTATAGCTGCCAGTGGAACTGGGTCACTGGTGTTTACTGATGTGACTGCTGATAGAAGTAGAAGGATGGATTCTGAAGCATATCGAGCTATGCTTTCTGCTCAGATTCAGTCAAATGATGCAAAACTGATAAGATGGTGCAGCACAGTACAGATATACGGTCTGTGAAAATATTTAATTATTTCAGTGGATTCTCTGGCTCAGTAGGGCAGAACGACTCCCACATTTAAAAGTAAGTAGACAAGAAAACGTTTTTTTTGTTGTTGTTCTTTTTGGAGAAAGAGCCTTCATTTTTGACCAGTGTTCATCCCAGCTACACAAAGAGAAACACTTTGGGTTTGTAGAAAGGTCCATACCTTTCCCCAACCATTCATCACTTAATATGTTGGACACAATAGAATCGTGAGGGTAGAAAAAAATGACTGATTTGTCCTTGATGAGACTTTACTGCACAATAGGACAGTCCATTGTTCTTCAGTGACAGACAGTTGGAATGAGACTGGGACATTCTCTAAGGACTTCTTCCACTTCTTTGACCTGTTGGTCTACTGGGAATTGGTACAGAATGCCTTTTCACTCAACTTAGGACAAGCACGAGTGGGTGTGTAGTGAAGGCAGGATAGAAGCCAGGATCTCCCATCCTGTCTTTCTTGTTTACTCTCTTCCTGAGACTATCTGTCTATCTATCTTTATATGATGCCATGCTGCCATTACATAATGCCATACAGCATTAATTAAATGGTTAGTTATAAGTGCAGACCATTTAGTTAGATGGTTTGGTTCAGATGCCAAAATTATGATTGTATCTGCAAGTAAACACAAGCCACTTTCATTTTTTTTTAAAAAACAACAAAACAGCCACACACAGTTTTTTTTTTTTTTTTGTTATATAATGTATGCAGTCAACATTTATTTGTGGCTCTATTAACAATTCAGCTGAGCAAAGCACTTTATAAATTATAGACTGATAAATAACACACGTAGACCCATACATTAATTGTTTGCAGTATCCTGTCGTGTTCCTGTCTGATATGTATCCTTTCCTAACAATAGCAGTACAGGGGGTCTGCCCGCGTATATTTGTGTATTGGTGTTTTGTGTTTTTGAGCACACACAATTGTAGGATATGAATGTTTACAATCATTTACTAAAGTGAGTGTTTAACAAGACAGCTTTAGCATCATATCATATCATATGATGATGTCATTCTGATGATCATATCATCAGAAATCAACAATAACAAGCGTATAGTATATAAGACATGCATAAAGTCATGAAGCAAAAATTGGGTATAGAATTATGCAAAAACACACAAAAACAACATGCTGTAGATATTCATCATATGATGACTCACTCACAAATCCTCAAACATTTCTCTCTCCCTGATGGAAAAAAAAAGATTAGAAACCATCACTGAAAACCAATACCATTATAAACCATCAGCGAACCATTAAAAGCATTACCATGATTGGTGTGCCACCAATAGAAGGCAACAAATTACCAGTAGAGACCCAGAGGGACCATTACAGTTTATATTAAAACCCATACAATTCCCATTATAACCATTAAAACCATTACAAATTCTATGAGGGTTTTTATTGTTTTTTCAGCAAGTCTCTCTCTCTCTCTCTCTCGCTCAATCTCTCTCTCAATCCGTTAGAAATTGGTGGAATGTGCCTTCAGTGAACACAGAGGCACTGGGTGAAAGTTAGTCCCCCACTGAGTGCCTCCACCAGTGCAGAAGAACAGACACACACGCCACACTATTTTACACACTGTGTTTCCATCGCAGCTTTGCTACTTGTTTTGTGGTGGATGAAACTGATTGCAGAGAAAGTTCCCCCATGAGTTGAGGAGAAAAAAAGGAAGACTAAATACACAAGTCAGCTCAGACTTGGTTGCGGACTTCTTCGCAAGGACAAAAGCGAAATGATTTTGAAGTTTGCCCTTTCATACTTCCACTGTGGTTCATTGTGACTGAGAAATGAATCCTCGGGTTTCGCCGTAATGTGGTTGCAAATGATCTGCTACATTAGTAGGTATATAATTACTGTATAAGGGCGCTATTTACTTCAATCACTTTACCAAATAGATATGGTCAAGTTGCATATTTTAGGTATGTGGAAACTCTCCCTCCCTCTCTCTCTCTCTCTCGCTGTGGAGAGGTGCAGCGAGCATGATGTCATGCATTTAGTGGGTCCTCCAGGGCTGGCCGCTGTGGACAGGCTTTATGAGAAGCAGCTGTTAGCGGAGAGAGAGAGAGAGAGAGAGAGAGAGAGAGAGAGAGAGAGAGAGAGAGAGAGAGAGAGAGAGAGAGAGAGAGAGAGAGAGAGAGAGAGAGAGAGAGAGAGAGAGAGAGAGAGAGAGAGAGAGAGAGAGAGAGAGAGAGAGAGAGAGAGAGAGAGAGAGAGAGAGAGAGAGAGAAAAAAAGAAATCAGTGACAACAGCAAACTTCAGGCTAATTTGTGACTCACAGTGCTTCAGCGTTCAATCATTTCTCTGCAAACTGGCCATGGCAAGTGTGATTATAATATGTGTGATATATATAAATACCTATTATATTATAATATATAATATGTGTGATTATAGAGTAATTATGACTCCTGATCTGGGTTTGTGTGTATCTCTAAAATGGCTTTTTATGGATGTCCTGAGGTTGTAAAAGGAAACAGCTCAACTTTGACCTGGCCCCTGGCCCTGTGATTGTGTGTGTGTGTGCGTAGAATACTCCTACTATCCAGGGTTTGGCTTCTATTGTCCACAGCAAAAAGCAAGTCAGAAAGAAGGAGTTGTCTGAGTTTTCTTTGCATTTGGGATTTAAAATAAAACACAGATGGCTGCTCAGCCATCTCCATTCTCTCTCTCTCTCTCTCTCTCACACACACACACACACACACACACACACACACACACACACACACACTGCTAAACTACTTTGATTAAGTTCATGTTTTCATAACAGTTTTAGTCCTCTTTTTTTAAAATGCTGCATTTCAACCGGACTACAAAGATAATTTGCTTTCAAATAAATACAAATGTATAAATAAGCAAAAATGAGGACTGTTAATTTGACAAACATACAATAAATACAGTCCCCTCTGAAACTACTGGAAAGACAAGGCCAGTTTGTTTGTCTGTGCTATACACCAAATACATTTGGGTTTGATGGATATCCATCCATCAAAAGATGGACATGTGATGAAAGTTTAGGATTTCAGCTTTTGTTTCCAGGTATTTACTTCTAGACGTGTTAAACAACATAAAACACAGAACCTTTTGTATCACACCACCCACTTTTTATGTGAGTAAAAGTATCGGAACAGAGAAGTCTTACAGTTAATTAAAAACACTTAATATTTGGCTGCATATTTCGTGCTTGCAATAACAGCATCAAACCTGTGACTCATCGACATCAACAAAATGGTCATTTTCTTCTTTTGTGATGTTTTTCCAGGCTTTTACCGCAGCCTCTTTCAGTTGCTGCTTGTTTCAGAGTTTCTCCCTTCAGTCTCCTCTTCAAGAGGTGAAATGCTGCTCAACTGGGTTAAGGTCTGGGGATTGACATGGCCAGTTTAAAACTTTCCACTTTCCCCCCCCTGATAAAGTCCTTTGTTGAGTTGGTAGTGTGTTTTGGATCATTGTCTTGCTGCGTGATGAAGTTCCTCCCAATTAGATTGGATTCATTTCTCTGTAAATTAGCAGACGTAATGTTTCTGTAAACTTCTGAATTCAGTCTGCTGCTACCATGACGAGTTACATCATCAATAAAGATTAGTGAGTCTGTTCCAGAAGCAGCCATGCAAACCCAAGCCATGACACTACCTCCACCATGCTTCACAGATGAGCTTGTACGTTTTGGATCATGAGCAGATCCTTTCTTTCTCCACACTTTGACCTTTCCATCACTTTGGTACAGGTTAATCTTGGTTCCAGAACTTTTGTGGCTCATCTCTGTATTTTTTGTGAATTCCAGTCTGGCTTTCTGATTCTTCCTGCTGATGAGTGGTTTTTGCATCTTGTGGTATGGCCTCTATATTTCTGCTCTCGAAGTCTTCTTCAAATGGTGTATTGTGATACCTTAACCCCTGTCCTGTGGAGGTTGTTGGTGATGTCACTGACTGTTGTTTTTGGGGTTTTCTCCATAGCTCTCAAAAAGTTTCTGTCTTCAACTGCTGCTGTTCTCCTTGGCCGACCTATTCGGTGTCTGTTGTTCAGTACACCAGTTGTTTCTTTCTTTATCAGGACATTCCAAAGTGTTGTATTGGCTGTGCCCAATGTTTGTGCAATGCCTCTGATTGATTTCCTCTCTTTTCTCAGCTTCAAAATGGCTTGCTTTTCTCCCATAGACAGCTCTCTGCTCTTCATGTTGGCTTATCCTTTTTAACAACAAATGATAGTCTTCACAGGTGAAACTGAAGGCTAAAACCAATAGTAGATGTTCAGCGTTATTAATTGTTTAAACAATCAATCTAACAGGAACCAGAAAATAAAAGTTGAAATTCCAAACTCTTCTCATATTCATCTTTTGATCTCAAACCCAAATGTCTTCAGTCTACAGCAAAAACAATTGAATTGGCCTTTCCATTCCAATAGTTTCAGAGGGGAATGTTTATTGTTTACCTAATACATACAGAGGATGATATTTTTCTCAGTAAACATACAGGAAACACATTCACCAACACATATTTGTATAATTATTTACTTTTTTGGAAAGTCCCACAAACAGTTGATGATGTTTACCCGTACACTGATTAGCCTCCAGCGGTTCTTTATTTCTCTTGTCTTTCTCGAATGCTGTGTGTACCCAACCCCTGGTGACAGTGCCTTGATACTGATCTGTTGTTTGAAGTGAACGCTTAGTTATATAACTGATGGGGGCTGATGGCCGTTCTATGACCCTAACTAATATCCACAAACTCTCAACAGAGCCCACTAACTGATGCCTATCACTTTTAAAGAGCCTGGTAGTGCTCTTATACTGTCAGCCTGCTTTTGTGTCTCTTGTCTTTATAGGCTTTGGGGCTGGTTGAATGCTAAAGTGTAATGGTGCATGCGGATGAACAAAGTGTAGGCATTTCAGCATGCGTCCTGTGTAAACTTGTCTGCACCATCAAATTTACAATTGATGGGAGGCTCACCAATTTAATCAGTAAATGTTTTGGGATCAACAGCGATGTAATATAGAGGGTTTCTTTCAAGAATGACTCAGAAATCAGTGTCTGTTGCTAACTGAGAGGTCTGCATCGCTTAGCAAAAATACATATAACCCAAAGCATCCTAGTTAGCATTGGCCACTCTCAAGTGCTTAATAAAATCTGCAAATAAGAAGTCAATAGCAAACGTTTTGTGTCTTCGTTGAGGAAAACCATTTCTCCAAGTATACCCAAAGGCTTGCTAAACAGCACAGCAGAACAAGTTTAGGCAAGACCAATCCTTTTCCTGAACTGTGAGTCAGGAAGCAGGACAGGTAAAAGGTCAGTCAGGACTTTTTTCATATAGGACTTTTTATTGCCTGAAGCAGATGGCTGTATCTTTCTCCACATCACTGAGGAAATAGCCATGTGTTACAGGGTCACATTTAACAATAGAGAATAGGACAAAGAAAAGACTCAGAGAGACTCCGTATTTCTAAATTAGCTGGAAGCAGTCGGGGCTATAAAGCAGTGGAGCAGTAAACATGGCTACAGCCAGATTTACTGCTTTACAAGTCGTGGATTTGTTCCATGTCACGTACCTCCGAGTGTTTTATTTGCACGCCAGCCTAAAACCGAGTTGGCATGGGTGTTGAGGAGTCTGCACCTATAAAGCTTAATACGACAGGTCGAGGTTTGAAAGATAAAGCGTGCTGTATCACTGGACTATCATCAGTCCTTGACCATTACGAATGTAGAGCTGTACAGTTTGTATGAAATTACACTCTATACAAGCATATGTATAGGAATGGAATGGACACTTTTTAAAGCTTCTTTAAAGTTTAAAACTGTTTTATTTTTATTTATTTTTTTAAATAAAGTAAAAAAAAAAAAAGTTACTTCTGAGTAACAGCTCAGCTTTGTATATGTATCAGAATTGAACGCATGTACAGTATGGAGTCGTTGAGCTGAAAAGATATGTGTTACAAAATAGGCTATAGAGTTCTCTAGCCATCTTTGCATACATGAATTTCTGCTCTCCATTTGGCTTCTCTCTCTCTCTGTGTGTGTGTGTGTGTGTGTGTGTGTGTGTGTGTGTGTGTGTTTTCCTCTATGTTTCAGTAACAGGAGCAGCATAGATGGAGGAGAAAAAAGTTTATGTTCCTCTGAAAACATGTGACCCCTTTACACAGCTGAAAATCATTTAGACATGCAGGTCAGCCATGCAAACTCAGAGAGAGAGATATTTCTACATAGATTGTCTTAATTTAGTATTTTAAAAAAAAAATAAATAAAAATAAATCGTATTCAATCACAGTCTAAAACTTTGTATACTCTATTACCAAGTACCATCATTGAATTCTTAACTATTGTTAATGGGTTTTAAATCAGAGGACAAACAGTAAAGCTGGCAGTTCCTTTGAAATAAGTGCCCTTGCCACACCAAAGGGGAGAACACCACATGCAGAATGGCTTCAATATTGTTCTTGGCAGACCCACAGAATCAGTTCATGCTGCGTGCCAGCACAGCCGCTGGGATTTCTGCAATGCCAAGAGCTTCCGAAGGACAGGTACCGGAGCGGCATGCAAAAAAACGTCCGGCCCACACTACTCCAACTCCACGGCTGTGTAGAAAATCGGCAAAGCAGTTGTACAAGGATTTTCAACCTATAAACCTAATGCGCCAATCAGTGACATACGTTAACATATAGTGTTATTTATGCCATCCATGCACTTTGACTCTCACCAATAGAGGGATACTTTTGGAAGAATTCATGCAGTGCAGTTGAATTAGTGTTACAGAGTGGCATGTCATTAAGAGATTTCCTATATCCCCTCTTGTCTATGTATGATGTCATACATCCTCTTGGCAAGTAGAAGCACTTAAAGCACAAGCACACATGCTCACACCTACAATTGACAGCCTGTCCTAAATGTGTCTATTAAGTAGTAACATGTGTGTTGAATGCTTTGAATATTCCCAAAACAGAGCTAAGTGCTTAGCATGTGCTGTATTGGATAGCTGAAAAGTGTGACATAGGCCAGAAAGGCATCTGTTTATGCTAGCTAGTGTGAGACATGCTTTTGCTTTTTCTGTACTGGCTAAAAACAAGATTTAAGAATATTTGAATATTTGACTGTTCCAAGTATTGTACTCCACTGTGAGCCATGGTAATAGTAGTAGTATTTTGGTCCCACTGTTTACAAAACAAGCTAAATTAAAAGAGCTTTTCAGTTTTAATGGCGTGTTCGGCTTCTACTTGTGATCGTTTATAGTGCTTACTGTTGGGTTTTGCATTCATAGCATGGCTGCAGAATTTAAAAACTGAGCCTGTCCTTTTAGTCAGTGTTTTAGAGAACTACGGTATATAAACCTCTCTTTGTGCCTGACCTTTGGTTTTAAAACCTACGTGATAATACATCGTGTGTGTTGCGGCTTTGGACAGCCTGCGAATATGCCAGATTTCATGACTCCAGAGTCCATAATCTGTTCGGGGAAAAATAAGCCATTTGTTTTTGTCTCCAGTCAGCATCACTGACACTTAGAACAAATGCACGAGTGTGTGTTTAATATGAATGAGAAAAGATGGGAGATGTAAGAAGAAACAGATTATGAAGGTGAAATGGGATTGTGTTAGATATTGTCTGATCGCTGGTGTGTATCTCAGCACAACTCGCTAGTTTTATTATATGAAAGTATTACAGACATGCTAGTCTGGAGTGCATTAAGATCAGGAATAAATAATATGTCCCGTAATGACTTGTTTATCAGTATTTATTTGAACAGCCGAGATAACTGACAAGAACATTTTGAACTTTCGAAATTCAACTTAGCAGCTTAGAAATGATTCATCGAAATTCCAAATCATTTCAAATCACTGAATTCGTCATTCTCCTATTTTCGTGACTTTGTGCATTTGTATCAGATTATGTTGTTTGTCTTTTTTGGGGGAGTTTGTGTTTATGTCATATGAGTCATAACTATCTTTCTCCTTCTGTGTCTTCTCTTCTCAGGATGCCAGCTGCTAGCATCATGACTGGTGGAAGAGCGCTGCTGCTCTGTACGAACACAGAGAACTGCATCTACCAGTCAGTCAACGGGTATGGAAAGAACACATTACACATCAGAATCATCTTCAGAATTCTTTAACATTATTTTCACCCCATTTTATCCCAATTTGATCATGTGCCAATTCTCTTCACTGGGCAACTCACCCCTAGCACATGATAGTTACCACCCAGGAACGGTGAGGGCTACTCTGTGCTTCCTCTGAGAAATGTGTGCAATGTGAAACCAGCAAGAACGCATTGGGAGGAAAGTGCTAACTGCCCTCTTCCAATTATATGAGCTCACAGATGCGCACGATTAGCTAGTGTCACTCTGATTGACAGAGAAGACAGCAACGCCCAACTGGAGCCAGTTTTCCTCTCTTGGACTTTCAGCCTTAGATATATGTGGCATTACTAGGATTCAAATTATATATATATATATATATATATATAAAATATCCACAATTTGGTGAACAATTTCTGTTAGGAGTTCTATATTCAGTATTTATCTCAAGAATGCTGTTTTCTAGATACTACCCAATGAGCCACTGCTAATGACATCAGCACTTAAATTGAGTGTTCAATAGAATGCAGTGGAGTCTTTCACCAGAATGACAACCATCTGTCCCATTGTTTTCATTAACCTTATCTAATGTCAAATGTATCTTTTAGTGTGTAAGGTATCTTTTTAATGTAGAAGATATTTCTCTTTGGCTGTGGATTGAGTCCACACTTGACCAACCACACCTGCAACCCGTTCCAGATTTAATCCCCCTTTGCTATTATAATAACCTCCATTCTTCTGGGAAGGCTTTCCACTAGATTTTGGAGCGTCACTGTGGGGATTTGTGCTCGCTCAACCACGAGAGCATTAGTGAGGTCAGGCAGTGATCTAGTTGGAGTTTCAATTCAAAGTGTTCAGTGAGGTTGAGGTCAGGGATCTGTGCAGGACACTCAAGTTGTCCTGCTCCAGCCTTGGCGAACCATGTCTTCATTAAGCTCGCTTTGTGCACAGGAGCATTGTCATACTGGAACAGGAAATCTTAAGGTTACAGCACACAAAGACATCCTGTACAATTCTCTGCCTCCAACATTGTGGTAACATATGCCTGTGATGGTCAGACTTCCACATACTTCTGGCCATATCATCTATTTCATTATGTTTCGTGTATATTACGTACACTGATTTGAGAGAATCTGAGACTCAGTTGTTATATTTACAGTGTTTCACATAATGTGTTTTACTCAAATCAAATTAGACCTCCAGGCGGTTTCATACTCTTTTAGCTAAATAAGGACTTCATTTGGTGGGCTGGAATGCCATAGCATGCTGTTACAGGCTGTATAACATTCAGCATGGAGGAACTTTAAGTAGACTGAGATCATTCTTTTTACTTTGGTATGTCACTAAGTGGTGTAACATTGTAAAGGCCAGATCCTGAACAAATAAGGGCAAAAAGCTATAAGTGTCTCTTTCCCTCATATGTTTTTCCTTACCAATCAGGTCATTGTGTCAGGCTTCCTCTTTGTTTTTTGTTTTGTTTTGTTTCCCCCCATCTTAAAGCATATTTTTCACCAACCTGTCAAGCTCAGTTAGTAGAAAAGACTTTAGTTTCTCAGTTGGTGTGGGTGACGGGCGATGTTACCTTCTTTCAGTTGAGCTTCCATGCTTGGCCTTTTTAACAAGTAGTCCATTTCCTTCCAGCAAGAAGAAGGATACAATCACCCTGGCCTTTTTTGGTCTGCTTGTCATTTTTGTTCTCCTTCTCTTTACCCCCTCCCTCTCCCCATTCTCTTTTTTTCTCCCTCTTCTACTTCTTGTTGGTTTTTTTGGAGATTGACCTAGTTTTCTTCCTCACTGCTTCATGCTTCTTAAAACAAAAAGGAAAAAAAAAAAAAGCCTCACCATAGAGAAAAATACGTTTGTTTGAATTTAACTGAATATGACTTCGCAATTCAGAAACAACAACGACAAGAAAAACAGAAATGGCTTGCATATAGACTTTCCTAGATGTTTTTTTTTTTTTCCATCATGTAGTGGTTCCTCGAAAAGCTAGAAGGTTCAAATTTCCTCCATTTGTTTGCTGAAGCAATGAGATCAGATGTGCTGGTTGGAATCCAAGCTAGCATATCTTTATGGAGATAATTAAAGAAAGGGAAAGCTGCATGTATGTGTGTGACTTTTTCCCTTATTTATTGTACATGATGCTTTAAAGCAAACTTAAAAATTGCTTGTTTTTAATTGTTTGATTGTGCTTACATCCACGAAGGTTACATACAGTATATGGAATTGTACTGACATTAATGGTGTAATCCAGAGACTCGGGTTTTGACGAATAGAATACAGATATTATAATGTGTTTGCTCTCTTTGTTTCTCTGCTCTGTTAAGGCTCCAGTGCTGTGGCTTGCGGCTTGAAGGCGCTCAATCTGTGGTGTCAAATAAGTCGGACCTGTCCAGGGTTGTGGACACACAGTCCCCCCTAACATCCCTGGACAACACTGACTGCTTCTCTGGGAACATCGACATGTTCGCCCACAAGGGACCGAGTGACACTTATCCTGTTGAAAATGGCCTGGGGGGCTGCAACAAGCCCACAAAAACTCCTGTGGGAATCAAAAGCACTGCCAGCATTAGGGACAAAATATCCCAATGGGAGGGCAAAACAGATAGTGCTGGACCAAACCCACCGACTATCATCCAGAAAGAGACGGAAAGTGTGAGGAAGAAGGATATAAAATCTACAGAGGTACAAAGAAGAGACAGTAAAAGAGGTTTTAGCTGTGACAGACAGGACATTGGCAAAGAGAATGGAAATAAGATTGGAGAATCCAGGAAAAGTACAGAAGCATGTACAAGGGAAAGAGATGTGATATTGGACAAAATGTCTGCGGGGAAAACTGACATTGTCCAAGACAAGAAATCTGTTTTGACACACATTAAGAAACTTGAGCAGGCCATGAAGGAGACACCTACTAAGCCATGCTTGCCTGGCAACTATTTCTGCCCACCTTCTAAAGACAAGCCAGACGAAACGGAGAAAAAGCCTGCAGAACCCATCTTTGGGACTGTGGAAGTGGTGAGGTCTGGGAGTCGCCGTGGTCGAAACAGAGATCCTGAGAATGTGTACACTGAGCCTGGGGCGCCGTCCATTAACCCTCTGCCCAAACCTCAACGTACCTTTCAGCACCACACTCAAACAAACAATTGTGGACTTCCCCAAGGTTCAGCAAAGGGGAAGCGGAATCTACCCCCTTTGCCCTCGTTACCTCCTCCACCACTTCCCTCCTGCCCTCCACCACCTGGGGTGTGTCAGAGGCCTTGGCAGGAACACACTCGAGACAGTAATAACAGGTGAGAATTTTACAGCATGAGGTGCTGTGTTGCAGTCATATGTAGCTTAAAATACAACAAATTCTAACCTTTGTATTGATTTATTTCTTAACTCTCAGATTATTATTCAATTATTCATCCATCATAAGACTGAGTCACTACAATGAGTCAGTCAACTACAGTGAAAGTAATAGAATAGAGATGTAGGTGCTTAAGTGAGGACTGAAAGTCTGGACTTGCTGGGAATTAAGGGGTTGAATGTTCATTCCATAATAAACTTGTGTGAAAAATGACTGAGCTTGGTACATCCCTGTAACAAACTTCAAAGCTGGGCAAGGAGGAGGCGGGAACCGGCTGAACGTAGACGTAATATTTAACCATAAACAGAACGCAAAACAAACACACCAATGTAAGTCAAACAAAAGTCTCTCTCTCTCTCCCTGTGGCGCTTCCAGTCACTCCTTTATTGCGCTCTCCTACTGATTAGAAATCTCTGTTCCAGGCGTACATCCTCACAGCCTGGCCCCTCCCTCCTCTTCATCACAATCCCATATTTTCTCCTGAATTAAATTTTGACCAATACCCACCCATCAGCCAGTTTTGCCCAATC
Organism: Ictalurus punctatus; assembly: GCF_001660625.3. Lineage (NCBI taxonomy): Eukaryota > Metazoa > Chordata > Actinopteri > Siluriformes > Ictaluridae > Ictalurus > Ictalurus punctatus. The sequence goes on along the minus strand of NC_030429.2, from coordinate 21,307,076 downwards.
ATACGACGACTACCAACCAGGGAGGGTATAGACTATCACATGCTTCCTCCAAGACATGTCAAATGGGAATGTTTGTTTAATATAGTCTTGTGGCTACAAAGGAAACTGACTGACCTCAATAACATCTAGATGTCAGCTTGACTGGACTGTTAGTCAGTCTGACATACCTAACTATGGAGGACTGTGGAGGTCTGATGTTATATTCATGAGATTATTTTGCATAAGACTGCTCTGGGTAAGCCTTCAATAAAGAGGCCAGAGATTTTTGTTCTTAATAAGACTAATGAAATGTTTCACAGAAGATCAGTCTGCACCTTTGAAACCTTATTTTATTTCAGGTCTTTCGAAGAAGTCTGATTTCTGAAATATCTCTCATACTTCAGCCGTTGAAGTTGACTTCTCTCCATACCATTTTTGCTTAACTTGCATGAGCTTGCATCTAAGGTTACACATTACCCAGTCAAGTGCACAACCGCATGTTATCCCAACAGAGCTTTAAGTTCTGCAATTTCCTGTAGTCCCTGTTGTCTCCTTGCTTGACCTTCTCTTCATTCTACTAGTTTCCTTTTCGCGCCAGGTAAATATTACTCTTTCACAACACTATCTGCTATGTAAATCTCAACCTTGACCATATTATTAAAGAGATGAAAAGACTGTGCCATAAAAAACAAAACAAAACAAACTTGTAATTTCGACCAACATGTATTCCTCTTTCGCTTATCAGTAACATCCATTGTGTTTTATGCTGACTTTACAGGAAGTCATATGAGTTTGAGGATTTGTTGCAGTCGTCCACTGAGGGCTGTCGAGTGGATTGGTACGCTCAGTCCAAGCTGGGTCTCACACACACTTTATCTGAGGAGAATGTCTATGAAGACATCTTAGGTAACACCCTGCATTGGTTTGCACTAGTGAAAACTGGTGTCCTTATGGAATAGGACAGATCACAGAACATAATTCCTAGAGATTTCCGAACCACCTTTCAGAAATGATCTTAAACATCCCTGGTTTTAAAACTGTGACGCAACCTGAGACTTAATTAAAAACATCAGGTGTATTAGATCAGAGAACTAAACTAGAGCTGAACTGTGTAGGGCAGTAGTGTTCTATTAGAGTGGGAGAAAATGGACATTTGGGCCACTGTTGCGTTTCAAAATTTCGTTCATAATGTTTTACATTTGGGTGAAATGACTATGCTAGGACTACTCCAAGAGTATTTCAAAAAGGAGGGAAAACAAGCCTAGCTTGTTTGTTCTGGCTCTGTATCGTCAACACGTGCTGTAGGAGATCATTCTGGGAAAGCCAAACTGTTTATTAAGAAAGATTTCATTAAGTACAAGTCCATTCACGTTTCCAAACTGATGTGGTGGACATTCATTTTGTGCATAAATGTCGAGAAATATATTTGTTCCAGAAACAAAACCATTCTTGCTATTCTTGCAACCATGCAACATTCTTACTGAAAGATCCGTGTAATATCTGAATTACGTAATACATTTCAAGTGAAAAAATACCCCATATTCTGCTCACTATAATTCTCTTTAATCATATATTTGTAAAGTCAGGTGACTTTTTTTTTTTTTAAATGGCATCAGAGTTGATTTAAATTCCTAACAAATCTAAACTTTAACAAACATGACAGCAAGAATGAGACTTAATCTGAAACTGAGACCTAATCTGTGTTTTTATGTACAATTGATACTGTAGGTCAAGGCTGCTCGTATTGTGTCAGCTAGCTATTAACATTTAGCTAGCATTTATCAGTCAAGTTATTGTCATGCTATCATGTAAAGTTGTTGTAATGCTAACTTACGGTTTTGGTCATAAGTTTACATACACCATGCAGAAAAAGGTTCATTAATATGTTAATATAAATGTTAATAATTTAAACAAAGATGGATCATAAAAACAGCATTTTTATACTTATTTAGTGCTGCCCCGAATAAACTGTTTCACATAACAGATGTTTACATTAAGTCCACAAGACACAATAATAACTGAATTTACACAAATGAACCAATTCAAAAGTTTACACACCCTTGATTCTTAATACTGTCGTTACCTGGATGATGAACGACTGATTTAATGTTTTGTGATAGTTCTTAATGAGTCCCTTGTTTGTCCTGAGCAGTTAAACTACCCACTGTTCTTCCGAAAAATCCTCCAGGTCCTGCACATCCTTTACTTTTCCATCATTGTGTGCATATTTGAGCCCCTTCCAACAGTGGCAATATGATGTTAAGATCCGTCTTTTCACACCGAGGACGACTGAGCGACTCGTACACGACTACTACAAAAGGTCCAAACGTTCACTGATGCTCAAGAAGTCAACATGATACATTAAGATCCAGGGGGGTGTAAACTTTTGAACTTTTGTGAGTCTTTCTTGCCCATTTCTTTCACACTTTTTTTTGTAAATGTAAGGTTCTTTTTAAATGAAGACCGTGAAGCTGTACTTAAGCTTTCACCGGAGTGTTTATTGAAATGCATAGCTCCTCTTTTACATCAGTAAAGAGTTTGTGTCACCACTGTTTACCCAAGCTGTTCCTTGATATAGTGTTTGGAGATGAGAATGTTAGGGGAGAATATATCCTTTCGGTGTGGTGGACTAGGACAAACAAAATTCAGATCTCGGATAGACATGAAATACTGCAAAATAATATCTGAGAGTACTACTAGGAATTAATGTCCAGAGTACCTCAGCATGTCCATCAACAGGAGTGTGAAGAGCAGCATGTGCTCCTCAAGTCTGGGACTGGATGTCCCTGTCTCATACTCTCCTCCTGCAAGTCAAGTCTGGTAGATGAATTGTCATGGAAAGGGGGTTCTGTCTCTGAAAAAAGCTCTTTAGAACTCTGCATGTTTATGCAGATCATGCGGTATCTGTTGGCTATCGGTGCTAGTTTTAGTCGATTCCTTGGCAAGCTATCAGACATCTGGAGTAAAGAAATATGAAGGGAATAAAAGTATGACGTCAGTTCAAACCCCATTATAAAAAAAAAAAACAAGGAGCCAAGACAAGCTGTAGTTTTGCTGGACCTCCATTGAACACACAACATTAACCATGCAAATGTAAAGAGTACTGGACTGAAGAGGAAAATGTTTGAACGTGACTAGAATAGGACAGAAGAGATAAAGAAGCTGTTGAACCACATTACAAACCTAGAACTATAGTACAATTCACATAAACTCAAATAGAGGAACCCTTTACTGCATGCTGTTGTCATATGACAACAATCAATTTATCTCCAATTTTTTGATAGGCAATAATACAAAACTACTATTTTCCTATGTAACTGGAAAAAAAAAGGGCTTTAACTTTGACATAACAAAATAAAAAAACATGTCACATTACCAGGAAGTGCTGTTTGCACTTCCTTTTCTGCAATCACATGGCATGGTGACGGTCATCATCGGAGCACTCTGAAAATTTGATTCATTTGTCAATATTCATTCAAAACTACTTAAAGAAAACATTTTAAACACTATATGTGATAAGTTAACATTTATTGTTTGTCGTTTATATATTTTGAGTGTTCTGTTAAATGGTCAAATGTAATTGTTGCCATATGGCAACAACATGCGATAATGGAACTGTAGTATATGCATTCATGAATTGAAGCAGACCTACATAGCAAAAAAAAAAGACACTAAGCTTCTCTAATAGTATATTTACATATTTTCCCATTCTGAAATTGCACCTTATTTTATTAAATGTTACATTTCAAGAGAAAGAATTAAGAATTCAAGAGAACGAATTAAAAAGATTCTTCACCCAAAACATGTCTGGATCTTTGCATGTATTTTGATGAGTAAATCCATCCACATACTTTATTTTTATTTTTTTTATTTTTTATTTTTAAACTGTAATTACTTTCTAGAAGCTATAACTTTTACATGCTTACTAGGTGGCAAAAAAATTACATACAACTCATATGACTCAAACTCATGCAATTTATAATCTGGAAAATGCAGTAATTGGAATTGTAATCACAATACATTTTGTGTTATTTTTGACTATATGATACTTTCCACCATTGCACATTGTTGCCATATGGCAAAAAAAGTACCATTTGCCCTCCTAAAAAAAAATATATATATATATATTTGTATTACTTGAAATAATTCAAGTATTAAAAATGCATAAAACTTGCTTTGATGTAAATGTAATCATTCATGCAGAAGGGGGTTAACTGTCCACTAGTTATAGCCTGCACTGTTAACTAGAGCTAGCAAGGCCAGTTGAAACAAACTTGTTTACTTCAGTGTTTCAATTGTGCTAGCTACATATAGAGCATGCACTTACTCATAAGCTATACCACAGATAATGGTATAATTAATGGACAAGATAAATACTGTATAATTCCTCGCCTCAATTACATCCACACATTCTTCCATATACATGAGTTATTTTCATATTATGTCATGAAAAGCAACTCCGGCTAACTCTCTTTGCTAGCTTATATTAGCTAGATAGGTGGAAATAGTTAGACCATTACTCATGCTAGAGTTTATAGATAGATAATTGGCCTGCTTTTTCAGTGTATCTATACCACCGCATACAGAAAAGGTGTCCTGACGTCTAGCTACAGTATTAGCGTGTCCATAGACTATCCTTCAGAATTGAGCTACTTTTGCTGCCTTTGATAGATTTTTGTATAAATCCTGGAGGTAATTACTTTCTACCATACAGTTCAAACAAAAATGGGACTAAATCGGAAGCATTAATGGAGGGAAATTAAAGCCCAAATAAACTAAACTTGTTGGAAGAGTTGCTTACTGGGCATGATGCAGTAGAATAAGAAGTTATGTCTCAGTTAGTTACTAAAATCTAAGCAACACTGAACATTCAGTTGTATTCATGAAAAAAAAAATATATAAAAATATATAACCACCAAAATGTGAGTAAATTTAAATAACAAAAGACACCATTTGCAGATCCTCCATCTAAAGAAAACCCTTATGAAGACATAGAATTGGAAAGCCGCGGTGCTGGAAACAAATATCCTGTTCTAACGTCACCGTCTTCGCCCACTCTCGACACTCCTACTAAGGTATTTACATTAAAATGACGCCAATATTTAACACCTATATTGGTTTATGATCTTTAATACGAAATAACACCGCAGTGACCGTGTACTGACACTCTTCTTAATTTGCACCAATACTAGCTCTCCTCTAAGCCTGGCTTCTTCAGGCAGAGTTCAGAACGGCGGAGCTTCAAACTATTAGATCTGCGCAAGACAAACAGAGATGGGGGCATTGCGTCACCCTCAAGGATAAGCCCACCTTCAACCCCCAGCAGCCCTGATGATACACCGTGCCTCTCAGGAGACCCCTATAACCGCAGACGAAGGAAAATCCCCAAGGTATTGTCAAGAAATCCAGTTCTGTAATCCATAATTGAAGGAGATTTCAGGGATATAAGGCTTCTGCAGCAGTATTCAGTTCCCTTAAAGAAAAGCTGCAGATGGGCTAGTCAATAAAAATCATTTTCATGATTTAACAGAAAAAGGAACATTTCCTTTTGTGGCCATGAGTTAAAGTCTTAAACAGATGCTTTTAAAACAAATACAGTTTAGTCTTTACCTGATAAAAGAGACTGGAAGTTTTCTTTTCCAACAGATGGTGCTGAAAATAAATGGCATCTTTGAGGCCCGGAGAGGGAAGAAGAAAATGAAGCGGGTCTCTCCGTCGACTGAATCCAGCTCAGGGCGAGGTGTATGTAAGTTTATCTCACACATTCACACGTGGTATTTTTGCCGCACATGTGAATATGATTGGAACCGATGCCCAGTTCTGAGCACTCATTACGAGACTTTACCATGTGATACTATACACTGCTTCATTCGCTGTCTCTCTGCTCCCCCGTCACACGTGTATCCACTTAGCTTTATGGACATGTTTACATTTTTGGCTCAGTTGTGTTTGACCCATTTTTTATTGATTTTTTTTTTTTCCCAAGGATGGTAGAGTTATTCCGCTTTATGGGATACACATGCTCAAAGCCTGATGTATGCGTGAGTCACTATCTGCATACCAGTTGTTTTAACCATCTTGTCTTTTTTTTCTTTTGGATATAGTAACAGATGAAAACAGTGAATCAGAGAGTGACACAGAAGAAAAGCTGAAAGGTGGGCTTTGAATTTATTGAACAGTGTTTTGAGCAGATATGTTAGATGCTTATTCTTTCTCTAGAAGTCTGTATGACCTTCTCCTTGAGGTTATCTGTATTAATGGGTCTAATGCTGATTTTTCATGGTGTACTAGCTCACAGCCAGAGGTTGGTGTCGGTGCAGTCCATGTTAAAACAGACGGGCCGGTATCGCACGCTGGAGAGAGATTTGATGGACCTACAGGAGAGGAAACTGTTTGAATACTTCTTGGTAGTGGCTCTACATAAAACCAAAGCAGGAGCACCTTATTTGCCTGAAGTCACCCAGCAGTTCCCACTTAAGGTAGCCTGTCATTAGTGATCCATGCTATTGTTCTGAAAAAAAAAAAAAGAAAAAAAAAAATCCTATGAATGACAGAACATACAGTAGAAGCACATCTAATGATTTTTATGTCATTTGGTAACACTTTTGGTTATTCACAATTTGGATAATTGATGACAACATCCATAAACAGCTGACATGCTGAGTCTGTTCAGGCTTATTAATGGTTTGAAGTATGATTGTTCGTAGTATCTGAAAGTGCTACCTTATCAAAATGTGATAAGCCTTATCAAATGCGTTAAAAGTCTGCTTTCTCATGACCCGACTTCTGCACATTTAGCTGGAGAGGAGTTTCAAGTTCATGCGAGAGGCTGAAGATCAGCTGAAGGTCATTCCTCAGTTCTGCTTTCCTGATGCCAAAGACTGGGCCCCTGTGGACAATTTCCCCAGGTAACTTACTTACTTTCCACACTATCAATAAAAAAAACACTGTTAAAATGTCAGGATGAACTCTAATGGGGTTTTATTTTGTGTAACATTTTTAGTGAAACTTTCTCATTTGTCTTGACGGGGGAGGATGGGAGCAGAAGATTCGGCTACTGTCGACGTTTACTGGTGAGCTACTTTTTCACGCTGTTCAAATTTTATATATATATAATATATATATAAAATTAGGGTGGACAGCTATTTGGAGTGCACATATGGAACAGTTTAATGACGTGTTTTCTTTAAGACAATTTCCGCTGTCATTTCTGCTGCTCAGTACAGGAGGTTTTGTGTTTGTCGAATCAGGCCACATTGAGACTTTGTGTAATTGCTGCTTCTTGTTGTTAGAATGAGAATGTAGTGGACTTATGTGTGTTTGCGTGTGTGTGTGCTTGTGTTCCACAGCCTTCTGGGAAGGGGAGGCGTTTGCCTGAGGTCTACTGCGTAGTGAGTCGACTGGGATGTTTCGACCTCTTCTCAAAGGTATGTTCTCACGTCTCCTAATTGACTCATCCAATATTATATACAATAATATAAGTGTATATAAAGTCCTATATAAAATGTAGAATATTGGATGTATACTCAAATAAAGTTTTTACCAAAGCTGAAGTATGGATTTACATTTATGGCATTTGGGAGGGGCCCTTATCCAGAGCGACTTACGTTTATCTCATTTCTACAGCTGAGCAGTTGAGGGTTAAGGGCCTTGCTCAATGGCCCAGCAGTGACAGCATGACCTTCTGATCAGCAGTCCAACATCTTAACCTCTGAGCTAACACTGCCCCTGTATGAAATGCTGTGAAATCCATGTGTTTATCTGTTCGTCTTTGTGTTAGATGTTGGATGAGGTCGAGAAACGGAGAGCGATTTCCCCTGCTCTGGTGCAGCCCTTCATGAGGGCCATCATGGAGGCTCCATTCCCCGCCCCAGGCAGAACCATTACTGTGAAGAACTTCCTGCCAGGCTCAGGAACCGAGGTGTGTTCAGTCAGTGGTGTTCTTCTTGATATTTTTAACCACAACTTACTGCACTGGGTTAGAAATATATACGCCCAACACAGCCATTTCCACCAGAAAGTAAGTTCAATCATTAGCCAGGGTGTAACGTAATGTTGTGTCCTAAACAATACAATCTTCTTCGAAAGTATTGGAACAGCAAGACCAATTCTACTATTTTCGCTATACATTGAAAACAATTTGGGTTTGAGAACAAATGATGAATATGAGACGATAGATCAGACTTTCAGCTTTCATTTCCTGATATAAACATCTAGATGTGTTAAACAACTTAGAACATGGCACACAGTTTTTTTTAGGTGAGCAAAAGGGACCGTATGTTGAGAGGATTTACTGTAGCACACTTGCTATGTATGTTCTACATAGAACATTTCGGGGTCCCTCCAGTGGGACAAAGCATAGAAGCCTTTAGAGCACTAGAGGGAACCCTTTACTACTTTTTATTCTGTGTAGTACTGCCACTTTAATTCTTCATTTGAATGCAATAAGCACAACTCCAGTACAACCTGTGAATTGCTTGTTAACCCACAGTTCTCTCTCTCTCTCTCTCTCTCTCTCTCTCTCTCTCTCTCTCTCTCTCTCTCTCTCTCTCTCTGTCTCTCTCTGTCTCTGTCTCTGTCTCTCTTTTTCAGGTAATAGAGCTGTGTCGCCCCTCTGATTCACGGCTGGAGCATGTGGATTTCGAGTGTCTTTTCTCCTCTTTGAGTCTGCGTCTCCTCCTAAGAGTCTTTGCCTCACTGCTGCTGGAGCGGAGAGTGATCTTCACAGCAGACAAGCTCAGGTATTATTATTTACTTTGTACACTGCATAAAACAACAACAACAACAAAAACGACATCTTAGCAAGTGAAAACATCTTGATTATAGTCAGGTTCATCTAGAATTTCCTATTATGAGATAACAATAAACCAAATATAAGATTATTAAACTTTTTTTTCCAAGCTAAATTATGTGACAATAGAATAAGATAATGTAAAGCTAGAAATGAGTAAAAATGACTAGAGATAGTTTGAATAATTTTATGTTTGGTTTATTGTATTCTCATTGTAGGAAGTTCAAGATAAATGTGAGTATCTGAGATCTTTTCACTTGCTAAGATGCCATTTGTGTGCATTGAGGTAGAGATAATTATTTACATGAGCCCTCTTAGAGAATGTAGATTATGAATGTTACGGAAAGATCTTTTATTTATTTATTTATTTATTTATTTATTTATTTATTTATAGCTCTTATTTATACAGAATAATGTTACACCATGGTTACCTAAGTGTTTTTACCAGTTGGAGAGTTTGGGTCATGTGACTCTAATAAATGTTCAGCAGAGGAGACAAACAGAGATGTGACACTAGAACTAGAGGAAAAAAGTTGTGGCCCCTGGAACCATTTGTCTTAGAGGAAAAAAAATACCCAACTGTTATAATGTTGCCATGGGAATGAAAGTCACAGAGTTTTATTTATTTATTTATTTATTTATTTATTTATTTGGAAAAAGCTGCTCTGGGCTAGGCACTGGTGTTAGCAAAATAGAGATCGACTGTGTTGTGTACATTTTGACAGATTAAAAATATTATATACCTCTCCCCCTCCAAAATCCTGCATCCAGCATTGTGCAACACAACTCAACGCAATATAAATCAACATCCCTTTTCTGTAATTTTTCCTCCAGTGCTCGTTAAAATGAGCAAGATGATTTCAGAGAAGGATGACGTGTCACTGCTCAGAAATGAGTGGAACATTGGCTCCATCTATTCAAATTGTTATTGAAGGAGTATAAATGAAAACAGACTCACTCACAGATGCACCGTATTAACCTTGTGTTGTTGACGGCTGTTTGCTCTCCATGATGACAAATGTTGGATGGATTTAGTCCAAAATAGTCAGCAATGATTTCCTTTATGTAAGGAATTTAAAAAAAATGCAGTCCTGTTTTTATTAATACACTTCATCTAATATCACTTCATCTGAAGTTATCAGATTAGTGAAAGTAGAAGTCTTGTACCTTTGCGCCACCTTGTGGTCAAAACTGTTAAGCGCATATAGTGCTCGTTATCGACTCAAGAGTCAGGTCATACCGTCTTGTTTTCTTATTCTTGGGAGCTTCATATTGCACCAGCATCTGAATGAATATTTGAATGAATAAATTTAGATTATTTATAGTATATTAATCACAAACTATAATTGTTTTATACAATTTAATTGTTTTTAATGGTTTAGCCCAGTCAATTAAAGGCTTTTTACTTAACCACGTGAGTGCCTTGGAGTATTTCATGTTCATATGCTGAAAATATTAGAATAAAGAATTTATAATACAGAAATGTCAACCTGAGAAGAGCTCTAATCAGCTAATTAACTCAAAACATCTGCAAAGTTTCCCTGAGGCATTAATCTGTAGTCAGTCTGGTTCAGTACACACAATGACAATCACGGGGAAGATGAAAGTAAATGTTGCGTTTCATTTGGAAATCAAGGTCCCAGAGTCTGGAGGAAGAGTGGAGAGGAACAGAATCCAAGTTGCTTGAAGTCCAGAGTGAAGTTTCCACAGTCAGTGATGATTTGAGGTGCCATGTCATCTGCTGGTTTTGGTCCACTGTGTTTTCTCGAGTCGAGAGTCGATGCAGCGTCTACCAGGAGATCTTAGAGAACTTCACGCTTCCATCTGCTGACGAGCTTTATGGAGATGCTGATTTCCTTTTCCAGCAGGACTTGGCACCTGCCCACAGTGCTAAAACTATTAGTAACTGGTTTACTGACCGTGGTATTACTGTGCTTGATTGGCCAGCCGACTCGCCTGACCTGAACCCCATAGAGGATCTATGAGAGACACCAAACCCAATAATACAGACGAGTTGAAGGCCGCTATCAAAGCAACCTGGGCTTCCAGAACAAACACCTGAGCAGTGCCACAGGCTGATTGCCTCCATGCCACGCCGCACTGATGCAGTAATTCATGCAAAAGGATTAAAGCCCCAACCGAGTACTGAGTGCATGACTGAACATACTTTTCAGAAGGTCGACATTTCTGTATTATAAATTCTTTATTCGAATATTTTGAGATACTGGATTTTTGATTTCCATGAGCCATAAGCATCAAGATTAAAAGAAAAAAAAAGGCTTGAAATATTCCACTTTAATGAATCTAGACTATTTAAATGTTCCACTTTTTGAATTAAATTACGGAAAAAAACTAACTTTTCTACGATATTTTTGAGATGCACCCGCAGTGTATTTATTTGCTTACTCTGCACTTTACTACTCCTGCACTACTGCACTGGTTAGATACAGAACTCCATTTCGCTGTACTAGCACTTATACTCTGTGCAATTACAAGAATAATGAATCTAATCTAATCTCTTTGTTTCTGTCTCTCTGCAGCACACTGTCTCTGTGTTGTCATGCAGTGGTGGCCCTGCTCTATCCCTTCACGTGGCAGCACACATACATCCCCGTGTTGCCCCCTGCTATGATGGACATTGTTTGCACTCCGACTCCTTTCATTGTGGGCCTGCTGTCCAGCTCCCTGCCTCGACTCAAGGACCTCCCCCTAGAGGAGGTAAAACCCCCCTCTACAGTACATCCATAAAGGCATAGATTGGGGAACATCATTATATATCACTATATAGTAACAGCCAATTCACTGTAACTTGTATGGTGGATGCTCCACATAATTTAAGCCTAATAATAAACCGGTTAAAAGCAGGTTATTTAACAATAAAAAAATGCCTAGTTGTTGATATGGTGAAGTTTTCTGAAATTAGAGGGTTTTTTTTTTTTGTAACAGCGAGTGGAAAGTCTTCAGGACAGAGGAGTTTGTGCTTCCTGGTTTCTCTGTAACATGACAAGCTGCATTTTTTTAAATTCAAGATTATATTGGTCACATACACAATTATATACAACATATAACTTGCAGTGAAATGAAAATTATTGTCTTATCAACTTGACAGTTAATAAGAAATTCGGAAATTCTGCGTAATTATAAACTGTTTAAAAAAAAAAGTATGATGTGTCATTCTTTAGTACATTTTCAGTGTTGGCAAAATGTTTTGGTATAAGATGAATAAAGCATGGACGGGGCATGCTGTTAGAGGAAAATAATCAACAGAGTGTTGAGATGCATTTATATCATGATACAAGGAAGGAAATAACAGCCAAAAAGAGGAGCGAATCCCTCTAATAATAGTGCATGTGGAGAGTAATGGCACTGGCAAGGAGGTCAAAGGGCAATCTGTTTCTAATATTTTCCATGAGCACTTCCTGTTCAGGAGGACTCTATCTGCTGGCCCTGAACCGTGACCTTCTTCCTCATTTAAACAATAGCTGTGCAGAGATAAAAACTGAAACTGGCACACTCGCAGGAAATGACATTATTCCCTCCTGTTCTCCCACAGGTCCTGGTGGTGGACCTTGGCAATAGCCGTTTCCTACGACAGGTAGGACTTTATACCTTCCTGTGAAAGCCCTGTGTCAGTGTCTCCATAAAACTGTCTCAACTAATCAGAGTTCTTATTTATTGTATAATATATATTACGTTCTTATATATTTAATAATGTTTAAGAAGTGATTTTACATAATCGTTTTTTTTTCTTCTTCAGATGGATGATGAAGACTCCATTCTGCCTCACAAACTGCAGACTGCTCTCGAGTATGTTCTGGAGAAGAGGAAAGAGTTGGCCTCTGACAGAGGAGAGCTTCCAACTGGTACATGATCTGTTACAGGAAGCTCTCTAGATGAACTCAAGCCTGCTGTGGCAAATTTCATGACTTCTAATAGCATGTTTCTTTTACCTGAGCTGATTCTTTATCCTCTGTAGTTACTGAGTAATCTGTAGTATACGTCGGGATGAATTACTGAATAATCGACTGGGGCTTTGAAGGGTTAATTGATATTTCAGCCTCGCTGCGAATTTAATTCATGAACTTTGTGTTGCTGAAAGAATGATTCGAATCTCACGTATCCCTCTCTTCTTCAGAACACTGCTCTCTGAGCGCCGTGGTGTCCGAGGCTTTTGTCCGCTTCTTTGTGGAAATAGTCGGACACTACTCGCTCTTCATGGGGGGCAACGAACGTGATGAAGAGTCCTCGGCGTCTTCCTCCTCCCCCACGCCTTTATCCTTTCAACGCGACGCCTTCCGCAAGGCTATGTCCTCGAAGAGTCTGCGCCGCTTCCTGGAGGTCTTCATGGAGACGCAGATGTTCACCGCTTTTATTCAGGAGAGGGAGATGCGCAGGCAGGGACTGAGAGGTACTCTAGGTGCTCATCAAGCTCTTTACAGCTTCCCTTCATCTTAAAAACATACACAATTTAATGCATACTTTTTCATTGTACAGGCTTGTTTGAGGTTAGGGCTCAAGATTACCTGGACTCACTGCCTGGAGCTGAGAATCGAGGGGTCAATAAGTTTCTCAAAGGTCTAGGTAAGCTTTCTTTGTGCTGCTTATATAATATACAGTATATATATATATATATATATATATATATATATATATATATATATATATATATATATAATATATATAATATATATATTTCTGACTGGATACTCATAAATCTCGTACTGAATGAATCTTTGTCTTTGCAGGACACAAAATGAAATTCCTTTCCAAAAAGTGAAGTGTCCCCTTGTTTGGTAGACAGATTTAGGCACCAATTAAGCTCCATAGCAGTGATTCTGCAAAGACATGGACCTGAGACCTCATGACAGCACTGAGACTGGGGGGTTGGGGGGGATTGGGGTGACACCATGAGCTCAGCAAGAAGACAAAACTCGGACATAACTACTTGGCTGAAAACTTCATTAAATGCTTTCCTCCCATTTTTCTCACATCAAACCAGTACCAAGGTCATGTTTTACCGTAGACTGGTGTGTTTGTAAGCGTGTGTGTGTGTGTTTGAATAACTGCTCACTTTCTATAAAATGTGCTACAAGATTAGAAGAGAAAGTAGGCATGGACCAAAGTTTAATTTCCTGTACAGTTTTTTTTTTATTTGTCACATAAATTTTTTTTGGAACGTTGATATTTTTTTTGCCCCTAAGAAATAGAGTACAACTTCTGTAACAGGGGGCAATAATTTAATTTATATTCTTTCTAGAAAAAAAAAAAGACATTTATAATTTCTTACATAAAACCTTGTTGCCTTTTAAATACAAAAATAAATAGAAAAGTTGCTAGTTTTGTTATAGACTTATTTATCACAGTATATTCCGAACTTTGGATTGGTAAGTAAAATACCACTGTGACTGGTCATTTATGTTGGGAATGGAAGAAGATGGGGATGAGAAGAATCTGACAGATTAATAGATGCAGGTAACCTGTTCTGGGATGCAAATCTTAGACTCTATAGAACAATGGACTTCATTTGATGTGTTCTGTGTCTTTTGCTGTTCATGTAACAAAAAACAAAAAACAACCTTACCACTAAATGTGTTTGAAACCTGATTACCAAAAGAGCTGCTGGTCTCCATTTCAAAAATGTCTGTGATTTAAAGTATATCCAGGTTACATTTGCTTTTCCGTACACCAGTAATAAAGGATCCAGTCTTCCATCTACACCAC